>NC_140946.1:47075072-47675072 GCF_014529385.1 Adiantum capillus-veneris | reverse complement strand
ATTGAAGTAGGATTGGGGTTTTTAGACTTCATAGCTTGGAGGCTCCATTTTTTTGCTTCCTCATTTTGTTCTTTGCCTACACGCCAGTCACATTTCTCTAGTATCTCTATTTGCTATGAGACTTAGTGATGATGGTCCTTCGTATGTAGTATGTATTATGATGAATGATTGTACCTTGACGATTGATCTTGGATTGAGCTAGATTAAAAACTTTCTATGGTGTTTCATTGTGCTATGGAATTCTCAAGGGGGTGTGATTTGTACTTATTCTATATTTTCCTACGTGTTTGAGTTTGATGAATTGTAGACGTATGGAAAAATTATGCACCTACTCATGATCTACAACTTAGCCGTGGCATCGCACCAACTATAGGAGCCCCCGCCTACCCACCCGCATTGAGGATCCATAGAGATGGTGTAATAGACTTGGACACTCCCAAGTCGAGAATCTACCATGACACCACAATAAACCACTTCAAACAATTCACAGTTCACAATTGATTCGACATTGGCTTGGCGGAGTTCCGTGCCTAGAGATATTGGCCCCAGAGACTGGCGTCCCTTTCGGTATTTCTTTCTATATTAATCTGCAACTCAAAGTACACAGGAGTGGTCGTGACTCACTCTCAGACTCTGCGTCCAGATGCTCTGAGAAGTGAGAGCCCAAAGACTCTTATAAAGGTTTTACAAGGGATGCTAAAAGCAGAGCCCAAAAGCTTCAAAATCAAAAGCCTTTATGAAAAATAAAGCAAAAGCTTTCTCTCTCTTGCAACTTCCGTAGCCAAAAAGCAAGTCCCAAAATCTTGCCCTGCTGTCGTAATCAGTGCCGCAAAAAAACAGAGATTCCGTACATTTCCGTGAAACACACCACAAAACGCGGAGGTTGCCACATCAGCTTTTCTGCCCGCATTTCTTGCAAGGAAAGGCTGTGTGTGTGTATTGGCAGCCACGTCACTAGTTTGTGACATACCCCCTCTTGAAAGCATGGTAATGGCCCTCGATTACGCCTGCAAAACAGACAAGAGGCCATAAACGGTCTTAGCAGACATTGACTGTTAGTACCTACGCACTAGGAACACACATCTAGCACATGTACCAAGCGACAATCACATCACACAACATCACAGGACATCATTTGACATCACAGGACATCACATGACAAATCACATTCAACATTCATTTGGATCTCACACCATGATTTATCGACAATGCAATTAACAACCGCATCTAGATCCACCGAGGACCTCATAGACAAAATGACTGCAGCATTTTGGTCTGAATGGTCTCGATAGACATGGTTGCAATAGGGATTAGTCAATCGGGCATCTATGAGGTCTTGAGTGGATCTAGATGCGATTGCTAATTGCATTGCCAATAAATCATAATCTAAGATCCGAATGAATGTTGAATGTGATTTGTCATATGATATCCTGTGATGTCTAGTGTGTCCTGTGATGTCGTGTGATGTGACTGTCGATTGGTACATGTGCTAGATGTGTGTTCCTAGTGCGTAGGTACTAACAGTCAGTGTCTACTAAGATAGTTTATGGTCTGTCTGTTTTGCAGGCGTAATCGAGG
Source organism: Adiantum capillus-veneris (assembly GCF_014529385.1). Lineage (NCBI taxonomy): Eukaryota > Viridiplantae > Streptophyta > Polypodiopsida > Polypodiales > Pteridaceae > Adiantum > Adiantum capillus-veneris. The sequence goes on along the minus strand of NC_140946.1, from coordinate 47,673,494 downwards.
GCGATTACAATACTTTCAAGAGGGGGGTATGTCACAAACTGGTGACGTGGCTGCCCAGTACACACACTCTCTCCCCCGTGGCTATGGATCCCCGGAAAATGCAGGGTATGCTGATGTGGCACTGTCGTACAAAACATTACGGAAACTGCGGCGTAGTTTGCGGACCAGCCACGTGGCAGTGTATAGACGTTTGCGGCAGCAGCTGTACGAAAAAAGCAGGGCCAGCTTTTCGGCAGATTTTGGGCTTCTTTTATGGCTATGCAATTTGCAAGAGCTTTTTGGGATTGCTTTATGGCTGCTTTTCCTACGGAAGAGAGAAATAGAAATGTTATATTAACGTCTTCAAAAGGCCATAATGACCTATGAGACCCGAAAGTTACAAAGTGGTGGATCTGATACAAAGTCAGAGTAACAAAATAACCTAACAACAATACAAAACAAAGATATATACTATGGGGTCCTAAGTTGATCGATGTGAACTAAGCAAAGGACTAAGCAAAAATGGGCGGCTTGTTGGGATAGCTGAATCACAAGAGATCTAGCATCGATCGTTGGCGAATCTCATCAATTTCCTCCATGGTCAGTAGTCTGACCGGGCGTCGTGCATGCCTGGCCAGCGTGCTCCGAATTTTCTATCGTAGCCTCCGTCGATGCTGTGTAGTTCTTCGCAGTCGCGGGCGCCTGGATTTCCCCAGTTCAATCGCTTGGTCAATTAGTGTACCTCTGGTGTGAGACGAGGGGGAGCTCTGCTGTGGGAGTGGCTCTTGCGGCTGTCGCGTGTCTGCTCTGAAGAAGTCTGTGATCCGTCGTTGAGACTGGCTAGCCTCGCCATTCATCAGGCTATCTCTGTGTCTGCGCAGCTTGAGCAAGAACAAACCCAGACATCTCTGATCTTCGTATCCCATGACTCTTGAGAGTGGTCCAAAACCTCTGAACAAGCAATGGAAGCGGCCTCGTATCTCGTAGTAGACGGGGCAGCTATATGTATAGTGTAGCTCTGTCTCAGGTTCCATGTTACACAAGGGGCATGTCCTGTCCTCTGCTGGTGCTCTGCTGTATCTCCCAGTCTCAATCCGCAACTGGTGAGAAGATGTGCGTAACTGGCCAATAGCACATCGTATCCCATGAGACAAGTGGGTATCCATGTATCTGGGTCTCGCCACAAAACCATCTTCCGTAAGCTGGAGAAGGTGGTCTTTGTAGAAAGCCATCTTCGTGCCCAATTCCTGTGCTGGTTGTATCCATGTCCTTCTGGTGTCTAGCTGGGTCAGGTCTTGGCGTATGAGCTTGGCGATCTCTGATTGTGTAAGGGTGAGAGATGGTGCATCCAATGAGTAATGGAATGGTGGCAGCCGGTCTATGCTGAACCCATGTGCTTGAAACCATGATGTCATCTCCCCATACCAGCATGTTGTATCTCCTTGTATGGCTAACTGTCGAGAGGATTCAAGTGCTATGCGAGCATATCTGTCTCTAGGAAGTTCCCATGTGGACTATGTCATGGCACAACCGAATCTCATCTTTTGTATCGAGGATCTCACAGTTGGGCCCAGACCGGTCGGGGTGGCGGTGGATCATGCTCTGGTGTCAATGACCATCTCCTTCCATTTCAGTGCAGCACATAGGCCACGAGTAGCAGCCCCTACTCGCTACACATTCACAAGGGAGACGGACTCAGTATACATGGACAGAATCTATAGACGCTTAGGCACTGAGGACCCGGGTCGACCTCTGGAGGAGCTAACTACTATACTGACACTGACATTACATGAGGCAGCAGTTGAAGCATATCCACACACCCAGCCTTTGCAGAGCCGCCGATCTGGGAGCATGCCTCAGAACAGCTGGTACGATGAGGAGTGCCGCCAGACTAGAGCCAGACTTCAGAGGGAAGTGCTGTTGGGGGGCGTCACTCACAGAAAGTCATAGATGGACTTCTGACGCCTGGTGCGGCGGAAGAAGAGGGCTTTTTTGGCTAGACTCGAGCAGAATCTATATCAACTATTCTTGAGTCAAGACTCACGGGAGGCGTGGCCCCCCCCCCCCCCCCCCCCCCCCCCCCCCTGCTATTTCCTCCATAGAGACCTGGGGTCAGTACGCATCATCTCTGTACATAGTACCTGGACAGCTGCCCTTCCCCAACCCCCCCGACCCATGCCCACATACATGTGCCTTTTTCACTGCCGAGATGGTGAAGCAAGCCATTGATAGGATGAAGACTGGGAGAACATATGATCATGAGGGCCTAGTAGCTGAGCATTTCATGCATGCCAAAGACCTACTAGCAGAGCTTCTGGCAGTTATGTTTAACCGTGCCATGTGTGAGGGCCTATCGGACACTGGAGCCTATCTACAATCGTACCTATCTTCAAATTAGGAGACCCCATGGAGCTTGGGAATGAGAGAGAGAGAGAGAGAGAGAGAGAGAGAGAGAGAGAGAGAGAGAGAGAGAGAGAGAGAGAGAGAGAGAGAGAGAGAGAGAGAGAGAGAGAGAGAGAGAGAGAGAGAGAGAGAGAGAGAGAGAGAGAGAACCTTTTTGCTTTATTTTATGCAAGAGGTTTAGAGAGAGAGAAGCCTCTTTTGCTTTATTTTGCATGTGCTTTTAACTTGAAGCTTTTGGGACAGCTTTTGGGGCTCTGCTTTTAGCATCCCTTGGAATCTTTAAATATACGGCCAGGGCCTCATAACTCGGAGCATCTGGACGCAGAGTCTGAGTGTGAGCACCTGCCTGCACTCTTGTACTTTGAACACAGATTAATACAAATAGAAATACCGAAAGGGGCGCCAGTCTTTGGGGCCAATATCTCTAGGCACGGAACTCCGCCGGGCCAGTGTCGAATCAATTGTGAACTGTGAACTGTTTAAATTGATCTTTTGTTGTGTCGCGGTAGATTCTCGACTTGGAGTGTCTCTTGCTACTTCCCTCATAAAGAGAGTTCATTTTCGTGCTATAAGCACTACCATAACTTCCGTTAACTCTTACGGGTTTTGGGCTCAGGAGGTACTCAAGCTTAGTGAAAGCTTTTGTTGTGAAAGTCTCCAAATGTTTCCTTAGTAATATTTTGCAAATTTGCCCACAATAGCAGGTAATGTGATGGAGGATTACCGGATACCAAATCAATCTATGAATTTTGGTGATCGACTAAACCAGCTTATCAAACAAAACAATTGTCAAACTTGGTTCTACTCTTATGAACACTTGAGAGTGAGGTGTCTGTGTTAGATACATTCATATCTCATGCGAAAAAGCAAATAAGCATAATCGCACTTTATGTTTTCCTCATAGATGTAACTTTGATCAAATAATTACTCTCACTTCGTTTTGAGGGTCTTCTTAGGAGTTAGATCGAATTCCTTTACTCCAAAACTTCCTCAAGATAACAATGCATGCTTCTAGGGTAGACCACAAAATTACCGTTCTTTCTACTGTTCTCATCCCACTGCAGGAATTACATTCTTCACATTGGAGTGTAAACTTTCAGCTTGCATTACTGACTCCACCATCCATTGCAAAGTACCTTGCGGATGCATCTTCATGATTCTATGAAGGTCGGGAAAAAATCATGTCAACTTCTTTATCTTTTCTTTATTAGAAAGGTTCATGGATTGAGCTACCTTGGAAAGAGTGAACCAATTCCTGTTCACGTAATGCGTGACTCACTCATGCTCCTTTTGGGAAAACCGATCCCACTCTTGTTTGATGCCTTCCTCAAGTATCTCAGCCTTGGTCTTGAATTTAGTTGAAGTCGTTTCTTGAGTTCCCTGGGAATTCTTTACATGTATCCAACTAGATACCACTTGTTTTGGCCAAATTTCGGTAGCATAACAACCCCAAAACTTGCGCGAAACCTATTTCCCTGCTGGAACTCACTTCCACTGGCATAAACCCTCTGATTTCTGTCCAAAAACAGAAAATTCAGCTCACTGTATTTACTGGTTTTTGCTCTGTTTTCAGCCCTAAACAGTCCCCGAATTGTCCTCTGTCAGTGGGGCACTGCTCCAATGGTTTTGGCGTCCGTATGGTTGAAAAACATTCAAAATACAGCGCATACACAGCGCTGAAAACACACCTGTACGGTGAGGTTATGACCCTCACCTGTGCCTGCTTTGGAGTAGCAGTTAGCTACCCTTGTTCTTGCTCAAGGAGGCTCTTGCCTCAGCACAAAAGCATGAAACCACACAGCTGTACATCAGTCAAATGAAGAGCCCTCTTGTGGGGCATCACATAACTGCACGTAGGGGGGAGAGAGAGCAGTGTATAGTGTGTAGGGCATCACTCCTAGCACCACACTGTACATAGAGTGAAAAGGAAGCACTCTATAGCTCTTAACCTGTGAGACAGTTGCAAAATGAGGCCTCTCCAAGCTTAAAAATCAGCGCCACTTCTTGATGCAAGAGGAATGTGCATAGGAATGTGCCACTTGGCGCGTTTACATGCATTTTCCCGTTTTGGGGTTGCCGCCTAAAAATCTCCCGACTGGATGCGCAGTTGACTTCGCGGCAGAGTTCTAAATGTTCCCCTTGTCATTCCGAAGGTAATGACGCGAACACATTTAACGGCCCAAAATAGCAGTTCCCTAATTTTTAGAAGATGCTTCCATTGGGCTCCCACTGGTCATCTGACCATCTATCCTCATTGGGATTGCATCCAAAAGTGCAATGTGGCCCAACTGTCGGATACTTTCTGTTGGTGATCCCACCTTGACTTTATGCCTTTATTGAGTTCACTTCCTAGTATCCACCAACTTGCTAAGTGCGACGGGGGACCTACAGGACCTTGCACTGAGCCTAGACATCCTCTCTTACGATACGAATTCCAGTGCCGACCAACTTCCCGTCTGTGGGTGAAGCTACCGTTCACATTACCCATACAATGTCCGACCATTTGCAACTTCAAAAAGAGGGTCTGAAAAATAAAACAAAAATCATTGGAAAGAAACCAACAACTAAGGTGAGCAATTGCCACGTCCTCGTGACATAGTTAACAATTGCCACGTCCTCGTGACAACCTTCTTCATATCTTTCTTGGAATGGTGGGATTTCTTGGCTATGGTTTTGGACTTGGTGCTCAAGCGTGTTTTGAAAGAGAAATAAGATGAAACTGTGGATGATAGGGAAAGTTCTTTCAGGCTTCTGTGAATTGAAATTGAAGAGTTTGGCTTACTTATAGATTCTTAAGGATCTCGAGCATTCCACTCCTTGATAACTCTAGATTCTTGAGCATCTTGCTCTTGTTGCGTTCTCCAAGATTCCCATGTCCTCTCGATCCTTGCAGAGCGAAAAAAATTTCCAACTTTTCAAGCTTTTCTTGCAAGTCTCGAAGCTCCTTATGCTTGATTCTCTCTTGACTTGTCGTGGCTTCTTTTCATATCTTCCCAAAGTCGTCCTCATTTGCAGAGAAAGAGGAGACCTTACTCTGATACCACTCTCACAAACGGGCACGCATAACAATATCACATTCTCTTCTAGTTTAAATCACCAAGGCATGCTCTAGGGTAAATTAGAGATGCCCGTTTTGATTGTTGAATACTTCTTCTCAATGCTCTTTGTCACCCATTTGATGTGACACATCAAAAGTATCCGTTCTTGGTGGCTTACAAATATTCCCGTTCACATCGCTCTTGTTATTCCTCTGAATGACGCACTATAAATATTTGTACTTGAATGTCTCAAATGAAAAACCCCTCTCACTTATGGATCCAGTTATTTCCCTTTATTCATTTAGAATTATGTTTCTTTGAAATGAAGCTAAATTTGCGAGAGCCCATGTCAGTAGATGTCACGTGACACATCCAACCATATGTGTCCGTGGACAAGCTACATCACTACAAGGGTTCAATTTAGTCAAGTCAGTCTAGAGTAGGAAGTGATCTGGCACTTTTGTGAGTCTGTTCGCAGACCGTGCATGTTCAGACACTTAGAATAGATGCACATCCTCTGGTTGCACACAACATGATTATCAGATTTCCATCAAAACGCATCAGGACCATTTTTACAGTGCATAGACCTATTTTTTCTATTTTTGACATTTTTCACTAGAGTTAGCACATTCTGGCAGAAGAGACAGCAGGAACCCAGTGTTCAACAGGCACCTTCTCAGCAAGACCTCTTCCAACAGACAGCCTGGCGTTTTTGGTGCTTCCCAGACCAGCCAGCGTTTTTCAGAATTCAGCCATCAGCCATTAGCATCTACGAACCGCCCGAACCCGCAACAGATCCTCGCATCGAGTCCTCAGATCTGCCAGCGTTTTCAAGCCTGATCTACTGGCGTTTTTACATCAGCAGCCACAGCGTATTCAGCCTTGCTGTCTAGTGTTTGCAGTAGAGCAAATCAGCGTTTTTGCAGCAGGTGAAATCAGCGTTTTTCTAGCAGATCAAATCAGCGTTTTCAGCCTTGCTATCCAGCGTTTTTAGCAGGTGAAACCAGCGTTTTCAGCGCGTCGTCGTCGCTTCGTCGTCATTGACATAGAGTCAGAATTCAACAGATAAAGATTTGCAAATTTCAACCATTAGCGTTTTCAGATTTCAGCTTGTCTCGTCGTTGTCCTCATCGTCGTCGACATTGTCGGCAAGTCCAAAGCATTGTAGAGATTTGTGCAATCATAAGTAAACTGCTCTCACCATAGAGAGTAGGGCCTTCGGAGGAGGGTTTGACAACATTATGGTGTCGTATTCTTCTCTCTCTATCTCTGTCTCAGTACCTTCATTCACAGTGTTTATCCACTTTGTTTGTGTCCATTGCACTCTCTCGCTAAAGGAACGGAAGGCTCTCCCTTCCGTAAGGAAAAGGAACCTTGAGCACAGTTTAGAGCACTCATCTTGAGCAAAGTTCAACATTCATTCCCTTGCACCTTACAATAGAGGCTCTCTTTTATATAGTTTGTTTTATCTAGAGATTGAAGGACCTATTGTAGGAAAAGACTGATACATAGCTTGCGGCATCGAGTCAAGTGAGCGTAGATCATGGTAGGCATAGATGTTTTAGGCTTGGACACTCCAAGCGAGAAATCAATAGCAACATAGGAGAATTTTTGCAAATAATTGAACTTGACTGAAGAGAGAGAAAAGATTCTGGTGTCGTATTCTTTTCTCTCTATCTCTGTCTCAGTACCTTCATTCACAGTGTTTATCCACTTTGTTTGTGTCCATTGCACTCTCTCACTAAAGGAACGGAAGGCTCTCCCTTCCGTAAGGAAAAGGAACCTTGAGCACATTTTAGAGCACTCATCTTGAGCAAAGTTCAACATTCATTCCCTTGCACCTTACAGTAGAGGCTCTCTTTTATATAGTTTGTTTTATCTAGAGATTGAAGGACCTATTGTAGGAAAAGATTGATACATAGCTTGCGGCATCGAGTCAAGTGAGCGTAGATCATGGTAGGCATAGATGTTTTAGGCTTGGACACTCCAAGCGAGAAATCAATAGCAACATAGGAGAATTTTTGCAAATAATTGAACTTGATTGAAGAGAGAGAAAAGAGAAGAATCGACACGAGATGGCAGAGTTCCGTCCTCAGCCGCACTGGCACCAAAGATTGGTGCCCTTTTCGGTATTTCTTTATTATTGCTTCGCAAAGGTTTAACTCCCGAGGGTCCAACTCTCTCTGAGACTTTGCGTTGAGATGCTCTCTAGGCATTTACAAAGTTACAAGGGATACCCAAAAGCAAAGCGCAAAAGCATTTGATCCAAAAGCACTCACACCCAAAAGAATATGCTCTCAAAACCCACACAAAAATCTGCCAACACAAAACGCGAAAATCCGTATAGCGTAACACGTCAGCATGTCAATGCAATTTACGGACATCAGGGGCAGAGTTCAAGCTTTTGAGTTTTCGGGTTGTGTCCCCCGGGCGGTGCTCCATAAGTTGGTAGGTGTAAGGTGCAGCAAATGTGAATGTTGAACTTTGCTCAAGATGAGTGCTCCGGACTGTGCTCAAGGATTCCTTTTACTTATGGAAGGGAGAGCCTTCCGTTCCTTTAGTGAGAGAGTGCAAATGATCACAAACAAAGTGGATAAACACTGTGAATGAAGGTGTTGAGACTGAGAGATAGAGAGAGAAGAATGCGACACTAGAATGTTGTCAAACCCTCCTCCGAAGGCCCCACTCTCTATGGCGAGAGCGGTCTACTATTGATTGCACAATCTCTACAATGCAATGGACTTGCCGACGACGATGAGGACGACGAGACGGGCTGAAATCTGAAAACGTTGATGGCTGAAATCTGCAAATCTTTATTTGCTGAATTCTGACTCTATGTCGGTGACGACGGTGATGACGACAATGCAACGAAAACGCGCTGAAAACGCAGATGCTGAAATCTGCATTTTTTGGGCTGAATCTGCAAACTTCGGTGGATCTGACCGTGCGGCGAGGATCTGCTGCAGGAAGGTGAGATCTGCGAGGTTTGGGACTTGCGGTGCGGAATCTAAGTGCTGAAAACTGAAAACGCTGTTGCTTATGCTGGTTCTGTCGCAGTGGATCTGCAAAACGCTAGGTTGCCAGTTGATCCAAAAACGCTAGGGCTGAATCTATGCCTGATGCAAAACGCTAGTGATCTGCTGTGTCCTACTGTCGCCAGGCTGCTGCAAATGCAAAACTCTGGGCTGATCTGCAAAGCTGAAAACGCAGGCTTGTTCTTTGGCTGAAAACGCTAGGTGATCATGCTGGGGAGTCTTGCTGAGAGGGTGCACTGCCGGATGTCTGGTCCCTACTACCTCTTTTGCCAGAAAGTGCTAGCGCTAGGTTTCCTTATATACTTGCTGAGTCAAATTGCCCTACCTAGTTTCCCAACAAAGTCACTTAAAAATTAATAAGTGAAAACTAGCTAAAATAGGGAAAATAGGTCTATGCATTGTAAAAATGCTCCTGATGGGCTCTAACTGAAATTTGATGGTCATGCTGTGTGCAACCAGAGAATATGCATCTTCTCTAAGTGCCTGGGCATGCACGGTCTGCGAATAGACTCACAAAAGTGCCAGAACACTTCCTAAGCTAAACTGATTGAACCCTTGTCAAGAAGTAGCTTGTCCATGTACACATAGGGTTAGATGTGCACATGACAGTAGGGGTTAGGATTTTCAAATCCTAACCCCTTAGGCCCCGCGGCTCATCTTTTGGGTTTAATTCTTGGTCCTTTGGCCAATTCCTTCCAGTTCGGCATTGCCATGTCACCAGGTTGTGACAATAGATGACACACTGTTTAAGCACACATTGTCTAGTGAAACCGGCCCGTGGGGTGGTAGGCGTTGACTTTCACCCGAAATTCTTTACTTTAGACACACACACAGAGCACTTTGCAAAGGTAACATGCGACGGGAATTAAACACTTTAGCACACACACGGCTCGGAAGCTAGAATGCCCGGAGTAGATGCCGACAACCTGTAGGCCCCAAAATTGGCGCCCCTTTTGGTATTTCTCTATACTTTGAGAGGGTAAATTTACAAAGTAGAGTCCTGGGAATCCTTTGTCTATATCCAACCAGATACCACTTGATTTGGCCAAATTTCTGCAGCATAACAGCCCCAAAACTTGCGCGAAACCAATTCCCTTGTTGGAACTCACTTCCACTGGCATAAACCCTCTGATTTCTGCCCAAAAACAGTAAATTCAGCATGCTGTATTTACTGGTTTTTGCCCTGTTTTCAGCCCCGAAGAGTCCCCTAACTGTCCTCTACCAGTGGGGCACGATTCCCAAGTGTTCTTGCGTCCGTATGGCTGAAAAACAGTCAATTTTCTGCGCATACACAGCGCTGAATTTGCACCTGTATGGTGAGGTTATGACCCTCACCGGTGCCTGCTTTGGAGTAGCAACTAGCTACCCCTGTTCTTGCTCAAGGAGGCTCTTGCCTCAGCACAAAAGCATGAAACCACACAGCTGTACATCAATCAAATGAAGAGCCCTCTTGTGGGGCATCACATAACTGCACGTAGGGGAGAGAGAGAGCAGTGTGTAGCGTGCAGGGCATCACTCCTAGCACCACACTGTACATGAGAGGGAAAGAAAGCACTCCATAGCTCTTAACCTGTGGACAGGTTCTTAATGAAGCATCCCCCCAACATAAATCGAGCGCCCCCTCTGCTGCCCTTGACCTGTAATGCATCTGTGAACAAATAGATGCAAAAAGGGGAAGATTTCCATGGCTGCCAAAACCCATGTATTGCTGAAAACACAGCAAAACAGCCCTGTAAACATGCATCTGATGCCTTCCAATGTTGAAAATGAGCTCCTTGGTCCTAGGTAAAGTCATGGGAAGCTAAAAAATGGAGAGAAATGGCTGAAAATCACAATTATCAGCCTCCAAAACTGCTCCAAAAAGTCAGTTACGAGTTCTGTTCTCCCAAACTTGGTAAATTGACCAAAAAGTACCACTTGGCACTCATACATGCAATTTCCCCGCATTGGGCTTCCTGCTTAAAAATCTCTCAACTGGTGCATCAGTTGACTTTGCAGCAGAGTGGTCATACCGAAGGTAATGACGCGAACACATTTCACGGCCCAAAATAGCAGTTCCCTAATTTTTAGGAGATGCCTTCGTTGGGCTCCCACTGGTCATCTGACCATCTATCCTCATTGGGACCGCATCCAAAAGTGCAATGTGGCCCAACTGTCGGATACTTTTTGTTGGTGATCCCACCTTGACTTTATGCCTTTATTGAGTTCACTTCCTAGTATCCACCAACTTGCTAAGTACGACGGGGGGACCTACATGATCTTGAACTGAGCCTATACATCCTCTTACCATACGAATTCCAGTGTCGACCAACTTCCCGGTTGCGGGTGAAACTACCGTTCACATTGGCCATACAATGTCCGACCATTTGCAACTTCAAAAAGAGGGTCTCAAAAATTAAACAAAAATCATTGGAAAGAAACCAACAACTAAGGTTAGCAGTCGCCACGTCCTCGTAATAGTCTAGATAAAGAGCGGCTCCCACTTTTTCAGTACAACCCATGCCACCATTTATACGCCTCTCACACAATGTGTAAGATATCTCCCCATATCCCATAGCCCACGTGTAGTCTATCCTCGCACATTGGAGTGGACGTTTATCATCTCGTTTATGCGAGACGAGAGGGAATAGGGAATACAAGCTAGTGCTGCTGTGTGAGGAATCTACCTTGTAGCTATGATTAACTCACTTCAAGGAAAGTACTTGCGTACTTGGGCCCACTCTACCTCTTTTCACATATGCACTACACAACAACTTCCTTCGGTGTCTTAATTTTTCTAGTGCCTTAACACGTGTTCCTTGATCCTTTATGCAATGCCAACATTTAAAAAAATTCTCTATGTACAAGAGATAGGTTGTCAAAGCAAACCCATCAAACATCACCAAGCCACAATCCTCATTGGCGAACCCAATTGAGTTACCTCGGTACACAGAGTTATATTGTGGGTGTACTCCGGGTTACAAGGACTTATGGCGTGGGGAGACGTCCTCTGGTACTCCATTACAATCAGCCAATGAGCCCCTAGCTCCACCATGTACCCTCAGGTAGGAACCTTGTGCCCTCTTCCCTACCTAGAACTCGGGCCAATCTGAGGTACTCACCTCAATGTGATCCCTAGATCGACATTCGCTACCTTATCGGATGAGGATATGCCCATAGGTACCCCATTGGGCTATTGCGCATTGTAACAGGCTTTGACAAGTCACACGAATAGAAACTGCAACAATTGAACTTGAAAAGGGAGAGAGACAGAACACTCATGGGTGGGCAACAGTTATGGTCATCTGGGGTGTGACACCTGTAGTAGCAGGGCTACAGTGTCACGGGCATAGGATGAGCAGTTAGTGTCATGGGCATAGGACTGGCAGTTAGTTACAGTTGGTTAGGAGTGCACATTGGACGGACTCCCGCCTGGGTGGTGACACGTGGCAAGTGATACAGATGGTGGTCTAGTGGACACCGTGGCTAGATCACCACCACCTCAGTTTGCAGATAGGATTAGCTGGATTGGGATATCTGCTAGCTGTTGGTGGCTCTTTAGGAGACACGTGTGGTTGGTTCCAGTGGTTGGAGACATCATCATCATCCACTTTGTATGGTCGAGCGTCTTGAGTCTCGAGTCTTGAGTCCATCGTTGCACATCTGCACCCTCCCTGCACATTGGAGCCTCGACATCACCATTGTACCCTTTAGTCCTGGGCTTGGAGCTGAGTGGGCTGCTAACTAGAGTCTGTATGGTTCTATGAGTTTGTCGAGTTCCACCGAGTTCTGAGATTGTTGTGCTTTGAGTTGCTGTTACATTTCTGTGTGATGTTCTCTTTCTGTCGGAGTGAGGTTTCATGCATACTACACTGAGGAGCACCCACTGTAGAGAGTTCGACACACTTTCCCTGCTACACGTGCTCTCATTTTTGGCAAGCCCGGTAGGACCTCAACTGAAACCTCACTCCACTCCATTGAGCTATAGGTTGAGGAGCTAGCTGGTTCAGCTCCCTTCCCGGTCTAGTCTATTTGTGTGATCCAACTTGGTCTAGACCAACTTCTCTCTAATCCAGCTTGGTCTAGTTCATCTTCGCCTCGTCCATCATGGTATAACTGGTCTAGTCTCTCTCACCCCTATCTAGCAGGAGTGGTCTAGCCGAGTCTAGCCTGGTCTAGTAGTGGCTCTAGACTATTTAGCAAGCTCGAGGATCTCGGCTCCCAGAGCTTGGGTGGGTTGTGCTACTGCATGACACATACTTGGCAGTCTAAAGATCGATAAAGCCCACTTTGAGACCTCTGAAGTACTACCATAGAAAGGGTCAGCCCTTTGTGCCAAGTAGAAGCCTGGCTAAAGTGAACCTAAAGTTCCCGACTTTTAGAGGACTCTACATAGAGGATGCAGACGACCATACTAGGAGATTTGTCACAAACTGCTTACGTGTCTAGCCACTGAAGAACGGAGCCAACCTTCAGATCCCGGCCAAGGGGCCAAAACCCTAAAAAGAAGCAGTAGAAGAAGAAGAAGATGCTTTACAGACTTACAAAGTCTTGACAAGTGGCCAATTGTTTAAAGAAGAGTTCCCACCAACTTATGGGACCTTGTCCGATGGGGCCCAAGTGTCATAAAGGCATTAAAAATAAAGCAAAATACATCAGAAGACTTTGCACAACAAAATATGATGACGTGGCACCTGTACGGACGTTCCGCAATTTGCGGTGGATTTTGAGGAAAATCCCGAAATTTTAGGAAAGTGTTTTTTTGGGGTTAGCTTTTCATATTTAATGCTTTTAGGCTTTGGGCGTTTAAATATGAGCCTTGGGGTCCTCTTTGGCACTCTTCAGCACGCAGATTGCAGAGGAGGTGCTCCTCGGCTGTTGTACTTTGCGATTCAGCAATAATAAAGAAATACCGAAAGGGGCGCCAGCATTTGGGACCAATGCTCTCTTGGGATGGAACTTTGCTACTCCCCGTCTCGTGTCGATTTGAAGTGCTTAAAGTTTTTCAGTCTGTTCTTTTCTATTGGCACGTGGTGCCCGTCTTGTGACAGTGGTATCAGAGCATCAGGCGTGTGCTTTTCTGAAAGCATACCGGTCCTACAAAAGAGCAGACAGAGCAAACCAGAGACTACTAGAATTTTATTTGAAGTAACTTCGGGTCCGGACTTGGACTTATTAGGCACTTCCACCCTTACTTCATCGCGCATCGGGCGCGCTCCCATCTCTATCGCTCATGTCTTACAAGGCATAAGCCAAAAATATCACTTGCAAGAGAAGGATCCAAGATTTGTTTCGAGTCATTGTTTTTCTCAAAAGTAGTGCCATGCAGATGTTGATGTCTATAGCTACCAAGCCGCACACTCCAAGGACTTGGCAAGCTTTCAAGAAAATTTTTGCTAAAACTTATATGGTTTTTGACATCTTCCTTCGGAGTGCAACTTTTGGCAGAGTGGGGTATCCTGAAATGCTTGCCATGGAGACCCTAGTAGATTATAACTTGAAATTTCTAGACATCTCTCAGCAGGTGTCTCTTGTTGATAACCTTGGAGGTCCGGTGTGACTGCTATGTCTTGGGGCTACCATGATCCATCACCGCCACAGGAACACTGTCTATCTAAGAGCTTATGGACCATGGTGCGGTCAGCTACGACCTTATGGAAAGAACCTAATCCTAATTTTTTTGGTGCAGGTTTCAGGATGGAAAGTCAATCGACTTTTTGAGCTCGGATGATGTTGAGATTTCTTTTTAAGTTTGAGTTTGTTTGAGAACTTGTTTGGTGATCCTATTTGGAATTTGTTTGAAATGGATGGTATCTGTTTTGAACCTGTCTTGGTGCCGATTTGAATTGTTTGACTATGGTTTTAATACTGGTTTCAATGATTGGTGATTTTACTCCTGGGTGGAGTAGTGGGAAATGATGTTTGAGAATGCTTATTCATACTCATGGCCCGGACCCTTATGATTGTTTGCGGGGGGTGTTAGGTGCAGCGGAATGAATGTTTGCGCTTTGCTTAAGATGAGTGGTCCGAACTGTGCTCAAGGTTCCTTTTGTTCTTATGGAAGGGAGAGCCTTCCGTTCTTAATGAGAGAGTGCTATGATCACAAACAAAGTGAATGGACACTGTGTGTGAAAGTGTATGAGACTGAGAGATAGAGAGAGAAGAGAAATCCGACACCAAAGACGTTGTTAAACCCTCCTCCGAAGGCCCCACTCTTGTCGACGAGAGTGGTCTACTTATGATTGCACAAACTGGCATAAACTGAATGCTTGTGACTGATGCAAGTCCAGGCTATGTCGGCGATGACGACGAGACCGGTCTAAGGGCTGAAATCTGCAATCTTTTATTTGCTGTCCAAAAACGCTGATTTTGGGGGCTGTTTTTGTGGGCCTTTGTCGCTGAAACTCTACAGGTTTAGGGCTGAGAACTGAGGTTCTTCAAGGCTGAAACTACTGGTCTTTCCGGGCTGAATCTGCTACTTCTCAGAACTGAATCTTGCTGGTCTTTCTACTGCTGAGAATCGCCAGGCCGAAGACTGCAAAGGCTGCAATCTGCAAACATTGGGATCTTCAGAAAACGCTAGGGTTGAAGGCTTTCCAAAAACACTAGCTGAGCTTTTGCTGTCGATGGATGCTGATGCAAAACGCTAGACAAGGGAAGGTACTGTGGCGATGATATCTTGATGCAAAAACGCCAGACTGATGCAGTGGATGGCGATGGTGCTTGATGAAGAAACGCTAGAGGGATGAGTCTTGCTTGGAGGGGGAAAGTCCACCAAGTTCTTGTGGAGAAGTTGCGTGCTGAGCTTGGCTCCTGTTGGCTCTTCTGCCAATTAGTGCTAGTCTAGGTTTGCTTATATACAAACTTACTCAATTTGCCCTACCTACTTTCCAACAAAAGTCACTTAAAAATAATAAGTGAAAAATGTCAAAAATAGGTAAAATAGGCTAAATGCACTGGAAAATTCCCCTGAAGGATTCTGATGGGAATGCTTATGACCATGATGTGTTCAATCAGAGGATATGCATCTACACAAAGTGACTGGGCATGCACGGTCTGCGAACAGACTCACAAAAGTGCCAGATCACTTCTAAATCTAGACTGATTGGACTGACTGAATCCTTGCCGTGCTGTAGCTTGTCCACGGACACATAGGGTTGGATGTGTCACGTGACAGGGGGAGTATTGAATGATTGAAAAGTGATGTTACGGACACATAGGGTTGGATGTGTCACGTGACAGGGGGAGTATTGAATGATTGAAAAGTGATGTTTTTACTCATGGCCCGGACCCTTGTGGTTATTTACGGGGGGAGTATTAAGAAGTCTGAGCAATGGTTACTCTCAGCACCTCCAAACGACGCGTGCTGCGGTCTGGGGGGCTTTTGGTCGTAAAAGGCCTCTATATCTCATGGCTCGGACCTTTTTAGGTTATTTGCGGGAGGAGTGATGAGGGAGTTGTTGGACAGCTCATGGCCTGGACTTGGATGGTTATTTGCGGAAGGAGTGTTCATCAGCGGCTTTATGCATCTATGTCTCGTAACATGCATATGTGAGCATTTGTGTTGCATTGTGATGTGCCAACCACTGAATATTCCTAATTGGATGAGATTGCTTAGGTAAGTAATTTTAGTGCATCAAGATACCCATGGAAGATCAGTGCGGTCTAGGTGTGATGGCTAATTTTACTACGCCGGACTATCAAAAGTTCCGATCTGGACGAAAGGAGAAGCCAACTCCTTAACAAAAGAGCCGATAGGAGAAGCAAACTCCTTAACAAAAAAAGAGCAAAATGATTGTCCCTCGGAAATTTTTGAGCTAATTTGAGTTGTTTTACAGATATGTTGTAATTGCAGACGATTACTTTCTTTCAAGAAGGGGGGATGCCACAAACTGTTGACGTGTCAAGCCACTGAAGAATGGAGCCAACCTTCAGATCTCGGCCAAGGGGCCAAAACCCTAAGAAGAAGCAACAACAAAAGAAGAAGAAGTTTTACAAACTTATAAGGTCTTGACGAATGGCCAATTTTATAAAGAAGAGTTCCCACCAACTTACGGGACCCTGTTCGATGGGGCCCAAGTGACATAAAGGCATTAAAAATAAAGCAAAGAACACACTCAAAAGACTTTGCACATCAAAATATGATGACGTGGCACCTGTTGTCACAACACGGGCACCACGTGCCAATAGAAAAGAACAGATTGAACAGACTTTTAGCACTTCAATAACAACTGAACTGAAAGAGAGAGACGAAATGCGACACGGAGTAGCGGAATTCCACCCCAGATAGTATTGGCCCCAAACCTTGGCGCCCCTTTCGGTATTTCTTTATATTGCATCAACACAGTACAAGCCGGTACTCCAGACTCTGCACCTTCTCCAAGAAGCATGCCAAAGAATGAGCCCTCACCTCATATTTAAAGGCCCTTGGCCTGAAAAGCAGTTACGGTGAAAAGCCTTCAGAACTCAAAAGCTTCTGATTCAAAAGCAATGCCAAAAAGTTGCTAGCGTAATTAACGAAAATCCGTACAGCTGTCACGTCATCAACCAGCGCAAAACGCGGAAGTCCGTATAGCCTACCTCGTCATCATGCCAACGCAATTTTCAGAAATCTACCACGTCATTAGTTTGTGTGTGTGTGCGGGTTCTGCTTTATTTTAATCCTTTATGTCACTTGGGGCCCCATCGAACGGGTCCCCATAAGTTGGTAGGACTTCTTCTGTTACTTGTTCTTCTTAGGGTTTAGGCCCCTCGGCCGACATATGCAAGTTGACTCCATTCTTTAGGCTTTGACACGTCAGCAGTTTGTGACATCTCCCCTTCTTGAAAGAGAGTAATCGTCCGCGATTATAGCATATCTGCAAAACAATTCAAGTTAGCTCAAAAATTTCCGAGGGCATTCCGAGGGACAATCAATTTACTCTTTTTGTTAAGGAGTTAGCTTCTCCTTTCGGCTCTTTTGATCAAGGAGTTAGCTTCTCCTTTCGGCTCTTTTGATCAAGGGGTTAGCTTCTCCTTTCGCCCAGATCGAAACTCTTGATATTCCGGCGTAGTAAAATTAGCCATCACACCCAGACCGTACTGATCTTCCACGGGTGTCTTGATGCACTAAAATTACATATCGAGGCAATCTTATCCAATTAGGAATATTCAGTAGTTGGCACATCACAATGCAACACAAATGCTTACATATGCATGTCACAAGACACAACAAACAGCGCCGCTGAGCACTCCCTCGAGACAAACGGTTTGCGGTATGAAGCTACTCAACGACTACCTCGTCACTCTCTCCGCAAATAACCTAAAAAGGTCCGGGCCATGAGCTCAGAAGACTATACAACCAAACGCTCCCCAGATCGCAGTCTGCGTCGCTTGGAGGTTCAAGCATACAACCAAACGCTCTCCAGGCATCGGCCTGCATCGTTCGGAGGTTTTCTAGCATACAACAGAACGCTCCCCAGGCATTGGCCTGCGTCGTTCCGAGGTTTTCAAACATACAACGAAAAACGCTCCCCAGGCATCGGCCTGCGTCGTGCAGAGGTTTTCAAACATACGACGAAACGCTCCCCAGGCATCGGCTTGCATCGTTCCGAGGTTCAAACAATATCAAAACAATATTTCTCACTTCTCCACGTGGGAGTAAAATAACCAATCAATGAAACCAGTATTAAAACCAAAGTCAAACATTTCAAATCGGCACCAAGACAGGTTTAAAACAGATAGCATCCATTTCAAACAAATTTCAAACAATACTTTCTCAAACAATGTTCAAAAGTATCTAACTAGAAAACAACTAGAGAGATCATTCAGGGTTCTGTTCGCACAATCGAACTTTGAGGACAACGGGCTTGCCCTTCTGCATCACGGTGATGGTTCGGGGAGAGCTGCATCATTCTTGTCGTGCCAGGGCATGCCCAAGAGAACGTCGCAATTGCCCAACTTCATAATGTGGAAATCGGCGCTTCGATGATAATCTTGTATAGTCACTGGAAGTGCACCAATGAGCGGTACCACTTTCTGAGTTTGCCCCGTGGCTAGCTCAACTTCAATTTCTCCACCCTCTGCATCATAATCAAAGTGCATCTGCTTCAAGAATTCTGGATGGATGAAGTTCTCCATAGCTCCGGGGTCAAAGAAAATAAGGGCTTTCAAGCCGTTGACTTTTCCATAAGCTCTGCATAATTCATTAAAACTCTCGAGGTGTATGCCATAAATATCGGGTACTAGTCCAATAGCAAGTCTAGCCTTCTTGGTGGGAGGTGGCCACGGGGATCTGTCTGACGTGGGAGTAGAAGGTTGCACTGAGGACGTCAAGGCTCGCTCAGGACATGTATTGAACGTATGCCCTGTTTGGAAACGTTCGAAACATCGGCCTTCTTGTAACAAGGCGTCTCGTTGACGTTGTGTCAGACGAGGCCGTTGAGGTTGGTTTTCACGGGATTCCCGAGAATTTGTTCGTTGTTGCCGGGAGTTTTGGTTAGTGGCCGGAGGTTCTTCTGTGGTAAACTCCAACTTTTCTTTCATGAGCTTGTAGCCGACCGCGGCATGGCCCATAAGCTCTTGCATGGTAGAGACTTGCTTGGAGAGACAATATTCTTGCAATGGTAATGGTAGTCCAATGGTGTAGCGCTCGCACTGGTCCTCCAAGGGAATGAACTTCAAGGACACCGGAAGGTACACGTCGAGAAACTTTTGGTTATAGTCGTCCATGGTTTTGGTGGCAAGCATTTTCAAGTTGCCCCACTCTGCCAAAACCCGGACTTCAAAACATCAAAGTCATGTAACTATGTGCAAAAACTGTCTTGAAAGCTTGCCAGGTCCTTGGAGCATGCGGTTGTCGCGATTGAACTCCACCATTGCATAGCATTATCTTTAAGAAATCCTGCTGCTCGAGAAATCTTGGATTCTTCTGTATAGTTCCCTAAAGCATAGATATTGTCAAATTGCTGTAGGAACTGCAATGCTTTCTTGTGATCTTTCACCCCGGAAAAGTGAAAAATTTGACTGTCGTGCTGCCATCTTTGAAATCTTTGGGTTGGTTAGGCGCATATCCCGGGTATGGATAATAAGGGTATCCATATGGGCTCCAACCATTGTAGCCTAGTGGTGGCGACGATGGTGGAGGTGGGGGCAATGGTGATGGCAAAGGCGGTTGCACTGGATAAGGTTAGATGGCTGCACCATATTCCTGAAGACTCCCCCGATCGGAACAAACGGCTGAGAAGGTTGCCGGTTGGAAGCTCTCGTACTTTCTGGTGCCGGAGGAGGAGGTACCACCTGGGGCAATGTAACATGTAGTTCAAAAATTGTTGAAAACTTTGCAGCATCAGAAGATTTTGCTGAGGATGCCTCGAAAGAATGTTGTGAAGTTCGTTGAGCAGAAACTTCAAATATTCTGCTGAATCCATGAATTCCAAGTCTTAGGTTCTTTATGGCTTATGCTCTGTAAGACACAACGATGAAGATGGGAGCGTGCCCATTGCGCAATGAAGTAAGGGTGGGAGTGGCTAATAGGACCGGGGTCGGAGGCCCAAGATACCTCAAATAAAATTCCAATAGCTCTGTCTGCTCTTTTGTAGGACCGGTATGCTTTCAGAAAAGCACACGCCTGATGCTCTAATACCACTGTCACAAGACGGGCACCACGTGCTCGTAGAAAAGAACCGAGTGAATAGACTTTTAGCACTTCAATAACAACTGAACTGAAAGAGAGAGACGACATGCGATATGGAGTGGCGGAATTCCACCCCAGATAGTATTGGTCCCAAACCTTGGCGCCCCTTTGGGTATTTCTTTATATTGCCTAGTTCTACACCCACTATTGGGCATTGACGACGTTAGTGGGGATGTTGTGGTATTTAGTCAATACTATGCATGATGGAGCTGATGGTTATATCGTCTTGTGTTTGACTACCATACCTCATATTTGAAGGCCCTTGGCCTGAAAAGCAGTTACAGTGAAAAGCCTTCAAAACTCAAAAGTCTCGCGTGGTGCATCTTTTTCAGTTAAGTTGTTATTTGAAGTGCTTAAAGTTGTTCAATCTGTTCTTTTCTATTGGCACTTGGTGCTCGTCTTGTGACAGATTTGTATCCCTTTGCAGGGGTGTGGCCTCAACTCTAGCACTAAGCTGCTGAAGCAAAAACTCCTTCCAGGGCTCCTCCCTTGGAAGCAATCTCTGACAACAAACTTCCCAAGAAGGGCTCTGCTCTGCTGTGCTGGGTCTATGATCCCCACCCCCCTGAGAACAAGGAATAGTGATGACTTGCCTGGCCACTTTGGCCCGGGCTATCTGAGTGTCGCGCCTTGACCAAAGGAAATTCCTGATCAGCCTCTCTACTCGGCTGATGGAGGAACTCGAAAAGATCCAACAAGATGTGATGTACCACATAGTAGCCAACAACACCTGGTTGGCCACTACAACTCTGCCTGCCAGAGAAAGTCGTGCGGAGCTCCAATGTAATAGCTTCCTCGGAGGGGAGCAATCTGCTGCTCAGGAGACAAGTCCAAACCAGCCTGAAAGCCCAAGTATCGAATTGCAGTCCTTGGGGGAATCCATCTTAAACCCTCACCTGGCAGCCAATCAGGCCACTATCTTTCTCCAGTTGATCAGTGCGCTTGATGCACAACAAAAGGTCTCAAGAGCCTGCTCACACCTGTGAAGGTTGGCCTCTTGGCCCTCCAAGTACAAAGCTGAGTCGTTTGCAAACTCAACATCTAGTAGCTCGTCGCCCCGAATAGGGAGCGCTAAGCCAAGTAGACCAACCTGTTGTGAAACCAAGAATCTGCTGGTCGCCTCAGCATAGAATAGAAAGAGGAAGGGGGCAAGAGGCCAGCCCTGTCTAACCGAACGTGTGAGCATGAAGCGATCTCCTCTTACCACCTGCCAAAAGTACCTGACCGTATGCCCGTCTGTAAAGAGCTGACACACCTATGATCCAGGCATTTGAGAAGCCCATCCTGCATAGAGTGCCCTCCAAAAAGTCCCAGTCAACTCTATCATAGGCCTTCTCAAAATCGAGAAGAAGTATCACCAAATCCTCACCACGGAGGCGCGCGAGGGCAGAAGCCTCCCAAAACGTAAAGATGTTGTCAAGGATACTACGCTCCTTGGCAAAACCTGTCTGTGTCCCATGTATAATACTCTCTAGAGGTGGCTGAATCCTCAAACTCAGAGCCTTGGCAAGAATTTTGTAGGCTGAGTTGAGGATGGTGATGGGCGCCACTGTCGAATCTTATCCAAGGAGCCGCCCTCCTTGGGAATGAGGTAAATCAGACCCTCACTCATGCTGTCAGGCATCTCTACTGTGTGTAGGATGTACTGAAAAGCGCTGCAGAGATTTGAGCTGGATTTGGAGTTGATCTCTGAAGATAGCTAATTCCAGTGTTGGAAGATTTCGGCTACTGATAATGTTTTAGTTTAGACAGTCAACTGGACAGAGAATTAGAAACTGAATTGGAATTTATCTACTGGAATGAGAACCAGACTATGTACTGAGAATAATATTCAGATTCAGATTCAGAGTACTGAATGCAGAGTAAGTGTAACTGGAATATCTGCCGTGATTGGAATTACAGATGAGAGATTACAGTGAGTATGATGAGATTTACATATAGAGTACAACCGACAACAACTTCCAATGATGGACAACTCGAGTACAAATGCGGCCAAAATGCTAATCCGACTATGCTCAAGATTATGCTAATGGAAATGCCAACCCGATTACAATGTAATGGGCCCTATTTATATACCTTGGGTTTACCATAGTAATTACCGTAGTAATTACTTGACTAATTCATTGCCCGTCTCATAAGAGAATGTTCCCACTTAGTGAGACTGTCTCAGCCGTCTACATCCTTCCCTCCTTTCTTGAATTTTGGCAAGATTCCAAAATTTTTGAAAAATTCCCCTGTCTGATTTTGATGTGAAGCTGAAAAATCCACCGTCTGGTTCTGATGTTGGAGATTGGACTTGACCAATGATAGAGTGGCCATACAAAGATTGCGAGAGGCAGCTGAAAAGGCAAGGTAGAGCTCTCATCATCTACACAACTGATATCAACCTTCCAGTTGAGGAAGAAAAGTCGCCACTGAATTCTGAGATGAAACTATCCAGTATCCTTCCATTGAACCATCTTCCGTTTGCCTTTTGCCTCGATGGCCTCTGAGAAGTCCCAGTACCAGCATTCTCCTTCTGAATAAGTCGGTAAATGGCCTCCTGCTCAAGCTGATCCCGCCTTTCTGTGGTCATCTCTACTTCATAAGGCCTGAGGGAATGATAGGTTTTGGTGTCAGGATCATAGAGTGTGCGTCTGCCTTTGGTGATCCTGGTTCTAGCCAGCTTGTGACAATGTGAAGCAGTATGGATCCATCCTTCTGGAAGAGGCTGATTAGTTTTGACCCGAGCTTCCAAAAGAATCTCAGCCATTTCCCTATACTGTGGTGCTAGGCCCGCCTTAGCTGCAATATCCTTTTCAGGCAATTTAGAGGACTCAACAATAAGTTCCAGCAGTTGATTAGTGATCTTGGTCAGACCCCTGATCTGAATCTTCCACTGACCCATACATATCCGAATCCTCTGCATCTCTTCTTTCAACTCATGAATATCATTGAGTTGGAGAGCATCATTGAATAGTGTTTGCCAAGTTTTCCATTCCATAGTCGATCGCTCATACCAATCCTCGAGCTCATCAATAATCTTGAAGTATGTAAGGCGATCAACTGGTTCTGGATGTTGAGGATAAAGTGCTGGAAAATATCTTGGCAGTTCTGTCTCTCTTGCTGGGAAAACATACAAGAGAACTGGAGAATCAGACACGAATTCTAAAAAATTGAGAACAGCTTGGTTCTCTTGTTGCATCATCTTTCTGGTGATTCTCACTAGCTGAAACAATTTGCGGAGAGCAGTTGCTTGTTCTCCGACTGACATTCTAATATGAGGTCCTTTACTAGTGGCTGCTTGATCTTCAAGAATGGTCCTTACTCTTTGATCCAAATCTCCTCTGGCAATTTGCATCTGCACCAAAACCTCCTTTTAAGTGTTCCCTAACATCCTTCATACATTTGTAGGTTGGTTTGTTCCCTAGGAGAAGTTCTAATTCAAGAGCAAGAGAGTGACAATCTGCAGTAGACTGTCTTTGCAAATGTGGGTTGGTCACTCTCTTCAGCAGTGATTATCCATTCGGGAACCCTTTCCAGCAGTTGGACTGTGCTGGGATGTGCAGGTAAACGGCAATTTTCTTGATCATGAAAAGCCACTGATTTCCAATGCTCCACCATTTCCCTTGCCCCGACGTACAGTCTCTGAAAACGTTCCAGATAAGACAGGAGATCATCATCCTCCAGATATTGTCTGGTTATGGAAGCCTGCTGATGTCTCAATTGCCTGTTTAGGGTGATAAGCTGTAAGGAATGCTGCTCATTAGCTACTGGTCCCTCATCTCTAACTTTGCTTTTCCCTTTAACCTCCCTACTGAGATGGGACTGATTTGTTGGCTGATTCCCAGTGTGACTGGGATGTTGTTCTTCTGATTACTGATTACCCGATTGCTGCCCTTCATTCTGGCCTGGCTGGTCTCTCCTTTAGTTGGCCCTATGTATAACCGGCCCGTACAACGTAGAGGGCGGTACTATTTCAATTACCTGTAAACTTTACACAGAGCACTGAGAAGGGAAGAGAACACAGTTGCGTCCAGCGACTAGAATTTCACTGCGCACACGAGACCGACACCCCGTAGGCCCCAAAGACTGGCGCCCCTTTCGGTATTTCTTTAATTTAGAGAGAGGGAATTACAAAAAGAGCCCCTGGAAGACAACACCTGCATCCAGCTAGTACGCTCCAGATTCGGCAAAATTTCGGCAGCATAATGGTACCGAAATCAATCCGAATCAGTTTCTAAGGTAGGCCCTCTGTTCCACGGACATATTCCCTCGTGCGGGAGCACAAAACAGTAAATTGCAGGTCGCTGTAATTTCTGGTTCAGCCCTGTTTTTGACCTGATTTGGGCACACGACTGTCCCTGCACTGTTCCCTGCACCTTGGGCTAAGTGCCCCTTGATTCTGGAAACATTTTGGGCTCAAAACAGCCCCAAATAGAGTAAAAACAGCAAGGGTACAATGCTGAATTTACTGCGCAATCGAGAGGTTATCACCCTCTCGTGTACCTGCTTTGGTGCAGTAGCTAGCTACACCGGTTCTTGTGCAAAGAGGCTCTTGCCTCTGCATGAAAGCATATTTCCCCACAGTTGTACATAGGTCAAATGAGAAGCCCACTAGTGGGGCATAACATACTGTACGTAGGGGAGAAAGAGAGCAGTATGTAGCGTGCGGGGCATCACTCCCGTCACCATACTGTGCATAGAGGGCAAGGTAAGCATTCCATAGCTTCTGTACCTGCTATAATCCACCTGAGGCTGAAAATGGCGCCCCCTTTGTTGATATGCAGCTCGTTTTTGCCTCCCAGAGTGGCAGAATCGCTCACAGGCTGACACGTTGCCCAGTTTCCGAGTTTGGGCTTTCCCTGCTAAAAATATCTCAACTGGTGCGTCAGTTGACTTGGCAGCAGAGCAATAAAATGTTTCCCTTGTCATTCCAGAGCTAATGACGCGAACACATTTTCCGGTCAAAAATAGCAGTTCCCTAAATTTTAGGAGATGCTTCCATGGCGTCCCTATCGGTCTCCTGACCATCGTTGAAGACTCCCATTTGACCAACATCTACAATGTGGGTTAATTTACTAGCCCCTTTCAACTTATAAGGTTGCAGTGACTTGACGAGTGGCCCAAATTCCAGTTTGGCGCACATGAGCTTCCATACTCATCAGAATTCAGTGCTAATTGGCCCGGGTAGTCCCTGTCTGACCGACCTAGATTCCCGATGTGAGAAACCCATTTGGCTGCAGCCGTTTCACACTGGCCATGCAATGTCCACTTGCACCTTTTCAAGGGTTCCGGGACCAACAAGTAAAAATAAAATAAATATATCTAATACTTATTTACAAAAGGCAACAGGAAAAATACACCTCCTGGTGACACTATGCCACGAGTACCAGATCTTGGAGGTGGGGCATCATCATCATCATTAGTATGCCGTATCAAGAACCTGCTTCATGATGTCCGCGTCGAAAGCTATTCTTGTGGCTTGCAAAACGATTCGTAGATCCCATAATTGCAGCAAAGCCATAGCTTGGTCAGTGAATACATAACGCTGAATCTTGCTGTAAGGAATGATGGGAAGGCTTGCCTTTGCAGCAGCGACGATGGCTTGGGTTTCCTCAAGAGATTCTTGCATCTTGTCTGAGCGCTTCTTTTTACCCATACACTGTGAAGATGACGAAACAGGCGAAGGAGAAGAAGACTTACTTGATGCGTCAAAGCCGTACCCAGGTGTCGCTGGCAAAGCTAGCCGACAGTCAACTGTCTCCTCAAAAGACGAGGTATGCGGCTGTAGCGAAGATACTTCAGAGCTTGGCGATGGCGAATGAATAACGGGAGGAAATCGTCGCGCAGGGGATTTGTGAGGAAAAATGCAGACTCTCCTGACTGTTATACGTGTTCGCGCCATAAAAGCTCCACCACTCGCCGCTCCTAGACTTGTGTGCGTCGCTGCTGTCGTGGCAGACATGCATTGGGCAAGACTTCTACCCATCTTTGAAATGATTACTATTGGCGTGCCATCTGACCGTTTGGCGCTTAAAAATTGAAAAGTGTGTTCCCACTGATACTGGACTTCTTTTCAGTCTGGTTTGATCACACTGGTACTGATTCTAAGATCAGTCTGGTTTGGTTCCACTGGTACTTGTTCTGAAATTGGAACTGGTTGCACATAAAAAAGCCCCAAAATATCTGATTCTGGTACCTCTGGATCTGCAGTTCCCAATTCCCTAGTACCTTGTTCTTGCCGAGACTCTCTATTGCTTTTGAATAGTAAAGCTTGATCTTTGCATCATTATATACTCCTGGCAACAATAATCCAGATAAATCTTTCAGTCTTACTGTACCATTGGAGAAGACCCAGTCTACCTCAAATGGTCCTGCCCAGACAATCTTCAGGTTTGGCTTCTTCGGCCCCAATCTAGACTGATAGAGAAGCACCAAATCTCCTTTCTGAAATTCCCGAACCTTAATCCGGCGATCATGCCAATGCTTCATTTGTTGTTTAAGAATTTCTTGTTCCAGCATAGCCCGTTGCCTGAGTTCATCTAACTGCACAAGTTCATCTAGGCGCTTTTTCAGATTGTATGCCATACACCATTCTGAATGGTGTCAACCCAGTAGTGACTTTGTAAGCTGTCCTATACGTCCATAGAGCAGTCTGGAGTTTCAAATCCCACTGGTCTGGTTTCTTCTGCACAACCTTAGTGAGAATAGTCTTGATTGTCTTGTTACTACTTTCAGCCTGTCCATTGTATCTGGGATAATAAGGAGTAGATTTCCGATGCTTGACTGAAAGCATATCCAATAGAATTTCCATGGTGTCATTGATAAAATGTGTTCCTTGATCTGACACAATCTCTACTGGACATCCATATCGACAAACAATATTCTCAAATAGAAACCTTGCAGTTGACTTGGTTGTGTTGTCAGGAAGAGCTTTAGCTTCAACCCACTTAGTGACATAACAAGTAGCCATTACTATGTACTTGTTCTTCCTTGGAGTAACCTTCTTAAAAGGTCCCATAAAATCTAATCCCCATTTCATGAACACACCCAGTGGTTGTACTGGCGTTAAAGGAGTCATATCTGCAGCCGTTGGTCAACCCATTCTTTGGCATATGTCACAAGTTTTACAAAAACTTCTAATATCAGCAATTAGTGTTTGCCACCACAGACCAGCTTGCAGAATCTTCTTGTAGGTAACTTCATTGGAAAAATGTCCACCCGATTCGCCATTATGTGCTTCTGAAATAACTTGCATTCTCCCTTCCATAGGTACACAACGCCGAAGTGTACCATCAACACCCAATCGATAGAGTGACCCTCTGATGATGGTAAACTTCAAGCTTTTGATGACCAAAGCTTTCTTCTGGTTCTGCTTCCAATCCTCTGGGAAAGCACCTTGAGACAGAAACTGATAAACATCATACCATTCAGGATCAACTAATTCTCCTGCTTCCAGCTGAAATAAGTCAGCGTCCACTGGTTCATCCCTCAAGGGTGATTCTGAATAACCTTTTGTACTTCTTGTCAGAAAATCAGCTCCACAGTGATTCTTGCCAGGCTTATGAAAAATTCTGAATTCAAACTCCATTAAGAACATCCACTGTATCAGCCTGTCTTGAATAATGACTTTATTAATAAAAAACAGAAGAGCGTGATGGCCCACATAAAAATGGAACAACTTCCCTAATAAGTAATGCCTGAACTTTGTAGCACTGAAAACCATTCCAAGGGCTTCTCGCTCAGTAGTTGTATATCCTTGTTCAGCCTGACTGAATCTGCGACTGGCAAAATAAACAGGATAATCAGTCCTTCCATCTGGCTGAGCCAATATCGCCCCCATTGCCAATCCCGAAGCGTCTATATGTACATGGAAAATAACATCCCAGTTTGGTTGCCTAAGAACTGGTTTACTGATAATGGTATTTTTCAGATTCTGGAAGCTCTCCTCACATTCAACAGTCCAATTGAACTTACTGGTCTTCTTTGTAAGCTCATATAATGGTACTACTTGAGAAGCAAACTTATGTACAAACCTTCTATAGAAGTTAACATATCCCAGGAAAGAGCTCAACTCTGAGGCATTTCTGGGTGCTTTAGCTTGCTGAACACACTGATTTTATCGTTGGCCATTTCTATTCCATTTCGGGAAACTACATGTCCCAGTAACTGTCCCTTCCAGACTTGGAAAACGGATATTAATGGATTCAAACAAATCCGCTTCTCCTGACAGCGTTTGAAAACCATTTCTAGGAATAGTAGATGCTGTTCCTCATCTGAATATACAGTAAAGTCATCCATAACGATAGCGAGGAACCGATGAAGGAATTTATTAAACATTTCCATCATACACCGCTGAAAGGTAGCTGATGCATTGCATAGGCCGAAAGGCATCACCAGATACATGAAAGCTCTCCACTCGGTGATGAAAGTGGTCTTCGCTCTATCTTCAGGAGCGATTTGTAACTGGTTATAGCCACTGTAACCATCCATAAAGCTATACATTTCATATCCTGCGATCTCATCAAGCAACATGTCAATAAAAGGCAATGGAAATGGATCTTTGATAGTTTGGGTATTGAGTTTCCTATAGTCGACACAAACTCTCAATTTCCCGTTTTTCTTGGAAACTACGACCATGGGAAATAGCCAATCGCTACTGGCCACCTCTGTGATGAACCCAACCTTGAGAAGATTATCAATCTCCTCTTTGACCTTCTTAGTATAGGTGGGGTTCATTTGGTATCTTTGCAGTCGTACTGGCCTAGCATCTAGCTTTAAAGGTATCCGGTGTTGACATACTTCAAGATTCACCCCCTTCAGGTCTGTGTGTTCCCAGGCAAATATGTCTTTGTAGTTCTGGAACATCCTGCGTGCCTTTTCCTTTATTACCGGGTTGAGATGCTTGTTGACCTTGATCATCCTAGGACTATCCTCCGATCCTAGGTTCCATTCTTTCACTTCTTGGTCGTCTGGAAGCAACCAATTAGGCCCGCCTCCTTTTCGTTTGGTCGATTTCTCAGCATAATCCCAGGATGGCCCATTCAGTTCTGAATCAGCATTCTGATCCACTCTGTGTTTTTCAGAAAGTACTGGCTCCTCTACCATACCAGTATCAACTGATTTCACCAACCTCCCAGTTAACTGAACTGATCTTTCCCCTGTGTTGATTTCAATAAACTGATCTGGGAATTGCTTTTTTTGCTTGTCGACCTGCTCTTTATTCAATAAAACTGCATTCAAGTCAATCTCAGCTAAAGGAAATATGTTCAGCGCTGCTAACATCCGTTCGATCTTCTTTGCCTTATACTTCTGGCATAACTCCAGCTCCTAGTATTGTTCGTTTGGATTTGAATCCTACCGTTGGCCCTTTCTATGGTTAAGGTTTGATTTGCGTAGTCATGAACAACATGTGCTGTTCTCAAGCATGGGCGCCCTAGGAGCATCCCATATGCCCCTTGCACATCCAGAACTAAGAAGCTGGTTTTAAATTTTTCCGTGTCTACTCTTATCTGCATATTTTCAATCATGCCCGTAGCTTGTACTACTCTGTGATCTGCCATTCGCACTTTAAATGGTGCTGGCTTTAGATTCGTGATACCCATTCTTTGTTGGAGATGAACTCCCATTATATTGACTCATGCTCCTCTATCCAAGATAACACTTGAAAGAGGTCCCCATTGCTTCCTAACCTTGTAGTCCACGTGAATGAGTGGAACTTCATCATCTCGGACTGCCGTCAGGTCCATTGTTCTGGCCTCTGCTTCAGCTTTCCTGAGCTGCCTGATGAAGTTTGCCACTTTAGGCAAGGTTTTTCTGATATCTTCCAGTTTCACAATCAACTTCTAAATTCTATCACAAATTTTAACATGGATTTCTTCTTTCTCTTGGTCAGACTGGTTGTCAGAGCTCGAAGAACCGGTTGTATCTTCACACTGCCATTCCTCTCTTGTAGTGCTTCCAATCCTTCCATCAACTCTCAGTTCATCAGCCATTCCTTGTACCGCAGCCAGCATGGTCTCAGGTATGCCCGGTATTGACTGATCTTTCTGAGTTGATTGGGCTGGTATCCTCTGAATGACTCGGGCTTCAGAACTTTCTGGCTGCTTCTGGCAGCTTCTTGGCTAAATCCTCCGTGATTTTAGCCGCTAGTTCTCTCTGCTCTTGCCATTCATCTACCACCTTCTCTTTACCCTTGGCCTTCCAAATTTCTCTTTGTTGAGCCCACTTGTTGCTGTTAGTAGTGACTGGTGTCTCTGAAGTATCTGGAATTTCTTCAATTACTACGCCCTTGCTTCTTGTGACTACCCGTACTGGGACTAACTCTAGTGCCTTAGCCTTAGTAGCAGTAGTTGCAGGTGCGTTTGGGCATTGGGCTGTGAAATGGCCGTACTTCCCACAAGTATAGCAATTCATACTCCGACTCTGGAAGTTGCCACGCCCTTTGCCTCAGCCCATACCCGTTTGGAGTCGGCCACGTCCTTGACCAGTACCACTGGTACCCGGTCTCTTCTCTTGAGATACTTTGGCGGGTTCTACTTTCACTGGTTCAGTATAGGCTACCACTAACAGGTCTTTGCCCTTCTTAAAATGATGAATCCTGTACCACAATTGTTCCATAAATGACCAAAAGCCTTACAGTAAGTACATTGTGGGCACTCGTTGGAGATATGGTCCTTGGATTTGCATTTCGAACACCAAGTCTCCATCTTCCGAACTGGCTGTCTGGTGTGGGTAATCTCGGCAATCTGTCTAGCCATTTCTTCAATTTTCTTGGTCCAAGATCCCTGCTTTGACTTCTCCTTGGACCGTTCATTAGAGTTGTTGGACCCCTCACTGGAATCAGAACTCTCCGTAGCAGAGCTATTGCTACTGGACCTTCTCTTTTTGTGACTCTTTTCCTTCTTGGCCTGTTGTTCCAGCTTCACTGCTCGTTGTACCAGATCATTGAATTTCTTGGTAGGAGCTGGTACCTCCTGCTCCCTAAGCTTTTTGCTTCTGAAACCATTCAGAAACCATGCATGCAACCTCTTCTCGGATGGCGGTTCCTGTAACTGCTTGGTTAGCTCCTTGATTTTTTCCACATAACTTCGGACTGATAGATTGCGCTGCTTGATCTTATCCAATTCACAGAGGATATCTTCATCACCTTTGTTGTCGGAATACTCTAGTTTGAAGGCTTTAAGCAATTTGTTGTAGGATCTGAGCTGACAGGCGGGGTAATGGTAATACCATTTCCTCGTTGCCTCCTTCAAGGTTTGCGGAAAGTATTTCCCCCAATCATCTTCATCAATATTTTTTAGTTCAGCATACTTCTCAAAAGCCTGTATGTGAACGCCTGGATCATCCTTCTTACCTCCCTTGAATATTGGAAAATAAATTTTCAGAGAGGATGAGTAATCATTTCGATTACCACTGATTCTGCCGCTTCTCTTCTTAGATTCCGAACGGTGCTTGGAAGTCTTCTTGCAATTGTCAGTGTCTGCATCCCAATCAATGTCTGTTTTTGTCTCTGCTTCCCTTGGTACCCTCATCCCCCTGTCGGGACCGAGAACTCTTGGCTTTTCGTGCTTCCCTTTCTGTCCGTCTGCGTCGAGAATGACTAGACTGCTGTGAGTCCTGCGTCTCATCAGCCTGACTATGTTCCTCTCAAGCTTCAGTGTCAGTCACCTTCTCTTGCTTAGGGTCAGACTCTCTTCCCGACTCCTCAGGAATAGGATCAACACGGATGGTGGATTTCCGGCCACGATTGGATTTGGGTGCCATTGCTGAAAACTTCCAACTGGGAGAAGAGTCTTTCAATCAACGAGCTTCAACTCGAGCCACCGTGATCGCCAAAATGGAATTGGAGCTGATCTTTGAAGATAGCTAATTCCAGTGTTAGAAGATTTCGGCTTCTGATGATGTATTAGTTTAGACAGTCAACTTGATAGAGAATCAAAAACTGAACTGGAATTTATCTACTGGAATGAGAACAAGACTATGTACTGAGAATAATATTCAGATTCAGATTCAGAGTACTGAATGCAGAGTAAGTGTAACTGGAATATCTGCCGTGATTGGAATTACAGATGAGAGATTACAGTGAGTATGATGAGATTTACATATAGAGTAAATTTGGGCTTATCCTGGATTCATCTAGGTATATTCTTTAGTCGTATAGCGGACATGCAGACTTCACATTGTGAAGTTTTCGTCCGAGTTACGACCAATTGATATTGTGCTAATTCTTTCTATCTTCTGTGGTGCGTATGCCCTATCAACTACCTCACTTGTGCTAATTTTTTCGATTTTATGCTTCTTTTAGTGCGAGGCTTCATTATGACTGAGTCTGCCCTTGATCTCCGGAGTCATGACAGAAACTCAGTACGCTGAACTTTGTGTTGATGTATGCTCTTGTGTGTGTGCGTGTGGTGTGTGTTGTGCTGGGGAGCATATGTTAGTACCTAGTTCTACACCCACTATTGGGCACTGATGACGTTAGTGGGGATGTCGTGGTATTTAGTCAATACTATGCATGATGGAGCTGATGGTTATATTGTCTTGTGGGTGACTACCATGGGTCTATAGCTTGCACTTTCTTTCAAGGGTGAATCTGGGCTTATCCTGGATTCATCTAGGTATATTTACATATAGAGTATAAGCGACAACAACTGCCAATGATTGACAACTCGAGTACAAATGCCGCCAAAATGCTAATCCGACTATGCTCAAGATTATGCTAACCCAAATGCCAACCCGATTACAATGTAATGGGTCCTATTTATATACGTTGGGTTTAGCATAGTAATTACCGTAGTAATTACTTGACTAATTCATTGCCCGTCTCATAAGAGAACGTTCCCACTTAGTGAGACTGTCTCAGCCGTCTACATGAGCCAAGCAAGTCCCAATACTCTTTAAGAAAAAGCTGGGAGTCAAACCATTCTCACGTGGACAGCTACCACAGGGAAGTGCTCTGAGGGCCGTGTGGAGCTCTTCTAGCTGAAGAGGCAGCTCAAGCCTGTAGCGCATCTCCTCAGTCACGACAAGGCATCTATGCCTAAACCTGCTCTCTGAATGCATCCTGAAGCTTTGACTGAGGCTCTGTTGAGACAACAGGTCACGGTAAAAGTTAGTAGCAACTGCACGCATGTCCTCTGGCTCTGAAGCAACTGACCCGTCAGGCCTCCTCAACTGGCTAACCCTGGCATGCGTATATTGGGGTCCCACTGTCTCAAAGAAATCCCTTGTCACTCTGTCACCCACCTGGGTTCATTGAGATGCCTGTCGATGGAAAGCAAACTCATGGCGTCTCTCCTCTATGTTGGCTGTCACGAGGATGTGGCAGCTGTTAATTATGTCACGAGGACGTGGCAACTGCTAACTTTAGTTGTTGGTTTCTTTTCAATGATTTTTGTTTTATTTTTGAGACCCTCTTTTTGAAGTTGCAAATGGTCGGACATTGTATGGCCAATGTGAACGGTAGTTTCACCCGTAGACGGGAAGTTGGTCGGCACAGGCTCAGTGCAAGATCATGAAGTCCCCCCGTTGCACTTAGCAAGTTGGTGGATACTAAGAAGTGAACTCAATAAAGGCATAAAGTCAAGGTGGGACTACCAACAGAAAGTATCCGACAGTTGGGTCACATAGCACTTTTGGATGCGGTCCCAATGAGGATAGATAGTCAGATAACCAGGGGGAGCCCAACGGAAGCATCTCCTAAAACTTATGGATTTGCTATTTTGGGCTGTTAAATGTGTTCGCGTCATCACCTCCGGTATGACAAGGGGAACATTTTACGACTCTGCCGCGAAGTCAACTGGGCAACCAGTCGGGAGATTTTTAGGCGGCAACCCCGAAATGGGAAAATGCCTGTAAACGCGCCAAGTGGAACATTTTTGTGCACTTTCCTCTTGCATCAAGAAGTGGCGCTGAATTTGTAGCTGGGAGACTCATTTTTCAGCTCTTGTCACAGGTTAAGAGCTATGGAGTGCTTTCTTTCCCCCTCATGTACAGTGTGGTGCTAGGAGTGATGCCCTGCACACTACACACTGCTCTCTCTCTCTCTCCCCTACGTGCAGTTATGTGATGCCCCACAAGAGGGCTCTTCATTTGACTGATGTACAATTGTGTGGGTTCATGCTTTCTTTTGTGCTGAGGCAAGAGCCTCCTTGTTCGTCGGGAGATTTTTAGGCGACAACCCTGAAACGGGAAAATGCATGTAAACGCGCCAAGTAGCACATTTTTGTGCACTTTCCTCTTGCATCAAGAAGTGGCGCTGAATTTGTAGCTGGGAGACTCATTTTTCAGCTCTTGTCACAGGTTAAGAGCTATGGAGTGCTTTCTTTACCTCTCATGTACAGTGTGGTGCTAGGAGTGATGCCCTGCACACTACACACTGCTCTCTCTCTCTCTCCCCTACGTGCAGTTATGTGATGTCCCACAAGAGGGCTCTTCATTTGACTGATGTACAGCTGTGTGGGTTCATGCTTTTGTGCTGAGGCAAGAGCCTCCTTGAGCAGGAATAGGGGTAGCTAATTGCTACTCCAAAGCAGGCACCGGTGACGGTCATAACCACACCGTACAGGTGCGTTTTCAGTGCTGTGTATGCGCTGTAAATTGACTGTTTTTCAGCCATACGGACGCTAGAACCATTGGGAATAGTGCTCACTAGCAGAGGACAGTTAGGGGACTGTTTGGGACTGAAAACAGGGCAAAAACCAGTAAATACAGCGTGCTGAATTTACTGTTTTTGGGCAAGGAGCAAGGGAATAGGTTTCGTGCAAGTTCTGGGGCTGTTATGTTACCGAAATTTGGCCAAAACAGTTGGTATCTAGCTCGATATAGATCTAGCTCGATATAGGTGAAGGATTCCCAGGACTCTACTTTGTAACTTACCCTCTCAAAGTATAAAGAAATACCGAAAGGGGCGCCAATTTTGAGGCCTTCAGGTTGTCGGCGTCTGTTGGGGGCATTCTAGCTTCCGAGCTGTGTGTGTACTTAAGTGTTAATTCCCGTCGCAGGTTCCTTTTGCAAAGTGCTCTGTGTGTGTGTCTAAAGTAAAGAATTTCGGGTGAAAGCCAAAGCCTACCGCCCCACGGGCCGGTTTCACCAGCAAGCTCCTAGCGAGTCTGCTGCAACTGTTCCTCCAACCAAGGATTGTTTGGATGCTGCTTCTGCATCCTCTACAAGGAAGCAACGCCCCGTCGGAGATGCTGCTTCTCCTCTCTCGCTACAGCCAGGCAGGCCGTGTACTCCTGAAGAAATAGCCGACTAAGCTGAGCAAGTCCAGAGGCCACTCTGTCAGTAGGAGAGTTCTGCATGTCTAAGCCTTGTGTCCAAAGAGCCACCACTCGCTCTCTGAGCGCAGAGTCTAGCAAAACCCTCTCAGGGATGCATAGCATCGTGCTTCCCCTCCTCTGTCTATTTGTCACTGTGAGGATCATTGGTGCATGGTCAGAAAAAGAAGTCCCAGCCAGAATGCAAACTATCCCACCCAAGTCACAAAAGTGGTCATTGGTGTAGAAGCGATCTATCCGAGATAGATTCACTCCTCCCACTCTGCGATCTGAACGAGAGAAGGCCAGGCTGTCTGGGGGACTCACAAAGCTAGAATGCTGCCACACATCGAAAACCCGCAGAGTCATACATAACCTCTCCCAAGCTGCCAACTCAACTCCATGCACATTAGTATGGCTATCTCCAATCCTGTCAAAGGGGTCCTCCAACATGTTGAAGTCACCCCCAATGCACCATTGCTCTGCCTGCGGAAGAGACTCTACAATATGAGAAACTCTGCACATGCATTCGCCACATTGGGCGCATAGATGTTTAGGAAGCCCATGAGGCAACCCTAAACCTGAATAGTAATCCATTGAGCCCTGTTTGGCACAATAATCCCTCTGTTCACAATATCCTGTTGCAAAGAATCCGCAATAGTCTTACATACCTCTCCCTGGATGCCTCCAGGTCCAAATGGAGCTGACCAAAACGTCTCACAGTGACCTCGCAAAATTTTACCACACCGTCTAATGTGGCTCTCACAAAGATGATGCTCTTGTAGCATAAGAATGTCAATCTCACCACCCACAAGGCATCTCTGAAGCTCTTGACGCAACCGACCCCTTTGACGCTGAAATTGGGGCTCTCCTAATCCTTGCACATTCCATGAGATGATCCTCATGGAGTCATTGAGAGAAAACAGATGCTGCAATAGCAGCTAACCTCGCTATCTTTGAGGCCGCTTTGGATGGGAAGTAATCCGCATCCAAACGACCTCTAGACAAGCACGAAAGGAGTAACTGTCCCGCCCAGGTCCAAGCCGAGCGTGCAACCCGAAGGGCTACATACTCTGTCCAAGAATCCTCATGTACAAATATATAACGAGGAGGGTTCTGAGTGTCAGCAAACAAATGCACCACAATGTGCCTGCAACCCGTTGCATCCGGAGGCGTCACGTTGAACTTGGCTAGAGGCCAAAGTGTCTGCACCAGATCTGTCACCTGTAAGCCCCCTGTGTGGTGTGAGAACTCAGTAGCTTGAATCTGGAGCGAGTCAAAGAATCGTGTGCAGGGTCCACTCTGTGGGATCCCTACCGCACTGCGGAAAGGAGAAACCCACGGCTGTGTCCAAAGCCTCAATGCCTCTAGCTGCAAGAAAGAGGACGTGGACTCGAAAGCAAGCCTCCTCCAGGTAAGGAGAAGAGTCACCTAGGAACCGTGTGAAGCCGTAGTCGAAGAAGTCCCAACATCTGCAAATGTCAAAGCTAGTCAAACCTCTAGGGACTGCTGCAAAAGGAGAAGTCTGCACCAAAAAAGGCAGCCTCAGGTGGGGCTGTCCCTCTCGAGCCACATGTGTAACAGACTTGGACACTGCCAAGAATTCACTTCAAAACAATTCACAATTTGATTCGACACCGGCCCTGTGGAGTTCCGTGCCAAGAGTTATTGGCCCCAAAGACTGGCGCCCCTTTCGGTATTTCTTTTTGTATTAAATCTGTTGCACAAAGTACAAGGGAGTGGGTGGGTCTCACTCGCAGACTTTGCGTCCAGATGCTCTGAGAAATGAGAGCCCAAACCACACTTATAAAGGTTTACAAGGGATGCCAAAAGTAGAGCCCCAAAAGCTGCCATAAAAAGCCTAAAATAAAGCAATCCTCTCACAAACTCCTCGCTTAGGAAATAAAGCAAATAATCTCCAAAAGCACTCTCTCTTGTGTAGAATACAGCCCACGCAAAAGATGCTTTTTTTTGGTATGTAACTGCCACGTCAGTTGTCCATACAGATTTTCGTGATTTCCGTCGTGAAATGCTCCGTGATTTCCGGGCTTTGACGGCAGTTCCACGTAAGCATTTCAGCTAGCTTTTCCGGGCCGGGGTGTGTTTATGTATAGAGCAGCCACGTCACCAGTTTGTGACATACCCCCCTCTTGAAAGCATTGTAATTGCCCTCGATTACGCCTGCAAAACAGACAGAGGCCATAAACTGTCTTAGCAGACATTGACTGCTAGTACCGACGCACTAGGAACGCACATCTAGCACATGTACCAATCGACAGTCACATCACAGGACCATCACTTGACATCACATGACAAATCACATTCAAAAATTCATTCGGATCTCAGACCATGTTTATTTGGCAACGTATTTAGCAATCGCATCTAGATCCGCTCGGGACCTCATAGATGCCCTTTTAACTAATCCATATTGCAATCACATCTATCGCGATCTTTCAGATCGAAATGCTGCAATCATTTTGTCTATCAGTTCCTGCACTTAAACAAGTCAAGAACAAATCAGTATCATAGTATCGGGAATTCCACTCCATAAAGTCATACAACAGAATAATGTCAGCTCACGGTATCCGTGAAAAGAAACATCAGTGACTTCAGTATCAAAAATCGAGGCAATCTGTTGACAAAGGAGCGGAGTGACTCCCTTCTCGTGCATATCCGCTGCACCTGATTCCGCCCAAGAGTTCGGGTGCTTCACAATCTGAGGAGTATCTGCTAGGTCCTCCTCCTCCATCCACTTCGCATCCAATGCGGGATAGTTCTTGAATTTAACCAAGAACCTTCTTATCGCTTTACCCTTTATCTTTCTGTCTTTATGTGCCAATATTTGTTCGGGAACAAGGATCTCCTCGTTTTCTTCCACTTCGGGTTGCTCATCAAGCTCCCCATCTTCGGGCATATCGCCTTTAAAAGGCTTCAAGAGACTCACATGAAAAGCATTGTGAATTCTCAAGTATCGGGCAGTTTCAGTCTAAAGGAGACATCATTTATCTTTTCGAAAATCTGGAAAGGTCCGTAGTATCGCATACTAAGCTTTGGAAAAAGCCTCTCCTTTTCCTTTCTTTTTCTCAGGCGTGCCTTCTTAAAACGTAAGAGCACCCAATCGTTCTCCTTCAATGTCAAATTGCGACGATGGCGATTTGCTGCCTTTTTTGGTCTTTCTTGAGATTTCTGCAAAGCCTCGCGGACCTTGGCAAAAGCCGTGTCCAAGTCACGCGTGTACTCATCGGCTTCAAAAATCTTATCTTTCGTGCTTAGGAAGGGTGGAACCTTCGTAGCACCTTCAATAATCTCAAATGGCGCCTTCCCCGTCGAAGAGTGTATCGTGTTATTGTAGGCAAATTCCACCAAAGGTAAATACTTTTCCCATTGAGTCTTTTGATTCGAGATATAAGACTTCAATAAATCTAGTACCACTGAATTAGCAATTTGTGATCCGTCAGTCTACAGGTGGAAAGATGACGAGAACCGCAATCGTGTGCCAATGTTCTCCCCAATAGCCTTCCAAAACAAACTCGTAAATTGGGGGACTCTGTCGGAGACAATCATCTCAGGCATGCCATGCAATTTGAAGATCTGGGCCACAAACAATCTCGCTAAGTGATCCGGCTTGAGTGCTTTCTTCACTAGAATGAAGTGATCTTGCTTGCTAAATCTGTCAATAACAGTCCAGATACCATTGTGACCACTGTGTTCTCGAGAGATCAAAAATGAAATCCATTGCAATACTTTCCCAGGGTCGGGTGGGTATAGGTAAAGGCTGTAACAAACCCTGTGCTTTATGCGTGTCAAACTTGACCTTCTGGCATACCAAGCAACTGCGTACAATATCGTCCACGTCCTTCTTGAGTCCCGACCAAAAGAAATATCTTTCCACACCTTTCAAGGTGGTAGCTATGCCGCGGTGACCCGTAAAAGGTGGACGATAACCGCCAAAAGCTCTTTCTCATAAATATGTGCTGTCAATTCCGGCCTTGAAAACAATCGCTTTCATACGCAATGACATGGCCTTCTTGCATTAAGACCGCACCCAGACTATGACCACAAGCATCACAATATACTTCAAATGACTTCTGCAAGTCCGACAAAGTCAAAACTGGTCCTGTAGTCGATTTCTCTTTCAGTGTCTGAAAGACAATCACCTCTATGGATCCCCACGAGAAAGGGACTCCTTTCTGCGTCAACATATGCAAAGAGGAAGCAACCTCTGCATACTTTCTAATGAACCGCTTGTAGTACGAACACAAGCCCAAGAAGCTTCTAACTTCATGGACATTCTTCAAATTGGGCCAATCACGGATAGTCTCTATCTCGGCTGGGTCCATCTGCACTCCTGCTGTTGAGACAATGTGTTCCAAAAAGTGTATCTCAGGTAGGAAGAATTCACTTTTCTTTGCATTAATCACCAACTTGTGATCTCGTAATGCCTGAAAGACCTGTAGCAGATGTTCTCTATGTTCTGCCTCGTCTTTGGAGAAAAAAATGATGTCGTTAAAGAAAGTGCCAACAAATAATCTGCTCTCTCGAAAAAGCCTGTCCATCATTCGGTTAAATGTCGCTGGAGCATTGGTTAGGCCAAAAGGCATCAACAAAACTCAAATAACCCAAAAGTCGTCCGAAAAGCTGTCTTGTAGACATCTCTTGGCGCAATTCGGATTTGATGATATCGGCTCTTCAAATCGATTTTGCTGAAACACGAGGATCCCTGTAGTCGGTCAAGAATATCATCGATCCTAGGAATCGGTTCTTGATGGTGAATTTGTTGAGAGCTCGATAATCGATGCACATTCTCCAAGATCCGTCTTTCTTCAAAACCAACAACATTGGAGAGCAGTACGGTGAAGTACTAGGCTGGACAAGACCCTTTTCTAAGAGATCTTTCACTTGGTTCATAATTTCTTCGTTCTGGGCTCGGCTCACATGGAAAGGTGGCCGGTTCGGTGGTGTGCTTCTAGGTATCAGATCAATGGTATGATCCTCAGGATGAGTGGGTGGTAACTTGCCTGGCA
Source organism: Adiantum capillus-veneris (assembly GCF_014529385.1). Lineage (NCBI taxonomy): Eukaryota > Viridiplantae > Streptophyta > Polypodiopsida > Polypodiales > Pteridaceae > Adiantum > Adiantum capillus-veneris. The sequence goes on along the minus strand of NC_140946.1, from coordinate 47,633,120 downwards.
GGCCCTCTGAAAAGCAATCGGCATGAGTGTGGAGAAAATCTTGGCGTTCTTTATCAAGTTCAGACATATTTGTCCTATTCTCATCATTTAACTCTTTCAAAAAGATTGAGTAAACAAACAGACTGGATCTCATTAATTTTTAAACGGCCGAAGCCGATACAATAGGGAGAGACTCGCCCTTAAGTTTCACATCAAGTACAATCGTTCGGCCCTTCTTTGTAGTCAAAGTCGCTTTTCTCGCTCGATAGTCGACCCCGATGTTGTTCTTATGGTACCAGGGGATTTCCAAGAGGACATCACAACCTTCCAAGGGCATTATATAGAAGTCCTCGTGCCCCAAATACCCCTGACAATGCAACCAAAGTTTGCTAATGACAGGTGTAATGGCTGCGTCCCTGTCGGGTGCCACTAGAACTGCCTCTGCTAGTGGTCCCATCCGATTGTGTGTGATCTCGAGGCGCGCCGCCAATTCACGTGAAATGAAGTTGGCCTTGGCTCCTCCATCAAAGAAAATTAGGGCTTCTTGGTCTTTCACTTTGCCCCAAGCTTGCCAAAGTTCTGTACTCTCGTCAATCGTGCCTGGGTCAGTACCCATGCAATCTGGAACCAATCCTGCTTTCATTTTGCCTTTTCGTGCACGTTCCTGTGTTGCTTTTGAACTCTCAGGCCTTTCTTCATCTTTGTCTTTTTGTTCTTTCGGTGCCTTTTTAGGGCACTTCGCGGAGATGTGCCGAGTTTCCCCGCATCCAAAGCACTTCTCCTCTTTGATGTAGTTAGCCCTCTCTCGAAGAGTGAGCTTGGGTCGTGCATCCTTTTCTTTCTTTTTTGGGTCGCTCTTCTTCTTTCTACTTTCATTGTTCGAAGTTTGTTCGGTCCTTTGCGTCATGATTTCATCTGTGGGGTAGAACAAACTGCCTGAATGAATGGCAAAACCCCGTTTCGCATGACTCATCAGTTCCTGAATGGAATCTGACTTTTGCTCTAAGCACGATCTCGGATCTCTATAGGAAGTCCCAAGGTAAACCGTTCTTTGAACGAGATCTTCTTAAATAAAGAAGCTGGTAAAAAGGAGCTCCAGAATCTCTCGCACTATGCGTCCAATGTATCCTTCTTGGTCATCCGAAGATGGTTCCAAGCAGTTCGTATGTCACGTTTGTACTCCCGAGTCAACCAAGAAGAAATAAAAAGCTTTTTAAATTTCAGCCATTTAAGTGGCGCTTTCTTGTTCAATAGAAGCGTGGACCACCAAGTTCGAGCATTTCCCTTGAAGTAAGAGGTAGCCCTCCGAACCTTGGAGTGCTTTGAGTAATGTCCTCCAGAGAAAGCTATGTCAAACTGCTGTATGAAGGCCAAAGCCTTCGAAGCATCTCGAAATCCAGAAAACATGTCAAATTTAATTTACTTTCCATCTTCTTTTAACTCTCGGACTTTCTTGCTTTTATCTTCCAGAAAGTCATACTGGTTGGCTTTATAAAAATTCTTCTTCTTTGCATAAAATTTGCTGTCGTCGGAGTTCGAACTATTCGAAGACGAGTCCTCTGTAAAACTGTCTGAAACTGGGCGAGATTTAGACTTCTTTGCCTTTTTCTTGCTCTTTCCGAAGCGTTGCTTTTTGCTTCGCTTTTTCCCTTTTCTGTCTTCTTTGTTGAGGCAGAAGAAGGAGGAGAAGGAGAAGGAGAAGGAGAAGGAGAAGGAGAAGGAGTGGGTACTCCTTCAAATCGCACACGCTTCTTCTGCTTTCTTGCCGAGGCAAAAGTAGATTGACGACCCAAATAACCCGGGAAGTCAGTGCCTTTCTTTTGCTTTTTGTCGTGCTTTTTAGCTTTGTTTTGCGCATCAAAAAGCTGGCTTATCGGTGCATCAACCACCTCTTCTAATTCTTGCTCTGTAAACATCCTCGGAGTAGGAGGTTGTTTGAGCACCAGTTTGAGGGGTGGCTCCGTGGTTTGCCGCCACTGTGAGTGCACCTTGTCGAAGGAGGTTTGGGTGAAAAATTTTGCAAGTTTAGGGTCCTTCGCAAAATTCATCATCAACTTTGTCGCATCATCGACCAATCCCCGATGTTTCATCTCTTCAAGCTCCGCCTGAGTAGGCTGAGGTGGGCCGTACTCCTCACGTGAATCTTCTTCGTGATCTCTTCCTGCATCTCCGGATGCAGAGGAACTCGACTGTGCTTTGCTTGAATCCATAAGTGTCGTGTAAAAAGGATAGGTTTTCCTGGTAGAAGAGAAATCGGCCGCACTCTTATACTACTGTAACAGACTTGGACACTCCAAGTCAAGAATCTACTGCGACACGACAGGAATTCACTTCAAAACAGTTGACAATTTGATTCGACACACGGCGGAGTTCGGTGCCAAGAGGTATTGGCCCCAAAGATTGGCGTCCCTTTCGGTATTCTTTTTGTATTAAATCTGTTGCACAAAGTACAAATGAGTGGGTGGGTCTCACTCTCAGACTCTGCGTCCAGATGCTCTGAGAAGTGAGAGCCCAAACCACACTTATAAAGGTTTACAAGGGATGCCAAAAGTAGAGCCACAAAAGCTGCCATACAAAGCCTAAAATAAAGCAATCCTCTCACAAACTCCTTGCTATGAAATAAAGCAAATAATCTCCAAAAGCACTCTCTCTCTCTCTCTCTCTCTCTCTCTCTCTCTCTCTCTCGTAGAAAACAGCCCACGCAAAAGATGCTTTTTTTTCGTACGTAACTGCCACGTCAGCTGTCTGTACAGTTTTTTGTGATTTCCGTACGGCAGTGCCATGTCATCATTTCAGCCAGCTTTCCCGGGGCGGGGTGTGTGTGTATGTACAGCAAAGCCACATCACCAGTTTGTGACAACACGGCTCGTAGCGAAAGCACTACCAAGATATCGCCTCGCGGCAGACGCGTGTCCAGTCCCCTGCGTCTCAGGAGGAGTGGAGGAGGGATCGGGAGATGAGGCTGTGGGCCCCACCGGGGAGAGAGGAGGGACGAGAGGCGCATGAACAAGTCAGCTTGTTTTGTGCGCACTTTGTGAAGTACCTTGTGAACTATGAGAAGAGCCACCAGATGTCCATGTCCATGTGCTTGAACCCACCTCCTCACCACCCCCTTCACTCTTCCCCCTCGCCCTACCTTCCCTCTCTCCTCGCCCATCATCACCTCTCCTCGCCCCTACCCTCCCTCCCCTCACCCCTCACCACCCTCCCTCTCTCGCCCCTACCCTCCCTCCTCACCACCCTCCCTCACCCCTACCCACCCCCTTTCCTCTCTCCTCTCCCCTTATCCCTCACCACCCGCCCTGCCCCTACCCACCCCCTCCTCTCTTCCCTAGCCCTCACCACCCCCTAGTCCCCTACCCACCCCCTCCCCTCTTCCCTAGCCCTCGCCACCCCCTAGTCCCCTACCCACCTCCTCAACTGTCCCCTCCATCCATCCTAGCCCCCTATTTACTTTTTTGCATATTTCGGGAATTTCTCTTTGTGAAGACCATTCGTGGTAGCCAAGTCCTCGCCCTTTTGGCTGCATTTATACTAGCTTTGTGACTTTTTGGGATTTTGTTCATGCTTGGGCCTTCTTCAGTTTTTGCTTTGTGTACAACTTATCTCATGTGGCGGGGTATCCGTAGTTCTTCACATCTACCTACATTTCATCATTGTACCTTTCCCTCAGAACTTGAATATCTTCTCTACACATCAGCTTTTTCAGTCAGGTTAGGCTACATTTTTCCTTCCTGCTGGAGGGCAACTTCTAGCAGGGCTACAGTGTCATGGGCATAGGACAAGCAATTAGTGTCACGGGCATAGGACTGGCAGTTAGTTACAGTTGGTGGAGTTCACACTGGACGGACTCTCGTCTGGCAGTGACACGGACTCTCGTCTGGCAGTGACACGTGGCAAGTGATACGGATGGTGGTCTAGTGGACACTGTGGCCAGATCACCACCACCTCAGTTTGGAGATAGGCTTAGCTGGATTGGGATATCTGCTAGCCGTTGGTGGCTCTTTAGGAGAGACACATGTGGTTGGTTCCGGTGGTTGGAGACATCATCATCATCCACTTTGTATGGTCGAGCGTCTTGAGTCTTGAGTCTTGAGTCCAGCGTTGCACATCTGCACCCTCCCTGCACATTGGAGCTTTGACACCCCCATTGTATCCTGGAGTCTTGGGCTTGGAGCTGAGTGGGCTGCCAGCCAGAGTCTATATGGTTCTATGAGTTTGTCGAGTTCCACTGAGTTCTGAGATTGTTTTGCTTTGAGTTGTTACATTTCTGTGTGATGTTTTCTTTCTGTCGGAGTGAGGTTTCATGCATACTGCACTGAGGAGACCCACTGTAGAGAGCATGACACACTTTCCCTGCTACAACACCCCCCATCCCGTGCCTTTTTTTGAGTGTCCAGGGTGCGATCCTAAAGGGGATTCTGGCTCTATATAAACAACCGTCTCCTCTTGCTCTCATCTTTTGCATTCTCTACATCAGTCTTGTATAATGAACTTGTGTTGGTGTCGCTTGGGTGCTTTCCTCCCTGAATCATTGATTTGCTTCTCTTGAATGCCACTCTCACTGCAAGTAGTCTGCATTGAGAGGCAAATAACATTCATGTAAAAAAACGATTCCACAGAAGGCTGGTGAGGTTTTTCTTGTGGGTTCACTGCTTTTCTTGTCTGGAGTTATTTAGGTCTAGGATTAATGTGTAAGATGGCATCTGGCAAGAGAGATTTCAACATCGTTGTTTGGACATTCTAATAATTTTTGAGTATTTTCCTTGGTTCAGGGGATTTTTCGTAAGCCAAAAGATTGCAAAGAGAGGTACAGGATGCTCACAGACAGAGGTGGTGGTGAGGGTGGGGATAGTCCCGACGATCCAAGCTCATCCACACATCATTCCTTCTCTATGACATACAAGGTTGATAGTCTCTTCTGTAATTGCATCGTTCCCCTTTTCTGTGAACCACTACTAGCCCTTGCTTGACTCTGAACTTTTGCTATGAGCAGGGAGGTACTAGATATCTACCTCAGCATTTGGAGGAGACTTTGAAAAGCCATGTAGACTGCATTTTGCAGCTCCATCAACAGCATCGCAGTAGGAAATTGCAGGTTTGAAAGGAATTCACATGGCAATATGCACAGCTTTTTCTAGTGTTAGCATCCTTACCCTAATTAATACATGCCAGCTTCTTTATTTCTTACCATTATCATTGCGATTGACTGCACATGTAGAGTGAAACTCAAGAACCAAAGCAGCTTGTACAGGAACATGAGTCCCATGTGATCAAGCATCCTGCAATGACGTATGTTTTTTCTTTTTTCACGTCTACTTTTACAGTTCCAAATGAGCTAGTCAAATGGTTAATGGCGACTAAAATATTGCAAAGTTTTTTCAGCATGCTACAAGTTTTTGACGCTTTTCAAGTATCCTAATACCACACTGGTGTCTCTGAAGGCCTTTGGAGTTGTGTGAGCTATCTTCAGCAAGCGGGGAATTGGTTTCCCATTCTTACCCACTTCAACCTGGAGGGATGCCAAGCATTTTGCCATCAGGGGTGGCAATGCGACCAACTTCTTCTGCAGTATCTGCGATGCAAGGAGTCACTAGCCTGCAAATGAGTCCGTCTATGTCACCATCAGCTGCCATAAATGCTGCTGCAACAAGGTTTGTTTTTCTTATTTTCTGGGGCATGGTTTGTGATTCATATGCGTGACTGTGGCAGGCATGAAAGCATGCCGTATAATGCCCATTGTTCAAATAAACGGTGGTTTAATTTATAAGACTTCATGGTGAAAACAGGGATGCACAGCGTATGGGGGTTTCAATGAGGCCAACTGCTGCGGAAGAACAACGCCTCCGGTATAGCAGGATGGTTGCAGGACGCGGTTTACAAACTCAAGGCTTATCTGCTGTCACATCGGGGTTGCCGCTTGTAAACTTGCCAAGCACCACAGATGGTACAGCTTCAGCCAATCTATCTTCAGCAAATAGTGCAGGGATGATGTGCAGTTTAAGTAGGGGCATGCCTGTGACAAGAACGGGTCTGCCTGGGGTGGGACCAATTGGTGTTCCAAATATTTCTTCAGGCATGAGTAACATACCATCTGCTGGAATGGGATTATCTGGTGGAGCTAATGCGATCAGTGCTGGTGCTGTATCCTCTCCTGTAAATATGATGAGACGGCCCAGAGAGGCCATTTCGATGGTATATCATTTTACATAGCCAGATTAGTTTTCAGAGAATCTACTTATTGCTTTTGCTAAATGTCTTCTTTGCAACCTACTTTCAGGGACACTCTACATCTACACCCTTAAACAATGCAAGTAATAGTCTAGCAAATCCAGTAGTTTCATCACCTACTCAAAACTTCGGTGTCCAGCAGCAAATATTTCAACAGAATGCTTTACAATCACAACAGCAAAGCCCTAGCTCAAGTCAGCAGCAAGCATATAACATGATGCGTGTGGCAAAGGAGCGTCAGCAATTACAACATCAGCAGCAGCAGAAGTGGATGCTTCAACAGCAGCAAAGCCCAACAAGTAATACATTACAATCACCATTCCAGTCTTCACAGCCTCTTCCTGCTTCTCAGCAGCAACATGGTCTTTCTTCCCATGCTCTTTCTCCCCATGCTCCTCTCTTCCCCCAACATCAACCCTCTCACTTAATGATGCAACCGCATGCTCTGCAGGAGCAGCAGCAGCAGCAGCAACATGCTGCACTGGCCTCAAGTTTACCACAGTCAGCAGTTTCACCATCGGGGCAACCGTCCCTTAGTGGTGGTAGTCAAACTTCTCAGCAGCAACAGTCATTATCACAAGCACATCAGCCCACATCATCAACAGCTTCCCCATTGCACCCCTTTCAATCCAAGCATCAAAGTCCTGCAGTAAAGCAGCAGCAGCAACAACAACAACAGCAGGGAAAGAACATGAAGGCATTAGGACGAGGCGAAGGTCAAGTGCCTAGCCAGGTATCTGCACAGATATCTGGGCAATCAATATCCCAAGGTCAACGCATTAGTGACTCTTCGGGGGCTGTGCCTCAACATTTAGCAGGTGGATCTTCTGCCCAAAATATTTCGGCCAATTTGTCGCATGTTTCTGATGCTGGAGCACAGCAACCTTTCTCACAAAAAGGTTTCTCGCAGCATAAACACATATCTCAGCAGCATTCGACTTCCATGTCAATGAGCTCTTCAGTCCAACCTGCTTCTCCACCTACAGGACCAGGTGTGCAACAGCAGCAAGCTTCACCTGGCCTTGCTGGGTCATTACCTTCAACACAACAACGGCGTGCTGGTCAGCAATCACAGGGCCAGCAACGTAGGCCTCAACAATCCCAGGTGGGTATGAATATAGTAGGAACGCAGCTGGCTTCGCAATCGGCTAAGATTGGACTACAAACCAGCTCTGTACCGTCTCAATTGCCAGCAGGTTATCAGCTTGGAGCTAACGCAAACAGCCCTTTGAGCATGGCCTCACCATCGAGTGGCATTCCTCTTTCCTCACCCAGCAATACTGGTAGTGGGAGTTTTTCCTCTGTGCCTCAATGGAAGCCAGGACAGACTTTCAGTCCAATGGCAGCTGGGTTATATAACTTGAGTCGAAGTAATAGTGGCATTGCAGCACAAGCTCCTCATCTTGCTATATCTGTTGGCATGCATTTACCGTTGCCAAATGGCAAAATACCTGTTGCAGGTAACAGCCTTGGAACACAAGATACTAGTAGAGCCGGTTCGCAGCATGTTTCCGGACATGTAGGAACATTGCCACAAAAAGGTCCAAGTGGGCCAGTTGTAACGTCAAGGCCTGGGGGTGTGTCCCAGCATGCAGCATCTTCACAGCAGCGGCAGCTTGCGCAACAGCAGCAACTTAGCTGTACATCAAGCAGCACAGGAGGGCAACAGCTAAGGCCTGCGTCGTCTGGTACGGCACCTGCTCCTGAGTAAGGTGATTAAAAAAGCCAAGTTTCTCTGCAGTGACTGCCTAAGATCTTCTGCCTGGTTGCTTTGATGCACGCATCACTTTGGCTGTGGCATGCCGATGACGTCTATGCAATCAGGATGTCTTGTCAAATGAAGACTTTCCGCCACAATTGCAGATTCTCTACTGTGCCCGGCCCATAATCAAGCCCTCAACATCATCAGTCTCCACAACAAGCTGTGGATTCTTTGTACCTCATTCTTTGTATTTGTTTTGTAATTTAGCCCAGGCTACCTGGTTTTGTATGTTGATACCTGCGTGCCCATTTAAAGGAAGGTGCTCGCCGTTTTCACAATCGGCACATACACTCTTGTAACAACCGAATTAGGTCTAGAGATGGCACTTATCTCCAAATGACCGCTTGCTCAAAATTTCATTGGCTGATTCTCTTCACAATGATGAGAATCTGCAGCTTTTTTGTAAAAGTTTTTTTGCCGACTGTGTCAGGTAGGCTAGTCAGGTGCCTTGTGCATTTACAGAAACTCATTTACTTAAGCTGTCAGTGTAGACATTTGATGCGAATATGTTTTTCTTGTGTTGCGATTCTTCGTTCGTTGGGATGAATGGGGTGATGTAGATAGTGTAGTACCACAACTTGGAAGATTGTATATTCAAGTGTTCTGTCCTTTTTTGGTGGGAGGGGGAGGATTGACATTCACAAGAACATGGCTCTAAGGAGAGTTCTGAAACTCAGTTTTTAATTATAATAATGAAGGCATACCATTTGAGTGGAGCTTCCGGAGCTTGTGTCAAAAAGAGAGGAAGTTTGGGCTTTCCTGGTAGGGCAAAAAGAGTAGCGATCCCCAAATTTCCTAGGAAAGCTTGTCTGTGCTTTCTTTGTAGTTTCATCTGTCAATCAACCATCTGCAAAATAAAAGCGAAGAAATGGAGAAGCCACAAAAGCAAGTACTTCAAGGTGCTAGATTGTAGCAGAGCAGCGCGAATGATTGGAAAAATCAAGAAATTTTTTTGTTCCTTGTGGAATATCAGCAAACATCTCTATCGAGACTTTGTTTTTCTGTGTATCATGAAGGTTTCTGCGACTCCTTATATCTAGCCCACCATGGAGCTATCATAACTAGAGCATTTCTCTGATAAAGTTTGAATATTATTGTGAAGGTAACTATGTTGCAAACTTGGCAGAGGTCTAGTTGAGGATTATTTCTGTATTGAAGAGTGATGTTGTTTTCATCTGGATGGACTTCGCCATGTCAATAAGTGGATTATGCATTTTTGGCATGCTCTAGTGTATGTTGTCTTCATCTTGTGGACTTATGCCATGTCAATATGTGGATTATGCATTTTTGGCATGCTCTAGTGAAATGTTTCAGTGTCTTCGGACTTTTCTTTTCCTTTAAATGTGTGCCTGCATCACCATCTCTTGAGGGTTCACTTCCTTTGTTTTTGTCGAACGTGGTACAACTTATTCCCAAATATGCCTACCCTTTGCTTTACCGTTTTTAAGGTGTTTGCTTGATCACATTGTTGAGACCTCACTACCATCCATTGTGTGTATAGATTTGAATGGTTTTATGTATTTTTACTCATATGCCAAAAAGATTTTTAATTATATGCACTTGCATGCCAAAAATAAATGTGCATCGACATGGGTTGTTGGACACCCGTTGGACTCCATCATAGGTGATTTGAAATTCTTGTATCATAGGCCATGTTGTTGATGGAACTCTACGTGTTGATAATATTTTCTCTTTTTTTGCAGCTCGAGTGTATCAATAATTTTTCTCCTCTCTTTTTTCTCTTGGTGATAGTGTTCTTTTTTCTCTTTGTGATGAGTTTGTGTAGTTTTTTTAATGAAAAGAAAGTCAAGTGGTGTTGGGAATGAAGAGTTACAATCCATTTGGAAAGTTATAAGACTTGGCACTTCTATACAAGAAAGATTTGTGATGTGAATATTACTCGTTTAGGCTTTACTTTGTGGTTTCCTTACCCTATAATTTGAATTTATTTTTTATGGAGCCATCAGGAGATGTAACGAGAACCCACAAATTAACGTTTTGAATATTTTTATATAAAAAAATAGAAAATGTATTATTCAAGGTTACATATTCAATAGATTTGAACACGTAAATGATGTAGATCTCTCTCGAGTACAGAATAGCATGCAGTTAGTTACTTGGATCTCTCAGTGGTATTAGAGTAATGATGAAGCAGAGAAGAATTGGAAGGCATGGGACAATTGCTACATGCATAGTTCTTCTATATTAATGAGCTATATCTCTAAATATGATTCTTAATTTGGATGTATCGGGTTCCACCAAAGCTCAAGGGTTTCTTTTTGGTGGTCTTCTTGATTCAAGGATCACTAACTCATTTGCATCCGTTGGAAGAAGCAATTGTAGAAGCTTTGGCATATGATGTAGATCACAAAGGGTTGAAGTAGCCATATCTGATCTCATATATTAAATCTCTTAGGAGGTTTTGACTTTGCACCGGCTTAGAGAGAAAATTTTCCGTTTCATTGTTTGTTGGATTCACATACCAAACGAGATTGCCCTCTACTCCAAGGAACAAAGTAGGAGGATGCTTAGAGCCCAAATCATCAAGTAGAATCTCCATAGTCATGAGATATTCCTCAAGTTTGATAGTCTCCCAGTTCTATTTTGACTATTAGCTACAAATAAAATATAGATTCTATTTATTTGTAGAGTTCAACTAGATAACCTTTTATCAGACGTGCCTCTTCTGAACAATATATCCTCATTGTTTTACAATAAAAGTATGCACTCGATGTGTTTTTAGTTCAATTTTAGCACTCATATTTCTTTTCAAGAATATTATGATCACTGTACACTAAAGAGTATGCAATTGATGTGTTTCTAGTTCAATTTTTAGCATCCATATTTCTTTTTCAGAATATCATGATTCATATATGGATACAAGCAAGTACAAATTGTGTTGCTAGTTTTGAGTTTTTAGTTAGCATTATTATTTTGAGACACTAAGAGTGTGTCGTTCAATGATAGCTTGGTCACATCTCAGGTCACCTTTGGCTATTCAAACTAGAGGCAATGTGCACTAGTATGAGTGTAATGCTTTGGGAGATGTGAAAACCAAGATCCACCTTTACTCTATCAAGACACAATGAGTATGATATTTGAAGTTAGCCTTGATCATATCTTGGATCATGTTTGGCTACTACTGAAGTTAGAAACAATGTGCAACCGTTTGAGTAGAGGGATATAGGTGCAATTTTGGTGTAGTCATGATTGCCACATTGTAACATCCATTAGATTGTGGAGCTAAGGAGTTTTAGGGATCCTATTTCGTTAAGCAAATATATTCCATGGAAGACTCTTCTTCTTTTGTGAAGAACAACAAAAGTTTTAGGATTAATTCCGCGTGTGGAGAGTAAATATAACCATGGACTTGGGCACACAAAGCCAAACTTTTGTTATGTGTCATAAGAAATTCCAAATGCTCATTGGAATTAGTAAGAAGCATTCCAATTTTTGGAAGGAATTACTTGAGCAAGAAGCATTCCAATTTTTGGAAGGAATTACTTGAGCAAGAAGCATTCCAATTTTTGGAAGTAAGTACTCGAGAATAGTGAGAAAGAATTTTGCTCAATTAGAGCACCTTGCTTGAGATAGACTCTATGATGAAATGAGAATCGTGAGCAATAAGTTTTGCTCACTTAGAGAATCTCGCTTGAGATAGGCTCTAATACTAGTTGAGAAATGAGAGCTGCTTAGTTAGAGCATCTCGCTTGAGAGAGGCTTTGCTAAAAATTAACAACAATAAGTTTTTCTAAGTTAGTGTTGTGTCTCGTTCAAGGTAGGCTCTACTACTAGTATGAGATCTAAGTAGAGGTTTCTTTTGGCCAAAGGAACAATCTCTTTAAAGAATATTTGATATCCATTCAATTTTGCTATGAGCAGATAGTTCCACATGAGTACCAAATTTGGTAATATTAAGTGGACCAATTGACTTGATATGCAAGTGTAGAGAAGAAAATGTTAATATTCTTACAAAGAGTTGTTTCATTGGTGTTGCAAGGAAAGTAATCAATTGATCTGATGCTGGTTTAGAGAGGAAAACATTAATATTCTTATGAAGAGTTGTTTCATTGATGTTTTTGAGGACAAAAAATCTTCTTCAAGGGGGTAGTAATCAGAACAATGGTAGGACCATGGCGCAACTGGTGCTCAAGATGGCATTCTTCTATGTTAAGTATGGAGCCCGATTTACCCTTGTAATTTTCACACTAGAAACACACATTCTTTTATGAGGAGAAGCCATCGTGCGTCAGGGAATCACTCGTCAAAATATCCCCTTTTGTTGTGATATCATGGCTGGATGACGGCCAAAAAGTGACGAAAAAACGACTGGTAGACGTAGACACATGGCCGGTGGCCAAAATTCAATGACCAGTGTGGCCGGCGTTCAAAGGTCGGTGGTCTTTTTTTTGGGTGGACTCGTCTACACATGGACGGCTACACATGGGCACGTCGACACATGGATGGGTTCCTCTCATGTGAGAGGGTAGCCTGTAGAGGCTCTTTTGCATCTATAAAAGGATGCCTCTCACATGAAAATCGAGAGAAGCAAAAGAAGCGAGCAAAAGCAAGAAGTGCAAGGCAGAGAGAGAGAATCAAGTAGGACAATCATTAAGGGTTTCTAAGCCCTTTGTAAACTACTTTAAGTTTGAATTCCAAAGCCATTGAGTGGCTAGCTTTCCGTGGATGTAACCGACACTTGGTTGAACCACGTATATCTTGTGCTCTCTCTCTCTCTCTCTATCTCTCTCTCTATTATCTTGTGCTCTCTCTCTCTCTATTATCTTGTGCTCTCTCTCTCTATCTCTCTCTATTATCTCTCTTGTGTATGATCTATCTCTCTCTCTATTATCTTGTGCTCTCTCTCTCTATCTCTCTCTATTATCTCTCTTGTGTATGATTTATCTCTCTCTCTATCTCTCTCTATTATCTCTCTTGTGTATGATTTATCTCTCTCACCAATTTAATTGCTACCTAGTAAATCATTAATCCTAGATTCTCAGGTAACACAGTGATTATAGCAAATCCACAACAAACACCTATTGCTAAAGTGTCCATGGTAGCTACTTCATTGACTTGGTCTCATTACTTATGTCCAATATGAGCTGCAGAGTGGGTGTTAAAGTTATAGCATCTCAAGTAAATAGCCATATGTGATCCCAATATTTATTTTGGCTTTAGGTATTTATTTGCTTATTTGTCAAAGTCTTGGCTTGGATAATTTGCTGAGGGAGGGTACTAAATGCCCCCAAAGCTGGTATATAAGGAGACCCTAGGTTTATTTATTTGCTTATTTGTCAAAGTCTTGGCTTGGATAATTTTCTGAGGAAGGGTACTAAATGCCCCCAAAGTTGGTATATAAGGAGACCCTAGGCCCCCATTGTAAATCACTAATTCATTGCCCAATTGGTTGGTTTAATAGTCTCTCTCTCTCTCTCTCTCTCTCTCTCTCTCTCTCTCTCTCTCGCGTGCATTCTCTCCTTGGTTCTAAGCTTCTACATTGTCGACTTTGACAGCCTAATAATCAAAGGCAATGGCCTTTTCTATATTGCCCAATACCATTGGAGACAAACACCAAGAAGATGGAGAAAAGAGGAGACCAAAGCTTGATTAATCCACACAAAAATCTCCCTTTCTTTCCACAAAAACAAGTAGTTCAAATGCAATAATCCCTACATTGCAACTCTAAGAAGAAACAATGATCACATTTTCTACCATAAAATTTTCAAAACCACAAAAATAATCCATCATAAAAAATTCAACAATAACTAAAGCTTATAAAGAGAAAAATGGAGAGAAATTGATCATCATGCTTGATTAAGAACCATCTATATGATAGAGAAGTGGGTTCTCCCCTTATTCCTAGCAAGGAGACTACATGGAAATAGCTTCTATGTACATAGGAAGAGAGATGCTTGTACACAGAGCAATCAATCCTCAGAGAGAATTTTTGGGTCTTTGTGGCCATACCTGATACATTTTGAGACTTGAATGAGTGTGCGTATCTCCTTTATGTCCCTGCAGCCTCTTCTTCTAGCCCCCATCTTTGAGAAAAGCCCCTCCCCTTGTAAAAACTCTTTTTCAATCCATGAACATGGATTCTATTTGGCTAACATCTACCTCTAATTTTAATAAATCAATCCAAATTTAGTAAAAATATGTTACTAAAGCTAGCTGCTCGCAAAGCTTTGTGTCATGCATGTGCTGCTTAATTTCTAAAATGGTTTTTGAACTTTGTTTGCATCTTCTTCATTCATGTGCATTCACCTTATGCATATATGACTATCCATGTTGGAGCAAAAGAATGTTGTTTATGCACCTACATAAATTAAATTTTTTGCTTACAAAGAATATGAAAATCGTAACTCTCGATTAGGAGTTTAAAAAATCTTGTTAGAGCCTTTAATTCTTTCCAAGTTAACAAGCAATGAGAAAAGTGAAAATTCTAAAGATGCTAGATTTTCCAAAGTCTTAAAAGTAGGGCTCAAACACAAAATCCCATGCCTTTTCCATTTTCAAAGATGACAAAAAGAAAACAAAGTGTTTTTCTTCCATTTGCTCCCTATTGTTTATGCTGACCTATCATTGCAACCGTTAGGAGGTCAATTTCCAAAAAAGGTTCCCATCCTCATTACTCCACGTTGAAGGAAACTTCGTCCTCCTCCTATCAAATTTCTTTGTATTTCTTCCCTCCCAAGATCCCTCCCTTCCATGACCACTTTTTCTTTTTCGTTGCAATTTTCTATTCTACATCTTTTTTGACCATCTAGCCTTGATCAAGTGATGTGGAAAATCCAAACTATGGACTCCTTCATAAGTAACCATTCTCTCTCTCTCATACATCCTCTATACCCTGACCATGTCATTCTCTTCCACCTTGTTCTCCCTAGCCATAGAAGGATTTGCACCTAAGATGCAGCCTATGATAGCACACTATAGGATTAGGGTTTGAAAGATCTTCTAGTTTAGTAGCAGCAATGGCCAAGAAGAAGATGGCCATTCAAATAATATTTTGTACAAAAAAGTCGACGAGTGACAATGCACCCCAATACAAGAGGTGCTCACAAGGTCCCTCGATGGGACATTTGCTTGCAAAGCTACATATAGAAATGATGCATAGAGCTAAAACAAAGGATGAATGAAACAAAAAATGTGGTTGCAACATGCGTACAATGCTACACAACAAAGGTTTTGCTAATGACTAGCGACATTTCCCTTTGGATTGTGAGTTTATTCTTCATGTACTTAGGGATATTCATGGATGGTTGTTTTCCACTAATATTATTTTTCTTTCTTTTTAGTAATATTTGTCTTGAACATTTTGGAATGGGAGCCGTTAGAGGTGCTTTTTCAAACCTTTGAGGCATATCACGTTTGATAGTGCCAACATAGTTTCTCCAAGAGTTTGAGGTGGTTGAGAAAATTTTGATAGAGCAAGAAGACGTATCTAAGGCCTACTTCTCTTAGGACATGCTCTTCCACAAGCCATGATTTGTCATTTAGGATCTCTCAAACCTCTCTTTATTATTTCTATTGTCAGACTAGTTTGCGCTTTGTTTCTTAGAAGTAATTGTCTAGACAATCGGGTTGTATGAGGATAAAGCTGTGTTTCTCCTTGTAATGAATGCTAGGTTTTAAGTCTCATGGCACTCAATGATGATATGCGATAAGGATTTGAAAATAAATTTTTGATAAATGCAATGCCATATTACAAACTTTCAAAATGGTGTTATGAAATTATGTTTAGTTACTAGTTAGACTTATTTGTAGGCAAAAAAATTCGTCCTCTAAAGACCACGTGTGTTGGCTCAATTGACTGGAGAGTGTGGATAGTCAAAACTCCAAGTGTGGGGGTCGGTTCAATGAGGAATATGATTTATGGTAAAGGATTGAGGATCCCTTAATGTGGAAGCCGGTGTGGCTCTTGAATTATTATTTTTGGTTATGGTTGTGCTGCTAAATTTTTTGCAACCATGCTATGTACTAAAATGGTTTTACAAGATGGATGTGCATCACCTAGAGTAGGGTGGAGCGCTCACCCATGTGACAAGAATTGGATTATGGTTGAGCAATATAAGAAGCATTAGTGCTTAGTTTTGAGTGTTGATGATTGTATAGAATACAATGAAGCTCTATGTATGTATTATATGAAGGTGGTGCAAGCTCTCCATTACCATTTCCATAAGAATCTCTCTCTCGTTCGTAGAAGGAAGAAGAATAAGAACCATCTCTCTCTACTCTCTTGCTATATTCTCTTCTCATTTCACGACGGTGTATGCTTTCTACATCAACCTCGTGGTGGAATCCTCTACCTAGATCTCATCATTGCTCCTTGCAAAAAAATCAAGAAGCCTTTTGATCACTGATTATCACTTCTTGTTCTCATGGCAAGAAGCATTAAACTTCATAGCCATTATCTCTTTCTCTCTCTCTACTTTCATTTCTGGAAAACTACACTCTCATCGATTTCTTTTCTATATACATAGGTATGTATGGGTTTTTTAAAAGTGTCCAAGGATGCTCCATGTTTGTTTCATCGTGTTTATTGTGCTGATATATGCATACAATGTGTTTATTATCATGTAAATGCATAAAAAGCACTCTTTGATTTCACGTCTCATAGGCGATAGATACATTGTTTTAGATGTATCTCCTAAACCATTATGAATCTGGGTGAATCTCACATCATTTAGAGCATCTTCGTTTTTGTGTGTCATGTAAGAATTCCGCTCGTGTGAGGAGTGATATTACAAATACAGCTTGTTTTCCATTGAACTATTCAATATTTTAGACCCCGGGCTCCTTGGAGATCCACTATGTAGACTTGTCGAATGAAAAAATCCATAGCCAAATCAAAGTCTTGATGATAGATGATGATAAATGTATTTATGTCACCATGATCACTTTATCAGTGCACATTATTAATCGTTCTTTGTACTAGATTTCTATATATGTAGAGGTGCTACCACAAAGGAGTACCATATAGAGTTGTGCGTTTGATGAGAGGTTCATGTATGTTTTAGAGCATTTTCTTTTCTATGTGTCATGTAAAAATTCTGCTCGTGTGAGGAGTCATATTCAAAATATAGCTTGTTGTCCATTGAACTATTCAATATTTTAGACCTTGGGCTCCTTGGAGAGCCACTTGTCAAACAAAAAAATCCATAGCCAAATCAAAGCCTTGATAAGACATGATGATAAATGTATTTATATCACCATGATCACTTCATGAGTTCACAATATTAATCGTTCTTTGTACTAGAGTATCTATACATGTAGAAATGCTACCACAAAGGGGTACCATATAGAGTTGTGCGGTTTGATGAGAGGTTCATGTATGTTTCATGGTTTGTTTTTGTGAGTTTATTTCATGTGTTTTACATCCATAAACTTATGTATGTATGTATGGTTAGCCAACCCAAATTGTATGGGTAGTTTTACATAAAAAAACTTTGTTTTTGTGTCACAATTGTTAGCATGAGTCTCATATGGGTGAAGTGATGTGACAAATATGAGGTTAAACACTCTCTTTTGCATGTCGTGTACGCATCCAAAAACAGGAAAAAATTATTTTGCACTACATGTGAAGTTATGGATATGGTTGGTCAAAGTGGTGGGGATATTTTGCATCATGATTGGACTGATGTAGTGGTGTTGTATGATATACGGAACCTCAAGGATACATGTGGATGCCTCATCTACATGTGTGTACTGCTTTCCATCCTTCTAGGTCAAAACTGTCTCTATGTGCAAGGGGGGTGAGGTGCGATCATGGCACATCATTTATGTATGGTTAAACACTTCTACCATGGTGTTTTGAGATCATGTTTAGTTGTTTTTTAGAATTCTTTGAATGCATAAAAATTAATCCTTAAAGGCCATGCCTGTTGGTTTGGTTGATCGCAGCGTTTGTATAGTCAAAACTCCAAGTGTGGGAGTCACTTTAGTATGAGGAATATAATTCACGGTCAAGGGATGAGAAAATCTTATGGTTTTATATGTGATTTCTGGTTGTGGTAGCCAGTGTGGCTCTTCGATTTTTATTTGTGATGGCCGTGCTGCCAATTTTTTTGCAGCCATGTTAGGTAACTAAAGTGGTTTTACATGATGGATGTGCATCACCCAAAGTAGGGTGGATCTCTCACCCATGTGATGAGGATTGGATTTTGGTTTTATGGTTTTTGAATTGATTTATGAAGTGGTTTTGATGGATTATGTCAGACATGTAAGGGTAGATACCTTATACAACCTGATTGCCTTGGAAAGGATTGTTTGTGCATATGCAAGATGCTACTTTGATTGAACTTATGTGTTATGTTTCTCATGGTAGTGTCAATATAATATTAGTCCATCTACATTGCTTAGCCTTAGAAAAAAGGGTTGATGACTTCGGGCTTTGCTGGATGATGAGGTTGTGGAGCTTAGATCTTCTTCTTTTTTGATAGGTTCATCTACACGGTTAATGTGCCGGAGGTTGAATGATCTACACAACTAACATTTCTAGGATCTTGTTTTGGATTTGCCTAAACACTTGGTGTGGCACCAAAGAGGCGTGGTGCCTAAACTGGTATTGTTGGTGTTGAATTCCTATCACCAATTGGTATTTGGAATCCTTTCAAATCTTGGGTTCGTGGAGGGAGGCTAAGCTAGATTATTTCTAGCTCAGGAAAGTTGGAGGTGTTTTGGCTTGCTCCCAATGAAGCAAAATTCTGTCTTTTCTAGTAGGAACGGATGTGGATGGGTGGACCTTTTTACTCCCACACAAGGTTTGGTGCTTCTACTTAGCCATTTATGGATCTCTTTTGTCATTCTCTTGTGTCGTCTATGTTTCACCCTCCACTTCTCTTTCTCTCTCTCTCTCTCTCTCTCTCTCTCTCCTTGCAAAGTGGTGTACAAATATGTTCACCCTCCACTTGGTATTTTTCTTGAGTATGCTTTCATTCATACACATTGACAGGTAGCACTATTTTCTAGGTACTGCTAGATGCAATCCTCGGCTCATGGCTTAAACTCCATGCTAGGTTCGATGCTAAAAAAATCCTCCCGTATGTTATCGCTTCCAAAATTGTGAGGTACATTGAAATCATATAGAATTATGAATTGTATAATTCTTGCATAGACCCTTGGGAGGGGTATCTCCCATAGGATGGAAGTAAAACGGCTCTTCCTTGAATGCTAGCCTCTTCTTTGTGTTTCCATGCACATGAATTGGCAGGCGACTACATCATATCATTTATGAGTTTAGTTTTTTGACTCTTTCTCATGAAGCTTGCTCTAAATATGCACCTAAAAATGCCCTTCATCTATGAAATAATGGGGAATTCATGCAAACATTCGCAAAAACAACATTTCCTTGTGTTTCCTCTCTATGCCTTTTTAACCCATATTTGCAAGAGAGAATACAATCTTTGGGACATGCTTGACTTTTTTTTTTTTTTTTTTTTTTGGCCACACTCACAATTGCGAGTGAAAGAGTTATATTATCTCAAAAAAATGTATAGAAAACCTCAAGAATAATCCATGCCTTGAGAAGCCAAAAGATACCCAAGGTATAGGTCTAAGGCTTTAAATATATATTTAGACAATTGCCATTTGGGATACATTTTTCCTTGTAGTTGGAATCCCATAGTAAAAGTTTTTGAGAACAAGGATGTTTTGCTTCCCCTTATCAAAGACCTTGTTTTTTCCTATAAGAAGGATCCATTCCTTGCTTTTCTGAATGATGTATTTGATCTTAGCCATCGCAAGGTTTCTTAGATTCGAATGTTTCTTGCCTTCTAGGTTTTCTTGAAATAACATTCCGTGTCTTCTATACCCATTTGAAAACTTTACTAACAAGACCATTTGTGGTTGGGAACTCTTTGAAAAGATGAAGAGTGTCTTCAATAGCTGCTTTGCATCACAAACAACTGTTTATCCCTTTGGATTTTATCTTGTAAATGCCCCTTATATTCATTATGCTAGACAATAGAGGATCCCATATATATCCTACAGCTACCACCTATTTTGACTCAAGCCACACCAATATCTAGAGCAGGGAGAACTAGTTTGCTTTGTAGATGAGTTTGTTGTATGTTTCTCTAGGTTTTGGTAGAGCAAAGTTCGTGTTTGTAGGTCAGTGCCATACATTCCATTTAAATTATTCCTCACAAATAGGTGCTAGAAAACATCTCAGAATCTCAACCAATCCTTTGACTAGTTGAATTTGGTTTCTATTGAGGTTGAACTTGGAGGTCAGTTTATCTCCTTCCTTCCAACACAACCTACTTCGGTCGCAAAACTCAGTGAGATGTGTTAAACCTTTGTTACCAGTTTCTCTAGCAATTTCTCTCTTGAAATTTCTAAGATAGCTTCCTCCAATCTTTGATATCCAAGAAGAACAATGGGAAATGGAGTTCTTGAAGTATCTAGTTGATCCCCCCATTCTAGAGTTTTTGCTACTTTGACAATTTTTTTGCTAGTTCACATGTGGTGCTACCAAGCTTTACATTGGCCTAAAATGGAGCGATTAGTTTGTTGTGAATTCCTACAGGCTTGGTCTTGCTTCGCTAGTGACACCATAAGCTTGGCAAATCGGGCCTCCACATGCATCTTTGTGTTGAGAATCCCAATTCCCCTCTACTCCTTGGGTCTAGCAATATCCCAATGTCCCCACTTCCAATGTAACCCATCTTTGGAGCTATTTTCTTAGATGAACCAACTTAAAGTTTCTAAGAACTCTTTCCAAATACTTTGGTTCATTTACTGGATAGGCAAGAAGAAGGATAAGTGTGGAATCATGAATGAGTTGACTATCTTCACTTTGCGATGAAAGGGGAGCAACACATACTTCCATTTTCTCATCTTACCTCTAATTTTGTGAATGAACTGTCAGAACTTTTGCTTATCCAAGACTCATATCCCCAACGGGGCCACAAGGTGGCGAAACACCGTGCCTTTAGAGACGATTTCTCCTAACCACTCTGTCATGAGAAATGAATCATTCTCTGAAGTCTTGATTTCTCAATGTTTTATTAAGAGCCTAAGACTATGTAAAATGTTTGAACTATCTCTAGAGTCCTACTAAGTATTTATTAGGTGAATTTCAAAAAGATCAAGGAGTCATTGTCAAATTTTTTTTCTAGGAGTTGTTTGTTATGTCATAATAATCAATATCTAATTCTCCTAAATGATTTTCTCATATTAAACTGATCATTTAATGTGGGGAAGTGCCAAGGGAGAAAAAGCTAGAATATTGGTTAAGTTAGCAGACCGGCCACAGTAGGGATCCAAAGGAGGGAAAATAGGGATCCAAAGGGGGGGGCCATCTGCAAAAGAGCCATGTGAAACAATGGGCCAAAAAGACCCTAAGGTTCAGCCCATTAAGACTTCCAAAATGCTAAGGTTCCAAAATTCAAAGGTTGTGTCCAAAGGTCAACCCTAGGGAAAATTGGATGCTTAGTGTGTGCCCAAAAAGTCTTTCTACATCCCTACATGGGAGGGGGCGAGCCCCAAAGCTAGGGGATGAGAGAGAAAGCCACACACACACACACAGGCTCCCTTTACACAAAGGGAATGAGGGACACATGTCAGCTCCCTAGGCCAGATGCCCACAAGGTGTGCCCAATTCCTATTGGAAGACCCTTGAAGTGGACCAATGAGAATTAAGCTAGAGTAAATCTAGTTTAATTAATTTAAAAACATTTAATAAAAGAAACCAATGAGAATTAAGTCTCCTAGAAGACTATTGGGCAGTCTCCCAAGGGGTCCAATGAGCATTCAGGAGCCCCATGGCTTGCCTGATTCCTATTGGCCAGGAGGCAAAGGGGTCCAATGAGAGTTTAGTTTAATTATTTAATTACCTAAAGCTCTCACAAAAGGGGAAAGGGGGACACATGTCTAAAGGCTATCACTTATGCTGCTTAATTCCTATTGGCTTGACCTGGGGAGGTCCAATGAGGCAAAGGCCAGACTTATTTAGCAGCTAGGGCTCGCCCAAGAGAGGGGGGGGGCTGATTTTTGCTGGGCATTGACACACACACTCTCACACTTGACCATGTGTGAAGGGAAAATACTCTATCTCCTCCCAAGCTTTAATGGAGAGCTCATCACCTACTCCAAGCTTGTGAGATAGAAGCCTACATCAACACTCTCTTGGCATGTGGATGCAAATCCAACCAAGAGCCAAGCTTCAATGCATGCTCATCTTCTCTACCAAGCTAATTACTAAGCTAAGCTATGCTAATATGAGTGATTATGTGAGGAGATGTACATCTTTCTCGTAAGATACTTCTTTTTCCTCTCAATCTACTCTCATACCCTGCTAGCTCTCACCATCTTCGAAGGTGTGTGAGGTCTTGGGTCTGAGAACGGGGATAATTCAAGTTGTGTTGGATTAAGTGTTTTGCTTGGTGTATGAAGCTTCCATCTTCATTACACTAGCTAGTCTTGAAGGAACACAAAGAATTGTATTGTACAATGTCTCTCTTGATGGGAGAAATCATAATACAAAGCCTTTTGGAGGGGGGACCGGCTCCATGCAAATCTGGTCCTCAACTGTTGTCAATAGCTTAATTGCTCTCTCTTTTGAAAGTATTGTCGATGCTATCTAACTAGGTGTTGTGCTTTTTGTTGCTCTCTCCACCCAAGCACTCTTGTAATTCTCATTAGGAATCTATTCTAATGAAATGCCCACTATGTTCATGCTAATTTCCGCTACACATAAGATTTTAGGCCATTAAATGTTACATTGGTATCAGAGCTCAAGGTTTCTCTTTTCTTGCTCAAGAAGGGAGGTCCTCAAGCTAGCTACAAATGGTTGGTATTATTAATTGCCTGTGAGTAAGTAGAATAGGGATTTTTCAGCCTTGCAGTGCGCCTGCCTTTGTGCAGTTAACGGGGCATCACCGTCGAGAGCTATGGTCTTAATAGTGGAGTCCTACGGGGCTTGCCTATGGCTTAACCACTATTGAGCTATTAGAAGCTTGACAGGAGCCGGTGCTGTCTTGGTGTCGAAAGACCCTCTCTTCTATTCCTTGCAATTAATGGTATTCGAGCCGCGGGTACAGTAGCTTGAGTGCTTTTTCTAAAGGGGTAAAGAGGAGTAGCAACTAGGGCTTGAAGTGCCAAAGTACACCTAAAAATTTTACACCTAAAAGTTGTTAGAATGGCTGACAATAGTAAAGAGAGTGAAATTAATGTTGATAACTTTGATTTTGCTCATGAGCAAGCTACTAATGATGCTTCAATGCTTGTTAACTATCTTGTTTCTAGGCTTCAACAAGCCATGGGCAATCCATCTCTCCAAAGTGAAGTGCAACGGCAGCTCCGTGCTCATGGGATTCTCCAAGCTCATCACCATGACGAGAGAACACCTAGGAAGCCTCCTTGTGAGACTACCAAAAGAGGTCTCTCTCCGATTCGGGAAGAAGAAGAGAATCCATATGAAGGGCTCAAGAACTTACTTCTTGATGATGCATCTCCTTCCCAAAGGAGAACTCAAGAGCCTCCACCGAAGGAACGAGAAAGAAGCGAGTCTCCCGCCACCTCGGCGGAGATGGCTCCACGAAGACGGCGGGCTAAACGCTCTCCATCACCACCAAAGCGGAGAAGACCATCACACTCTTCTCCACGCCATAATTCAAAGAGGGATGATAAAAAGCAAGACAAGAAAAAGGCGAGAAAGAGGACACCCTCTTCTCCATCTTCTTCATCCTCTTCCTCTTATGAAAGCTATGGTGAAGACGACAA
Source organism: Adiantum capillus-veneris (assembly GCF_014529385.1). Taxonomy (NCBI): domain Eukaryota; kingdom Viridiplantae; phylum Streptophyta; class Polypodiopsida; order Polypodiales; family Pteridaceae; genus Adiantum; species Adiantum capillus-veneris. The sequence goes on along the minus strand of NC_140946.1, from coordinate 47,609,419 downwards.
AGATCAAGACAAGAAAAAGGCGAGAAAGAGGTCACCCTCTTCTCCACCTTTTTCAAATTCTTCATCTTCTGAAGAAAGTGATGGTGCAACTTTTGAACCATCAAAAAGAAGAGGCCATAGGAAATCCTATGCCGCATGGAAGAGGTCGTCCAAGCTGAAGAAATTCAAAGAGGGAGGGAAGAGCATCTCTTTCCTTACCTATGATGGCACCTTCGGTGCTACAGACAAAGTTTTGGCCTTTATCCAGCAATTCGATGCGGCGTTTGGAGATGAGGGCTTCACGGAGTCCTCTAAGCTACGCCATGTAGCTATGCACTTTCAAAAGTCCGCCAGACAATGGTGGTCTAGCCTACGAGCCAACGGTGAAGCTCCACGAACATGGAAGGCTTTAAGAGCTTCCATTATGAAGCAGTTTTTGGCCACCGATGCCAAAGACAAAGTACTCACCGAATGGCGAAGCTTAAAGCTCTCTCCCAATGAATCCATCCACAAATATGTAGACAAGTTTTGGGACCTACAACTCAAAGCCACTGTCTTCAAAAAGTTGGATTTTGGAGAGCAAAAGCAACAATTTTGTGCGGGCTTAACCGAAGAAATGGCGGAGTATGTCAACTCCCAAAGGCCACGTACCATATCGGCGGTAATACACCATACTATGGTGGCCTCGCGAATCAATTTCCAAACGGGGGGTAAAAGAAATAATAAGCCCCCGGAAAACAAGGGTTCCAATGAGCCTAAGGGGAAGGACAATGTCCAAAAGTCTCCTAAGGGCAATTCCAACAAAGCTAAAGAGAAGGGAGTTTACAAAGGAAAGAATAAACTCTCTCCTGAAGAGCTTGAGCGTTATCGTAAAGATAACCGGTGTTTCAAGTGCGGCGAATAAGGGCATGCGTACCGCGCTTGTCCCCAAAAGAACAACCGCCAAGATCCTCCTAGAGCTTCTTTGGTTGAAATCCAAGAGGAGGAGATTCACCAAACTCACCACAAAGGATCTCCTCTATGCCATGCTTGGGGAAAGGTAAGAGAACATGATGCTTTTATTCTCTTTGACCCTGGTTCTACTCACAATTTCATATCTATGGAGTTAGCCACCAAGCTAGGCATACAATCCTACGAGATGGGAGATATCCTACCCGCAGACAGTGCCTTCAAGGGGCAAGAAGCTTCAGTCACTCCCTTAATCGGGAAATTGAGGCTTCATGTCCAAGGCTATGTGGACAAAGAGGATTTCTTTATCTCTCCTCTCAAGCATGAGGATGTAATCCTAGGGGCACCATGGTTTGACCGCCTGGCTGCCCATGTTAAATTTCCTGAAAGGAGAATCTCCTTTAAGTTCAGGGAAAAGGACATGTATATAGATGCTAAGGAGATGGGTAACACCATCCCCATTGTACATACACCAGCTTTCAACAAGTCAATAAAGAGCTCTATTTCCGTGTACATGATTTTTGTTAAAGATTCTCAAAATGAACCTAATGCTTTAGCAAAAGAAAATAAAAGCAACCAAAAGGAATTAGAGTTATCCAATTTTCTCAAGGGGTTTCAAGATGTCTTTATTGACGACATCCCTTGTGAGCTACCTCCTAAACGAGGTAATGACGACCATGCAATTGAACTTCTTCCAGGAAGTTCACCGCCTAACAAACCTCCTTATAGAGTTTCTCAAGCTCAACAAGAGGAGATTATGCGGCAAGTGCATGAGTTAATTGAGAAGGGCATGGTTAGGCCTAGCTCATCTCCATTTTGCTCACCTGTGCTATTAGTGCAAAAGAAAGACGGCACATATCGTATGTGTGTCGACTATAGAGCACTAAATAGGATCACTATCAAGAATAGGTTTCCCGTTCCACGGGTAGAAGACCTATTTGATAAGCTACAAGGATCGACCTACTTCAGTAGGATTGACCTAAAAAGTGGCTATCATCAAATAAGGATAGTTGATCAAGACATTGTAAAACCGCATTTCGTACTACATTTGGTCTTTACGAATACATTGTCATGCCTTTTGGCTTGACTAATGCACCAGCCACATTTAACCGCTTGATGGAAAAGCTGTTCAGGCCTCATCGAACCTTCACTGGAGTGTTCTTTGATGATATTATCATCTACTCTAATTCATTGGAGGAACACAAGCAACACCTCCAGGTAATATTTCAAGTTTTAAGAGAGAATAAACTTTATGTTAATCGAAAGAAAAGTGAATTTTTCTTGCAAGAGATTCAATATTTAGGTCACATTATCTCTCAAGATGGAATCCAAATGGATCCATCCAAGTTAGAGGTAATAAAAGGATGGCCTAAACCAAGGAATCTTCATGAACTAAGAAGCTTTATAGGTATGTGTGCATACTATAGACGCTTCATAGAAAAGTTCTCACAAATTGCGGGACCATTACATGACCTAACAAAGAAAAATGTTAGGTATACGTGGTCTACTAAGGAGAACAATGCTTTCGAAAAGCTTAAAGAAAAGCTTATCTCTCAACCTGTGCTTACACTACCGGATCTCTCAAAACCATTTGAGGTCCAATGTGATGCTTGTGGTGATTGCCTTGGGGCTGTTTTGCTCCAAGAAGGGCACGCCATAGGCTATGAGAGTCGAAGGCTCGACCCTGTTGAGCAAGCTCTAGGCATATACGAAAAAGAACTCCTTGCAGTTCTACATGCCTTAGACTCATGGAAGCACTATTTATTGGGGACTCCTTTCATTCTGCGAACGGATCACCAAAGTCTTAAGTACTTCATGACGCAGACCAAGCTTCCGACAAACAAATGAGGTGGGCAAATTTCCTTTCGCAATTTCATTTTCATATTGCTCACATTGCTGGCAAGCATAATCAAGTAGCCGATGCACTCTCAAGACGACCGAGAGTGAATGCGGTTTCCATAGCAACTCACAATGATCTATCTTCAATGATAGATGAGTATGCTATTGATCCCGATTTTAGAGATGTGATTTCAGCCCTTGCATTAGGGAAGAAAGAAGAACCATTTACTTTACAAGATGGTTATCTTCTCTATGGCAATAGACTATGTGTTACTAACTCACTACGTGAGAAAGTAATGTATGAATCTCATGCTCCCCCATATGCGGGGCATAGAGGGATTCAGTCTACCCTAAAGGGAATTGAAACATATTTCTATTGGCCTACCATGAAAGCGAACATACACGAGTATGTTTCCAAATGTGTGGTATGTCAAAAGACAAAATTTGATAGAGGGAAGCAACTTGGATTGCTTCAACCCTTGCCAATCCCTAATTCACCGTGGGAGAGCATATCCATGGATTTTATCTTTGGATTGCCTAAGTCTATCCATGGGAATACGGGAATATGGACGATAGTAGACAGGTTCAGTAAACAAGCTCATTTTATACCTGTCAAAAAGACTATCAAAGCCCATCAAATGGCAACCCTCTTCATTTCACAAATTTTCAAGTACCATGGCTTGCCAATGTCCATAGTGTCGGATAGAGATCCTAGAATGACCAGTAATTTCTGGAAGGGTCTCTTTGAGAATTTAGGAACAAGGCTAAACTTCTCTTCCGCCTATCATCCACAAACTGATGGCCACAGTGAAATAGCTAACCTAACCATTCTTGATCTACTAAAAGCCTATGTAACAGAAGTAGATCAAAGATCCCAATGGGAGAAGTACTTACCCTTAGTAGAGTATGCTTACAATAACACTGTACATACTTCCACAGGAAAAGCACCTTTCGAGGTAATTGAGGGAAGATCAAAAAGTCCCTTGCTACTTAAGGTACATGGGAAGATCTTCGCTGCAGATGAGTATAGCCGAGACCTACAAGAATCTTTCCAAAAGATTAAGGATGCTATCTCTATCTCACAGCAAAGGCAAAAGGCTGCTGCTGACAAGCACAGAAGAGCCCAAGCCTTTAAAGAAAACGATTGGGTCTTGTTAAAGTTTCCCAAGGCTCGATTAAGGCACACGACGGGCAAGAATCCTACGGGCCACCAAAAGTACTATGCTAAACTAGCAAAAAGGTATTATGGTCCCTTCCAGATTCTTAGGCCAATCAATGAGATGGCCTATCAACTTGAGTTGCCCAATCATTGGCTCATACACAATGCTTTTCATGTGAGCCTCTTAAAGCCTTACAAAGGAGAGCCACCTCAAGAACCAACTATTGAAGACCCACCGGAGATCGAGGACCACGAGGAGGTGCTGCAGCCCGAGTCCATTCTCCGACATGAAGACAAGGTATTAAGAGGCGGTAAGACTATCCGACGATATCTTATTAAGTTTAAGAATTATCCTTTTGAAGATGCTAGATGGATGCAAGGCATACAATTAAAGGATAACCTAAACCTTGTCAATGCTTACAATGCTTCCCAAGAGTAAGCAAATGTACAAAATGTTAAAAATGAACAAAAATTTTTGTCTTATAAGACTCTCTTTTTCTTTATTTGTGCACAAAAATGAAGTAGTATGCATGCTTAGATCAAGTTTGCGGAGACGACGTCTCCCAAACACCAAGTAGAGCTTGTCACTCTACTATGGAAGACTGATAGGACTAATGTGCAGACATGCTTGCGGCAGCCTCAGGCTCTCAAGCGCCAAATGGACTAGTCATCCATTATGGAATGATGTCGTAGGGTAACATAGGGATCCTCTACCCGCTAAGAAAAGGACTCATGCATATGCTTTATCTTCTCTACACCATAGTCGAGGACGACTATGATTTCAAGAGAGAGGTAATGTCATAATAATCAATATCTAATTCTCCTAAATGATTTTCTCATATTAAACTGATCATTTAATGTGGGGAAGTGCCAAGGGAGAAAAAGCTAGAATATTGGTTAAGTTAGCAGACCGGCCACAGTAGGGATCCAAAGGAGGGAAAATAGGGATCCAAAGGGGGGGCCATCTGCAAAAGAGCCATGTGAAACAATGGGCCAAAAAGACCCTAAGGTTCAGCCCATTAAGACTTCCAAAATGCTAAGGTTCCAAAATTCAAAGGTTGTGTCCAAAGGTCAACCCTAGGGAAAATTGGATGCTTAGTGTGTGCCCAAAAAGTCTTTCTACATCCCTACATGGGAGGGGGCGAGCCCCAAAGCTAGGGGATGAGAGAGAAAGCCACACACACACACACAGGCTCCCTTTACACAAAGGGAATGAGGGACACATGTCAGCTCCCTAGGCCAGATGCCCACAAGGTGTGCCCAATTCCTATTGGAAGACCCTTGAAGTGGACCAATGAGAATTAAGCTAGAGTAAATCTAGTTTAATTAATTTAAAAACATTTAATAAAAGAAACCAATGAGAATTAAGTCTCTTAGAAGACTATTGGGCAGTCTCCCAAGGGGTCCAATGAGCATTCAGGAGCCCCATGGCTTGCCTGATTCCTATTGGCCAGGAGGCAAAGGGGTCCAATGAGAGTTTAGTTTAATTATTTAATTACCTAAATCTCTCACAAAAGGGGAAAGGGGGACACATATCTAAAGGCTATCACTTATGCTGCTTAATTCCTATTGGCTTGACCTGGGGAAGTCCAATGAGGCAAAGGCCAGACTTATTTAGCAGCTAGGGCTCGCCCAAGAGAGGGGGGGGGCTGATTTTTGCTGGGCATTGACACACACACTCTCACACTTGACCATGTGTGAAGGGAAAATACTCTATCTCCTCCCAAGCTTTAATGGAGAGCTCATCACCTACTCCAAGCTTGTGAGATAGAAGCCTACATCAACACTCTCTTGGCATGTGGATGCAAATCCAACCAAGAGCCAAGCTTCAATGCATGCTCATCTTCTCTACCAAGCTAATTACTAAGCTAAGCTATGCTAATATGAGTGATTATGTGAGGAGATGTACATCTTTCTCGTAAGATACTTCTTTTTCCTCTCAATCTACTCTCATACCCTGCTAGCTCTCACCATCTTCGAAGGTGTGTGAGGTCTTGGGTCTGAGAACGGGGATAATTCAAGTTGTGTTGGATTAAGTGTTTTGCTTGGTGTATGAAGCTTCCATCTTCATTACACTAGCTAGTCTTGAAGGAACACAAAGAATTGTATTGTACAATGTCTCTCTTGATGGGAGAAATCATAATACAAAGCCTTTTGGAGGGGGGACCGGCTCCATGCAAATCCGGTCCTCAACTGTTGTCAATAGCTTAATTGCTCTCTCTTTTCAAAGTATTGTCGATGCTATCTAACTAGGTGTTATGCTTTTTGTTGCTCTCTCCACCGAAGCACTCTTGTAATTCTCATTAGGAATCTATTCTAATGAAATGCCCACTATGTTCATGCTAATTTCCGCTACACATAAGATTTTAGGCCATTAAATGTTACATTGGTATCAGAGCTCAAGGTTTCTCTTTTCTTGCTCAAGAAGGGAGGTCCTCAAGCTAGCTACAAATGGTTGGTATTATTAATTGCCTGTGAGTAAGTAGAATGGGGATTTTTCAGCCTTGCAGTGCGCCTGCCTTTGTGCAGTTAACGGGGCATCACCGTCGAGAGCTATGGTCTTAATAGTGGAGTCCTACGGGGCTTGCCTATGGCTTAACCACTATTGAGCTATTAGAAGCTTGACAGGAGCCGGTGCTGTCTTGGTGTCGAAAGACCCTCTCTTCTATTCCTTGCAATTAATGGTATTCGAGCCGCGGGTACAGTAGCTTGAGTGCTTTTTCTAAAGGGGTAAAGAGGAGTAGCAACTAGGGCTTGAAGTGCCAAAGTACACCTAAAAATTTTACACCTAAAAGTTATTAGAATGGCTGACAATAGTAAAGAGAGTGAAATTAATGTTGATAACTTTGATTTTGCTCATGAGCAAGCTACTAATGATGCTTCAATGCTTGTTAACTATCTTGTTTCTAGGCTTCAACAAGCCATGGGCAATCCATCTCTCCAAAGTGAAGTGCAACGGCATCCAAGTGATGGTCTTGAATAGCCCAACAATTGGTGCTCCTTTCTTTCCTTACTACGTCCTAGAAAAATGCATTATTTTTAAAATATTTGAGGCCTTCACATTCCATGATTGCATAGTTCATTCCTCCATCATTGAGAGAGTGGCATAAATTCCTCCACCTTGCTGAGAGTTTCCTCAATATTCTCTCTTTGGTCCTCCATGAGGACAATTTTCCCATCCTTGTGGTCATTCCCTATCACCCTAGACTAGGAAGCAGTCATCTTTGTAGTCCTAAGGTCTTCAAGATTTGCTTCTTGAAGCACATCAAATAGATTCTCATATTAAATTGGAGCCCTTGTTATATTTGGTAGGTTCTCTTATAGATGCCTGATGTCTCGAGCATGATATTTAAAGTGCTTGCATTCAATCATCAATCGTTATGAAATACTAGAGACTTTTTGCAACCCATTGTCTTCCCTTCTAAAGGCACATGTGAGTATCTTTTGGAATACCGGCGCTTGTGATTTTTGGTGGGGGAATGTGAATTAAAAGTTGGGGATGGGATTTTCTCTAGATCTAGATGCTTTGTTTTTTGGCAAGGTGCTCCAATGATTTCTTGATTTGTTCAATTTTTTCATTATTAGTGACTTCCTCAACCTTCTTTGTTTGGCCATTATCCTCTTGAGGGTTGGTTTTCATTTTCATATTTGTATGAGCTTTTGTTCTATTGGGGCTTTCTCACCTATACTAAGGTCTACTAGGTTGGCCACTTTACCTAGGCAGGCTCTTGCAAAATGTCCAAAACCATTGCACTTGAAACATGGTCCAAAAAAGGTTCCAAATTTAAGTGGAACCCCCCACATTAATGACCATACTGTCAGGTTGGGGCTTTTGGATGTCCCAAAAAATGCATATCTTGTTTTCAATATTGTCTAATTTTCTATTGGAGAGGATGAACAATGGGGTTCCCAAGATGCAAGCCATGCCTTTGAGATTACCACGCACCCACAATGGAAGGTTGACAAACTCCACCCATACCAAGCATAGGTCTCTTAGGATTTTTGGAGTTTCAAAGGAGGGGTCCCATGGGAGCACACAAACTGGGAATTTGTTGAAGAAAAGTGGGCTCTTGGAGAAGACTTTGATACTAATGGGTCATTAAATTGGACCATGAAGATATCTTTTGTGTGTAAATCAAAGCTCTTACCTTTCAATTGTTTTGCTTCAAAATGTATGTAAAATACCTAACAGTTTGCTATGAATTACTATTGATGTTGATTTTGATGAATTTGTCACAAGATGAGCAACATTTGAATGCCCTAAAACCTTAAGAATGACTCTTTAAGCACTGAAATTAGAGTTTCAAGTAGAAAGTTTTGAAAATCTTACATTTTGTCGAATCATAGATTTTTCCATCACTCAAACTACACAAAGATGAGGCCAAAAAAATTCCTATTTTTATGAAGAAAAATCAACCAACTTATATCATGTTGAGAAGATAGAATAACAAAAGAAAAAAATATGATAAAGAAAGACTACAATCCCAAACTCAACAAAATACTCACACTGGATGCACATATATAGAGGAGACCTAGGGACTATATACAACTCAATAGTTTACACATGTTTACATCTATAATGATTAGCTCCATAGTTTATACATGTTTTACATTTATAATGATTTCATTTAAAGGGGATACTTATAGATCAAATAGGAAAAGTATGCACTCACCATAAAAGAATTATGCCAATCTATTATTCATATTTGGTGTATTGTTCTAGGAATGAAACCCATGCATTCGGAAGACTAACCTTGTATCACAAAGTAGATTATGTCATTTGTATTGAGTTCTCTAAAAACCAATCTACTTAATTATTGTGTTTTTAATTTACTGTTCTACTAGTAACGTTTTTAATTTAATAACTATCTATCTACTACTTAGCACATGTACTATCTATCTATCTAATTTCAAGGGATTCACTAATGGGGAGATGCCACTTGCGTGTAACCATATAGGAAAAACCCTTATTTACAGACCTTATATATTAACATAGCCGTATCCAAAGGCTAAAGTAGTCATATACCCTTTTTTTTCGCAATGCTCATATAGTTGAATTGATCCCTTTGTAATATGTATAAATAGGTTTTAAGTATTTCTATAAATAAGTGTAGATATTTATTTCAATTAAACTTTGAAGATTTCTCAAGCACTTGAGTATCTCAATCTCTAAGATATAACATTTACAAAACATTAGAACCTATAGCATATGCGATACGCTGTAAAGTTCCAAGTCAAATCTTTGCACTCTCTCTACATTTGATATTCTCCTTACGCTGATTACAATAATGGCATGGATACCAATAAAGCATCACTATATCCTAAAAAGAGTGCCATAGATGAAGAAAAATTTCATCTTGACCTCTACAAGTGCAAGCTTTTTCACAAAGCAACCCTTCTTACGTAGGGTTGATAACTATTTGAAAGGTAGAAGGGATGCTATCGTTGATCTCATGAAATGCTGAAATGTAAATTTAATTAAAAAAGAGCATTCCTTCAATCTCTTCTAGCTTGAAGTTCTATATTTGTTACAAATGGAAATCGGATCCCATTTCCAATTATATTATAGAGTCAAATGAGAAAAGGATAACTAAATAGAGGACAAAATAACCAATCATCCATTGAAAATCTACAAGATAATGTTTATAGCTCTGTTTGCAAGATTGAATATTTTGGAGGGCATTTTTTGATTTTGGGAGAAAATTTGTCAAATTTGAGATTATATGTAGATATTATTTGAATTTTAGCCCCCTCCCCCCCTATATGTATGTAGGTGTTGTAAAATAAGTGAAGGTTACCCCTATTGTATATGATATGCTTAAAATTTGTCAAATTTGAGAGTATTTGTAAATATTATTTGAATTTTAGCCCCCTCCCCCCCTAGATGTATGTAGATGTTGTAAAATAAGTGAAGGTTACCTCTATAGCAATGTCTACTAATAGTGCTCAAGAAAAAAATTCAGCACCAAAAACCATATTAAAAATACTTTAAAAAACCATCACTTGAAGGCAAAGCAATCCCCTGGAAATTTATATGCACATGCCCACCCAAAAATATCACCATGGAAGCTAGGAAGTACTTACTTGGCATGGAATTAAATGTACATACTTCACATTGTGAAGCTTTCACAACAACTTACTCTACATCAAACTACCTCTAGACTGCCATGTCGTGTACCTTGCGGGAAACAAAGTATATCTTCTAAACCACAACTCAAAAAAATATGATTTTAAGCCTCGAAAATTCTTTGCATTTTTTGAAACAAAAGTTTTGAAGACACCAAATTTCAAATCTATGCACCACTATCTTTAAAACAGGCACGAACAACATGCTGCCATGACACAACTTCACCTAAAAAGACTAGTCAAGGGAAAACAATTGCGTCCATAGCATGAAGGAACTACAACGATCCAAAACTTTAAAATTTCTATTCATAAACTACCCCCCCTGCTTGCTTAAAAATCAAAATTTACTTATATCCTAGAAACTCTTCAAATTGCACACATACGAGGAATTCCAAACTCTGAGCGAGTTTTCATGAGCGTTCCCAAAAATCGAGCAAAATAGGGGAAAATAACACATAAGAAATCACAAAGCACTGAAAGTATTTTCAATACTTGAGAGCAGTGTAACAAAAGGGTGAAAGTAGTTCAAATGTTATTGTTTCAATGATGCCAACACATTGTGTATGAAGCTTTGCTAGAATTTATGTATTATATCTTAACTTTTATTTGTGCTTGATATGGATTCTCTACCTTTAAAGCACTGGCCATGTGGAGAGAAAAATATTTTTAAAAATCTATCTTGTAGAAATTTATAGTAATAATGGTAAAAATTAGTGGTTGTTGCTGGCCCAATTTGAGAGGCTTTATTCACCTTGAGTATCATTATAGATGACATAACATGATGAAGTTGATGGATATCCTCAAACCCTTGGGATTCCTTGTGCCATCAAAAGGAAAAAATATTTTCACAACACGTAGTATTATCTATACCTCCAATATAAAACATTTTTGCATAAATAAAATATTTGTCTTGCTAATTTTGTTCATATTAGCCTCCACTAGTTGAGACAACTTGTCAATAAATTGTTTTTAGAGATTACTTGGCATAATCAAACTTAGGAATAATGAGGGTGAAGGAAGGTGAGCTTAAGAAAGGGATAAGAAGGTTGAATTTCTCATCTTAGAGGATTTATTACTATTTAGAAAGAGAAATATATTGGCCTCTTAGATCAATGACAATGTGATCTTTCCAGAATGATAACATCCATATACATGCGAGAGCATAAACCATGTGTACAAGCGTTAGTTCTTCCACAGATAAGGCGGTGGAGAAGTTTCATTGTTGCTTTAATTATCACTATACTATTTTGTTCACTTGCTTTGAATTTTGAGACAACCCATTAGACACTAAAAACCAACAAGACATTTGATGCTACCTTTTGTCACCAAACATTGTGGATGTGCTCTTGTTGGAGAGGAAACCTTACAACAACTTCTTTTTTAAGACTACACTATGATTTGAGGTGTGTTTTGCATTGTTCAATGCTACCTTCTTGCTCTTCTTTCTCTCTCCCTCTCCCCCTCCCCCCCCCCCCCCCCCCCCCCCCCCCCCTTCCAACCCACCCCCAATGCTACCTTCTTGCTCTTCTTTCTCTCTCTCTCTCTCTCTCTCTCTCTCCCCCCCCCCCAATTGCATTGAGAGTTCACATTTAAAAATAACAATTTGATCAAACGTGCCTCCTACATTTCTCAATATTCTATGTGGCTTTTCCCTCTCTTCTCTCTCTCTCTCCCCCCAAAACACACACACACACACACACACACACACACACACAAATCTCTTGGGAGTGTTCCTGCAACGTTAAATTTTCTCTTGTTCTTGTTCCTCTTCTTCTCTATCTAGGTCCTCATTCTTTCAATCAATAGTTCAAATATTAATCATTAATCATAAATATATGAACTCAATATAGCACTCCACCTTGATGTGGACGGCTAGTGAAAGATACCCCTCCGTAGGGGTCTATGCACAAAATACACAATTTACACCTTTATGCAATTTTCTATTTACAATTTTCATTATACAATTTCCAATATACATCAGAGTTGCATAAGCATTAGCATAGGGGAGGAGTTCTTAGCGCTCGACTTAACATGGAGTTTAGGCCATGAGCCGACTGCATCTAGAGGCACCTAGCGAGCGACTAGTGCTAATTTTAAATGGGTGTTATGAATGAAATCATACTCAAGAAAAATAACATTGTAAAGGGTGAATATATAAGTGTACATTGCACTGGGGGTAGAGAGAGAGAGAGAGAGAGAGAGAGAGAGAGAGAGAGAGAGAGAGAGAGTAGTGGAGGGTGAAATAGAGTGTGCAGTGACACAGGACAATGACAAAAGAGAATCTTTAAATGTCCCATCTAAATGAAAAAGGAAACCATGTATTAATGCAATAACAAAATTTGGGTATACCATAACGTCAAAAAGTATAACAAAATAACTAGCAGAGCATCGGACCATGTGTAGGGATGGACCGGTCTACCCATTCACTTTTTCTCTACATTGAGAGCGAGCCAGAACACCTTCAACCTACTTGAGCCAGACATAGGCTGAGGCCGCTTCGTCTCTCTCCATGAATCCAAGCTCTGAAGGTGGTAGGGTATCATGCCACGCCATGCCACGCCACAATGCCCATCATCAGGTGTTTAGGCAAAGCCAAGGCGGGATCCTCAACGTGTTAGCCATATAGGTCATTCAATTCTCGACGTACTAAATGTGGAAAAGCCTAACAAAAAAAGAAGACCTAGGCAACACCCCCAATCCAGCAAAGCCCTAGGTCAACCATCCTTTTATCTAAGACTAAGCGCTGTAGGTGATCCTAGTCTTGTAGCGACGTTGCCATGAGAAATCTAACACGAGTCCAATCACAATAGCATCTTTTATATGCACAAATAATCCTTTCTAAGCAATCAGATTGTACATGGTCTCTACCCTTACATGTCCACTATAAACCATTAAAATCACTTCATGATCCAATCCCAGAACCACAACTTTAATCCAACCACATCACATGGGTGAGCACTTCACCCAACTCGAGGTGATGCACAACCAACCCTGCATAACCATTGTAGAACATAACATAACTACAAAAATTTCGACAGCAAAACCATATCAAAAAAAAATTCTAAGAGCCGCATCATCACCCACAATCAAAATCACAACCATAATCCATGAGGGATCTCAGCCCTTGACCATAAACCATATTCACACCACTGAACCGACTCCCACACTTGGAGTTCAACATATCCACTGCAATCAAACTGAGCCCACACACATGGCCCTTAAGACATGAACCTTTCATGCATAAAATAGATCCAACCAGCAACTAAACATGATATCAAAATCCAATTTTGACAATATCTAATCATGCATAAGTGATGCACCATATCTGCACTTCCCTCCTGTAGCACATAGAGATAGTTTTGACCTAGAAAGGTGGAAAGCAATCATACACATATAGATGAGGTATCCAAATCTATCCATGAGGTTTCATACATCATATGATATCACTCCATCAACATAAACATTATGCAGAATAGCTCCGACAGTTAGGTCGACCATAAACCATAACTTCACATATATGTGAAAAACATTTTTTTTCCATTTTTGGATGCATGTAGAACATGCCAATGAAAGCGTTTGAACTCAAAAAATGCATCAAGCTCAGTTTCATAATATATACTAACACCTTATCTCATCACTTCGCCCATATGATACTCATGTGACGAACGGTAACATGAAAAGAAAGCCACTTTATTCATATTTGCCCGTACGGTTCGGGTTGACTAACCATATACCCTCACATAAGTTTATGGGCCTCTAATACTTGAAATCAACTCACAACAACAAACCATAAATCATATATAAACAGCTTCGTCAACTTCGACGTCATATGGTATTCCCCCTTGGTGGCACCTCTACACGCGTAGGTAAACCTGGTTACAGAATAGTCAATAACTCGCATTCCCAAAGTGATAACGGATACCTAAATACATTTATCATCAAGTTTAATCAAGATTTTTAGTTTTCTAAGTGGGTTTTCTCATTCGGTAAATCTATATAGTGGTTTTTCAAGGAGCCTGGGGTCCAAAAGTTTGACTCAGTGCAGTGGGTAGCAATCGGTTTTTGACCATAACTCTTAGCTTGTGTGTGATTTTCACGTGATACCCAAGAGAGAAAATGTTCTAAATGATGTGTTTTTCTCTAGTTTAAAGGGTTCAGGCTGATTCATAACAGTTTGTGAGTTATGACCAAAACAATTTCTCTATCGTCTACGTGACGTGAAACAAAAAATGCTTTTTATGTACACACGTTACCATAAACACATTGTGTGCATAAATCAACGTGCTAAACATGATGAGATAAGCATGAAGCAAATTTATACGCACTCAATAAGTCCATACATACACTTTTATACAAAAAAGCCACCATCAAGTGGGTATCTACTCAAAAAAACGACATAGAGAGAGAGAGATGATGGCTATGGGGCTTAGAGCTTTGTACCGTGCTTTAGAATTGATTAGGGACTCTCAGAAAGCTTCTTGCTTTGCTGCAAGAGTGCGGTGATGAGAGCTACATAGAGGTTTTCACCACGAGAGCCTTCGAAGAGTGCGTACACTGTGAAACGAGCGAGGAAATAGTAAGCAAGTAGAGAGAGAGAGAGAGAGAGAGAGAGAGAGAGAGAGAGAGAGAGAGAGAGAGAGAGAGAGAGAGAGAGAGAGAGAGAGAGAGAGAGAGAGAGTATTCTTCTTCTTCTTCTTCGCGCTGTTGTGCACATTTTGAGAACCCCGTTTTCTGTAAAAATTGTATATATGGGCTTGAGAAAGACGTTCATTAGAGTTTTTGTACATGGTCTTTTGGGGTTTTATGATTGCTTTAGCAAGTACATGTACAGACAGGGCAAGTCACTAGTATACCGCCAGTTGTGGGGTTACTATAAGTGCCCGCAAGTAAGTTTTTTGAAGGGAGACTTGTATATAACTAAAACTCATGTACAAACTCAAAAAAGTTCAGTAAAACTCTAGAATTTTGTAGGTTTTAGCTCGTTGTGTCTCCTTGATGGTTTCTGTTGTAATTTTTTGCCTCACCTTGCCTTTTCTACATATAGTCGTACTGGGACAGCTCTCTGTTCGTGTCAATTTTGCATGTAGCTGCGTGTAGATTCAATTTTGGTCATCTTCAGATTTCTTGCCAGTCATTTTTCAAGGTTTTTTCCAAGATTTAAAGTGCCCCAATTGGAGTTGTGCTATTCAGGTTACGACAACTCTCTGTAGGGTTATGGCTATGGCAGCCTAATGGCAAATTGTGTGCAGACAGATTGGGAGCGCATGTATCTATGAATTGTTGAAGTTGTGGGTTTGTGATGTTCAATTGTGAAAGGGGAGGCCCTTGTCTTGATATGCATTGGTCGGCATGTGCTGTAAATCCGTGCTTTGACAGGGTTTTGCTCCTATGTGCTATGGTCCTTTGGGTGGGCGTGTGCTTGTAAATTCCCAAGGGAGCATAGGACTTTTGATTGGGGTTTACTAAGAGTTGTTTTGGTATAGTTTTTGGTGCTGAGGTTGAGGTTTGAACTCTCTTGGGATGTAAAGCTATAGAGGTATCCCACTTTTTCTTTTGCTCAATAGTGTTTTGGTGCCCGCCACCGAGGATCTTCTTTACAAAGTTGGCTTTTATACCTTAGCCAAGGTCTAAAATGTGTAATGTGGTTCCACACTTATTGTATCTGCAACCCAGGTACACTAGCTGATCTATGCTTTACATCTTGGAACTCTTATTGAGCCCGTAACATGTTACAATTATCACAATGGCTAAATAAATCGGGAATTTACAATACATGACAATTTTGGGAAAATGTGAAGAATGTGTAACTCCAATCTTTACTGCTTCTTCATGTTGATCTTCGATGTGTATTCATACATCTTTGGTCTTTAGCAGCTTCTGTTAACTGACATTGACTCAGTTAACATTCCCCCCTTTTGATTTTAGTGCCCGTCCTCGAGCACTGTTGAAAAGTGTTCGTGGAAGCTGTGGAAGGTTTTGATTGGTTGTTGATGGGCTGATCGTCTCTATTTATTGTTGAATTTGTTGATGAGGTTCAATTTGTTGCAGCATCTTCATTGGTCCGAATATGTCTGATTGTCCGTTGTAATCGCATAATGATGAGGCTGCTGTTTATTTATGAAAAGTATGTACAAGAGAAGTAAAATGATGAGGTTCTAAATTAGGGTCTAATACCTGGATGACCAAAGGGAAAAAACCCAGTGGAAAAAAAGTATCTTTGGGATACGCGCATTATTGGAATACTTATTAGCATGGGAAATATTAATAAGTACTCAAGGGATTATTTGCTGATAGATATGGAATCAAAAAGGTCGCAAACATGAAAGGGTAGCATGATGGAACATTGGTTTGCATGTTGTAGTCCACTCAAGGTGCATAGGTGGAAGCAAAAAAGAGTGTCTAATGCATATGTCCAATGATGAGACATCCTATAGATGCATACACAGAAATGCATAGAAAATAATATGCTATGCCAGAAGGATTTTGAGGGGTTCTTCAGAAAGATGGTGTAGCTATAAAAGCATATGACATGGCTTTGCAAGCTGGAACCCCTTTAAGAATGGTTTTCGTTGACAAGGATATGTGCTCTCATCTTACTGTGCACTCTGTGTGAGTGTTGGACTCTACGACACTCCACCAATTGTAAGCTAATAGACTTTGACTCTTATGGTCATCTCATCCAGCATGAGTGACATGATTTAGATATGCTCAACTCTTCCAGCTTGAGCGTAAGCCTAATAACTACGACTCTTAGCACAAAGTTTAATACAACATGAAGCTTTGGGACTAATGCTTTGCTCATTTTATGGCTCAGCAGCCCGAGTTGACTATGCCAAAGAGTGTTTTTTGCACCTTGGCGACTTGACTATTCACATTCTTGTGCTTACTGCAAACATTTCTTCAGGTAAAAGTAAGATTGAATCCTCAAAAAGAGGATTAGTGAAGGACCAAGTTGGCATTGAAGGTTTCTTTGCCATACCTGTTTTATCTTCTTTGAATGTGCATTTGCGTTGGTTGGGTTGTCCTTCTTTGACTGTAAAGACTCCATTATCTGTTTGATTCTCCAATTGGGCATGTTGTAAGAAGTCTTTGATATTGTTGTAGGCCTCTGTTCACTCTCAGTATTTGGCTTTTGACTAGGAGCATTGGAAGACTTAGGAATCCAAATCTCTTGATGACATTTGTAACTTCTTTGTTGACTTTGCCTTGCTCTAGGTCTTGTTGAGTTTTTTAGATCTTCATGCAGATCTGGTGTAGTTGCAGTTGGCTTGCGGTTGACTGGTAGCCAAATCTTTGTATAACCTGTGTAGAATCCTTGTCCAAGAGGAACATACTTTGAGATCCATCTTTGTTTTGTATCCTCTTGAGAGTTGTGGTAGACTTCAATATCTTTCAATGTTGTTAAGTTGTATACCTGCCTCTTAGGTATCCTAGGATATTGTTGAGGTTGATACCTTGTGGGCCTTCTTTTTTGGGATGGACTTGACGTTACTTCATATGCTCTAACCTACGATTTTGGTACCCATATCTGTGTGTTACCTCTATAGTACTCTTGTCCTTTAAGCTCCCTTGTGATGCTATCTATCCCATGTGTTTATTTTTTTGTGTTGATTTCCTGTTTTTCATCCAAACTGGATCATTGACTTGGACTAAACTTCTCAAAACAAAAACTTGCTTGATTATCTTTTTCTTTCTTGAGTACTTTTAAAATATCTTTGCTTTTCTGGGTGTCTCCTTAGAGGTTTCAATTGGGTCAGCAATTGACTTGAAATTTTGAAATCCTAACTTGCTAGAAGTATCTAATCCATGGGGGTTCTTTGATGTAGAGGTATATGCTATCACATCTTCTTTGAGGGTCCACTTTAGCTTTACCTTTGTCTGTAAGATTTGTCTTCGATTCTTGTGACTTTTGCAACTCTAAATTTAGCATTAACGGTGCTTGTAAATGTTGCAGGCTACCTCTTGGAAAAGAGAGTATTACCATTTTATCTTCTTTGTAGGCCTTGTGTTGATCCAACCCCACTGATGTCCAAGGACGACACTTGCATGCATGTCTTTTAAAGACTTTACTTGAAATTTTCCTTGCTCTTCATGTTGTCAGATGCCAAGGGTAGCAACCATTTCTTCTTGAGTTGTACCCTTACCCACGATTTCTCTATCATCTGGTTTACCCTGAGTAATCTCTAGAATGCTCTTTATGTTGTCTACAACCATATTGCACTTTGCTTCTTTATCCATCTGACACTTGCTCCTTTTGTACTATTGAGAACTATAGCTATTCTCATTGTTGGTTTTATTGAAGATCTTCGTTCTGTCTTTGTCATAGTCTCATCTTGATCTAACTTTGTCTCTATGGAGGGTAACTTGAGACTTTTTTTTCCAATCTGGCTTGCATTGACTGATCGACTGGCAATGAGTGATTGATCTTTGGACTTCCTATTGCTTCCTGACTTTTTGCAACCTCATTCTTCTTAACTTCTGGCTTTGATGGCATTTTTTGCTCAATAGATTTCATGGTTGTTTTTCGTTCTATTTGATCTGCACTTGCTATTGCCTGATTTGATTTAAGCTCTTCTGAAGTTTTGATTGATGGAGATGAATCATCTTCAATAAGATCTACTTTGATATAAGTCTCTATTTTAACTGTGCTTGAGGACCTTATGTTGTCGTCCGCGGGTGACCAGTCTTGGTCTTCGTTCTTGGTTGTCTCTGAAGACTGCATCTTCATTGAAATCTGTATCTCTAGGACCTTTTGGGCCATTGGCATTCCCATTATGATGTCATTTGGCATATCCTTTCCTGTGATCACGTGGAATTGAGCTATGATGACATGTGAACTTACTTCAATGGTGGTGAAAATGATTCCCTAGCATTCTGCTTGTTTGTTTCCAGATATGCTCACAAATTTAGGATCATCTTCCAACTGTGGTTGGCCACATTTTTTCCAAGTGCGAAAAGACATTAGGTTCTTGTCTAGTTGAAAATCTAGCTTTACTTCTCTTAGCAGCTTTTCTTTGTGTTTGCCAACAATGTTGCACTTGATCGTCTCAGGATTTGTGTCTAAATTGATTGCTTTTGTTGTGGTAGTGTCCTTTGGTTGAGCTTTATCTTCATTTTCTTTGCTTTGACCACCTGCTTCAATCAATGTTAGCTCCATTGGCTGTAATGTTTTACTTTTTGTCAGCAACTGATGAGCATTGTCCACTTGCATCTGAGTAACCCTTGATCTTAGAAGATCCATTGTACTTTTTATCAGATTCTATCTCTTCGGAGGAGATTTTGGTGGTGACCTTTGTGTAGCTTTTTGGACTTTAGATTCCATTGATTTTGCCTTTTCTGTCACTTGTTTTGGCAGCTTGAGGCTTTGCATCATCTTTAACTAGTCCTTGACTTCGGGTTTAGCATCCATAGGAGCTTGTACAAGGTCATGATCCTGCTGAGAATCATTGCCATTTGCATCTCGGTATGCATATGTGAGCTTGGTCTCATGCAATTGCTTGAGCACTATTGGATTTGTTGGCTTTTGGCTTTTTCTTGTGGAGATCATCTGAAACTTTTGCCCTTGATGATCTTCATAGAAGAATTTTTTTGCAGATTTTGATGGGATCTGGGTCAATGGGAAACTTCCAGCAACCACATGATCTTTCAATGGTTTTTGCTTTGAAGGGGTCTGCTGGCTAGAATTTCTTGGGCTTCTAACTGGTGTAGCATTTTTTGGCACTAGAGTTGAGCTTGATAGATTTACAGCTCCCCCCTTCCTAGGGTGATCACTATAGCCTGCTTCATTATTAGAATTCAAAATTATTTGGCTCTGGTTTAGTCTCACCTTTTGGGACTGTGAAGGTACACTTTGGGTAGCATTGTTGATGTTTGGCATCTGTAAACCTTCTGCATTGTTTCTTATGTATTTTCGTGAAACATGACAGATTATTCCCCAAGTCAAGCTGTAGATAGAATTATCTTTGCTCTGATATTGTCTATTCCATGGGTCTCCTATGATATGAGCTTCTGTGGTTTCAGGACCCAAGGCATCATAGATGCTAGACTCTCGTCTATATCTACGATTGTTTTGGTCAAAGTATGTGCTCGTTTGTCACAACGTCGAAACTTGATTTCTGATGGAGGAGAGTTTGGCTCTGAATAGATTTCTGGATTCACTCAGGTAATATCCTTCAGCTCTAGAGAGGATAGGCTGTAATAGATTCTTTCCTATGAAATGAACCATCCTTTCTGATCTATCATTGGACGCACTTCTGTAAGCTGGTATGTGGGCCGTTCAAACACTAGTTGATCCTTTTTGTACAGTTGCCCTTTTTGGTCTACATAGTGTGCATATGAATTATGTGTGCCATACAATGCTAACAACATTTTGTTTGATGTGTCCCTTAGACTCGTGAATGATTGCACACTTGTGGCATTGGATGCAAAGTCATTTGCAAATCTAATAGTGTTTTCAACATTCGGTGTATCTGGACACCTTGACCAAATTCATGCAGGAATTTGTTGTTCAAAGGATCAATTTTAAGCTTTTCAAGTGCCTGTGCATCCTTATGTTGACTTTGAACTTGCAGTGTTTCTACTAGTGCTTCTAATGGTAATGCAGAATCATCTGATTGCATTAAAAGTGACGAGTTAAATGCACTTACGTCGAGATTCACATTTCCAATTTTCTCTTTACCTTGCTTGGCGGTTGATGTGTCCTTGTTGTCTGGATTTCTTGGACAATCTTCAGAAAAATGTCCACCTTTTTGTCCACAATTTGAGCAATACGCCATGACTGGTGGTATTTCATTTGGTTCTCTCATGTCAAGCTCATGCTCAAAAGTTTCTGTTTCTATGATTGCCAAATTGTTGGCATTTTTTTTTAAAACACTGAGCATCAAGTTGTTGACTGCTCCATCTTGACCTTTGTACTGTCTTTGGCTCAGTTGTCCAATTAGATTGGCTTCAATTGGCTGATCTGTTGGATCTTGCAATTTTGGCTCTCAACGATAGATTTGACCACTGTAATCCATGTACAATGACACTGATTGCATATGCACGAAATGGATGCTTTGCTGGATTGTGCAGGTTGTTGGATAACCACTTGGATCAATCCTTTGCACTTCTATTTGCACTTCATTTTTGAGCTTGCAATACCTGGCTCCACTAAAATTTGTGAACATCTGGTAATTATCTGAATCTGACTTTACTTTGATCAATAGGATCATGGCTCCTGTGCAGCTTTTGCCACTCATAAGATACCTATGGCCTTCCGGATCTGTATACAAAACCTTATCTCCAATGTAGCCATATAGCTGTAAAATTTTCTCTATTGCAGTTGTACCTGTGTTGCCACTACTACTGGTTAGCTTTGATTCTCGTGCATTTGAACTCTTGGATTGACTTGAGTGCATGTTATACTTAATTTGTAAAGATGTCCTTTAGCAGATTTTGATGTTGCTCGATCAATTTTCTCTTGCTTCGGCTTGACAAAACTACTTGGGCCAAAGTAATTTTTACAGTTCACACTCTTTAGAGTCCAAGAGTTGACTAACTCTAGCTTGAATGTGTCAGAATTGATTGCAGCTTTTGCAACAATGAAAATTTGGGCCTTGAATAACCTACCCGACGGATTAGACTGTTATCCGTTTTTCCCCTTAACTTGAATTCAGCTCCTGTCCAGCTCCCAATTATTTGCCTGCAACCTGGTTCTTCTATCTGAGCTAAGCGAGTCAGCAAATGAGATTTCCAAATTCTATCCTTGCAAGGAGCTAAAGGACTAATCTGCAACTTGAAAATTGAGTTATCATGTATTAATTTTGATCCGATGGAACCCAAACTTGACCAGTGGCCTTATATTATGTTGTTTTAACATCGTACAAGCTCAAAAGTCCAAAATTCTATTTGTGGGCCCCGATAGTAAATAATCATGATTATTTACTTCTGGCAAATTTTTGCATATGTTTGGTCATCTGAGCACATGTTTAACACTTGAATCTAAGCCTCTAAGTCAAGTTTCACTAAATTTAAACAAGATTTACTAAGTCAAACTCAATTTCTCGACAATCAGTATAGATTTCAGTTTTCATCAAGATTTTGGTCTGTTTTGTGATCCAAACTCTATGACCCTTCACAAAAGATGTTTGTAATCATGCACAGAGTCTGTGGTATCAACCTTGATCCATTTTGAGCCAAATGCAAAAAATGCGATTATTTACTTTTGACCTAAAATGAACACTTTTTGCAATTTTTTCACTGGACAGTCTTTTTATGAGCTGTTATAAGCCTTTAAGTCAAGTCAAAACTTAATTTGATCAAAAATCTCAAGAAAAAGTAAATAATATGAGTTTTTGCAATTTCTTGAAAATTTACCTCAAATGCATCCTTAAGCTTACCCAGTGGTTCATACAACTTTTATGAGCATAATCTCCAGCCGGTTCAGTGGTTGACAGTCTTTTGGTGTTGTTTCAAGCAGTAGACCTGAAATTCTGTAACTTCTTATAAACAACTCATAGATGATTCCTTTGGAGTGAGCAATGAATTGACATCTTACCTCGGATTCTACTTACCCTACTTCTAGGTTCTGGGTTTGTGGAAAGTGTCCACAAACACTTGTTTTCTTGTTTTTAATGGTTTTTTGAGCCTTGATCTTAAGACTTGTCTCGTCCCTCAATCATTCTCAAAATCCTAATATAATCCTACAATCCTACAAGGTACTTAGCAAGTACAATCTACTCCCAAGCTACCTCTACACAGCAAAAGACGACACTCTTAAGCTATATGGTTTTAAAGAGAAATTTTAACTCTAGGTGAACTTAGAGGAAGTTAATGAACAACTACACAAGACTCTCTTGTTTTCCCTAGTTTAGGTGTATTCGTCCCTGGCAACGGCGCCAAATGTGGGACGGGTGTCAAACCTCACTCCTATCTTATTGCAGACATAGCGAACACCACACATATAATTGTCAATCCATGGGACAAAGCTAACTCGACTAGTGCATAGAGGCTACAAGAGGTTGTCAATCTATTGGAAAACAACAAACAACTCGCATCTAGCTCAAGCTACACTAAAATGACAGAAATCACCAAGAGCTAGTTGCTAATCGGCAAACAAATTATAACAGTTACAGCATCAAACAACATCAAAACGTTCTGAAACTTTTAGAACATGTTTATAATACCTAAAAACACATGATTATGGTCTCAAATTTCACTTTAGTTTAAGTGTAAAAATCATGATTATTAACAACAGACAATGAGTTTTTGACCTAGTCGTTTTCGACCCAGAATGCATCTAAATGCTTAGCAATGATGCCCCAAAACCCTGCCTATACTTATTTTACAAATTTTAAGCTTAAATTCCTACTTATGATGAAATTAGGCCGCGGGTCGGTGACGCCAAAAGCTATTGATTACCATGAAATGCTTACGTCAACGCGTAGAGCTCTTACCTGCGATTGCAACGCATCAGACGTCACT
Organism: Adiantum capillus-veneris; assembly: GCF_014529385.1. Taxonomy (NCBI): domain Eukaryota; kingdom Viridiplantae; phylum Streptophyta; class Polypodiopsida; order Polypodiales; family Pteridaceae; genus Adiantum; species Adiantum capillus-veneris. The sequence continues at coordinate 47,585,907 of NC_140946.1, read as the reverse complement.
GCAATGTGACAACCGGGAAGGGAGTAGGAAGCACAAGAAGGAGAGAAGTGAGCATCGTTAACTCATGCTGTGTTTTCATTATCCAAAACTTAATAAAAGCATTAGACACCGCTGCAATGTGACAACCGAGAAGGGAGTAGAAAGCACAAGAAGGAGAGAAGTGAGCGTCGTTAGCTCACGCTGTGTTTTCATTATCCAAAACTTAATAAAATCTTTATACAGTTGGCTTTAATACCTTAGGCAAGGTCTAAAATATGTAATGTTCGACACCCTAGACCTTTGAGGCTCCACACTTATTGTATCTGCAACCTAGGTACACTAACTGACCTATGCTTTATATCTTGGAACTCTTATTGAGCCCGTAACACGTTACAATTATCACAATGGCTAAATAAATCGGGAATTTAAAATACATGACCATTTTGGAAAAATGTGAAAAATGTGTAACTCCAATCTTTACTGCTTCTTTATGTTGATCTTTGATGTCCATTTGTACGTCTTTGGTCTTTAGTAGCTTCTGTTAACTGATGTTTACTCAGTTAACATTCTTACATTTATCCATTGATAAAGAGCTACATTTGGGTTTCACTTTAAAAAATACTATATCTCCTTCTTCAAAGAGTCGAGGAGATCGTTTAGGTCAACGTAACTTTTTTTGTCTATCTTGAGCAGTTCTAATATCTTATCGTATAAGGTTGGTATGTAGTTGCATTTCATCCAAGATTTCTTTGGATGCTTGAAGCTTTATGAAAGAGTCTACCCATTTTAATAAAGTAAGATACTCTTGTCTATACAACGCTTGAGACATCCCAATTGAGCGTTGGAATGAATAATTACACACAAATTCAACCAAATACAAATATCTAGCCCATTTACTCTATTCATGCATACAATAAGCTCTTAGCATGTCTTCAATGATTTGATTAGTTCTTTCTGTCTTCCCATCAATTTGAGGGTGATAAGCAGTACTAAAGGCTAACTAGGTTTATGTAGCTAAGAATACGGCTTTCCAACATTTGAAGTGAACTTTGCATCACGATAAAAAATTATACAATGATGTAAACCATGATACATAAAGACACCTTTCATGAAGACTTGAACTATATCCTTAGCCGTAAACGTTTTCTTGACTAGAAACAAATGGGTCATTTTTGTAGGCATATCAACAACCACAATAATAGAGTCATATCCCAGAGATGTAGGAAGTCCTGTAATGAAATCTATGGATATGCATTCCCATTTCATTTGTGGTGCATCAATAGGTTGAAGCTTATCAAGGTATCGAACTCGTTTAATTTTAATATGTTGACACGTTAAACATCTTGTAAGATAGTTCAACACATCACACTTTAGTCGTGCCCAAAATAAACTTTTCCTTATAGTAGTGTAAGACTTAATGTATCCTAGATGTCCTGCAATAGGTATGTCGTGAGTATCCTGTAGTATTTGAAGCTTGATCCCACCTTGATTTGGGATACAAAGATGTTTATTGAAGTAAAGATAATTGCCTTCAACAAGGAAGCCTTTGATTTGCCTTTCTTACTTCTCCATGCGATTATTCAAGTTCATTAAGTACTGAATCTTTATATAATATGGGTCATGAGGCATATCTTCTTGAATGACGTCAATTAAGGAGGTAGTACAGGTTGTGACAACTGCTACAATGCTCTTTCTACTTAAAGCATCGGCCACGAGGTTTTCCCTTCCAAGCTTATATTCAATTCCAAAATCATATTTGCATAATAATTCCATCCATCTTCATTGCCACATATTAAGGTCAGAATGGGTGTTGATCCACTTCAGGCTTTTATGATTTGTGTGTGATTCAAATCTCCTTCCAAGAAGATAATGTCACCATACTTTAAGAGCATGCACAACTCATGTGTAGGATAATTCAACTCATGAGTACATAATTTACGAGATTCATAAGTTACTGGCCTTCTTTCTTGAGATAGAACACCACCAATTGCTTGTCCACTTGCATCAATGAGCACAATGGATGTCTTTGAGAAGTCTGGAAGCTATGATATTGGAGCATTCACCAAAGCTTCTTTGAGTTTCTTAAAACTAGCTCGATCACGTTCATTCCAAGTAAACACTTTAAACTTCTTATGTGTATTAGTCAATGAAGACACAATCTTAGCATAGCCTTCAATAAAAGTATGATACCATCCTGTTAAACCAAGAAAGCCAAGTACTTCCTTTACCGATTTTGGTGTAGGCCAAGCTACAACACCTTCAATCTTACTTGGATCAGTAGAAACATCATTCTTGGATATAATAAATCCTGAATAATCCACTTTGTCAGTGAAGAAGATGCATTTACTACGCTTACCATAAAGTTGATTTTGATGCAGAAGTTCAAGTACTCGTCACACATGTTGTTCATGTTCTTATCTGTTTCTTGAGTAAACCATGATATACTCAAAGAAGACAAGAACAAAATCATCAAGATGTTCTCTAAACACGTTAGTCATAAGGCGATTAAGAGTTGTAGGAGCATTTGTAAGTCCAAAAGGCATAACTGTAAATTCATAATTACAAAACGAGTGTTGAATCCTTTCTTTGGTATCTGCTCCTCCTTGATTTAGATTTGGTAATACCCCGACTTAAGATCAATTTTTGTGAAGATAGAAGCTCCATGTAAATGATCAGGTAACTCATCAATCCTTGGTATTACATACTTATTCTTGATTGTTACCCGATTCAATCCATGATAGTTGATACAAAGACGTAATATACCATCCTTCTTTTGATTAAAGAGAACAAGAGTACTCCATGGAGAAACACTGGGTCGAATGAAGCCTTGTTAAAGAAGTTGAGTAAGTTTCTCTTTAAGTTCCATAGACTCAGGTACCAACATTTTGTATGGTCTATGAGTAAGTGACTGAGCTTGTGGAATAAGCTCCATCGCGTGATCAACTTTACGCTTAGGCAAAAACTCCAAAAGTTCTTCAGGAAAAACATCATCAAATTTCGTTAGCCATTCATGTTCAAGTGTGTCTGGCTTTGTCTCTGTAGGGTTAATCTTTACTGTATAGATCATTTCATTCTTCTTGTAACTCTTCGTAAGTCTGGTAAAGTTCACTAGTTTAAATTTAGGTTTCTCTCGTTTCCTAGTAACTGTAACTGGCTGAAAGCATGCATGATGGTACAAAAAGGATTGTCCTTGACACAACATGGGCTTGGTGGTTCATTTGTGTAAAAATTGGACCTTTTAATTGGAAATGGAGAGGGGCCATATATTTCTTTGTTTTTAGACGTTTCACTATTTGGAGGGGCCACTTTAAGAGAGGAGGTGAGGGGAGAGGGTTGGACCCACATTATGGTTATTGGCTTTCACGACCCACCTCTCTCTCTCTCTCTCTCTCTCTCTCTCTCTCTCTCTCTCTCTCTCTCTCTCTCTCTCTCTCTCTCTCTCTCTCTCGACGACGGTTGTATTGCTCCTGTGCACCTTCCGTGCTCCACAGCCAGCAAACTTGGGCTGCTCTCTTGTCATCTCTCTCTCTCTCTCTCTCTCTCTCTCTCTCTCTCTCTCTCTCCACGAGCAAGTTGAGCCCTGGTTTTGCAAAGGATAAATGGATAAGATAATTGAATTGACCAGTCGCTGCATCTCTTCCTCTCTCTCTCTCTCTCACTCTCTGCACCAGAAAGATGCACACAAAACCCTGGTTTTAATAGATGTTTATTGACCACTGCAACATTTCTGTGTGTGCGTGTGTGCGTGCGTGCGTGTGTGTCTCTCTTGCTCCTTGCCAATGGACAATACTACAAGAGTTTACTGCTTGGGTGACTCATAGCTACTCTCTTTCGACAAGTTGGATGAGGAGGAATCACGCATGTATGAACAAATACAAAACCATCCCACTGTCAGTTCCATTGAGACATGTGTCACTAATCAAGCTTTTATTCGTGATTATTGGGTTGCAAAGAAACATGAACAGAGAAGGAAAGGACAACATCCTTCTTTTGCACTTGGATTACCAAAAGCCAGGTCAAGGAAGAACACTTGTGTAGCGGTGGCACGATGTTGGTGCAAGCAAACACTTGGCCTGTCAAGGAATGAGCAAAAAGAAATATTTCAGCAACTATTGGACCACTAGACATTTTCCAAGCTACAAAATTCAAATATCAACAATGTCGAAGACACCGTTCTATCGGGTGTGCGCAACACTTTGGCTCAAATTAAGGTCCCGCACTCAGCAAGTGAGATTTTTGTTAAGAGAACCTCTCTGACGATGATCTTGAACAATACTAGTAGCCTAAGTAAACCAATCCAAAATTGCTAGTGTCTTGGGTGTCCATCGAAGGAATATAGCTGCTACAACTTCAAGGCTGGAGAATAAAGATGAGGATAAGGTGTTGCCATTGAGTGCTTGTGAGAGAGAACTTCCACAAGGAACCATTATCACTAATGAAACAAGAGATTTGGTGTATGCCTTTTGGACATCAGAAACCAGAGTTTCACCTAACAAGAAGGACATATGTAAGAAGAGAATTGGAAGGAAAAGTGTTGTCAAACATCCTGTGCATCTACTTGATGACTCTTAGGTACCAACAAATCTTAGAAATTGTAATTTATTTGGTGATTCTTAAGGTTGATTTGGTCAAGACAATAGTAAATTTGGTGGTTTGCTGTATGGTGGTGGTGGTATACAGTACCTTACAAAGGTTGTACACAGAACCAGTGCATTCGTGGGTGGTTCCAGAGCTATCCTTTATAGAACCAAAGCCCTTGTGCAGTACCAAATTTGGTAGTCTGATATATGGTAGTGGTGGTATACATTACCTTACAAAGGTTATATACAGTACCAATGCACTCCTATGTAGTTCCAAAGCTATCTTGTAAAGAACCAAAGCCCTGTGCAGTACCAAATTTGGTAGTCTGCTGCATACTAGTGATTCCAAAGCCTATCTGTACAGTACCAAAGTCTCTGTATAGTACCTTTTCCGTCCCTACAGGCACCAAAGCCTCAATCTTTAGTACCAAAGCCTCACTCTATTTTACCAAAGCCTATTTGTGTAGTACCAAGGTCTTTGTGCAATACCAAAACTATTCCCTGTATAATACCAAAACATTCTTGTTTATCACCAAAGCATTTGCAAAGTTTCCATATGGGTACTCTTCTGCAAACAATTCTAAAATGAGTCAAAAGCAGATAGATAGTACAATTTCTGGTAGTGCTTACAACCAATTTGGGTTCTATAGTACTATCTTTGGTAATGCTTACAACCAATTTTGGTTCTACAATACAATATTTGGTACTATTTACATCCAATTTTGGTTCTACATTACTAAAATTGGTACTGTTTACATCCAATTTTGGTTCTACAATATGATCTTTGGTACTGTTTACATTCAATTTTGGTCCTATGATACAATCTTTGGTACTTTTTACATCTAATTTTGGTTCTACAGTACAATCTTTGGTAGTGTGTACATCCAATTTTGGTACATTACCATCTTTGGTAATGTTTACAACCAATTTTGGTTCTACATTACAATCTTTGGTAGTGTGTACATCCACTCTTGGTACATTACTATCTTTGGTACTGTGTACAACCAATTTTGGTTCTACAGTACAATCTTTGGTACTCTTTACATCCAATTTTGGTTCTATAGTACTATCTTTGGTACTGTTTACAAACTATTTTGGTACTACAGTACAAGCTTTGGTAGTGTGTACATCCAACTTTGGTACATTACTATCTTTGCTAATGTTTAAAACCAATTTTGGTTCTACACTACAATCTTTGGTACTGCTTACATCCAATTTTGGTTCTACAATACATTCTTTGGTATTGTATACAACCAATTTTGGTACTACTGCACGTTATTGGTTCCACAGGTAGAGCTATACCAAAGATTAAAGAGGAATCACCCTACAGTGGTCGTGTCTCTTAGATACTTTGAGGCATTAAAGCCGTACTTTGTTCGGAAGTTGAAAGAGCGGTATACATGCTGTTGTGTATCCCATGTGCATATACTCTATTTCAAAGAGGCTTTTAATCAGATGCGGCAAAACAAGTTTGGGAATCATGGGAAGTGTCACCTTTGCACTTGCTCCATGTGCTGTAGAAGTGATGATATAGGAGAGTGTTTTGCAAACCAGGTAGTATGTCAGCACATCACTAGTAAGTGGGAATCCATCATGTGCCCAAAGCCAAGAGATAGTGAATACCATGCCAAGAAATGCTTGATGGGGGACTGCTCCCAATGTGGTGTACGGAAGTTGACATTTTGTCCTGATGAGACAGCAGAGGATAGCACGGAGGTGTCTGTGAAGGTATTCATGGATGTTGGAACATGACAACTTGATGCAGGTGGGAGTGAGAAGAAAAGAAAGGACTTGATTGTGTGACGGATGAAAAGTGCTGCTTTTCTTTGCCTGTTTTCAGCCCACCTCATAGGCTTCATCAAGCACAACTTTGTCTTTCATTGGCAAGCCCAACAATTCAAGGATTATTTGCTCAAGTTTCCTAGCAATGTCGTTGTATCAGTTATTGACTTTGCAGAGAATTATTCTTTTAAAATTCAGAATGAGATTCAATCAATGCATTGGTGGTATACCCAAGTCACAATACTTTTGCACATCACTTATGTAAGAAATGCAGCAGATGGTGCTCAAAAGACGCTGCACTTTTACATATCCAATGACAAGCAGCATGATACATTGTTTGTACAACATTGTCTCTTGCTTCATGACAGGTGGCTAAAATAGCAAGGATATTGTTTGCAGCACCATCGGGTGTGGTCAGATGGTGCGGCTGCACAATTCAAAGCACGTAGACCTTACTATTTTGTGGCCAAGTACTATCAGATTGACAGGCTTGCACATGATGCATAACTTCTCAGCATCCAGGCATGGAAAAGGAGAGCATGATGGGGCAGGGGCAGTCATCAAGAGAACCTTTACACATGAGGAACTGAAACTAGATGGCTGGCCTATGAAGTGTGCGGCTGATGTTGTGAACTTTTTGAACGCAACATTTCAGCCAAGAGATCAGTCTCACAGGTATACACACAGAGAGTCTTCTGGCTTATTGGCGTGGATGATGTGCAACGCGATCTCCAATGGGACTGTGAGTGCATTGTGGGCTCCCACTCATTTCATTGTGCTGATGGGTATTGAAAGGACAACCCGTGTGCTGTGCGCTTTCGAACCCTTTCATGCTTCTGTGATCCATGTATGAGTGGGCTATGGAGAAGATGCAAAAATACACTACACATAGAAGAATGGAAATATGTTTCCATCAAACCACTGCTGGAGTTTGTAAATACAGGAAGGTATGATGAAGAGGATGATGAGGAGGATGACAGATATTCAAATTTTGTACCGATGAGCCAAGTTTCTAACCTGCCATTGTATGAAGGAAGCCCTGAAATGTTATGTGAAATGCTGTCCATTGGGGATAGCCTTGCAGTCAAAGCAGCCGAGACTAAAGATGAATTCTACCTTATCAAATGCACGAAGGAGTTGTACCAGACCGTGAGATCACAAAAGGATATGTGGCATAACAAGATTGTTAGAGGTGGGAAGGTTGTTGATGGTTTCTACTATGGCCAAGTGGAAGGAAAAGTTGATACATATAGCTTACTGGATCAGACACCTGTAGTCATGATCTACTCACATCTTGTAAGGGCCATACATTTCCCGATGGAGCCTATTGTTGGAGTCCCTAATCAGTTCAAGTTATCTGCTGAAGTATATGAGAACATATATAATAGCATGCCATATGATGATGATGATAATGATGATGGGGCATCCATGATACTTGAAGTTACACAATGCCAAAACCCCTAAGTGGGCAAGTCCATGCTTTTCCTCTTGGTCAGAATATATCTTTTTGTCCTCATGGTTTAATGCTGCTCTTTCTATCCTTCACTTCTTTTGTTCAGTACTTGAGATTGATGTAAAATAACTGCCTGGATATATCTTTTTGTCCTCATGGTTTACTTTTGTTCTTTCTATCCTTCACCTCCTCTGTTCAATACTTGAGATCGATGTAAATTAACTTCCTAAATATATCTTTTTATCCTCATGGTTTACTGTTGTTCTTTCTATCCTTCACTTCCTCTGTTCAATACTTACTTGAGATTGATGTAAAATAATTACCTGGATATATCTTGTTGTCCTCATGGTTTATTGTTGTTCTTTCTATCCTTCACTTCCTCTGTTCAATACTTGAGATTGATGTAAAATAACTGCCTAGATATGCACCAACTTGACCCTAACCAGTATCAAAATAATACTAACCAAAAGGTTCCTAACCAGTACCAAAATGATGCCAGGAAGTACCAAACTTTGATACTGTAGCCAATACCAAAAGGGTCCTTTCCAGTACCAAAGTGATGCTAGGAAGTACCAAACTTTGGAACTGTAGCCAACTTTCCATAATCACAAGACTATGGATCCAAGCTGCAACCCTAGGCTACCAAAATAAAAGTATGCACAGCAGGGTCTCCAATTACTGATTGTCTCTTAAGACTTGCCCCTAACCAAAACTAAAATAATACTAACCAGTACCAAAAGGGTAACCAATACCAAAATAATGACAAGAAGTACCAAAATTTGGTACTTTAGCCAGCTTTGCATAATCACAAGACCATGGATCCAAGCTGCAACCCTAGGCTACCAAATATAAGTATGCACAACAGGGTCTCCAATTAATCACTGTCACTTAAAACTTTCCCTGTAGTTTGATACCATGTGAAAAATAGGGGAATGAAGGGATCTTTGTGCCATCTGTGAGAATGACAAGTATATAAATGAAATGTATGAGAGAGAAAATGATATATTTAAAGGAATATCTTTATTAATGATGAAGAAACCTTGGCATATAATGTTGGTACTACAGACTACCAAACTGGGTACTGTAGACTACCAAACTGGGTATTGTAACACAGTCTTAACAGTACTAATAACAAAGAGCAAATAGTACCAAACAAAAAATTTGGTACTTTGGAAGTACCAAAAGTTGGTACCGTGAGTACCAGTACCAAAGCAGGTACTGTGTAACACCCAGATACATAGTACTGGTACTTACTGATACCATTGTATTAACACCATTGTTAGGGATCTTAAAAAAGTCCCTTTTAGACTAGAAACTACAAGACAACACTCAAAAAAAGACAGTACATCTCAAGTACCAAACAGACAATTTGGTACTTTGGAAGTACCAAAAGTTGGTACTGTGAGTACCAAAGCAGGTACTGTGTAACACCCAGATACACATAGTACTAGTACTTACTGATACCATTGTACTAACACCAATGTCAAGGATCTTAAAAAAGATGCTTTTAGACTAGAAAATACTAGAGAACACCAAAAAAAGACAGTACAATTCAAGTACCAAACAGACAATTTGGTACTTTGGAAGTACCAAAAGTCGGTACTGTGAGTACCAAATCAGGTATTGTGTAACACCCAAATACACACAGTACTGGTACTTACTGATACCATTGTATTAACACCAATGTCACGAATCTTAAAAAAGATGCTTTTAGACTAGAAACTACTAGACAACACAAAAAAAAAGACAGTACAGTTCAAGCTCCAAGACAGTGTACAAAAATAGTGGGTTTCCATTATATATGTGCACGACACAATACAAATTTGGTTCAAGTACCGAAGTTTAGGAATTTTCATTACGTTTTATGTGACATGATACACAAGTTCACCAAGTACAAAACTTTTGGAATCTCCTAGGTCAGGGGGATCTAATTTGTAAGAGTACCCCTCCATCTGTATGAAGTAATCAGCAACATATGCAGAGACATCATCTTGTGTGTCAAAAATTGGGTTTTTGTGAGTGTATGCTGTTGGGTATCGCTCGTGTATCCATCCTTGCAACCAGGGCAAAATACGGTCCAATAGGTAAAAAGGGTAATCTTTTTTAACCACCAGTGATTCATATGATCTAATGGCAAGACAACTCTCATAGTCGTTTTTCAGCGACTTGTATCTGCAATCATCCACCAGTATTGTGTTGCTAGCATCAAAATGGGGGTGCCTTGCCCACACTGTCCGTAGGTTCTTCAGAAAAACAGGCTTGTTGGCCACATCGCCGGACACCTGCGGCACCTCCACCATACTTTGCCGCCAAGTCTCACAGTCTTCTTGTGATAGTATACCTGCCATGCCATAAAGGCAGTTAGAAGTCTGAGTAGCTTAACATCTAAAGCACTCAAGGCATTGTTACCTGCAAAATACTTTTGCCTCACATGCTGGGGGAAGTAAGCGTTTCAACATATCTATCAATTTTTGCCTTCTACAGCAGGACCACACAATTATCTTGGCTTTCTTCTTAAGAGTTTGTATGAACTCGTCAGCATCTGGCCTTACAAAACAAACCAACGAGCTATTGACATGGACGATCCGTGGTTGAAGCTCATCCGCCAAAACCCAAAGGCCTTCTGGCAGCTCTGTGTAGCTTGTCAATAAGATCCCATTAAGGTCAATCACAATCAGCCGGCTAGGTTTAGCAGCCAGTCATCCGCAAGTGTTGTGTTTGGTTGTGTCACATCTTGCCACCAAGATCTTACTACAATACCAACAGTCCAAATGAGTAGTGGAAAATATACAATGCAAACATTATATAAAAAATAGAGCACCACTATGACACAAGAAGTACAAAATTTGATACTGTAATGTACAGAATTTGATACTGTATTGTACCAAAGTTGATACTATACAGTACCAAACTGGGTACTATACATTATCATATTGTGGTACAATATTGCACAATAGAAGTGTAACATTGGAAAAATGCATTGTACTATACAGTATCATATTGTGGTACAATATTGCACAGTAGAAGTGTAACATTGGAAAACTGCATTGTACCAAACTGCAGTGTAACATTGGAAAACTGTATTGTACCAAACTGCAGTGTAACATTGGAAAACTGCATTGTACTATACAATATCAAATTTTGTATTATACAGTACCAAATTGGGTACTCTATTGCACTGTAGAAGTGTAACATTGGAAAACTGCATTATACCATAGTGAGCAGTAACATTGGAAAACTGTTTTGTACCATAGTGAACAGTTACATTGGAACACAAATGATGAAAGACAAAGGCCAAAAGTTGATTGCACTGGTAGAATGAAAAGCACATTGTGCACAATACATAAGCATATGAGAAGGGCTACAACTTGCATGCACAAGAAAACTGGTCACGGGCGAGGTTGTGCTTCTTTCTTTGCAGACTAAAAAGCTCCAACAGGTTCATTGAATCAGTGGAATCACCTGACATCTTTTGCACAACATCTTCAGCTTCAGGATCCGCACTCCCGTCAGTACTATCCACTTTTGCATCCTCCACTACCACTTCCTTCTTGGCATCCTCGGGCCCGTCTCCCTTCATCGCATTGCCTGCCTTTTCCTTTTCTGCCTCTTCCCCCTTCCTGGCCTCCCCGTCATCCCCTTTCTTGGCATCCTTTGCACATTTGTCATCCCTGGCTTCCACCCCCCTCTTGGCCTCCCCCTCAACCCCCTTCTTGTCCTCCTCCCCCATAGTGGACTCTTCTCTCGCACCTTCCCTTTGCCTGTTCTTGTCCTCACTAGTGACTCGATCCTCAAGCCCCTTGGCAGCAGCATCTGATCCATCCAGCTCCACTATGTGAGGCACTTTACCTCCACATTTTCTTTATTCCTTTTAGCATCTTTGTCCTCACAATTACTGTTTTCTTCGCTGTCCCGCATGGTATCACAATGCTATCCCTTCTCAGTCCCTTTCCCTTCCACACCACCATGCTTTAAATCCTGGAGAACATCCCTTATCTGTGTAGTATCCTCATCCTCCTCCCATGCATGACTTGCATTAGATTTTGTGGCATCTAGTCCATCCTTGACTCCCCATTCTTCCCACCGGGCCCAGCTGCTGCAGCATCCTCTTCTCTACAAAAACAGAGAAAGACAACACATACTTACAAACAACCTCACATTTAGTCCAAGTAAGCATATGGTTTGCAGAACACACACATACTAACTCTTCGACCATGATACCCACCGACCCAAGACTTTGCCACCTCGGGGATCACCATGTTACAACGAGGTTTGGAACAATGATCCCTGCTTAGTAGCAAAGCACTGAAGAAAAGGGGGTGATACTGATGTCGGCACTCAAGCATAAAGGTTCCTACAACTCCTGCAGACTCCAAGAGCTCACCACATGCAACACACATTCCAAACACATGGATCATCTCCCTCGAATCAACAACCTGGGGCTTAGGATATAACATAAATCTCTTCCCGCATTGAACATCAACAATCATCTGCTTCACAAATAGGACATGGCCTTGTGCTTCCTTCCATGTTGCCTCCAACACATCATACTCAGCCTGTTGTCAACCAACAACAATAGAAACAATCCCAAATTAGAACCCAAAAGCTAGCAGACAGTACCAAAGGCATCATGCTACCAATTAGTACCAAAATGTAGTAGACAATACCAAGGCCATCATACTACCAATTAGTACCAAACAGTAGCAGAAAATACCAAGGCCATTATACTACCAGTTACTACCAAAAACTAGCAGACAGTACCAAGGCCATCACCAATTAGTACCAAAAACTAGTAGCCAATATCAAAGCCATCATACTACCATTTGTACCAAGAACTAGCACACAATACAAAAGCCATCATACTCCTAATCAGTACCAGAACCTAGCAGACAGTACCAAAGCCATCATACTACCAATTAGTACAAAAAACTAGCAGGTCATCAATGCAAGAAGACAGCCGTAAACTACCAAAATTAGTACCAAATCATAACCATGAGCTACCAATTAGTACCAAAAATCCTATCACCAAAAAAGCATTGTACGAAGCTACCCTAAAACCCTAAAAGTACCAATACATTCAAAGTAGTGTGGTTACAAAAGAACCATAAACTACCAAAGGGAGTGCCAGAATCGTACCAAATGCTACCAATTAGTACCAAAAGCATTACGAATACACCCAAGTCCACCAATAAACTACCCAAAATCAACCAAAACTACCAAAAGAACATTGCTAGATCCACTCCAAAAACTACCAAAGCATTACCAAAAACTACCAAAAGCTACCTGTAAGGATTTAGTGGTACTAGCAACACAACCAGAACTACCAAAACTACCAAAAAAACAGATTTATCAGACTACCAAACTACTAAAAGCAACATGATAGAAGATACCAAAACAAGAAAGTATATCCAAAAAACCCAAAAGATACCAGTATGGACAAAAAGTACCAAAATAACATAGAGAAAATTCAAAAAATCCACCTGGACCTAGCAATCTACCTAGAATATGCTACTGCCATACAGAAACAAAACCATCAAACTCTGTCAAACTAGCAAAACGACATCTATAGATACTAAAAAGCTGCATGCACTACCAAAACCACTTTCTTAAGACATGATAGGAATTACTTGTTGTAGATGAACCTCGTTCTCTAGCTTCAGCATGTCCTCACTGTTTCCAAGTTGATGAAGCATGCTTGACTGGCTCCCAGATCAGCCTCAACCTCTTTGATGTCCTCATCATTGAAAGGGTTTTCCTGCTTTAGTTTTGCAAGCTGCACTTCATAGTGCTCTATGTTATCCTTTATCCGCTTCACAACAGCATTGGAACCCTCGGCTCTCAACAATGTTTCCTTGTTTTGCTGCAGAGATGCTTTCAGCTCTTTTAGCCTATCCAATGCAGTTGCACTTTTCTGAGGCACTCTCTCAATAATACTTTCCAATTTTGTAACATAATCAGGTGACTATACGTGAAGCTGTGGGGGGTCTACCTCTGTACAGAGGTTACTACCAGTTTGAGTAAGGCGGGGCTTCTTAATAGATGAACCTAAACCACCGTGGGAGGCACCATTTGTCCTTCGCCAAGTTTCAACCTTCCGCTCTAACCCTCCCGAGCCGCTGACACACATGTTCAGTACTACCTCTCCAAACCTTGCCCATGCAAATTAAGGCGCGCAGGGTCCTTTGTTGCCGCATGGCATCTCTCGAAAGCATAGCAGCGTGCAAACTTCGCAGTGATTTCCCCACAAGATGGAGGGGCTTGATATACCTTGTGGAAGAGGAACCTGGAATCTTCAAGGAGTCTTGGGTGCATGTGATCCAAGTAGATCTTTGCATTCTTTTGGTAGCTTTGCTTGAACACCGTCATCCACTTGTTGTGAGGGAGGCCTTCATCCCTAAGATCCTTTGCAAGCACCCCCTCCATGCTGAGATCATACTCTTCATGAAGCTTATTGGTTGTATAACAGAACTTGGTCAAAATAGGGTATCTTCCATTTTGTTTTTACCTGCAATGTGGAAACACAAAGCTCAAATGTTAGACATGCCCTCCGTCTACCAATCCAAAATACCTAAGCATGCTTCCTAAATGACCTTCTATTGGCAACATTTTAGCAATGTCAAACTAAACCCTACACCCTAAACAGCCCTTTGGTCACACATATGACCTTGCCAATGCACAATTTGGTACTGACCAAATTTGAGGCTATACAAAGTTATCATTGTACAATACCAAGTTTGGTACTGTAAAGTACCAAATATGGTAGTGTACAATACCATATTTTGAACTCTAAACTTCCTCATTTTCTTAGTAAACCCTCTTGTCCTACAAGGTATGATTATAGGGATACAAGAAGACCCTTCTGCATAGATGCATAGATGAAACAATACATTCACAATTGTTGAAAGATCTCCTGAGATTGTGTTTGGCTAAAGGCACATATTCTTGAATCATGAATGCATGCAATGTAAAAAAAGGATAGAAATGCAAAGCTCTTCATCAAGACACAAAACATTGACTTACATGCAAAAATAGAAAATCCAGTGACCACTCCGTTTGAAGAGAAATCTGCGAAGAAATGTTTTGCTGATTTCTCCACAGAAATGCTCCCCTTGCTAGCCCTTGTGTTCGGTGTGTTGATGCTTCAGGGAGACTTTGTGCCTTTGAGGGGGGAGGTTGCATCCATTGTCCTGGGCTTCTTGAATTTGTCGGGTGAACCCTTGGTAGCAATAGACTTCCTCGTGGGCGTCCTCATTGTGACGCGGTGCACATCAGGAGACCATGCTAGCTGCATAGGGGAATCCTGAAGGTGATGCCTGAGAGCTTTCTGACAGTGTTGCAAAGTCGAGAACCACTACAAAAATCCACTCGTACTACGTAGGACACACATGCCACGTCACTCGAGTTCAAACGTGCTGTAACTTCAATCCATCATTGGCAACACCCACGATGTCTGTTCAAAAGGAGTGGTCATTGGATTTTTGATTTTTACTAGCTTCCCTTCTACACCATTTAAATTTAGAGGCTGAAAACGGTTCCCTCCAAAACAACCTCTTGCTTTTGTAGAAGTACCAACTAGGTACAAACAAAAAAGGTACTTTTTTTTGTACCACCATTGCATGCTTTCAGCCAACTCTCAAGTTTTGATTATTTACGATAGTCAATGAAGCCTCTTTATAATGAATGTGAGCATCATTGGCCTTAAGCCAATCCATTCCTAGGATTATACCATAGAATCCTATGAGTAAGACTCTGAATTTTGCAAAAGTGTTGTGACCATCCAAAACAAAATTCAAGCTACCCATTGAAGTAGAAGATTTTAACCTTCCTACCTATAGCTAATTTCACTATAAGGGCTAAATTAGAATATTCATGCAAAATGAGGTTTTTAATGCACCTAAGAGATATGAAATAATGTGTTCTTCCAAGATCAATCAATAAGGTAAAATAGTTACCTTGATACTCTGCTGGGGTTTGAATTATTGAAAATTGTTCATTCGCTCTTTGATGTTCAATTGTAGCATGAACATACACATTTGCTTGATTTCCTTCGCCTCTAGAACTTTGAACTTTGTTAGCTTGAGGCCTTCCTTGAGGTCTTTGATTTCCTAGACAAAAGGTGGATTGTTGTTGTTGGCGGGTGGTCCATTTCGGACAAAAGGTGGATTGCCTAATCTAAAGCTCCCTTGGTTTTGAGATTGTCTTTGATTTTGGTTAACGTTCTGTTGATTGAAGTTTCACTAAGCTGCAGGCAGTCTAGGTCTTAAATTTCCAAAGTTCTGATTTGGGTTGAAGTTTCTGGGCTCATAATTGTCCACCAATCTTGTGAAGCTTGAATTGTTGAATGGACAATCTTTGGACCTGATGATCATGATAAAGACAATTATAACATAGATGATCTTGTGTGGCCTTCATACATAATAAGTTCTCTCTTATTTGCTGTGAATTACCAGACCTTTGTTCCTCCTCGGGACAAGGTCTTTTGATTTCATGAACATGAGTAGGTTCTGGGTTCCTCTTTTCCTATCTGATAACTCTAGCTCAATAGGTTTTCTTACATCAAGGACATGTGCAAAGCTGTTAAGACAAAGACTCTAGAGTCTAGTCTTCATAGGATTATGTACCCGTGACACAAATTGAGCTACCTTGACCTCTTGAGTCAAGAAATGTCAAGAAATGTTGAGAGTATGGTTCTAGATCTCTGGTTCCTTGAGTACAATCAAGAAACTCATTCATAATGTCCGACTGATACATTTTGTTCTGATAGTTCTTCTTGAGCTGAGTCTTGAGATAATCCCAAGTTGCTATATTAGGATCAACATTTTTCTTTATGTAGTGGTATCTCCACCAATGCTTGGCTGTTTTTTTTTAAATTTGAACTTAGCAATAACAACCTTGTTCTCTGCAGATGAAGGAGCCAAATCGAAGTAGTCATCCATGCCCTCAATCCAATCCTCAAGAATTTTGCCTACATCTTTGCCCTCTCCGCTAATGTTTTCAAGTTGAGACTTGCAAAGCATAGCATCGATGTTTCTATCATTGACGGTTTGTTGAGGTGCAATAGGCGCATTGGCATTAGCATTAGCTGCATTTCCTCTAGGAGGCATGGTAACTTACTGCACCATATCAACCAAGGCCATTCTTAGTACAATATTCTAGTCCGCTTGAAGTCCTCTTAGCAAAATAAAATAAATAATTGAGAATAAGACAAGAGAGTATGAGAAAGAATAATGAATAAATTAAATCAAATTTACATCACAAAAATTTTAAGGTTCAAAAATCTATAATATGTCTCAAAAGTTTCTAATAAGTCCTAGTAGGAGAAAGAATAATGAATAAATTAAATGAAATTTACATTGCAAAAATCTCAAGGTTCAAAAATCTACAATATTTTTTGAAAGTTTCTAATAGGTCCTAATGGCTCTAACATAATGCACTTTGTAGTAGCCATTTTGACATCCTTCCACCAATGGATCATAGCTATTCCATTCTTTAAGTATATCGGATGGTTGATCCCAATAATCTTTCTTGATCTTTGGTTGAAACATTTCCTCATTGGCATGTGAATCATACGATTGCTGAGTAAGTGATCGGTTAGTTACTAATACTCCCATTTTGATGAGAATAATTGCCTTCTTGTAACCAAACTAATCGTCAAAGTTGGCAGAGTCCTTAGGAAACACGTTCGGTGTGTCCCATCCATCATAGCTGTGTATGTTTGCACAATCTGCAAGGCACTGGGGTCTGTTATAGGCATTATGCAAAATTTTTATATGGTGAGGATTATGGATTATGGACTATGGACTTTCCAAACACGTCAAAAAACAAATTCCAAGGTACCGGGCTAAAGGAATATTGGTCATTGGTATGGCATTGACGGCCCCATATATTGAACATGATAATACCAAAACATCCCGTAGCCATTACTAAGGGAAGTATGTTTCTAGCTATCCAAGTTTCCTTTGTTGGTCTCAAGATAAGTTTATAAAAATATTTATATACAACATTTGGTTAGTAACAATGATCTCCTTTTCCAAACTAGAACGAATCCATTTGATATTCCCAAACGGGTGAGGATTTATGTTCGGTGGTCTAAACTTGGGATTTGTTGTAGCGTAATGGTACCAAACTCAAAATGTATCAGGCACAATACAATCTATGGATAGTAACATTCTCTTCACTTTTCCATCATGTGTGGTCATGACAAGTCATTGCACTTCCACTCCTGCCTGAAGATGCTCTTCCACCATAAGAGGAGAGAGTATCTTTGCCCATATCCCTTGAGGTAAGATGTCAGTCATCTACACTCACATCCTGTCGCTCAAGTTAGTTAGAAAGGTAAACAAGGATCCAAACTCGAATATTATGACCTTAAAACAATATGAGTCATATTAAAATCAAGTTTTTATTACCATAAGAGTAAAAAAGATACATGCTACTTTCAGTAAGATACATAAATGCAAAAAGGCTCTATGAACCAATTCTTGGTTTCTATAATTGAGGTTTTATCTTTGTTTACATCTTGAGTCTCAAAGTTTAGAACTTCTACTTTGCACTAGATTCATATGCTCCTTCTCATACCATTCTTCCCCTCGAGATAAATCTGTGGGTAGTATTGTAATAAAGCAGTTTACATGAGTGTGTCGTTCATTTATATCATCTCTATAGAAATATCTACTTGAGTTCACTGCCATTGGATGTTCCAAGCAAAGTCACCATTGCATCTAATCTAGGCTTCTCATAGTCATCAAAAGTTATGGTAACATTGTGAGGATTGAATTTAAGAATAGGTCCACAGACTCTATTGAACGAGTCTTAAAGTACATAATACAATTGGTTGCGGACCATTTGACTTCTTCCAAATCTTGATTATTACTTTTTCACACAAGTTGTATCTTTGATTTAGCATGAGGGACTTCTTACTAAGAATGATCTCTCAACTTGGTATGTCAAGAAGCGAGCACATGTTAAGGTAAAGAACATATCCCTATACTTTGACGCCACCTTCCCGAATCTTGTCCTTGACCCAAAGCTATGGGTTGACCATATACCTACGAGGCACTTGGGTCCAGTGTTTAGGTTGGGCTTCAACATACAACTTCCATGCTATGTAAGTGTTTGGAACAAGGTATTCTTTAGCCTCCTTTGAAGCTCAAAACACTTCAACTCCCTAATGAACATTGAATCCGACCACATAGTTGAAAACGACTTTTCGTGCAAAATTACTTGGGAGTTCATCTAGACAATTAAGAATATTCATCTAAAAAAAAAACAAGGTGAGAGAAGACTTAGTACAGATGTGGACCAAAAGTGAGTCTATGCTCTTTATTCATGAGAATTCACTTTTTATGATTTCTTTAAAATATTATTGATGTTTCGGAGCCAACTCTCTAGATATTCTTTTAACTCTCATGACTGGGTATTCTCTTAGACCTTCCACACAATAATGTGCTCTATAGTTATCTTCTCTCTTTTCTTTCCCTATGACAGCTAAAAGTGCTTAAAACTTCTTGGCAACCTCGACAATCCTTAGCATTTCGGAGTGCATTTCCAACTAGTAGAACATATCTTCTAGACCTAACCACATTTTGAGTTGAAGTAACCTGCGGTTGGGAAACCAATCTCTTGGACTATCATCAATGTAAATGAAGAATTGACTGAAGGGTTCTTGGTGACGGATAAGGTACCAATTGTCAACACTTCTCCAACATGTGGTGTTTCTTGGCATTGTGAAGACTTAGGTCTTGATTTCTAAGCAAAAGAGTTCCCTCACATCCCTTGATAACTGCATTGCCATATTGTTGAATACTATAGCCAAAACCTTGTTTCCCTTGCTAAAGAATTCAGACGTTATCTTAGGAGCCATTTGTTACTACAAAACAAACATTCAAAGAAATTCTTAATACCGTTGCTGAACACTTCAACCACTTCACCATAACTCAAGACCACATAAACTCATACAAGAAGACAAATCAAGTAGGTACCAATCAATGCCACTCATAGATGCATCGTGAATACACCATCGTTTCTCAAACAGCATGCATGAATGAAGGCATGATGCATAACTAGCATGACTAGTATCAGGCTTTAGGTTATCCCCATAACCTTAAGTATCGGCTCCGATACTAGGTGAGAGATACCCCAACCCAAAGGTCTATGCACAAAATACATAGTTTGCATCTTTATACAAATTTCCATTTACAATTTTCAATATACATCAAAGTTGCAAAAGTATTTGCATAGGGGAGGATTTCTCAATGCTCAATCTAGCAAGGAGTTTAAGCCATGAGCTGGACTACATCCAGAGGCACCTAGCGACTAGTGCTACCTTTGAATGGGTGTTATGAATGAAAGTATACTCAAGAAAAGTAACTTTTGGAGGGTGGTATAAATGTACACCGCATTGCGGAATAGACAGAGAGAGAGAGAGAGAGAGAGAGAGAGAGAGAGAGAGAGAGAGAGAGAGAGAGAGAGAGAGAGAGAGAGAGAGAGAGTAGTGGAGGGGGAAATAGAGTGTGCAAAGACACAAAAGAATGATGAAAGAGAATTTTTAAATACCCCACCTAAATGAAACATGCAACCATGTATTAATACAATAACAAAATCTAGGTATACCATAACATCAAAAAGTATAACAAAATAACTAGCAGAGCACCGAACCCTGTGTAGGGATCGACCGGTCTACCCATCCACTTCCGCTCTACTATAGACATACAAAATTTCACTTCACCGGGAGTGAGCCAGAACACCTCCAACCTACCGGGGCCAGACATATGCTGAGGCTGCTTCGCCTCTCTCCATGAATCCAAGCTCTAAAAGGATCTCAAATACCAGCTGGTGGTAGGGTATCAACACCAATCATACTAGTTTAGACGCCAGGTCTCTTCGATGCCCATCATTGGGTGTTTAGGCAAAGCCGAGGCAAGATCCCCGAAGTTTTAGCTCTGTACCACCAACGCACTAACCGTGTAGATGAGACTACAAAAAAGAAGACCTAGGCAACACCCCTGATCTAGCAAAGCCCAAGGTCAATGACCCTTTTATCTAAGGCTAAGCCTTAAATAAGCAATGTAGGTGATCCTAGAAGGGTACTAAATGGTGAACCCCCCAAGGGCTAAGCGATGTAGGTGATCCTAGTCTTGTAGCGATGCTGCCATGAGAAATATAACACATGAGTCCAATCACAATAACATCTTCCATATGCACAAACAATCCTTTCTAAGCAGTCAGATTGTACATGGTCTCTACCCTTACACGTCCATGTTATACACCAGTAAAATCACATTATGATCCAATCCCAAAACCACAAACGATAATCTAAACACATCACATGGGTGAGCACTCCACCCAACTTGGGGTGATGAACATCCAATCTGTTACCACCAAGCGACCACCTTTTATGTAGCCATGGGCTGGGCTTGTCGGATCTGCTAGTAGTGTATTATGTTATTGGCCGGGCTTGTCGGTCGGGTAGGAATGGTTAAGAGTGATCACCAATGAGAGGTGCACTCTAAAGCTAGAGCCTATAATGTTTGGGTAAGATTGGCTAAGTATGGGCGTCCAAATGTGAACGGGCAAGCCCATATAAAAGTCAATCTAAACCTAAAATACCTCATTCTCTCATTTGTGCAATGCAAGAAGAGTGCTCTTGCTCCATCTCCTTCTCCGTCTCCTTTGTGTACTAGTGGGTGTGTGTGCTTGAGAGAGAGAGAGAGAGAGAGAGAGAGAGAGAGAGAGAGAGAGAGAGAGAGAGAGAGAGAGAGAGAGAGAGCATTGCGGCCGCACGACGATGGCGAGGCGGTTGAGTGCAGCGCAGCGGCGGCTCCCTCTTCTTTGCGGTGAGGAATCCTCCACGATAGCAAGCTTAGAGCTGTGAGTGTGAGTGTTTGTGTTAGGAAGGAAGAGGAAGAAGAAGAAGTTATTTTTTGCAAGTTTTTATTTTCTGCATAATCTCTGTTTTCTGCCAATGTCTTCTTGCACATAATCTTTTGCACAGCTAGTAGTTAGTGTGTTAGTAGTGAATGAGTATTTTCTACCAATGTCTGCTTTTACATAGTTTTTTTTTAATTTCCACAGTTAATAGTTAGTGTGTTAGCTAGTGAATGAGTAAGCAGTTAGCAGAGTAGGTAGCTTCATTGTCATAGTTAGAAGAGTAGTTAAGCTTAGTTAGCAGAGTAGTTAGCTGTAGAGGAGATAAGGTTAGGTTAGTTAGAAGAGTAGGTAAAGGTGTAGTGTGTGTGTGGCCCAAAAAGGCCACTAAAACCATGCGCACGGTGACCGTCCAAAAAAAAAACCCAAAAATATTTAAGTGTGAGGCGTGAGTGTGTTCTACAAAAATTTAGGATCGGGATCATTCCCCTAAGCCCAAGCCCAAGCCCAAGCCTCAATCCTAAGTCTTTTGATATATACTTGCCTCACTCTTATGTATATACCCTACTCCCACAATAAGGAATGAGGGCATGTGGGACAAGTTCCTCAAGTCCTCCACCATCCCCTTCACTCTTATGTATATACCCTACCCCCACAAGAAGGAATGAGGGCATGTGGGACAAGTTCCTCAAGTCCTCTACCATCCCCTTCACACTCACCCTTTGGACTTACTAATTCTAGTCCTCTTCTCACTTAGGAAAAGACTAGTTTTAGGATTCCGAGGGTTGTACGTAACCGAATCGGGGGTTGTAAAGCATGACACGTCCCTCTAGCCAAGACACTCTTTTTGAGCTATCACACACCATATTCTATGGCTCGGTTAAAAAAACGGACCAAAAATAAAAAAGATTGGTTTGTAAACACCTAAAAAACTAGGTGAGCGGCCTTCACGGGCACTCACCAACATCTCTAGAGTGTCGAGGTCACATGCACCTATGCTCTGGTTGTGTGCTAGAGGACAAGCACATTGAGAGTGTCTCCATTTACGCGGACACTCATTATTCCTCTACCTTAGACTCTAGGCCCTCAGTGGGAACCCAAGGTAGTACCATTCAGGACCCGCATATTGCATCCAATGACTCTTCCTCTGACTACGACGTCATGGAGGGTTACCCAATGCCTAATCTTGATAGCTCAAGTCAAGACATGCATGCCATGGGCCCATGGTCCGGGCTGAGCATGCTTAGCTGCTTGAAGGAACCTTTAGTAGAGCCACTCGCTCCGAACATGGAGCTAACGATGTAAATGAGGGGGGTGGGAAGTAAATTCTCCATTCATGACCAACGTAGACCCTATGCCCTTAGAGAGTGTCCATGTGAATACTCCATTCATTGCACCCCTTGACTCTTCAGAGATATTCCCCTCCGAGATTATATTACCTGATGGTAGAAGCCTTGCCAAAGTACAAGAAGTTGCGTGGTATATCATTGCGGCTAGGGAAAAGGAAATCGAGAGCTTACACAAGGTGGAGCAACAAAGAGAGTTAAAAGCGAAAGCCCCTATGTCAATATCATTGCTAGGAGAACAATCAAGTGCTCCTGAGTTAGAGACCACTAAGGGTCAACCCATAGAGAGCCACCTTGCATCTAGTCCAAAGGACACCCCTAGCACCTCAATCCTAGATGGAGTGTTCCTAAATGAGAACTGGGAGCACGAACTACAAACGGAAACTCTAACCAACCTATACATAGGTCACACCTATCATGTGATCCTACACATAAGTCCAAATTCACCATGTCACATCAAGCAGCACACAAAAACAACTCTTATGTTTTAAAGACCTAACCAAATCTATCTGTATTCTTAGAGATGGCTAGTTCACCAGAGGCATGCGCTTCTATTTTTGATGAAAGGTACCCTTTTTATTTTTCTCAAGTGTTTCACATCTGCTACCTTGTACTTTCTTGCAAATGGGATTTGGTAGAGAGACTTGCGCGTGAGAGAGATTTTGAGTTAGAATGGCTGATACATCTATGGATAACTAGTGATCCCTACCCAATAGCAAATTTTTCTCTAGTGGCACATGCTTATTCTTTTGCACAAGATGAGTATCCACGCATAGCGAGGTTCTTGATTAACACGCTTGCGCAAGAGGATGATGAAGATGAAATAATAGAGACTGAGGAAGACTATGGCCTCATGGAAAATGATTTCGTTTATCTAGATGATGAGGATAGAGGCCTAGCCTTAGGGATGCCACCCGGTTTATATAATATCCTCTTTTCTTGATTCTAAAAGGGATGACAGATAGGTAGGTTAGGGGTCTGGATTGTGTTTTGAGTTTGTTTTCTAGGAGTTTTAATTTTTTCACACGGACATGTATTTGTCCTTGATGGCAGTCTAACATTTCATAAATCTTGCATTTACTCATTTCCACATGGACTTTACATTCCTCTCATGATTTATAGCCATGTAATTCCGCTTGCATAAAATAGTGACTTTGCCTTGCAGATTCCAATCCAGATGCTCTACAACATGGACAAAATGGGCTTTCTCTCACTAGATTTTGAGGGCGGAATCTACATCAGGAAGGGGGGCATGTTACCACCAAGTGACCACCTTTTATGTAGCCATGGGCCGAGCTTGTTGGACCCGCTAGTAGTGTATTATTCTATTGGCCGGGTTTGTCGATCAGGTAGGAATGGTTAAGAGTGATCTTCGATGAGAAGCGCACTCTAAAACTGGAACCTATAATGTTGTTGGTAAGATTGGCTAAGTGTGAGCGTTAAAATGTGAACGGGCAAGCCCATATAAAAGTCAATCTAAACCTAAAATACCTCATTCTCTCATTTGTGCAATGCAAGAAGAGTGGTCTTGCTCCATCTCCTTCTCCGTCTCCTTTGTGTACTAGTGGGTGTGTGTGCTTGAGAGAGAGAGAGAGAATGACCTGTTGAGATTAGGGTTTACAAAGATAGAGCACCAATGTTTCTGTCTCTCTCTCTCTCTCTCTCAGGCACGCTCGATCCACTTCAATCCAATTCTCCTACGGCTTCCCTAACCCATATCTTTTTTGTCCTACATTTGCGTAAATCTTCTCTCTCTCTCTCTCTCTCACACACACACACACACACACACACACACACACACACACACACACAATCTCAATTCCTTCACTATGTTTCCATTTCTCTTTCTCTCTTAGGGTCTTCAACCACCGACAAAGATGTGGAAAAGGGTCCACTTTAGGCCCACGATGCCCTTGTACAATTTCTACCAATTCGCGTCCAAGTGTAGCGGAACATCACTCCTCCCTACAATGACGTTTGTAGCCGTTGAGGATCATTGGTGAAGTGATAACATGTATGAGTGGTTGATAGGCTCTACACGTGCTAAAAAAGTTTTGATAGGATCATAAATAGTGAAACTTAAGGCTGACTGCTTTGCATGTTCCCTAGAGGAGGATTTGAGGATTGTCATTCTCGTATCACCACCATATTTCCATACTTGTTGCATGTGCCCAATCTATCTCTCTAGCAATCCACACCAGCATGGAGTTCCAAAGAAACATGGATATGAAATTTCACTTTGATGTCTCATGAAAATTTTTGAGGGTATGGGAAGCCATGAAAAATTCATCTTAATGGCTCATGATGATATTCTAAATGCTTCCTTGTTGAATCCTTATGTCAAGGAGATGGCACAATGTGCATAAGATATCTTGCCTTTCAAGGAGAGAATGATTGAAATGGAGCGATGCTTTATAGAAGGCAAAGGAAATGATTTGATTATGTATGAGGATATGATGGTTTCTCCTAAATTTGGTGGCATGCTAAAGAAGATATTGCCAAATTATTTGCATCCTATGGTGATAAGTGAGAGTCCATATGTGGTTTTATGGATAAGAAATTATGCTCAAAAGAAGGGAGGATGATACCTATGGTTCATGCTTTGATATTGAGAGCCTTAGTATGTTTTTTTTCTACTCTTTTTGTTCTATGATCCACGTGGAAAAATGTTTATGTGTTTATGCTACTACTAAGCATGAATGCTCTAGCAAAATTGAAGGTTGGTGTTGGACGGGAAGCTACTCACACACCCATGAAGTGCATGCAAACACTACCTAGATCAACATAATGTCAATCGAGGACACAGATGACACGATAGGCACACAGAGGAAATCTCTTAAGCTTGTCAAGCTGAGACCATCCTACACATACAACACTCTGGAAGGCCAACTAAACCACAATCAAGAACCTCACTGCCCTCAACTACACCACCTAGCCACATACACACATACGAAAGGTAACTCACCTAATCATGCCAGATTCCTATGAAACTTAAGGAACACCATCCCCTCACTAGGATACACCTATCCCTAAGCTTCTACACTCAAAATCCTCACTCAAAACCCATCTGCGGAAAACGCGTAGGATGACAGAGCCGAATTTTGAAAGTGCCCAAAACTGAAATTTATGAGTACCCATGCGTAGCTTATGTCGCCACGATTCTATAGACTACTAGCACGCAGAAAACAGACATCGTTTGATACACTTACGACCACAATTAGCTCGTAGATGCGTTGGCGTGTGCGCTTCGTCTCGCGCGGAATGCTTTGCGTTGTCGCGTAGCTCTCCTCGAGCCTATAACAATGGTGCAGTTGGATCTCCAATGTGTTGAGCGAGCAAGGCGTAGCAAGAGGATGAAGCTCACACTCACTCTCTTTCTCTCTCACACACAGTAGACGACAGCGCTAATTTTTGATTATGATTAAAAGTCTCCTTTACAAAATGACCTAGGTACCTTATATACTAAGGTTACCTTAGGTTTAACCAAAAATGGGGTTGAAAGGGTCAAATGGCTTTGTATTTACAATCTGGAAGTGCCATTGCACCCCAGCTTCTGAAACTAGAATAACTACTCATTACAAATGACGTTTATAGCCATAATCCGCAGCATTTCATAACTCGCAAAGGATAAGACTTTGGTACGAACTTGAGTTATGTTGTGTTGTTGACCCAGCGGTCAACATTCCCCCCTTCCGCGTGCATGTCGTCCCTGACATGACCTGATTGTCGATGGCGATGTGGTCTTTGTTGTCGTTTTGTTGTTGTAAAGAAAGTATAGACTATATCCTTTGCAGTAGCTTGTCTTGTTTGTCCAATCCGATGTACATAGTCTTCACATGATTCAGGAAAATCATAATTGATGACGAACTTTATGTCTTTCACATCCATGCTCCGAGCTACAACATCTGTTTCTGTCATTATAGGTCTACGGCCATATCTAAATTCAAAAGAACCCAATGTCGTTTAACTTGACTCTTATCATCATGGATAGAGAAAGTTCCATCCATCACTTGCTCCAACAAATCTGTCAATTCGGAGTATTTGTGATTCTCAGAAACAACTTCTACAATCTGTAGAATTGAGTGATTGGCTTTCTGATCTTGTGAGGCAATGACAACTTTGTATGATTTATGTTGTGATGTTGACCCAGCGGTCAACACTTTGCTGTTGTTTTGGCTTCATCTGTTGCACTGCTTGTATCTTTGTCGAACCACAACAAGAACTATGATCCATTAGAGCGGACGTCTATCATCATAACCATTCATCTTTTGAGATCCTCTGATTACTTTTAAATCTGCTCTTCTTCATTGGGGACTTCTTTGTTCTTGTGCAATCATGTTGTTAGTGTTGTCTGCAGCTTTGTCAGTGTAGGCCATTCTTCGACTCGCCATTGAGGAGAAGTATGCTATGATCTGAAATTGGTGCTCCAATTCATTTGTCAATTGATTTGAGTAGCATTTCCTTATTGTTGATGTAGAAGGAATATGTACAAGAGGATGGTGTAGGTGTCTTTAGATTAGGGTCTAAAACCTGGATGACCAAAGGGAAAAAACCCGGTGGGAAAAAAAAATTGCCTTTGGTATACGCTCTTATTGGAGTCGAGTAGTTGAACGTGAAGTACATATTCATGAAAGGTGAGTGCTTGGGTGAAACACGGAAAGAGTGCCTGATGCAAGTGTCAATTATGGGACACTCTATATGCATATGAGAAATTTGTCAACAAAAGCATGCAATGTGAAAGAAGGAGATGATGGGTGTTTCGAGGAATAAATGTAGCACATGTGACATCAAAAGATGTCTCAATAGCTTCCACCTTTCCAAGAAGCGTTTTCGATGTAGAAGTTTCTCCACTCGTATCTCACTGTGCTTAGTACGTGAGTGTCTTTTGGACCTTCTCCTTCACTTCACCAGACTTAAGTACTTAGACTTCGACTTATTTGCTCACCTATACTAGCATGAGCGACACAACGTAAATATGCTCAACTCTTCCATCTTGAGCAGTACCTAGAATAGCTAAGACGCTTAGACCACAGAGAATATTACTTGAAGCTTTGGGACTAACACCTCACTCATTTTGTGGCGTAGCTACTCGACTCTGACTTGTATGACTTGTCAGTTGCATGTTGACACTGCTTTGTGACAAGTTCTTCGGCTGTTGTAGTGGCTGCTGAGACATACTTCGTGAAGTTTTATCGTTTTCCTGTACCTTCTTCTCTTTGTAGTGCGCAGGCCTCTTGTCAATCTTTTCTTCATGTGGTTTATGGATTTTTTAAATTTTTTCTTAATAATAAACAAGGAAAATCTTAAAACAACTCAACAAAAGAAAAATCATTCAAATAGAAATCTAAATGCTATGTACACTATACACATGTCCCTAGGGGCTCATATATGGATTTTGTCCCCATACTCCTCTGTAACACTATTATGAGGGCATATACTCTAAATTTTGTCAAAAAATTATCACAATAAAACGCAAAAATTCAATGCATCTCACAAAACATTGCCCTCTAAAGTCATAATGTTAGGTCCGCATTCAGAATGCCTCCCCCCTTCCTATTTGGAGTCATCCTTTACGACAGGGTATCACAAAGGGTATGTGTTGTGCTTGGGCAAAAAGTTGTGCCTATGAAGGCCTTGTAATGTAGCCCTATTATGCATACACAGTCAATGCATGGAAAAGATTTATGTTGTGCAAGATGTGGGTATAAGCAATTTGCTTATTGGCATTTGTTGGCGAGGCTTCCTATTCTAAGCAATGTAATGGTCTTTGAAGCTCCTGTATCGTTGCTTGATTGAAGTGACTTGCTCTCTTCTAACTGTACTGTAATCATAGGAAGAATTGTAAGAATTCAAGCGGCGATGCACTGACAGCAGTTTTGTTGTTCTTCTTTGGGACCCATTTCTTTGCAATTATTGGCTGTTTTGTTGCTGGCTCTCGTTTGGGAATCCATACTTGCCCATGCTTTGTTTGTGTTTAAAGAGACTTCTTTGGGATCCACCTTTTTGTTGTGTGAGTCGACAATGGTCTTTGCTTCAGCCCTTGTACGCTTGGTTGGTGACGGGATTAAGGTTTTGAAAGTTGATACTGTGGTTGTTTTGGAATCTAAATGAATTCCTGACTTTTTTGTGCTTGAATCAACTTCTTTGGAGCCCAAACCTGAGTTGTGAAAGCTTCCGACTTTGTGATATTGTTACCCGTTCGTGCACGCTTTCCTTGCTTTTGTTTTGGTGTTGGATCTTGTGATTTGTCATTAGAGATCTTTGTCTTCTTGATCCATATTTGTTTTTGGCCGATCTGGCTTTTTGGTATCCAGATTTGTCGAGCTTTTTGGCTTTGACTTGTTGTCCTGTTCTTTTGACCTATCATGGTTGTTGCTGAAGGGGTTGGTGATAGTGATGGTCTAAGTTGATGATAGGGGATGTCGTAAGATTCATCACTATCGCTACTATCCTTAGCAAGGTTGACTTCTTGTACTTTCCCTTGATTTTTTGGCTGGTAGTGGAAAGTTACTGTCTGTTTGCTCGTGGGTGGTAGTTTCTTGGAGGACTTTTCTAGCCCACTGATTAGAGCGTTGTTAGCTCGTTGCTTTGGTCGTATTCCTCCTAGTTGAGTCTTTGCATCCTTATTAGGATCCATGTATGAGGATGCTTGTGGTGGCCGTGTCTTCACCGAGGACTTTGGAATCCACTTTTGATGCACTTTATTCGTGTAGCGATGACATTGATTCCTGGGCCGTTGATCTTCTTGAAGCTCGAAGTGTTCTACAGAGTCATAGAACTCGTCGTCTTCTTCATCTTTTGATTCTCCACATTTCTTTGTTTGATCCTTATTTCGAGAGCTTGTTGATGTTTGGTTCTCTTCATTTTCCTGGATTACACTCACTGCAAAATAAGGAACGACATCATAGCCATTTTCATCACAAAACTTTGTTGTGGGAGCATCCTCCACGGCGCACACGTCTAGAGTAGCCAAGATGTGTTCCCATCCAAAAGGCTCTAACTCTTCTTCAGGAAATGGTTCTGGGATATAGTCCATATCCTCTATAACCCGTTCTAGGATACATTCCTCACGTTTCAAGCTACCACATTGTGAAGCTCCACACATCCACAGTTCTTTAGGCTTACCTAACCAAGCTGGCAGTTCTGATCCTGCAACTGTGGCGGAATCAAACTCCTCAACCGGTGTTCTCGTCACATCCCTGTAGCTATGGTCCCTCAAGTTTACCTTTGTTATGGTTTCCATATGTCTCAGGTATATACGGTCATAACCCCAATCTTGGACCATTTTCAATTGTCGCATGAATGGTCTTCCCAGAATGATTTCATAGTTGTTCTTCTTGCCAAAGTCGACAACAGCAAAAGTGTGTTCATATTCAATGCCACAAGAAGTAACAAGTATTTTTTCTAGCAATCCTAGGGGCTTTTCCTTGTGTCCATCTGCAAGCTGCAGGGTCATTTGTGTGGATATCAAGGCAGGTTGTCCCCATTTTTTCCAAACCTCTTTGGTTGCAATGGCCACACCAGCTCCACTGTCAAGGATTGCCATGGTTTTTACACCATTGAATTCCACAGGAAGGGTGGTGTTTCCATCTTCTCCCTCGTAATACTCGCCTACCTTGTTTAATGGAACTAGCCTAGTATTTAGTTGAGGCATTTCAAGCTCTTTGATGCCTTCCTCGATTTGAGTTATTGGGGTTTTTACACCAAATTTCTCTAGACATTTACCCACATTAGCGTGGCACATGTTTGGTCTTATTCTGAGCAACTCGGCTAACATTATTGTACAGGTGACTGGGGTAGATAGAATATCCACTAGCCCCTTTGAATCGATGGCCTTGTTGGGAGACAGTCTCTGTGATGGGACTGCAACCACATCTGACTTGGTCTCGTACTCTCCCATGTAGGACGGTAGTGTTCTTAGCGAATGGGGTTGACTATCCATAGATTGTACAGATCCTTTGTCGCCCCAACACGATCGCACGTCTAGATTCATTTGAGATCCAGTCTCAAATTCCTCTATTGGTGGTAGAAACACTCCTTGTTCATCACCAGTCTTGTCTACTCGTCTTCTTAGGTCATCGGCTTCATTGGCCTCTCTGACTTGTTTCCACAATTCGTCAAGACCATCTATCTCTTTACAATCCTCAGGTATAGCTTGGGGAAATCCCTCGGAAGAGTTATCCGTGGTATTCAGTACTATACTTGGTTCTAATGCTGGGTCTTTGAGGTTTGGTCTGTGCTCATGACTAGAATCTGGCTCTTTTAGTTCCTGGTTTGGTGGGATTACTTTTGTAGGCAGGACACGGATCACATCCTCAGGTTTTGCACCTGGTGGTTCTAGTAAAGCTTGGGCTGTTTGAATCATTTTATGGCACATTTCAAACCTTTTCTTTTCTAGTTCCGTATAGGGATATGTCATCCACCTTTGTTCTTGGGTTTGGTTGTTTTTGAGCCTCGCATCATAGGCTTTCAAGAGGGCATCTAATGTCTCATTAACCTTATCTACCAACACAGATCCTCCTGAACTAGCACTTCGTTTCTCATCCGTGGATGGTTCTTCTAGAGGTTTAACCATCTTTGTAAGAGAAGGTGCCTCCTTTTCCTCATGTTGTTTTATCTTCTCCTCAGCTTCGGTAAGCTTCTCAGCTAGGGATTTTTGCTCTCGTTCCCTGCGTGCTTTCATCCTAGTCTTTCTAGCTTTCCAACTATTTCGTTTGCTCTTGGTTTTCTGACTAGGTGCGTCTGTCTTTGGTCCATCATCTGTCTTTGGACTCGTGTCACTTTCCGTGTTCTTTGTCTGTGGATTCTCATCAGCCCTCTTTTGAGCTTGTGCTCTCGTAACCACTTGAACTGGTACGACATTTTCATTTTCTGAGCTACTAGGGAGCTGAACAATCCCTGATACATTTGTCGTGATTTTCCTGATTTGGTTTGGTTTTTTCGGGCAATCGGGGATCAAGTGAGTGATGCCACACTCAAGACAATAGGCATTTACTTCAATGATCTCCGTATGAGGACATTGTTTGACCAAGTGGTTGTCACGACTTTTGTGACAATCTGTCTCTGGTTGAGGAGATTCTTTTAGCATTTCCTCTTGGCTATAAGCAAGCTTTGACCTAGATAAGCCGCTATTTGCAATGAATCGCAATGTCCTTTCATCCATTTCATACCTTCTTTCTTTCGGCTGAAACCCAGGAGGTGGAGGTTGTACTGGCGTCACCACTCCATGTGTTTTTCTCACATTTTGTTGCTCCAAAGGGTAGTACTCACTTTGGTTGCTATACCACATTGTAGCTGGTACTGGCGTTGGTTTATTTGATGCTTTCATCATTGGCATGTATCTCATGTCTACCTGCATTCTAGCACCTGGCAGCGGAGGTTGTTGTCCTAAGACAAGCTGTGTCCTTAAAACTTTTACAGGTCCTGGCGCATTCCCCCTAATGTATCTAGGTGGAGTAGGTTCTTCTGGAACAGGTTGTACATACCTCTCCCTAGCATTATCCATGCTATAATAGCACTCTTCCCCCGTATGGTTCGTCCATTTTCTCTCAATTTCACACCACTTCGGCTCTCCCGAATCAGACCTTACAAGAGGAATCAACATCTCGACCAAGTTGTCGATGAGCTTTTCTTGATCAATAGGTGCCGTTGGATTGGCAATGGACTCACTTATCTGTGAAACATTGTGTTGAGAGGATGTGTCATCTCCTTCACTCTTTAAGTCTTTTTCTTTGTATGCCTCACAATTATCCACTAGATAAAGAGCTTCTTTGATCAACTCGTTTAGCGTCATCCTCCTTATCATATGTAGATCCTTCTGAAGGCCCTCATCTCTCATTCCCTGGATAAAGATCAGCACCAGTCGTGCTTGTGTAGGTAATTCCGCTCTCGGACAGAGCTTAACATATCTCTTGAGTCGTAATGATGCTTTGTGTACTGATTCATTCTCGTTTTGTTTGAATCTATGGATTTGCGAGACCGTGTTGTGAGCAATGCCTTTTGGCGAGAATTCTTCAATAAACTCCTCAAACAACTCATCTAGGGTCTTAAATTCCCATTTTTCCACCGAGTCGAACCATGTAGCTGCATCATCTTCTAGAGTCAATCCAAATCCCGCAAACTGTGTCGCAAAATCTGAAACTTCCTCTGCTCTAATCACTCTTCTAAAAGCCGCTACGTGATCTCTCGGATCTTCATCTCCGAAGTATTTTCTGTTTATCCATTTCTGGACTTGGGATGGTCTAACTCGTGGATTGTCTGCAAGTCTAACCAGAGACTCTCCCAATCCTTCTCTCGTTATCGCTCTTGAAGGGAATCCTGGTGGCTCTCTTCTTGGAATTCCTATAGGAATTCTCGTGTTTGGTGGAGGCATTTGTGGTCCTTCATTGACCAAATATCCACCTCTTTCTAGTACAGTCTGTGGATTTGTGCTTTCTACAACTCTGTATTCTCATCCATACTTGTCGACAACTATAGATCTCCATTGACAGTCGACTTCGTATGTGTAGACATATAAGAGCTTGTAATCCGTTATCTCTTCTAGGTATGGATCTGAGCACCTATAAAGATTGACCTCATTGTCGTCAATGTATCTATATAGTCCTTCACTCTCATGACCAATCATCCAAACTCTCTCAACAAGATGGGTCTTTATCAATTGCAAGTTTGGAAGATCCATTGTGGGAGGATATTCCTGTATCGTCGGGATCTCCAAGCTTGTGTAAGCTGCATTTGAATCTAGGGTAGACATAATTTCTGGGCTTAAGAGCTTTTGCTTGGTTCAAGTAGACTTAGTCCACTGTGTTCAAGTTCTTTGGTTAGGGAAAAGTCGAAACTATGTCCAAAACCGCAACCGTTTCGTCACAATTCTCGCAAATTGTCGCTTCTAGACACCCTTGACTTTCGGATGAATTTTGAGGCCTCAAACGATGTTTTTTTCAAAATTGAACTAAACGGTTGTCGTAGGCATACATTTAGTTCATGTTTTGCTCTAAAATCTGTAGGGCCACTCTCAGGCTACGTTTTGATATAAAAACTTTTCCGATCCGATACCGTTTGTGAAAGTTATGGCCAAAACAGTGAAATGCAGTTTAGAATGGAAGAAGACTTGGGATCTCTGTGACACTGTGAACACTTCTGTATGGTCAAAAGTACAGTTGGACCCTAAATATGGCCTGGAGACATCCTACGCGTAGGATGTCTATATGCTCAGAATTTAACAAAATTTGGTCCAGAGACTCCCCTTGAGTCCAGCAACACAATGGTATGCTCAGAATTTCAATTGGACCTAAAAACGGCCTTGAGACATCCTACGCGTAGGATGTCTTTTTGCTCAGAATGACTTGAAATTTTCACCCCAACTTCTCCTTGATGTGCTGATCACAATGGTGTGCTCATAGGTTGGTTTGGAGTCCTAAATCAAGCTTGAGACATCCTACGCGTAGGATGTCTTTTTGCTCTGTTTCAGCTCAAACTTGCACTGTAGCTTCCCCTTGATGTGCTTAACTCACAGCTATTTTTACTTTCTGATTCTGACACCTATAGGTTGGTCAAATGATCAAGAATCTGTTCCAAAAGCCTGATGTCTGTTCTGATGAATTCCCAAGTCAACTCAACTCCAAATTGGACCAAAATTGACTAGGAGGCTTGCCTAAGGCTATATGACAGCATGGTATGGTCAAAGTAGAATTTTGGTCTCAAAATCATGCAGGAGACATCCTACGCGTAGGATGTCTTTTTGCCCAGAATGAACCCAAATTTGAACTACAGACTCTCCTTAAGGTGTTGATCACTCTGGTATGCTCAAAATTAAGTTTGGAGTGCAAAATCACACATAACATCCTATGCGTAGGATGTTTTTTTGGCCTGTTTGACCCCAGACCTGACCCAAAGCTTCCCCTTGATGTTAGCAACCCAGTGGTATGCTCAGATTTGAATTTGGATGTCAAAAGACCCCAAAACTAGCTATCCTTGCTTTTTCAGTCAAAAGTGCTAGAGTCTGTTCAATCTTCCTTTCACTAATCCAAATGAGATGAAATTTATCACATGTACTCAATACAACATTTAGATCATGCTCCTGTAGCCATCCTATGGTTTTGGTCTTGGAATAATGCCTTGGCACAATTTGGGTAGGATGTCTGGCAATTTCAGTCTATCTGGCCTTATCCTGTCAAGATATGGTCAAGTTCCCCTTTCCCAGGTGAATATAGGGTAAAACCTACCTTCTGAACACACTGGTTAACTCAGAATTTCAAAATTTCCACCAGATCACCCTGTAGACATCCTACGCGCAGGATGTCTACTGCTGATTTTTTGAGACTAAAGTGTCCCTGATGCTTCCTTATGCTCTCAGCAAGTGCAAGTATGCTTCACAATTGCAAAAACATGCAAAAAACACTCAATTTAAGCCTTTTCTGAAATTTTACGTTTTCTGACTCTGCCTTTTGGCTTTTGGTCAACAAAAATAGGGAAAAACACCCAAGTCAATATGTTACTAGGGTAAAACCTACCCTCTGAACCCACTGGTGCACTCAAAATTTCCAAATTTGGTCTCCAGAACCCCCTTGAGACATCCTACGCGTAGGATGTCTATGTTTACAGAATTGCAGGTTTTCTTCACAAAACCCTTGCAAATGTTGTTTTATATACACATCATCAGTCAGTCATACAAAAATGTCCACAAAAGCTTGTTTATTGCATTTTTACCCTCAAAAGCACACTTTTCCGTGATTTCAAATGCAATCAAGCACTTTAGCAAATAATTCAGTGCTGAATAGCTCTAGATCAGAATCGGATCACTTACCTAAAGCTACTCCTACAAATCATATGGGGTTTTGCATCTATGAGTAGAAAAACGCTTCACTGTCACACACGGACTAGTAAACGCTTTATCACCTCAAAAATTACTCGACCACCAACAACTACTCTAATCCACAGATCCTAACTAAACCTATCTGGTCGCAGACCCTCGGCAAGACACACGCTTCCTGGCTATCCACTTGATCATGGAATATCCTCTTCCGGATCCACTTAAGAAAAATGCTTTTTTTAGCCCAAACTAAATCAAGCAACCATCACACGAGTGTTAGTAGGAAACCTACTTAGGTCCTTGTGTCCCCGGCAGCGGCGCCAATGTTGGACGGGAAGCTACTCACACACCCATGAAGTGCATGCAAACACTACCTAGATCAACATAATGTCAATCGAGGACACAGATGACACGATAGGCATACAGAGGAAATCTCTTAAGCTTGTCAGGCTGAGACCATCCTACACATACAACACTCTGGAAGGCCAACTAAACCACAATCAAGAACCTCACTGCCCTCAACTACACCACCTAGCCACATACACACATATGAAAGGTAACTCACCTAATCATGCCAGATTCCTACGAAACTTAAGGAACACCATCCCCTCACTAGGATACACCTGTCCCTAAGCTTCTACACTCAAAATCCTCACGCAAAACCCATCAGCGGAAAACGCATAGGATGACAGAGCCGAATTTTGAAAGTGCCCAAAACTGAAATTTATGAGTACCTATGCGTAGCTTATGTCGCCACGATTCTATAGACTACTAGCATGCAGAAAACAGACATCGTTTGATACACTTACGACCACAATTAGCTCGTAGATGCGTCGACGTGTGCGTTTCGTCTCACGTGGAATGCTTGGCATTGTCGCGTAGCTCTCCTCGAGCCTATAGCAATGGTGCAGTCGGATCTCCAATGTGTTGAGCGAGCACGGCGTAGCAAGAGGATGAAGCTCACACTCACTCTCTTTCTCTCTCACACACAGTAGATGGCAGCGCTAAGTTTTGATTATGATTAAAAGTCTCCTTTACAAAATGACCTAGGTACTTTATATACTAAGGCTACCTTAGGTTTAACCAAAAATGGGGTTGAAAGGGTCAAATGGCTTTGTATTTACAATCTGGAAGTGCCATTGCACCCCAGCTTCTGAAACTAGAATAACTACTCATTACAAATGACGTTTATAGCCATAATCCGCAGCATTTCATAACTCGCAAAAGATAAGACTTTGGTACGAAACTTGAGTTATGTTGTGTTGTTGACCCAACGGTCAACATTTGGTAAACTATGTTGCATGTTGGTAAACTATGGTAAGAGAACATAAAGTGCGTTGTTGGGTTTGGTGTCAAAAATTAGCAATTCATCACCTCTAATGACTTTGTGTGAACTCTAACACCTACTCCATACTCCATTCACTTGAATGGCTTGTAGGGAAACCTCAAATTTGATGGGTTTTTCAACAAAATTGTAAAGCAGAAACTTAGCATTGAGCCATCACTAGTGACATCAGTTGAGAGAAAATAAACCTTTGTGATATAAAGTACATCATCTCTGCCTCTTCATGAGGATTTGTAGGGTGATACTACTCTTCCTACGCCTTTATGAAGACTAGCATCGGCTTTGGTGTTGCATATTGGCATGATACACACATAGTGGAAAAAAAACCATGCAATTTGCACAACAAACATAGAAAGTACTTTCCATTTCACCACTTGTTCTATTGTATCAGAAATGACCTCAAAAGGTGTAATATAAATTATTAATGAAAATTCTTAAAGTCAAAAAGAATATAATAGGCCATATCTTTTGTTCAGCATGATTTGAAAGATTGTTGAATAGTCTATTAGATAGAGAGTATTAGTCTTATGTAGACGAGTTTAAGATATTGAGAGAGAAAGTATATTCTCTTATTTTTAAATAATACACTATGGACATATTCGATAAAGATTAATGAATAACAAATTGTCTGCCTATGAAGTGTACAATAAAAACGTAGTTAAAATTGATATTTTTATTAATATCAAAGTTTTATTTTTATGTGTTTTAGCTCAAATAAATGGGAAAGCTAAAAATAAGTTGAGAAAGTCATGGAGACCCAAAAATAGTGTTTTATTAAGTTGTGACCTAAAAGTTACACTTTTAGCCAAAAGAAGAGTTTTTTGGCAATTTTGTCCAAAGTCTTGTAGTCCAAACCTATTCTCGTCGTTTTGAGTACTTGGAAGTCTATATTTTGAGTTTTTATGACAAAGTTATGGTGGAAACAAATTGCCAGTAGCAACAGGGTAACCTTCAAGCAGCGTAGGTTAGCTTAGAAACAAATATACACAGGTAATATCTCTTTTATTTGATCCAGTCAAGAAGTGATTATACTCTATTATGACGATACAAAATTATGTTTTCTAATTTGATTACCATGTTGAATTGGTTGCACGAGTATGTTCTTTTGGCTAATTTGTAGAAGTTGATTGTGATCGTGTTACGATTTGGATTATGATCGTTGTCGCCATCCAAAGATTGAGATTGTGATTGAGATTAAGATTGTGATTGATATTGAGAGTGTGATTGTGATTGAGATTGAGACTGCGATTGTGATTAATTGAGAGTGAGAGTGTGATTGAGAGTGAGATTGAGATAGCTCGTGGGTGGTCGAGAGGTGATGAAACGAGCTATGCTCTTCCTCTAATCATTATCTTACATCCATAAAGATTCTTTATTTTATCTATTTATTCCATGTACTTTGTATTTTTCATTATCAATGTATTTTCCTCTCCCGTGTCACGTCACAAGAAAATGCCAGCAACAGCAGCAGGGTAACCTACAAGCAGTAGAGTAGGTAACCGCTTACAAACAGATATACACAGATAATATCTCTTTTGTTTGATCCAATCAAGAAGTGATTATACTGATGATACAAAATTATATTTTCTAATTTGATTACCATGTTGAATTGGTTGCACAAGTATGTTCTTTTGGCTATTTTGTAGAAGTTACAGAAACCATTGTGTGAAACGGGATTTGTGCAAGGTGTCATGATATTGAGATTGTGATCGTGTTACAATTTGGATTATGATCGCTGTTGCCATCCAGAGATTGAGATTGAGAGTGTGATTGTGATTGAGATTGAGATTGAGATTGTGCACAAGAATGATATTGAAATTGAGATTGCGATTGCGATTAATTTAGAGTGAGAGTGTGATTGAGAGTGAGATTGAGATAGCTACAATCAAACAAGTCTTCAAGAAGGCTGAGCTTAATGAGATTGAAGACATAAGAAAGAGAGACAAAGATTTAGAAGTGTAGATTGGAGAACTTGAAGATTTGGATTATGCTTTCAATATGGAGAACAAGACCACCAGATTTTTGAATGCTCGAGCAAAGTGACTAATAAGGCAATACATACCAAGATGGCCGAATGGAGACTATTGGCAATGCGGATGATAAAGGTAAGTCATCTAGCCCTTCTTTATGATTCTTTATGCCTTTGCTACATCATTTAAAAGATTTTGTGATCAAATTTATGCATAAAATCAAAAACCTAAAATTTAATTTCTTAATTGATTCGGGTAGTACACATTACTTCTTATCCTTTGAATTGGATGAAAAATTAAACTTATAAATTGAAAGACTTGTGGACTTAACTAGTGGTAATAAAAGTTCCATGAAAGAACTAATTGAAAATCACATTTTGATTGATTATAAAGAAAAGAAAAAATAATCTTAAAATCTTTTGATGGGGTTAGTTGCACTATTTATAGAGAAGAAAGAGATAGTTTTGGCCATGAAATTGATAACGTGACTTAAACAAGGATGTGAGACCTTCATAACTTTTTCAAAAAAGTTAAACTTGAAAAAGAAAAAGAGAAAAACAGTTGTATATCTTGGAAGGGTGATCTTGAGAGATGTTATCCACATTGATCTTGATAAGGTCAAGGCAATTGAGGAATTGCCAATACCAAAAACAATGAGAGATATGAGGAGTATTTTAGGATTAACATATTATAAGTGAACACATATTAAGAATTTTCCTAAGATCGCCTGACATCTAACTAAACTAACAAAGGAAAATAAGGGATTTGTATAATTTGAAACATGTCAAGATACATTTGAAACACTAAAGAAGAGGGATTGAAAATTATATTATGAAGATTCTAGAATAAGGAAAAACATTCTTTGGTTATATGTGATCCAATGAAAGAACAACTGGGATGTGTTTTATATGAGAAGTAAAGAGTTGTGATATATAAATTTAGAAAGTTGAGAAGACATGAAGTGAATTATCATGTGCATGATTTGGAATTGGGAGCTGTTGTTTATGCATTGTAGCATTGACATTATTTGTTGCTTGGTGTAAACTTTGAATTAAGGATCGATCATGAGAGCTTAACATATATTTTCATTCAGCCATTACTTAATAATAGACAGAAGTGATGGGTTCAGCAACTGTGTGAGTACAATTTTGATCTAAAATATTTGGCTGGAAAAGAGAACAACGTTGCTGATGAATTGAATTGAAGGCCTATGTGTAATTTGGTTTTTGTGGTGCGTAGTGATTTGATTGATTAAGTTTGATATGAAATGAATAATAATCATTTCTACTCTAGCATTATCTCTTATCTAAATTCTCATGTGCGAGAGAGTTAGACATCTTAAAAGTAGGTTCTTCTTAAAGTTTTGGTTAAGTCAGATGTATCCTATAAAAGATGCCTCTTGGGTTGACTTCAAGGTTTTTGTACGCTGAAAACCCCTCCTTCCAACTCTGAGGACAGAGTTAATTTTGATAAGGGGAGAATGTAATATGAATTATTTATGAAAATTCTTAAAGTCAAAAAGAATATAATAGGCCATATCTTTCATTTGGCACGATTTGAAAGATTGTTGAATAGTCTATTAGATGGAGAGTATTAGTCTTATGTAGATGAGTTTAAGATATTGAGAGAGAAAATATATTCTCTTCTTTTTAAATAATACACTAAAGACATATTCGATAAAGATTAATGAATAACAAATAGTCTGCCTATGAAATGTACAATAAAAACGTAGTTAAAATTGATATTTTTATTAATATCAAAGTTTTATTTTTATGTGTTTTAGCTCAAAGTACATGGGTAAGCTTAAAATAAGTCGAGAAAGTCGTTGAGACCCAAAAATAGTGTTTTATTAAGTCGCGACTTGAAAATCATATTTTTAGGCAAAAGAAGAGATCTTTGGCAATTTTGTCATAGCGGACTTATAGACCAGACCTATTCTTGTGGTTTTGAGTACTTGGAAGTCTATATTCTGAGTTCGTATGACAAAGTTATGGCGGAAACAAATTGCCACCAGTAGCAGGGTAACCTACAAGTAGCAACATGTTAGCTTACAAACAGATATACACAAGTAAAATCTCTTTTGTTTGATCCAATCAAGAAGTGATATCTAATTTGATTACCATGTTGAATTGGTTGCACGAGTATGTTCTTGTGGCTAAATTGTAAAAGTTGCAGAAACCAATGTGTGAAACGAGATCTGTGCAAGGTGTCATGATATTGAGATTGTGATCCTTTTACAATTTGGATTATGACTGTTGTTGCCATCCAGAGATTGAGATTGTGATCGTGATCCTGTGCAAGGTGTCATGATATTGAGATTGTGATCCTGTTACAATTTGGATTATGACTGTTGTTGCCATCCAGAGATTGAGATTGTGACTGAGATTGAGAGTGTGATTGTGATTGAGATTGAGATTGAGATTTTGCACAAGATTGAGATTGCGATTGTGATTAATTGAGAGTGAGAGTGTGATTGAGAGTGAGATTGAGATAGCTCAGGGGTGGTCGAGAGGTTATGAAATGAGCTATGCTCTTCTTGTAATCATTGTCTTACATCCATACAAATTCTTTATATTATCTATTTATTCTACATACTCTGTATTTTGTATTATCAACGTATTTACCTCTCCCGTGTCGCGTCGAGAGAGAGAGAGAGAGAGAGAGAGAGAGAGAGAGAGAGAGAGAGAGAGAGAGAGAGAGAGAGAGAGAGAGAGAGAGAGAGAGAGAGAGCGGGGGGGGGGGGGTAAGTCCTCACTACTCAACTGCATATTAGTAACTTCAGAGAGAGATAGAGGATACAAACACACATTGCTAAAAGTGTAGAGAATCGAATGGACGTAGAGAGCAAAAGGGGGGGGGGGGGGGGGGAGGTAAGTCCTCACCACTCAATTCCAGATTAGTAGCTTCAGAGAGCAATATAGGATACAAACACACATTGCTAAAAATGTAGAGAATCTAATGGATGTAGAGAGAAAAAGGGGGGGGGGGGGGGATAAGTCCTGACCACTTAACTGCATATTATTAGTAACTTTAGAGAGCGATAGAGGATACAAACACACGTTGTCAAAAGTGTAGAGACTCTAATGGATGTAGAGATGCAAAGGTGCAAAAGTCTTGCCCACCTTGACTTTCCTGAATCTGCGACAACAGGTTTTGCATAAGATACACTTCAAGATTCGGCAAATATTTGCTGGCCAGGTTTTGGATTGCTATATGGCATGATACAAGCACTCTTCTTCATTTTTTATCCATAATGCATGTTTTTTGTACCTCTTTAAAAGAAACATCATCACAAAATTTCTCATTATAGGTATTCTTGAAATCCATATCATAGCATTAAGGAACCTTTGGCTTCACATTACATTGCAATCCAAGCTCCCCCAATCTCTCTAGCTCCCATTCCTTATGGTTTTTGCAACCTTCACTACATCATCAAATGTCTTTGGCCTTTTACCCTCAACTTTCAAAATCAAATCACCCCTCAAACTTTGCATAAACATACACTTCTTAAGAATAAGTAGAGGAGAATCACTTCCCAAAGCAACACACCACCTATTCCAAAAAAATCATTGAATTGTTTCACAAAGGCATCTACACCTTGATCATCACACTATTGGGTGATAGCATGTTTAGGTGGTACCACTTTTTGCACCTTTTGGTGGTACCGGCAATAGCACCTAGTTGGAGGGAAATTCAATGTTTTCCAAATTTGGAATAGGAGGGAGAGGGAAATTCTAAATTTTCATGCAATATAATTTATGTACCTATAATCTAGATCCATGTGAGCCATTATGGGGTGGAGTGGGTCCCTTTTTTTTGAACTTACAATCATCATGGCCTTTGTCTCTTTCTCCTTTTCTCTCTTGCAACTAGCTTGTCACTCGGAATCTCGCCTATACCTGTGTGCTTGCTCTGCTCCAATAGCTCATGCTCCCCCCCCATTGCTCATGCTCCCCCCATTGCATGCTGTAGCCGTTGCTATGCTCCCATAGCTCGTGTTCCCCCCCATTGCTCATGCTTCCCCCATTGCATGCTGTAGCCGTTGCGCTCTACCTCGCATTGCACCCATCGCGTGCTTCCATAGCCCTAGTCGAGATCTGCTCCCATTGCCCCTGGCAGGGAAGATAAAGGATGCAACAACACCCTCTCTAGAGATGACTTCCAAGAATAATACTCCCTCCATGAAGTGCAAAAACGTGACTTAGAGCACAAAGTTGGTACAGCATGCACCCCCTGCAACAAACACCACAGCACATGAGACCCCCACAACAGCCACCACACAACATTCCCTCCTAACATATGCAACACATTCAACAAACACAACGTAGCAGTCCCCTGCAACCAACACGATGCTTGAAACCCCAGCAACAAACACGATTGCTGAAACTTCCCTCTCCAAATGCATGTTGTCGATTGAAAAATACGCTTGAGAAGGTGAGTTCTACATCGTATTTTGGTCGGGTCTATGTGCCTCATGGCAATGCATGGCCAAAACTCCTACTTTTTTAGCATTGGTTGCAAATCATTTTTCTCCATGCCTTTGCTTGCAGCAACGGTGGAGTATTCGGTACTTTCTAGGTTTTGCTATTCTGCATTGCAATTGCATGAGGAATATGGACCGAGCATGGAGGGCAAGCTGCCCAAGGAGTTAACAAACAAGGAACTGCCACCTAAACTATGGTGAACAATGTTCAAGGTGCCAGAGAAGAAGAAGACTAAGATCTTCCTCCACCAGGTGCATGACCACCTTTACGATGCATGCAAGCTTCTGTATCAGAAGGTCTACCAGGCTGCCCCCCATGAGTTTTGCAAGGGGGTTTGCATATGAATACTACGATGGTGCCAAAAGCAGACCCAATAGCCATAAGATTGCATGGGCTTTGGTTGGGGATCAAGTATTAGAGAATGTCAAGAGCCAGAAAGGGGAGCTCAATTGGAAAATACAGAAGTTCATGTCCAATTACGACGTGAAGGAAGACCCCACATTTGAAGGACTGATAGAGAATACTGTGGAGGGTCCTGTGGGGTCTAGCCACCCTCTGCAACATATGTGGACAACCTCTCATCTCCTCTACATAGCATGGGTGGATAATCTTGCGGATGACCTTGAGTAGCTGGCAGTGAAGGCAGAAGAGAAGGTGAAGTCTGCAAAGACAGTCCTAGCTACAAAGTGGGACTTATGGTTGCGCAATGTAGGTACCTTCTCAGCTTGTGCAACCATCATTGTAGAGGTGGAGAGCCTCAGAGAGGAGGTATAAAAGCCTCTCCAACAAAAAATGCAACTACGATTGCCAAAAAGGAGGCTGAAATCGGAGCCCTTACAAGGGTACTCTCCAAGTCCTTTGGATTCAATGATGTTGCAAGGATGAAGGGGGAGGTGTCAGCCATGCGAGTACTCCAGTATTTTTTGTCTTTAAAGTGTATAAAGTGCTAAAAGTGGTTGAGAGTGCTCACCTTTTAAGCCTCAATGCCTTGCAGATTGTGCAAATATACACAGCTCAGTGGGATGGTACACACCAGATGTGTTTCCAAAAGAATCTATTTTTTTCAATGACTACTTCGGGTACAAGAAGGCGATTATCCATATCAAAATGAGAGTACCTATAACCAACAAATATCTTACTCAAGAATGGTATGACTCACATGCTAACAAAGAAATGTTCCAGCCAAAGATCGTAAAGGATTATTGGAGTCAATCATTAGACA
Organism: Adiantum capillus-veneris; assembly: GCF_014529385.1. Taxonomy (NCBI): domain Eukaryota; kingdom Viridiplantae; phylum Streptophyta; class Polypodiopsida; order Polypodiales; family Pteridaceae; genus Adiantum; species Adiantum capillus-veneris. Next base: position 47,541,072 of record NC_140946.1, on the reverse strand, counting down.
TACTCAAGGAATGGGACAACTATACTCCATTGTGGAAGGATGTCACAATGGATATTACCGAGTGCATTATGTTAGAGCCATTAGGATTTATTAGAAACTTTCAAGACACTTTGTAGACTTTTTGAAAACCCAAAGTTTTGTGATATAGAAATTGGGTTAATTTATTCATTATTCTTTCTCCTATTTTCTTCTCATCTCATCTTTAAGTGCCTATTCTATTTGATTTAAGAACTTCGAGCGGAATATAAAATTTTACAAAGTATGACCTTGGTTGACATGGTGCAGTAAGTATACCATGCCTCCTAGAGGAAATGCAACAGCTGCTAATGCAAATGCACCTATTGTTCCTCAACACACCATCATCAATAAAGACATCGATGCTATGCTTGACAAGTCTCAACTTAGAAATTTTAGCGAGGAAGGCAAAGATGTAGGCAAATTTCTTGAAGATTGGATTGAGCGCATGGATGACTACTTTGACTTAGCCCATTCGCCAGCGTTAAACAAACCTATCATCTCTAAGTACAAACTAGAGAAAATAGCCAAGTGTTGGTGGAGAGACCGTTGCATAGAAAACAATGTTGATCCTAATGCTGCAACTTGGGATTATCTTAAGACCCAACTTAAGAAGAACTATCAAAATAAGGTCTATCATTTAGACCACATGAATGAGTTTCTTGACTGTACTCAAGGAACCAGAGATCTGGAATAATTCTATCAACATTGCTTAACCCTTGTCAAGTATGCTCAAGCAGGGATGACTCAAGAGGTCAAGGTAGCTCGATTCATGTTAGGGTTCCATAATCGTATGAAGACTAGACTCCAGAGTCTTTGCCTAACCAATTTTGTAGATGTCCTTAATGTAGGCAAACCCATTGAAATAGAATTATCTACTACCAAAAAGAAGAAACCAAAACCTGTCCCTGTTCATGAAATCAAAAGACCTCGTCCTGAGGAGGAAAAAAGATATGGAAATCCACATCAAAGAAGAGAGAACTTATCACATACGAAAGCTAGACAGGATCATTTGTGCTACACTTGTCTTGATCTGGTCATCAATCCAAGGATTGTCCATTTAATAATTTAAGCTTCACGGGATTGGTGGACAATTATGAACTTAGAAACTTCAATCCGAATTGGAACTTCAAAATTTTTAGACCCAGACCATCGGCAGTTCAGAGGAACTTCAATCAGCAAAACTTTAACCAACACCAGAGACAACCTCAAAACCAAGGGAATTTTAGACCAGGCAATCCACCTTTTGTTCAAAATGGACCACCTATCAACAATAACAACAACGGAAATATTAATCGTCAACCTTGTCCAGGAGGAGGAGGAAATCAAAGACCTCAGGGAAGACTTCAAGTTAACAAAGCTCAAGGGGCTAGAGGTGAAGGAAATCAGGCAAACACGTATGTTCATGCTGCAATTAAACATCAGAGAGTGAATGAACAATTTTTCAATAATTCAAACCCCAGTGGAGTACCAAGGTAACCATTTTACCTTATTGATTGATTCAGGGAGTACACATTCTTTCATATCAAAAACCTCATTTTTCTTGAACACCCTGATACAGACCTTACAATAGAATTAGCTATAAGTAGGAAGGTTAGATCTTTTACTTCAGTGGGTAACTTGAATTTTGTTTTGGATGGTCATAATACTCCTGCAAACTTCAGAGTCTTACCCATAGGAATTTATGGTAGAATTATAGGAATGGATTGGCTTAAAGCCAATGATGCTCACATACATTGTAAAGATGCTTCATTGACTTTCGAAAATGATCAAAACTCTGTTATAGTTACTGAGAAACGGGGGAAGCCTAAGCTCAGACTAGTGAACTTTACTAAACTTATGAAGAGTCATAGGAAGAATGAGAGGATTTACGTAGTAAAGCTTAACCCTAAGGAGAAGAAGATAGACTCACCTGAACCCAAATGGATAACATAATTTGATGATGTATTTCTTGAAGAACTTTCACAACTACCACCTGTCATAATAACTAATATCTAATTCTCCTAAATGATTTTCTCATGTTAAATTGATCATTTAGTATGGGGAAGTGCCAAGGGAGAAAAAGCTAGAATATTGGTTAAGTTGGCAGACCTGCCACGGTAGGGATGGGTGCCATATGCAAAAGAGCAATGTGCAACAATGGGATCCAAAGACCTTAAGGTTTAGCCCATTAAGACTTACAAAATGCTAAGGTTCCAAAATTCAAATGTAAGTCCAAATGGTCAAGCTTAGTGGAATTGGATGCTTTGTGAGTGTACAAAAAAGTTTTCAAGACTCCTACATAGGAGGGGGCAAGCCCTGTAAGTAGGTGATGAGAGAGAAACACGCGCACACACACACACACACACACACACACACACACACACACACACACACTCACTCACATGCTCCCTTTACACAAAGGGAATAGGGGACACATGTCAGTTCCCTAGCCCAATTGCCCACAAGGTGCACTCAAATCCTATTGGATGGCCATAGAGGTGGACCAATGAGAACTAGGCTAGAGTAAATCTACTTTAATGCATTAAAAAACACTTGATAAAAGAACCAATAAGAACTAAGATCTCTAGAAGACTATTGGACAATTTCTCAAGGGATCCAATGAGCATTCAGCAGCCCAATGGCTTGCCTGCTTCCTATTGGCCAGAAGACAAAGGGGTCCAATAAGAGTTTAATTGCATTATTTAATTACCTAAGCTCTCACAAAAGGGGAAAGGGAGACACATGTCACAAGGCTATCACTTATGCTTATTAACTATGATTGGCTAGATTTGCAGGGTCCAATGAGGTGCCATCATGAGTAATTTGCAAGAGGGGTCGACCAAGAGAGAGAGGGGGCTGATTTTGGCAAGGGATTATCACACACACACTCACACAATCTCATGTGTGAATCAATAAGACTCTGTGTGTGTGTGTGTGTCTCTCTCTCTCTCTCTCTCTCTCTCTCTCTCAAGCTTTAATGGAAATCTCATCACCTACTCCAAGATTGTGAGAAGGGAGGCCTACACCAACAACTCTCGGCTTTGTGATGAAAATCCAACCAAGAGCCAAGCTTCAATGCATGCTCATCTCCACTACCATGCTAATTACTAAGCTATGCTAAGCTATTATGAGTGATTAAGTGAGGAGATATACTTCTTTCTTGTAAGACTACTCCTTCTTCCTCTCAGTCTACTCTCATACCCCGCTAGCTCTCACCATCTTCAAAGGTGTGTGAGGTCTTGGGTCTGAGACTCTGAGGGAATTGATGTTGTGTTTTATAAGTGTTTGCTTAGTGCTTGAAGCTTCCATCTTCATTGCACTAGCTAGTTATTGAAGGAACACAAAGAATGTATTGTAAAATGTCTCCCTTGATGGGGGAAACCTATAATACAAAGCCTTTTGGAGGGGGGACCGGCTCCATGTAAATCCGGTCCTCAACTGTTGTCAATAGCTTAATTTATCTCTCTTTTGAAGTATTATTCATGCCTATCTAACTAGGTGTTATGCTTTTTGTTGCTCTCTCCATCCAAGCACTCTTGCTATGCTCATTAGGAATCTATTCTAATGAAATGATCACTATGTTTATGCTATTTTCCGCTACACACAAGTTACTAGGCCACTAAATGTTACATTGGTATCAGAGCACAAGGTTTCTCTTTTCTTGCTCAAGAAGGGAGGTCCTCAAGCTAGCTATAAATGGTTGGTATTATTAATTGCAATTGAGTAAGTAGAATAGGGATTTTTCAGCCTTACAGTGCACGTGTCTTCGTGTAGATAACGGGGCATCACCGTCAAGAGCTATGGTCTGAATAGTGGAGTCCTACGGGGCTTGCCTACGGCTTAACCACTATTGAGCTATTAGAAGCTTGACAAGAGCCGCTACTATTTTGGTGCTGAAAGAACCTCTCTTCTATTCCTTGCAATTAATGATATTCGTGCCACGAGTATAGTAGCTTGACTGCTTTTCTAAAGGGGTAAAGAGGAGCAACAACTAGGCCTTGAAGTGCCAAAGTACACCTAAAAATATTACACCTAAAAATTGTTCGAATGGCTGAAAATAGTAAAGACAATGAAATTAATGTTGATAGCTTTGATTTTGCTAATGAGCAGGCTACTAATGATGTCCCTATTGTTGTTAACTACCTTGTTTCTAGGCTTCAACAAGCGATGGGTAATCCATCCCTCCATAATGAAGTGCAACGGCAGCTTCGTGCTCATGGGATTGTCCAAGATCCCCACCATGATGAGAGAGTACCTAAGAATCCTCCTTGTGAGACTTCCAAAAGAGGCCTAGAAGAAGATCCATACAAAGGGCTCAAAAATTTTCTTCTTGATGATGCATATCCTTCCCAAAGGAGAACTCAAGAGCCCCCACCAAAGGAACGAGAAAGAAGTGAGTCTCCTGCCACCTCGACGGAGATGGCTCCACGAAGACGGCGGGCAAAACGCTCTCCATCACCTCCTAAATGGAGAAGACATCGCTCAACTTTTCACACCATAATTCAAAGAGGGATGATAAAAAGCAAGAGAAGAAAAAGACGAGAAAGAGGGCACCCTCTTCTCCATCTTCTTCATCCTCTTCCTCTTATGAAGAAAGTGATGGTGCAGACAAGGAGGAACAAGGCAAGAAAAAGGCGAGAAAGAGGTCACCCTCTTCTCCATCTTCCTCAAATTATTCATCTTTTGAAGAAAGTGATGGTGCAACTTTTGAACCATAAAACCAAAGAGTCCATAGGAAATCCTAAGCTACACCATGTAGCTATGCACTTTCAAAAGTCCGCCAGGCAATGGTGGTCTAGCCTACGGGCAAACGATGAGGCTCCACAAACATGAAAAGCTTTAAGAGCTTCCATCATGAAGCACTTTTTGGCCACCGATGCCAAAGACAAAGTACTCACCAAATGGCAAAGATTGAAGCTCTCTCCCTACGAATTCATTCACATATATGTAGACAAGTTTTGGGACTTACATCTCAAAGCCACTGTCTTCAAAAAGATGGATTTTGGAGAGCAAAAAAAACAATTTTGTGTGGGCTTAACTGAAGAAATGGTGGGGTATGTCAACTCCCAAAGGCCACGTACCATATCTGTGGTCATATACCATACTATGGTGGCTTCTCAAATCAATTTTCAAACAGGGGCTAAGAGAAATCTTAAGCCCATGGAAAACAAGGGTTCCAATGAGCCTAAGGGGAAGGATAATGTCCAAAAGTCTCCTAAGGGCAATTCCAATAACAACAAAGCTAAGGAGAAGGGAGTTTACAAAGGCAAAAGAAAACTCTTTCTTGAAGAGCTTGAGCGTTAAGGCAAGGATAACTATTGTTTCAAATGCGGCGAGCAAGGGCATGCATACCGTGCTTGCCCCCAAAAGAACACCCACCATGAGCCTCCTAGAGCTACCTTGGTTGAAATCCACGAAGAGGAAGCTCACCACAAAGGATCTCCTCTATGCCATGCTTGGGGGAAGGTAAGAGAACATGATGCTTTTATTCTCTTTGACCCTAGTTCTACTCACAATATCATATCCATAGAGTTGGCCACCAAGCTAGGCATCCAAGCCTATGAGATGGGAGATGTCCTACCCGCAGATGGTGCTTGCAAGGGGCAAGAAGCTTCAATCACTCCCTTAATTGAGAAATTGAGGCTCCATGTCCAAAGCTATGTGGACAAAGAGGACTTCTTTATCTCTCCTCTCAAGCATGAGGATGTAATCCTAGGGGCACCATGGTATGATCGCATGGCTGCCAATGTTAAATTCCTTGAAAAGAAAATCTACTTTAGGTTCAGGGAAAAAATATGTACATAGATGCTAAGGAGTTGGGTAACACCATACCCATCATACATACAAAAGCTTTCAATAAGTCAATAAAGAGCTCTATTTCCATGTACATGATTTTTGTTAAAGATTCTCAAAATGAACCTAATGCTTTAGCAAAAGAAAATATAAACAATCACAAGGAACTAGAGTTGTCCAATTTTCTCAAGGGATTTCAATATGTTTTTATTGACGACATCCCTTGTGAATGACCTCCTAAGCGAGGCAATAATGAAATTCACCGCCTAATAAACCTCCTTATAGAGTTTCTCAAGATCAACAAGAGGAGATTATGTGGCAAGGGCATGAGTTAGTTGAGAAGGGCATGGTTAGGCCTAGCTCATCTCCATTTTTCTCACCCGGTTAATAGTGCAAAAGAAAGACAACACATATTGTATGTGTTAGAGCACTAAATAGGAACCCTATCAAGAATAGGTTTCCCGTTCCACGGGTAGAAGACCTATTTGATAAGCTACAAGGGTCTACCTACTTCAGTAAGATTGACCTAAAAAGTGGCTACCATCAAATAAGGATAGTTGATCAAGACATTGTAAAGACCGCATTTCCCACTACGTATGGTCTTTACGAATACATTGTCATGCCTTTTGGTTTGACCAATGCACCAGCCACATTCAACCGCTCGATGGAGAAGCTATTCAGACCTCATCAAACCTTTACTGGTGTGTTCTTTGATGATATAATCATCTACTCTAATTCATTATACAAACACAAGCAACACCTCCAGATAATATTTCAAGTCTTAAGAGAGAATAAGCATTATGTTAATCGAAAGAAAAGTGAAATTTTCTTGCAAGAGATTCAGTATTTAGGTCACATTATCCCTCAAGATGGCATCCAAATGGATCTATTAAAGTTAGAGGTAATAAAAGAATGGCCTAATCCAAGGAATCTTCATGAGCTAGGAAGCTTTATAGGTATGTGTGCATACTATAGACGCTTCATAGAAAAGTTCTCACAAATTGCGGGACCATTACATGACCTAACAAAGAAAAACGTTAGGTATACATGGTCTACCAAGGAGAACAATGCTTTTGAAAAGCTTATCTCTCAACCTGTGCTTACACTGCCGGATCTCTCAAAGACATTTGAGGTCCAATGTGACGCTTGTGGTGATTGCCTTGGACCTATTTTGCTCCAAGAAGGGCACACCATAGCCTATGAAAGTCGAAGGATCGACCCTATTGAGCAAGCTCTGGGCATATATGAAAAGGAACTCCTCATAGTTCTACATGCCTTAGACTCATGGAAACACTATTTATTGAGAACTCCGTTCATTCTGCGGATGGATTACCAAAGCCTTAAGTACTTCATGATGCAGACCAAGCTCTCCGACAAAGAAATGAGGTGGGTAAATTTCCTTTTGCAATTTCATTTTCATATTTCTCACTTTGCTGGCAAGCATAATCAAGTAGCTGATGCACTCTCAAGACGCCCGAGAGTGAATGCAATTTCCATAGCAACTCACAATGATCTATCTTCTATGATAGATGAGTATGCTATTGATCCCGATTTTAGAGATGTGATTTCAGCCCTTGCACTAGGGAAGAAAGAGGAACCATTTACCTTACAAGATGGTTATCTTCTCTATGGAAATAAACTATGCATTACTAGATCACTACATGAGAAAGTAATGTATGAATCTCATGCTCCTCCTTATGCGGGGCATAGAGGGATTCAATCTACCCTAAAAGGGATTGAAACATATTTCTATTGGCCTACCATGAAAGCAAACACACAAGAGTATGTTTCTAAATGTGTGGTATGCCAAAAGACAAAGTTTGATAGAGGGAAGCAACCTGGATTGCTTCAACCTTTGCCAATCCATAATTCACCATGGGAGAGCATATCCATGGATTTTATCTTTGGATTGGCTAAGTCTATCCATGGGAATACGAGAATATGGAGGATAGTAGACAGGTTCAGTAAACAAGCTCATTTTATACTTGTCAAAAAGACTATCAAAGCCCATCAAATGGCAACCCTCTTCATATCATTAATTTTCAAGTACCATGGCTTGCCAATGTCCATAGTGTTGCATAGAGATCCTAGAATGACCAGTAATTTTTGGAAGGGTCTCTTTGAGAATTTAGGGACAAGGCTAAACTTCTCTTTGGATGGCCAAAGTGAAATAGCTGACCTAACAATTCTTGATCTACTAAAAGACTATGTTACGGAAGTAGATCAAAGGTCCCAATGGGAGAAGTACTTACCCTTAGTGGAGTATGCCTACAATAACACTGTACATACTTCCACGGGAAAAGCACCTTTCAAGGTAATAGAGGGAAGATCCAAAAGTCCCCTGCTACTTAAAGTACACGGGAAGATCTTCGCTGTAGATGAGTATAGCCGAGACAAGAATCTTTCCAAAAGATTAAGGTTGCTAACTCTATCTCATAGCAAAGGCAAAAGGTTGCTGATGATAAGAACAGAAGAGCCCAAGCCTTTAAAGAAAACGATTAGGTATTGCTTAAATTTTCCAAGGCTTGATTAAGGCACACGACGGGCAAGAATCCTACAGGACACCAAAAGTACTATGCTAAGTTAGCAAAAAGGTACTATGGTCCCTTCTAGATTCTTAGACTGATCAATGAAATGGCCTATCAACTCAAGTTGCCCAGTCATTGGCTCATACAAAATGCTTTTCATGTGAGCCTACTAAAGCCTTACAAAGGAGAGCCACCTCAAGGACCAACTATTGGAGACCCATCGGAGATCGAGGACCAAGAAGAGGTGCTGCAGCCCGAGTCCATTCTCCGACATGAAGACAATGTATTAAGAGGTGGTAAGACTATCCAACGATATCTTATTAAGTTTAGGAATTATCCTTTTGAAGATGCTATATGGATGCAAGGCATACAATTAAAGGATAACCTAAACCTTGTCAATGCTTACAATGCTTCCCTAGAGTAAGCAAATGTACAAATGTTTAAAATGAAATTTTTTTTTGTCTTATAAGACTCTCTTTTTCTTTATTGTGCACAAATGTTAAGTAGTATGCATGCTTAGAATCAAGTTTGCGGAGACGATGTCTCCCAAACACCAAGTAGAGCTTGTCACTCTTCCATGGAAGATTGATAGTACTACTGGCCAGACATGCTTGCGGCAGCTTACACTCTCAAGTGCCAAATGGATTAGTCATCCATTCTGGAACGATGTCATAGGGTAAGATAGGGATCCTCTACCCGCTAGAAAAAGGACTAATGAATAGGCTTTATCTTCTCTACCCCATAGTCGAGGACGACTATGATTTCAAGAGAGAGGTAATGTCATAATAACTAATATCTAATTCTTCTAGATGATTTTCTCATGTTAAACTGATCATTTAATATGGGGAAGTGCCAGGGGAGAAAAAGCTAGAATATTGGTTAAGCTGGCAGACCGACCACAGTAGGGATCCAAAGGAGGGAAAATAGGGATCCAAAGGGGGGGCCATCTCCAAAAGAGTAATGTGCAACAACGGGCTCCGAAGACCTTAAGGTTTAGCCAATTAAGACTTCCAAAATGTCCAATGAGCATTCAACAGCCCAATGACTTGCTGCTTCCTATTGGTGAGAAGACAAAGGGGTCCAATGAGAGTTTAATTGCATTATTTAATTAGATAAAGCTCTCACAAAAGGGGAAAGGGGGACACATGCCACAAAGCTATCACTTAGGCTTCTTACTTATGATTGGCTAAGCCTTGCAGGGTCCAATGAGGTGCCATCATGAGTAATTTTCAAGAGGGGTCGACCAAGAGAGAGAGAGGGGGACTAATTTTGGCAAGGAATTATCACACACACACACTCACACATTCTCATGTGTGAAGCAAGAAGACTCTCTCTCTCTCTCTCTCTCTCTCTCTCTCTCTCAAGCTTTAATGGAAAGCTCATCACCTACTCCAAGCTTGTGAGAAGGGAGGCCTACACCAACAACTCTTGGCTTTGTGATGCAAATACAACCAAGAGCCAAGCTTCAATGCATGCTCATATCCTCTACCATGCTAATTACTAAGCTATGCTAAGCTGTTATGAGTGATTAAGTGAGGAGATATACTTCTTTCTTGTAAGACTACTCCTTCTTCCTCTCGATCTTTTCTCATACTCCGCTAGCTCTCACCATCCTCGAAGGTGTGTGAGGTCTTGGGTCTGAGACCGTGAGGGAATTAATGTTGTGTTTTATAAGTGTTTGCTTAGTGCTTGAAGCTTCCATCTTCATTGTACTAGCTAGTTATTTAAGGAACACAAAGAATTGTATTGTAAAATGTCTCCCTTGATGGGGGAAACCTATAATACAAAGCCTTTTGGAGGGGGGATCGGCTCCATGTAAATCCCGTCCTCAACTATTGTCAATAACTTAATTTCTCTCTCTTTTGAAGTATTGTTCATGCCTATCTAACTAGGTGTTATGCTTTTTGTTTCTCTCTCCATCCAAGCACTCTTGCTATGCTCATTAGGAATCTATTCTAATGAAATTCTCACTATGTTTATGCTATTTTTTGCTACACACAAGTTACTAGGCCATTAAATGTTACACCACCGAAGCGTGACATTGATCATGTAATAGAGATTACTCCAGGAGCTCAACCAGTTGCTCGTAGACCTTACAAAATGTCAGTAGTTAAATCTGCGGAACTCAAGGAGCAATTAACTCAACTCTTTGAAAACAATTTATACGAACTAGAATTTCTCCATGGCCCTACTCCTGTTCTCTTTAATCGGAAGAAGGATGATACTCTACGTCTTTGTATTGATTATCATGGATTGATCCAGGTAACATTCAAGAATAAGTATGCAATACTAAGGATTGATGAACTGCTTGACCGATTACATAGATCTTCTATCTTCACAAAGATTGATCCTAAGTCAGGGTATTACCAAATCTGAATCAAGGAGGAGGACATACCGAAGACAAGATTTAATACCCGTTTTGGACATTATGAATTTATAGTGATGCCTTTTGGACTTACTAATGCTCCTGCAACTTTTAATCGTCTTATGTTCGATGTATTCCGAGAGCATATCGATGATTTTGTTCTTGTCTTCTTTGATGATATCCTGGTTTACTCAAGAAACAGAGAAGAACATGAACATCATGTGCGGAGAGTACTTGAACTTCTCTGTCAAAATCAACTTTATGCCAAACGTAGCAAATGCACCCTCTTCACTGATAAGGTGGAATATTTGGGATTTATTGTATCCAAGGATGGTGTTTCTATCGATCCAAGTAATATCAAAGCTGTCATAGCTTCGCCTACATTGAAATCAGTACAAGAAGTACGTGGCTTTCTTGGTTTGACAGGATGGTATCGTACATTTATTGAGGGTTATGCTAAGATTGCATCTCCATTGACTAATATGCTTAAGAAGGCTAAAGTGTTTACTTGAAATTAATGCGCTCAAGCTAGTTTTGAGAAACTCAAAGAAGCCTTGGTGAATGCTCCCATACTACAACTTTTAGACTCTCAAAAATATTCACTGTGCTCACTGATGCAAGTGGACAAGCAATTGATGGCGTTCTGTCTCAAGAAGGAAAAACAGTAGCTTATGAATCTCGTAAGTTATGTATACATGACTTAAATTATTCTACACATGACTTGGAATTATTGGCCATTGTGCATGCTCTTGAAGTATGGAGACATTATCTTCTTGGAAGGAGATTTGAACTACATACCGACCATAAAAGCCTAGCGTGGATCTTCACCCAACCTGACCTTAATATGCGGCAATGAAGATGGATGGAGATGTTATGCGAATATGATTTTAGAATTGAATATAAACCTGGGAAGGAAAATCTTGTGGACGATGCTTTAAGCCGGAAGAGTACTGTAGCGGCTGCCACAACCTCCACTACTTCTTTAATTGACCTTATTCGAGAAGGTATGGCTAATGACCCGTATTACGTAAGAATCCAGTACTTGATGAACTTAAATAATCTCACAAAGAAGCAATAAAGGAAAATCAAAGGCTTTCATGTTGAAGATGATGACCTTTACTTCGGTAATCATCTTTGTATTCCAAATCAAGGTGGAATCAAACTTTAGATATTATAGGAAGCTCATGATATACCTATAGCAGGACATCCAGGATATGCGATGTGTTGAACTATGTTACAAGATGTTTAACATGCCAACATATTAAAGCTGGACGAATTCGATACCCCGGTAAGCTTTAATCTATTGATGCTCCACAAATGAAAGGGGAATGCATATCCATGGATTTCATTACAGGAATCCCTACATCTATTGGATATGACTGTATTTTTGTGGTTGTTGATATGCTTACAAAAACGACCCATTTATCTCTAGTCAAGACAACATTTGCGGCTAAGGATATAGCTCAAGTTTTCATGAAAGGTGTTTTCATGTATCAAGGTTTACCTCGACGGATAATTTCTGATCGTGATGCGAAGTTCACCACAAATTTTTGGAAAGCCTTATTCTCAACTACAGGAACCCAATTAGCCTTAATACTGCTTATTATCCTCAAACTGATGGGCAGACAGAAAGGACAAATCAAATCATTGAAGACATGTTGAGAGCTTATTGTATGCATGACGGAGTAAATGGACTAGATCTTTGTATTTGGTTGAATTTGCGTATAATCCATCATTCTAATGCTCAATTGGAATGTATCCTTTTCAAGCATTGTATGGACAAGAGCGTCTTACTCCACTCAAATGGACAGACCCCCTCATACGAGTTCAAGCATCCAAAGAAATGTTGGATGAAATGCAACTACAAACCGATCTTATACGATAGGATATTAAGACTGCTCAAGATAGACAGAAGAGTTATGCTGAACCAAAATGATCTACCAGAATTTTTGAAGAGGGCGATATGGTATTTTGAAAGTGTAAGAAGCCAAGTGCCAGATATTGTGGAACTTTTGTAATCACAGAGCAGATTAATGATCAAGCTTACAGACTCTTGTTACCACCACACATAAAGGTACATGATGTCTTTCACGTCAGCTTGCTCAAGAAGTATGTACCTGATCCACAACACATTCTTGATGATTCTCTATTATCTACATCTACTGACGGAACTTTTGAAGTATATCTCAAAGTAATACTTCAGAGCGGAACCAAGCCTCTACGTAATCGGACCATTATTGAACACCTTGTTAAATGGTCAGCGTATCCTCACGAAGATGCTACTTGGGAACGTGATGATGTAATGAGACTAAATTATCCAGATTTCATGTCAAGGTGAGGACACCTTGAATTTTTCAAGTGTGGGAGGATGTAAGATCCCCAATTTTTGGGTCTCTTCTAAAAATAAAAAAAAAGCTTTCAATATGTATTTTGCCAAATTTTGACTTAAGATGCTTGATTGACAGTATTGGAAGGTTCTAAAGTAAAAATCAAGGTCGTTTCCATGTTCCAGTAGGTTAGACGGACGTTTGGTTCAGTTTTGGAAAAATTCACTATTTTTAGCTTTTTCATGCTTTTGGATGCTTTTTTGTGCAAAAAGCAAGGTCTGATCCTTAATCTACGTATTCTGAGGAAGCTATGGTTCATTCAATTTTTGTAAAAATCTGCTTTTTGAATGCTTTTCATGCTATTTATAGCTTTTCGTGATTTTTAGTGCTTTTTAGTGAAAAGCCAGTCCGCTTTCTTATTCCAGTTGGACGAGGAAGACCCGTGGATCAATTTTAGAAAATTTTACTTTTTTTTTGTGCTTTTTACGCTATTTTTAGCTTTTCGTGCTTTTTAGCATTTTTAAAAAGCAAGGTGCTTTTTATGATGACCTAAACATAAAAATATTAATTTTAGTCTCCATCGGATTTAAAAATAATCACTAGGAGCAGAAACGGGACCAAACGGGATTTTTTACGGGAATTATTTTCATAAAAAGCGGTACTGCAAATACACCGGGGCAGTATGGGAAGGTCATAAGTATGTCGGGATATTATGGTGTGGCATAGTCTAGTCTAGCTACGGTTTCCATTAGTTGGCTAGATACTGCTCGGATGGTCAATTTTGCTGTAAAAATTGAATGGTAAGTGGTATTTGAGGCTGAGAGGTAGCGCCATCTTTCTGCTTGGGACACACTCCAGCCTTCTGCACTTGCCTATAACTTGCCGGTTAGTGCTCAATTTTCAGTGTCGTCTGTTGCGTCTACTACCGCAAGGTTATATGTATCTATTATACAGAGTGGTGCAAGATCTTCATCATCATCTCCATAAGCTCTTCTCTCTCGTGAAGAAGAAGAAGAAGGACACACACTCTCTCTACTTGCTTATTATCTTCTCTCTCGATTCACGATGTACGCGCTCTCCGGAAGCTTTCATAGCGGATACCTCTACGTAGCTCTCATCACCGCTCTCTTGTGGAAAATCAAGAAGCCTTTAGATAGCCCCTAATCGATTCTAAAGCACGGTGACAAGCTCTAAACTCCATAGCCATCATCTCTCTCTCTCTCTCTCTCTCTCTCTCTCTCTCTCTCTCTCTCTCTCTCTCTCTCTCTCTCTGTCGTTTTCCTGAGTAGTCACCCTCTCGGTGATTGTTTTTTCGCATACGAGTGCATGTATGGATCAACGGAGTACGTACAAAGTTTCCCCGTGATTATTTCATCATGTTTAACACGCTGATTTATACACATGATGCGTTTATGGTCATGTGCGTGCATAAAAAGCGCTTTTTGTTTCACGTCATAAAGACGGTAGGAACACTGTTTTGGTCATAAATCACAAATTGCTATGAATAAGCCCGAACCCTTCATACCATAGATAAAACACATCATTTAGAACATTTTCTCTCTTTGGTGTCATGTGAAAAACACGCACGATGTAAGAGATATGGTAAAAAAAACAACTTGCTGCCCACTGCACTACCCAGATTTTTTGACTCCAGACTCCTTGAAGAACCACTACATAGATTCACCAGATGGGCAAACCCACTTAACCAATTTAAAATATTGAGAAAACTTGATGATAATTGAATTTAGGTCTCCGTTATCACTTTGAGAATAACCGGTTTTACCTACACGCGTAGGGGTGCTTCCAAGGGGGGGTACCGTATGACGTCGTGAGTTAACTGAGTTGTTTTTTAATGTTTTATGGTTTGTTTTGGTGAGTTGATTTCAATCATTAGATGGCCATAAACTTGTGGGAATATAGGGTTAAACATCCCAAACCCCATAGGTAGATATGAATAAAGTGGCTTTCTTTTGGGGTTATCGTTTGTTGTGTGAGTACCATATGGGTGAAGTGATGTGATAGAGTGATAGTCTATAGTATGGATCCGAGCTTGATGCATTGTTTTGAAGCCAAATACTTTCAATTGCATGTTTTGCATACTTCCAAAAATGCCAAAAAATTGTTTTTTGTATATGTGTGAAGTTATGGTTTATGGTTGACCTAAAGGTCGGAGCTGTTTTGCATCATGTTTATGGTGATGAAATGTTATCATATGATGTATGGGAACTCATGGATTGATGTGGATGCCTCATATGCATGGTTGTGATTTCTTTCCACCTTCCTATGTCAAAACTAGCTCTATGTGCTAGGGAGGTGAAGTGCAGATGTGATGCATCAACTTTGCATGGTTGGATGTTGTCAAAATTGGATTTCTATATCATGATTAGTTGCTAGTCGGACTCTTTTTATGCATGAAAGAATCATATCTTAAGGATCACATGTGTGTAGACTCCGATTGATTGCAGTAGATGTGTCAAACTCCAAGTGTGGGAGTTGGTTCAATGTGATTATGATTCATGGTCAAGGGATGAGATTCCCTTATGGATTATTGTTGATATTCTATGGTGTAAGCCGGTGTGGCTCATGGTTTATTTATTTTTGGATTTGGTTATGCTCTCGAAATGCTGCCAAAATTTTTACAGCCATGTTATGTTCTAAAGTGGTTATGCAGGATTGGTCGTGCCTCATCTAAGTTGGGTGGAGTGCTTGATCATGTGATGTGATTGGGTTATGGTTTATGGTTTGGTATTGGATCATGAAGTGATTTGGATGGCTTATGGCAGACGTGTAAGGGTAGAGACCCTGTACAGTCTAGCTACTTGGAAAAGATTGTTTGTGCTAGGAAGTGCTATTGTGATTGGACTCATGTGTTATGTTTCTCATGGCAGCGTCACTACAAGACTAGGATCACCTACATTGCTTAGCCTTAGACTAAAGGGTGGCTGACCTAAGGCTTTGCTGGATCGGGGGTGTTGCCTAGGTCTTCTTCTTTTTGTTACGCTCATCTACACGGTTAGTGCCTCGGGGATTGAATGACCTACATGGCTAACGCGTCGGGGATTTAGTCTTGACTTTTCCTAAACACCCGATGCTGGGCATCAAAGAGGCATGGCACCTAACTAGTATGGTTGGTGTTGATACCCTACCACCTACTGGTACTGGGATCCTTTGAGAGCTCAGGCTCATGGAGGGAGGTGAAGCGGCTTTTTTCTCCTCATGATTTTTTTGTTGTATGTTGACATTGCTTTGTGAAATAGGTTTTACGGTTGTAGTAGGGACTAATGGAGCCTTTCCTTTATCTCCCATGAGAAGCAATTGAATATGCTTGTGGATTCTTTGTGGTTTAGTTTCCAATAGCAATTTTTGAACCCACCTTGTTTCTAGTATCTGTGCTGCATTTTGCCCCTTCTTCTTTGTGACTTGATGAACACTATGCTTTGGTATCCATATCTAACTATTACCATTGTAAAAGCCTTGATTTTTTAGTAGAAGATGAGGTATCCATATGGAGGTTGTATCACCCTTGGTTGTGATTGGCTCCTATTGGCTCTTGGTTGTGATTGCTTCCCTTTGGGTGGATCCTTGTGCTACATGATTGATCTTAGTTGTTCAGAGTTAGGCCCCTACTTTTAATAACCATATTTGAGAGTTACGTTCATAAAATCCTTGTGCTTTGAGTAGCTTGATTGTAATCATCTATTGCTTCAAATGTCTTTGTTGGGTAGCTTGGTAGAAGTCTGACTTTGGTACCCATACTTGTCGCATTGATTGTTGATTTGAAGGTCTTATCTTTTGCCTTTTGTGCTTGTCCTTTTTTTTAATCAAGGTGTTTATCTTCAGTTGATAGCTTGGATTTCTCTTTGTATAACTTTTTTCTTGAGGTAACTATGTCTTGGCTATTGCCTTAGGCTTTTTGGCCCAAACATTAGTGTTTCCTTGGAAGTATCCTTGAGCAGTGATTGACTCATTTTATGCTACCCTCCCTATCATTGTAGATTTGTGTCTTTAGACCTAATATAGACTTCCTTAAAATTTTGTGACAATACAAATTTGTTACGAAACGGTGTGATGACCTAGAGTGGTGAGATAGGACATAAACAAATTTTTAGATTAGAAGGTTAGCTTGTTGGGTTGATATGTTTTCTTGCTAGGTTCACTTCTTAAGATTTAAACCCTCAATTAATATCCATGCCCATGATCTGAGTCACTTCCCTAAGTATTGATATATTATGTTATTGCCAACAAATAGCTATGGTATAGACGTCTGTTGTGGCGACCCACTAACATTGTCGCCATTTTCGAGGAATGAACCTTAGGTGGTGTGCGACCAAGTTGTATTAAGACACTTCTTTTCCATTTTGTTATCCATTCTGTTCACATGTTAGTAGTAAAGCACTTAGACATATGTTAAGTGCTTGGTAGAGTCTAGAGTTAAGGTACTTGCTGGATCTATCCTTGAGAGGCAAAGAGGGTTGTGAGTGACATACCAAAGGTATTTCATTCTTCAAATTTCTCAATGCTTTGAAAATATTGTTACATATTCCATTTTTCTTTTAATTTTTACCCGTTTTGTTCATTTTTATTCCTAGTGTCTTTTCATCACATAAGATTAGGGTAAGGAGAAACTACCACCATCAAATTGGGCAAAAAAGATCAAGGCCAAGGGCAAGCATAGATGAAGCTGTAGAGCCATCATAAATTTCATAGCCCCAATGAAGAATCATTACACAATGGATGAAATATACTCATGCTCATAGCAAATGAGAATTATCAACCTAGTGGACATCTACCTAGGACAAGACATCCAATGGAGGCCTAACAAGCATCCCAATAGGAAGGTCCTTGCTATGGATGTGGCAGTGATTATTGGGAAAGAGTTTGTCCACACAAGGAACATAAGAAGATTTTTGGGTTATGTAATGGTTGGTGGATAGAGCATTTACTTTGAAACTATCCCAAAATCCTAAAAGAAAGGAAAAAGCTACAATAAAAATCATTGGGATTGTGCCACGTTTGAGTGGATCGGAAATCAAGTCAACAATTCCAAAAAATGTGGAGACTAGAGCACAAGCTCAAGAAGCTGCAAAAAACACACTGATCGAGGAAGAAAACAAACTGCTAGCTCAAATGGAATTTGAAAGTTTGACAATGAGAACTCAGAGAAAATCATGGAAGGCCAAAGAAAACAAAATAAAATAAACAAGACTTAAGAGAAAACTACCTTAGAAACAGAGTTGCAACAAACAAGGGAGCATCTTAAACATGAACTAGAAAACAAGGAGCGACCGGAAGGATCCGTGTCTTCCAAAATATCAATGGGAGGTTTACTCTTAGTGGATAAAGTGCTAGAACCCCTAGAGACTCTATTATAGGCTTACGAGGCTAGATTGAAAACCAACTAGACATTGGAACAATGGTTGACATATTTGCATCTTGAAGTTGAAGAACAGAGATGCAAATGTGCAAACATATAATGGAGATAGAAAAACCAAACATCCCTAGACAATAAGTGTTAATCTACCAAAGGGACAAGGAAATTGAGCACAAAGGAAACAAAACAATTGATCAAACGAAAGCACCATTAGACACAAGGGTAGTGGCTAATACCATGGATGGCACCAAGTCACAAGTGATGATGCCCATTCTAGAAGTGGAAGAGCCATGGTCACAAGCTTTATGGGAAACAATTTGGATCAGAAAGGATGGTAGTGCAACTTTCAAGTCTACACTTATTAGTGAGATCAATATGGATAAGAGTTCTACCTCGAAGATATATAATCTCTATATGGAGATGCAAGAACAAAAGTATTAGTAGAGAGAAAATTTGAACATTGAAGACTCTACCGTCTTCCATAGGAGAGCATGAAATGAAATTGGAGGGCAAGATAGTACCTCTTAATGGAAGCCAGTTCCAAAGATGATGGACACCAAAAGCCTTCATGAATAAATTTTGACTCCTATACAGTATGGAAATGGCCTATGAACTTTGAGAGTAGCGGAATTAGGAAATTAGGTGAATCACTTTTGTGAGATTACTTTGTGAGCATAGCGGGTTAACTTAATTGATGGTAGCAACATAAACATAGTACTTAGTTAACTTGGCATGAACAATACTTTTGCAAGAGAGAGAGTTTAGAGAATATGACAATAGTTGAGAACCGTATTCATACGGAGCCGGCCCCCCTTCCAATAGGCATTTGTATTATAGTTCCTCCCATCAAGAGAGACTTGGTACAATACAATCTTTGTGTTCCTTGTGACCTAGATGATGCAATGAAGATGGAAAGCTTCATGCATCACAAACATAACATAAACTTATTAGAAAGCATTAAATATCCCAAGCCTCAATCCCAAGGCCTCAAACACCTTCAAAGGTGGAGAGAGCTAGCGGGGAATGAGGGTAGGGAAGAGGAAGAAGAAACATTCCATAGGAGAAAGAAATATTTCCTCACTTATCATCACTCTTCTTGCTAGCATACATAATATCATAGTAATGAAGATGGAGAAGATGGTAAGATTAAGCATTGAAGCATGGCTCTTGGTTGGATTTGCATTCCATAGCCAAGAGTGTTGGTGTAGGCTCTCACTTTTCACAATCTTGGAGAAGGAGGTGGAGTTCCTTTACTTTTTCCAAGTGAGAATCAATCCACAAAATGAGTGTGTGTTTGTGTTGTATATCCGCATAGCACCCCCCTTGCTTTCTTGGGGCGAGTTGTAACTTTTCCACATGCTGCAAGCTCATTGGACCCCTCTCCCTCTAGCCCATCACATGCAACATGCATTCAAGTACATGGGTAGTATTTTGACAAGTGTTCTCCTTACCCCTTAGAGAGAGAGAGCTTGAAAATATCTAGATATTTGTTGGATGGACCTAGAACCTCATTGGATCCCTCTTTAGCCCAACCAATAGCATTCAAGCACACCATGTGGTTAAGCATAGGGAGAGTCTGACATGTGTCCCATGTGCCCTTTGAAAAAGGGGTGCCCTTTGGGTGAGTGGAAAGTTAAGTCAAAGATTCTCCTAACTTTGGGACTTTCATGCATAGGGAGCTTCTCAAGCACCTTCCTCATTAAGTTTGTAGGGTCTTTTTTTGACTCAAGCACCTTACCCCCCATGTATGGGAAGCTTGTCACGAACCTTCCTCATTAAGTTTGTAGGGTCTCATTTTGACTCAAGCACCTTACCCCCCATGTTTGGGAAGCTTCTCAAGCACCTTCCTCATTAAGTTTGTAGGGTCTCTTTTTGACTAAAGCACCTTACCCCCCCATTAAGTATGACAAGCACCTCAAGTACCTTAGCCATCAAGCATGACAAGGAAAGCTTCATGCATCACAAATATAACATAAACTTTGTAGAAAGCATTAACTATCCGATACCTCAATCCCAAGGCCTCAAACACCTTTGAAGGTGGAGAGAGCTAGCGGAGAATGAGGGTAGGGAAGAGGAAGAAGAAACATTCCATAGGAGAAAGAAATAGTTCCTCACTTATCATCACTCTTCTTGCTAGCATACATAATAACATAGTAATGAAGATGGAGAAGATGGTAAGCTTAAGCATTGAAGCATGGATCTTGGTTGTATTTGCATTCCATAGCCAAGAGTGTTGGTGTAGGCTCTCACTTCTCACAAGCTTGGAGAAGAAGGTGGAGTTCCTCCACTTTTTCCAAGTGAGAATTGATCCACAAAATGAGTGTGTGTGTGGTGTATATCCCCCTAGCACCCCCCTTGCCTGCTTGGGGTGAGTTGTAGCTTTTCCACATGCTGCAAGATCATTGGACCCCTCTCCCTCTAGCCCATCACATGCAACATGTATTCAAGTACATGGGTAGTCTTTTGACAAGTGTCCTCCTTACCCCTTAGAGAGAGAGAGATCTTGAAAATATCTAGATATTTGTCGGATGGAACTAGAAGCTCATTGGACCCCTATTTAGCCCAACAAATAGCATTCAAGCACACCATGTGGTTAAGCATAGGGAGAGTCTGAAATGTGTCCCATGTGTCCTTTGAAAAAGGGGTGCCCTTTGGGTGAATGGAAAGTTAAGTCGAAGATTCCCCTAACTTTGGGACTTTCATGCATAGGAAGCTTCTCAAGAACCTTCCTCATTAAGTTTGTAGGGTCTTTTTTTGACTCAAGCAACTTACCCCCCATGTATGGGAAGCTTCTCAAGCACCTTCCTCATTATGTTTGTAGGGTCTCTTTTTGACTCAAGCACCTTACCCGTTATGTATGGGAAGCTTTTCAAGCACCTTCCTCATTAAGTTTGTAGGGTCTCTTTTTGACTCAAGCACCTTACACCCCCATTAAGTATGACAAGCACCTCAAGTACCTTAGTCATCAAGCATGACAAGCACCTATGGCACCTTAGTCATCAAGCACGCACCTTAGTCATCAAGCACGAAAAGCACCTCAAGCTTAGGTTGGGTTCCCACCTCAAGCTCAGACCTAGCTTGCCTAAGGTCAAAAGGCTTTTAACACTAACCATTGGAGGTCTTTAAAGAAGCTAAACCTAAGGTCATTGAAGCTCCATTAGATGCACATTGCTCTTTGATAGACTACCTCCTTTTGGACCCTTATTGAGATGTAACCACCTCTCCTCTTGGTCCCATGCTGAGGTAAGTCTAGAAGCACTTATTGCACATTGCTCTTTGATAGACCATCTCCTTTTGGACCCCTATTGAGATGCAACCATCTCTCCTTTTGGTCTCGTGTTGAGATAGGTCTAGAAGCACATGTCTCTATTCTAACTCTTGTTCCCGTTTATTCTCCCACATTAAATGATCAGTTTAATATGATAAAATTATTTGGTAAAGTTAGATATTATATTTTATGACATACAATGTATGTTAACTCTCTCGAAGCTGTTACAAATTAGATCGTATCTATGGGGAGACGTGTGTAAACACTTGCAAAAGAGGGAGATGAAATTCCCTCATCAAGACATTCCCTTATATGAACACATTGGTAAAACTACACAAGAGAAACCAAAGGCTAAACCAGTACATGTGAACAAGGTAAGTGATTACTATGAAGGGGAAGAGGGAACACCACCTTACCACTAGGACACAAAGGGGTCAAAACCATTGCTATATTGGATAGTGGGTATGGAGGGGCCATTGTTACAAAAGAAATATATGGGAAAAATGGGGAAGACCACCTCTCAAAAAAAAAAGAATGAAACTACAACTTGTGAATGGATATGTAGAAAGATCATTGGGTATTTTGAAACAAATCATAGTATCCTCACGTGGAATAGAGTACGCGCACACCTTTGCCATAGTGGATTTTGGCAAAAGAAACAATTTTGATGTCATTTTGGGAAGACCATTCATGCATCAACTTAAGTGTTGGGTTATGGTCTTTGACCTATGATCCCGGACTTCTTTGTGAACCTTTTCTTGAAAGTATGATGATTTGTATCCATAAAAATTCCCTATACTTTGCTAGGCATCCTAGGTGGCCTTTGGCATGTGTAGCATGGCCAAAAGTAGCTCAAGTCATAGTATAGCCCATGAGGTGTCTTCCTTGATATAGTAAAAGAATTTTGGAAGAGTTATGAGCGTAGAACATCCCCCTAAAAGAGTGACCACGAGTTCTTAAGCTGATCTTAAGCTCCTTATGATGTCATCGATGATGCCAAATGAATTGCTCTCTCAAGTCCTATATAAAGAGATCATTTGTACTCATTTCCATGAATTGAATCAATCTCTTTTGTGCTTAAACTCTACTCTATTGTGATTAAGTGTTAATTTATCATGAATGCATCTCTCTCTTACCCTCCCAAATCCAATAGTGGGCTATGGTTCATACCTAGGCATACTAGTAATCAATTGCATTAGCATCTTAGATCATTAATAGACTATCCCCCTAATCACCACTTGGGATATGAGCATGCCCCACTTCCCATGGTGATTATGTAGAAGATAGGTTTGATTTCTTGGGCAATACTTTCATTATTTTTATTTTTATTTTCGCATTTGCATTTGCATTAGATAGTTTGCATGGTGCTTGCATTTATTCTTGACTACATTAGTTTCACAAAAATATCCTTAGGTCTAGCTTTCCATAGCCTCCTTGATTATTGTATTTGAGCAAGATTAGGGCCCCCCAATTTCCCTCCTATTCAAAGGTGTATGTACAATTTTTTTGTGTGTGTGTGAAGGTCTATCAAATTTGGTTTTTATTATCTATATTTGGAGATCTCCACAACCAAGATCACGAGCATTGTTGGCTAGCCCAAGTTGGGTAGGCTATTCTTTACCTTGGGGGTCGTTGGTTCAAAACGCACAAGCCTTTTTTGGTGAGGGGAGTGGGCGGACTTCAAACTAGTCGTCAATCTTGATTGATTTCTTGCAATAGATATGTGGGCACCATTCACGCGTACGGCTCTTGAGTTGATACCCAGATGCAATGATTGCCTTCAAAAAACCTTTTCTATGCATTTCAGGTGTACAAGCTAGGGGATGATCCTACGAGCACCATACTCAATAATGTAGGAGCCCGTTGGCTCTACTAGGAATCTCTTGTGCACACTACCTATAGGAGCCGCAAGAGTGTCTTCCCATGAGCAAGGGCAAACTACAAATCTACTTTCTCATGACCTTTGAAAAATTTCAGCTCCGAAAGATTTTCAAGTGCCCAAGGCTCAATTTCATACAAACAAGATTCAAAGGGTTTTAAGGCTTCAAAATCTTTAAGAACATTCAAGAAGATTTCACACCGAGCATAACATGAAAATGATGGATCATGTGAAAATTGAACAATGCAAGAGGAGATTCAAATACATAGGAGAGCTCATCATTCAAATGAAGGAGAACATGAAGTTTGAAGATCATGAAGGCCATCAACATGGAGATGAAGAAACGAAGAATGAAGGTGACCATGAAGACATCCATGAAGATGACATGAAGTACAACCATGACAATGACTATGAAGATGACGACAAAGGCACTTGTTCAAGGGGAGGACATGAAAATTAAGACCAAGTAATAGAGGAATAATAATTAAAAGAAGATGAAGGATCTGTTGTGATTGCAACATATGTTTTATGATGACACAACTTCCACAAATGAATAAATCTCCCACATTTAAGGGGAGGTCTCATGAATAATGAGCCTTTATGGAATATAAATGAATGAATGAGTGCTTGTGTGGCACATGTGTGAATGAATTAGTGTGTCTATCATACTCCTAAGCCCAAGGGGAGGTTTGTTGGGAATGGGCTTTGGACTATGATTTTGACCTTGTTTGTGAAACTTTCCTTGGGAGTATGTGATTTGTATCCACGAAACTTCCCTTTAGTCTACTAGGAATCCTAGGTGGCCTATGGGTTATGAGCCTAGAAAATCCCCGTAAAAGAGTGGCCATGAGTTCTTAAC
Organism: Adiantum capillus-veneris; assembly: GCF_014529385.1. Lineage (NCBI taxonomy): Eukaryota > Viridiplantae > Streptophyta > Polypodiopsida > Polypodiales > Pteridaceae > Adiantum > Adiantum capillus-veneris. Next base: position 47,516,685 of record NC_140946.1, on the reverse strand, counting down.
ACGATCTTTATGATGTCATCCATGATGCCAGATGAGATGCTCTCTCAAGTCCTATATAAAGAGCTCGTTTGTTCTCATTTCTAAGAATTGAATCAATCTCTTTTGTGCCTAAACTCTACTCTATTGTGCTTAATTGTTAATTAGCATGCCATTACCATGAATGAAACTCTCTCTTACCCTCCCTAATCACATCATTAACATTCTCAAGATTGGGGACACGACCATATCTACTTTTAGCACAACAAAATTACAACAAGGGTTAGAATTGAGGACCACAATTATAGAGAGTCAAAATATTGTAGAGGAATCTGACTCAAAAATGGTTTATGAAAAGGAAATATCTACACGGTTACAAGACAAAGCATATTTGTGGATGTATGGAGCATCCAAATGTGAGATCTTTCTTAAAGAGGATTGCATTTTAGAGAGTCCAGTGGGGGACAAAGACTATGTTTAGAACCATTTCCACAAGTCTTTGAGTCAGTTGAACCTTTTGGTTGGGATCGGATATTGGCTACTCTAGATGTATGTGTGAATGAAGAAACCCCAACAAGATTCTATGACGAAGAGGGCTTTGACATAGCATTCTTCCAATTGGTGGGTGTTATCTAGGAATCAGGGTCACAGACTGAGGATCTAGATGCTCAGGAAACAGTTGATTGCGAACGCATAATTGATGAGGTCTCCATCAGGGATGTGAGGGACAAGAGCAATGAAGAATTCCAAGATCCATGAGATGATGTGCCTGAGATAGATGTTGAGGACGAGCAATCAAGTAGCTCTAACAATGGAACAAAACCAAATGAGAAAGAGGAAATATTTTATGATTTCCCTAACCAAAAATCTAGAAGAAAAGGAGAAAAATAGGTGAGAAAACAAAAGCACATACAAGGAAAACCTATGCCTCTTTTAAAGAGAAAAATGTGGTATTTTATGCTTGTAGGAGAAAATGATTATGTCAAAGACAAAATGACACGAGGATATGAAAAACTTGCTTCAACAAAGACCAATCCCAAGAAACAAAGCAAGGTAAAAACCAAAGACACAACTAAACCATTGTTTACAATGACAAAAGAAGAGCGCAAATGAGAATATCAAAAGCAAAAGCAAACCTTGAAAGAGGCTTGGATGACTCAAATGAAGAGTGAAGCGGGCTCCAACACAGACAATTTGATGCACCCTCTCATTACAAAAAGTACACGATCCAAGATCAAAAGATTGTGGCTCAACAAACCAATACAAGAACGTACTTAAGGAACTGAGGAAATCTTATGATGGACATGAAAATTTCAAAATAAAACCTTTGCCAAAAAAATCAAAGAGAAGATAAATATGCTTAAAGAAGTAGAGTTTATCTACAAGATTGAGCACACATATTGTTTTTCACCAATTGTGGTAGTACCCGAGAAGAATGAAAAATTACGTGTATGTGTGAATCTCAAACAGGTAAACACAACTACCATTTGAGATAACTATCCCCTATCAATTATTGACCGTGTGATTGAGTGAGTTGCATGCAAGGAAGCTTATAGCTTTCTTGATGGCTTTTCAAGCTACAACCAACTTATTATAAAGCCAGAGCATCAACATAAGATAACCTTTGCCACAAAATGGGATATATTTTCTTATTGAGTGATTCCATTTGGCTTAACCAATGCACCTACCACATTCCAAAGGATGATGAGTCATGCATTCAAGGATTATCTAACACAATATTAAGAGACCTATATGGACGCCTTATGGCATGCATTATTTCCTAAGAAACAAGCACATAGAGTATTTGAAGAAGATCTTTGAGAAATGCACTTAAACCCAAAGAAATGTGTCTTCATGGTAAGACAAGGGAAAACTTTAGGACACATTATATCCAAAAATGGCATTTCCACTAATCTTGAGAAGATTCAAGTGATTGTTTCTCTACCAAGACCAATGAAAGTTAGGGAGGTACAAGCCTTCATGGGCCATTGAGGTTACTATAGAATATTCATCTATATGTATGGAATCATTGCCAAACCTCTTTATACTCTTATCACAAAATTTGAGTAGATTGAAAAATGGGAAGAAGAATTCTAGCCATTGAAATAGAGATCGAATTCTGCTCTAGTTTTGAAAGCTTTTATTGGACAAAGATCTTCCATGTACATGTTGATTTATCAAATTACAGAATTGGATGCATTTTAGTGCATCTTGGAGATAAAGACATGGAATTTCCCATTTGTTACTCCAACATATAGATTAATAATACAGAAAACATTATAGAATTATAGAGAGAGAAGGATTAGGAATGATCTATGCCGTGAAAAATCTCACACACCATCCTCTCACAAACAAGTTTGTGTTTTTTGTGGATCATAATCACTACTATACTTGGTGAGAAAACCTTTCAATATAGGAAATATTGTTTGATGGTGTATTATATTGCTTGAGTTTGATCTATCCACAGTTTTAAAAAAAGGGACCACACACCAGAGGGATGACCATTTGTCGATATTGGCTCATGGAGAGACACCCAAGTGAGTTGTTGATGATGACCTTCTAGATTCTTCCATCAATCATTAAGCAAACACAAACACTAATGCTAATAGCTAGAAGACTATACAAGCAAGTAAATGATGGTATATTGCGGCTATGAATAGAGCCAACCAAGAGAGACATATACTTGAGAAAAGCTCATGTACAACACATATAAATTCATAGTGGCAAAGTGAAAACATTTCAAAGATTGATGAGGCTTGAGGTATAGTGGCATAGAATGAAGAGCAGTGTTCATGACTTCATTAGTTCATGCAACATTTGTGCAACTCAAGAACCTGTAGAACATGCAACATTGTTCAGAGTAACAGTTCCACCTAAGTGGAGCTTGTATATTGTGGATTACTTGACCAAAGGAATCCTACTAGAGGGGTTGAGTACATCGAGAATGAAATCCATTTAGATCCGAGTCAAGGGTAGACTGGGACCAAAAGCTGTATTCATATCTTTAGGCGTACCGAGTTGCTTACAAAACAAAAATTGGAACAACACCTTTTAACATGGTGTTTGGACTATTGCCCATGGAATTATTGATTTTGACACTTCAAGTAGCCAAGAACTTAGAATGACAAGCCACAAGCTATCCAAAAGGGCAGATGAACTAGAGAAGCTAGGCAAAATATGCTTATGATCTATTGCAAGAATCTATGCACAAAAGTGATGCATGAAGGAGTTCCATGATCAACATGTAACCAACAAGGGTGATTATGTATTAGTCTACACTTTTTAAAAAAACTCCAAAAAGCCAAAAGAGTGAGAAAATGGCCCATTCTTGATTAACAACATAACATCAAGTGGTGCCATAAAACTTGCAACATTAGAGAGAGAAGAGATGTCCAAATGGATTAGTGGCTCCGGGTTGTAGAAGTATCATCTACCACTAACCACGGAAATGGTGGACGAAAGCCACAACGTAGCAAAAAGGAAGAAGCAAGTTAAAGATAATCAAGCGAGGATGTTATGGATTCTAAAATGCAAGGAACAGAAAAAAAACATACAATTTCAACAACTTGCAATAGCCTTTTCATAGATTGAAGCAATTCAAACAGAGCAAAATTGGCTTAGAGGCATGGATTTATGCATCCATATACAGATTCCAAATGGATCGACAAAATGAGTATTAATACACACTGGAGCTAGAGCTAATGTCATGAAGTACTCCACATTCATGAAGCTGTCAGATGTACCATTGACAACCAATCAAATGGAGCTTAAAGCTACAAACCACACAAAGATAGTCAATTTAGGTTAAACAAAATTTTCAATCAACATTGACGACCAACTCTGTCTACATCAATTTATGTTACGGTAATAGACACGGATCTATATGAAGCAATCATCTTAGGTGTACCATGGATGCGAACTTACAAAACAGTTTTGGATTGGCACGAGGATACCTTTAAGTTTGAACTTAATGATACCTCTCATGTCACTCCTTTGGCACAAAGTGATCACATTTGGGAAGTGCAGCCCATTGCTACAGAACCACAATTAGTAATGACATTGGAGCCTACAAGACATTTCCATGGACAAGCCACAAAATAGCTATGGGTGAAAAAATCCACCATGGCAACCAGACCTAAGCAGATATGGATACCCATGCCAAGCAAAACAGAGAGACAAAGTCTACCAAAAAAACCTTAATAATTTTGACGCAGTTATACTTGGAATTGGCTACCCAAACAACTGTTAAAACCTCAGGCAAGCGAACCCAAGTATCAATGGATACTAAAGTGCAAACAATCCAAACAACCCCGACTGACCAAAACAACTTGGAAATGGAGACCAAAGCCACCAAATCAACAACCAGCTCAACAATCTCCCAACCAAACAAATGGGTACCCAAGAAGTCACAAACCATGGAGATCATGCCAAGGGTACTCCCACAATCAAAGCATGCACGTGCCATCTTCAAATCTTTTTGTTTGGACTACGTATTATAGATGGAGACTCGCTAGGAAAATCCATTGAACAATTTGATCAATACCCACATCTTGCATAGCATATTGTTACCCCATTCATCTCTTCCATTGTCATTGTAGGGACACATCACTCGACCTTGCATAGACATGGTGTTTGCACCCATGCACGTTGCACAAACTTTTGTCCAGGATGACTCATAATAGGAAGTGGGAGTAGCAGCCAATTGCAAGATCATGAGCTATAAGATGATGATAATTCATATGTATAGTGTATTTAAATTCATATCTTGCGTAGATTTTTGCCTTTTAGTCACTTTTATCAGGTTTTTACCTCTTATTATGCATAATTATGAGCCACAATGAAAGATTTTTAGCAAACATGATGCCTAGAGTGAGAGTATGTATATATGAGAGTGTGGAATAATTTTGGCTAATGTTTGGCCAAATAATAATACTTTTTAGTAATTAACCAAAAGAGCCAAAATCAAGTTTTGAAAGAAAATGATGGATCAACAAAGCAAGAGCTTCAAGCATGTCATGTTTGGGAAGATTTAGTAAAATTCAAACCTTGGGCCAACTTACGAGGGATAAAATTTGCAAAATCAAGGGCAATTAGTAACCAAAAGTCCAAATGATGAGTTTTTTGAGCCGTAGGTGATATGCCATGGGCAATCAAGGCAAAAAGTGTAAGTAGGCACTTGGGATTTAGGGTAAATTGAGTAGTTATAGGCAAAATAGGGTAAATCATGTCTCATTTGCACTTGTAGAGAGAGAGAGAGAGAGAGAGAGAGAGAGAGAGAGAGAGAGAGAGAGAGAGAGAGAGAGAGAGCTCTTGTTTGTGACCTAGAGTGAGCTTGCACTTCTGCCTACTAGGGACATTTTGGGCCACCACAGGGCATGAGATTCGACAAATATTCTCATCTAACATCCCTTGACAAATGCATGTAGGTCACACTACACAAAAAACATCATCTTAACCACAATGATCAATGTCGAGAATTTAGCAAATTGTGATAGGTCATTAGGGGAGGCAAACCAAGTCCAAATTTTGCCAGTGGACTCCCCAAGCCAAGAGGATTCCAACCACCCAATCACAAGCAGGATGCTCTTAACATTGCCATTCCACTATTGCAATCACATATGAGAAATATTGACAGTCATGGATCGCAATCCATGTCCCCCACCATGCCAAAATATTTCCAAAAGTCACCTACATTTATCAGAGTATGAGGAACTCACCCCTCAAATTTTAGCAAAAATGGATTTCTCTAGACCTAGAAACTTTAAATTTTCAAATTTCAGTCTGCCAATGGTAATTTTGACCCATGCCAAGAAAAATTGATCCAAACCCCAAAAGTTTATTACCAAGGGCTTAAGGGACATGTATAGATACTTCCCCTTAAGTTTGGTAGAATTTGGGCTCACAACATGGATCACGATCCATATACTTCAGGAGCAGAGTTGGCAAATTAAGAGTCCAAAGTGTGTGCAAATGTGATATTCATCAAGGAATGAAAGAGATAGTGCAATTGTCAAACTTTCCAGAGACGAGCAACTTCAAATAGTCAAAGGGCCAAAGTTAGGGTTTGAGGGAGCAAAGCTTTAAAGAGGAAGTGAACATATGGTATGCTTAAAACTTTCAAAGAGAAGCCAAGAAATGCCTCCAAAAAGAACAAGATTTGTCAACAAAGCTAGGAAGACCAATCAAAGTCTAATAGTATTGAAAATTGATAAGCAAGTAGACATGAGGGTGATAGTCAATTTGCAAGCATTAGATCAGAAAAAACCAATACCAATTATTCACAAGAATCAATCAAAGTGGGATCCATATAACCAATATGGTCAAAGTTGAAAAATTGAGCCATAAACTAAGATATTGGGTAAACTTAGGGAAAATAAATAAAAATTTGAAAAGATTCCACCACAGTGCTAGGATAGGCCATAGAAGCATGCCCACCAAGTCTCATCCCAGAATGTGACCAAACATGGATCGCGATCCATGTACCTTTTTCAAATCTCAGGACCAAATCCAAGCCATCAAGTCCCACATGCCAATTAAATGTTAACCCTGAAATTTCAAGGCATTTGAACATCAAAGCCAAAGCTTTGTGATGATCCAAGTTTGATTAGACAACAAAATGGCGTGATGACCTACAACAGTGAGCTAGGACATAGGCAAATTTTCAGATCAGAGTGTGGTTGTCAGCTTTTTGGGTTGATATGTTTACTTTCTAGGTTTACTTCTTCAGATTGACACCCTCAAAGAGTCTTTGTGCCCCATCTGAGTCACTTCCCTCAGTATTGATACAATATGTTAGTGCCAGATAGCTATGCTACAGTCGTCCATATCGCGACAACCCACTAACAATACTCAATTAACAAAATCTCACATTCGGAAGCTCCACACATCCAAAGGTGTGCTTTAGTCTATAGCCATGATGGTATCTCTTTCTCATTGACTGTTGTAGAGTCAAATTCCTCCACAAAAGTTCAATTAACATCTTTGTAAATATGTTCTTTCACACTGATGCTTGGTGTAGCCTCTTTGTACCTCAAGTAGATGTGGTCATATCCCCAATCTTGTACCATCTTAGATCGTCTCATGAATGGATGTCCCAAAATTATATCAAAGCCATTGTTCATGCCAATTTCCACTATTAGAAAGGTGTGTTCATACTCTATGGACCCACAAGAGGTTACTACTATAAAATTTTCTAACATACCTATAGGTCTCACCACATACCCATCCGTGAGTTGCAGTTTTATTCTGGTATTTCTAAGAGCTAGATTTTTCCATTTTTTCCAAAGTTCTTTGGTGGCTATGGCTACTCCAACCCCACTATCAAGTATGGAACTTTTGTTGACTCCTTTGTGATCCACTAGTAAGGTTGTGCTTCCTTCTTCTCCTTCACAATAATCTCCCACCTTGTTTACAAGTACTGGTTTTGCCTTGAGTTTCTCTTGTGTCATTTTACCCATTTGATCACCTATGGGAATATCTTGAAGAGGAAATTTCAATCCCATCTTCTCTAAGTTTTAGCCCACTAGTACCCATAGATGTGGTCTAATTTTGAACAACTCTGAGTGAGTAATAGCGCATTGTATATGAGTAGACATTAATTCATACACTCTTTTAATATCCATCATTTTTGGTGTGGCTTTCCATTGGGATGGTACCACTCTGACCTCAAATTTGGCTTCATGTTCTCTTATATATGATGGTAGAGTTTGTAGAGAGTGTGGTTTTCTCTCTTTAGATGCTATAGACCCCCGCATCACCATATAGAGATTGTATATCTCCTAGGTAGAACTCTGATCCATGTTGATTTTAGTGATAGGCGCAAGCTCAAAAGTTGCACTACCATACTTCTCATTCTTGATCATTTCCCATAGGCTTGTGGCCATGGCTCTTCCATTTCAGGAATTGGCATCATCACTTGTGAGTTTAAGTCATCTGTGGTATTAGCCACTACCCTAATGGAATACAAATATATTCAAAATGTGGTGTCTGGCTAGGTGAACACCCATATGCTGAAATGGCCAAACATAATCATTGGATCTTATTGGCAGTAAAACATGAGAAATCAAATTTCTCAATGAATTCATTAGCATCTTCACCTACATTACCATAAAACTCTGGAAACTCGACCATCAAGTACGTCAAAACCTTGTAAATTGAAGGCTACTTAAAGCAACTTCTGGTGGGGGCACCAAAACATTATTTCGAGAACAAGAGCAAGAGGCACCTCTATAGAAATGTGTCCCAATAGTTCTCAAGACAAACATCAAGCACCAAAAAGTGTATCAAAAGAGCTCTCACAAAACCACAACTCAAAGGCAAGTGATCCCTTTGAAATTTTCAAGCACACGCCCACCCAAAAATTTCCCATAGAAACTAAGAAGCAGCTACCCTAGCATGGAATTATTGCACATGCCAACCAATGCAATTGAGGACAAGAGATTTTTCACTTCACCGATTGCTTATTTAAAACCAAAATTTCAAAGCTTACATATGTCACAAGACATGTAAGCTTTTGCAATTTACTCTACATCAAATTGCATGCGGGTTGTTATATCTTGTACCTTGTGGGGAACACACAATATCTTCTAAACCACAACTCCAAAAGGGATGCTTTCAAGACTAAAAACTTCTTTGGCTTTAAAAATATATATATATTTATGAAAAGCACGTTGCCATGTCATGACTGCACTCAAAGAAAGCTAGTTGAGGTAAAAAAAGTGCATCCAAATGCATGAAGGAGGCACAAAGACCCAAAAACTATAATTTTATGATAATAAGATACCCCACTTGTTTGCTTACAACTCACATCTCACTCATATACAAGAAACACTTCAAGCTACACACATTCGGGCCCCTACAATGACCTATTAGTTGGTGCTACATAGGCGACTTGCCTTGCACGTACATGTACCTAGCACACCAAGATAAAATGCCCACAAAATAAATAAACTCATAAAGAATCTCATGTCACCCCGTGGAATCTCTGTATGTACAAAAAAAGGTATTTTTAAATGCATGCAAAAATGCTTATGCAACCCCTAGTCAAAACCCGTGTTCTTTAATATAGTACAAATCTATATAGTGAATCCCCAATTGTCTACTCTTGTACTTATTGCATCTTTTATCTATTATCTGCTAGTCTACTCAACCCATCTATCTACTATTGACTTACTTATCACGGTTTCTATTTAATGATTACCAAAAACAAGTGAACGACCTAATGTATTTCCATTAACTATCCTACTCATCATCTCTCTCTCTCTCTCTCTCTCTCTCTCTATATATATATATATATATATATATCCCTACCTACTCTACCTTCTATATATGCACATACCTACAATGTATCTACCAATTGTATCTCTCTAAATTCATCTTTCTAAACTCATTGTACTCTATCTTTTTGCCCACCTACCAATTTCTATCTCAATATCTTTCTATCTGTCCATTCATCTCTCTCTCTCTCTCTCTCTCTCTCTCTCTCTCTCTATATATATATATATATATATATATATATATATATATATATATATATATATATATATATATATATGTGTGTGTGTGTGTATGTGTGTGTGTGTGTGTGTGTGTGTGTGTGTCTATCTAGTCTCCCTATCTCTATACCACTAGACTACTTCTGTGACCAAAACAAATTTCATGTCTATCCACTCTCTCTATCTTTGTATCCCTAAACTACCTTTTGGGAAAATGCAACACTGTATCCACTTTGGGAGATTATTGGAATCAAATGATAACAAATTTTACATAAATTTTAACTTTAGAAAAGGGAGGCGGGCTTTATCTTTGAGCTCAAAAAGACACCTAATGAATGTAAAGGATGATACCAATCTAATGAAAAAGCTTATTAGACCTACTCTTGAATCCACTCATAAAGCGCTAAGTATGAGCTCCTAGCTTGACTTAGCGAGATATGCACCCTTTTGTATCTGTGGATTCCTCAAGGCACTGATCGTGCTTGAGGCTTTATGTACATTCTTTTCTGAGTTAATACAACAGTACCACTCACAAATGTGAGTGTGGCTAAGAAAAAAATTAGTTGATGTAAAACAACAAATTATAATTATTGACATCATATTATGATACCATTTCAAGTGGGTGTGTAGATGATTTTGCAGCTGCGCGTTAAAAAAAATCATTCTCCATCTAGTGAGGTAAATTAGCCTCTTTTTTCAAGAAATGATCTCTTTATATCTCTTGAAAGCCCGATAATTTTCCTATTTCTCAGATTATAAAACAAAAGGACTGAATAATCAAATTTTGGGGAGCCATGTTTGCACAACTTCTCATGGTTTTGACTCCATAGTTACAATCATGTAGCAAGACTCGAACTTCTCATGGTTTTGACTCCATAGTTACAATCATGTAGCAAGACTCCAACTTCTCATGGTTTTGACTCCATAGTTACAATCATGTAGCAAGACTCCAAGAGCCTTTTTCCATTCCAAGAGCTTGGACTTTCATGCAAAAAACAAGATAGGCGGAAGTCCAAGCTTATCTTTTCAAGATAAGGTTACCTCTTGTTCAGAAGATAGTTAGTAAGTCCAGCCAATTTTGAAAAGGGGTGTATTAGATAGAATTTAACGAGATGCGTTTTGTGGCTTTGAGATGAAAAGTTGAGGTGTTGGCACTTGGAAGAGAGAGGGAGACGGGGACAGAGCAAGAGGGTGATTTTATGCTTTTGAGGGATAAAGGGGATTTGTCATAATTGGGATCCGTTTTTGAGTGCTTAGCATGTAATTTGTCATATCCAAAGTCTACAGAACCAACTCAAATTCTAGTTTTAGCATCTTTGGAGATATTTAATCTCGCAACAAGGGTTTTAGGGGAATTTTGACAAATTTGAAGGGCATTTTTAACAAAATATTGGGGGTAGTTTGAGAATTTTTGAAATTTGAGGGGTATTTTGAACGCATTTGTTTTGATAGGAATTTAGCAAGATTCTATTGAAAGTTTCAAGTTTTAGAGAGAGAGAGAGAGAGAGAGAGAGAGAGAGAGATTGCCCTTTCTCTGTGTCGGTTGTGGTGCGTCATTGGTGATTGCGTGTAGCTCTTCAAAGCTGCGGATGGGTGATGCTAACGAAGGAGACTGGCGGCAACAACACAAGGAGGTGGGAGACATATGTATTATCTGTGTGTACATCTGCCATGGCATCAATGATGATGGAGCAGTTGTGTGTGTGTGTGTGTGTGTGTTTCACAGGCAGTATGTGAGAGAGTCTCAATGAATGTGTTTCTCGAATTAGGACCGAGCATGAACATGTGCAAAAGGTGAGGCCGCAACGTGAAGGCACACGATGACATACATATAACGATTTCGTAGCAATGAGAAAGCAAGAGAATCGCGATGATGGACCCATTGCACTGGTCGGCTCTTGCAGTAGCCTAAATTGAGGGCGAGGTTAGGGGGTTGGCTCTAAAGAGAGGATGACAGTGACAGGAAGCCTTCTTTTGCCTTCGATTTAGCAAATTTGAGGTGACTAATTAATGAAAAACTTTAGAATAGATCGAAATAGGTGCCCAACACGACTTTTTCATTTGTTTTGATAAGAATCTAGCAAGATGCTTAGTTTGCATTCAAGGAAAAGGCTTAGGGAAAGTTCAACTTGAAAAAAAAAATGGAAGGCAAAGGTGTGGGCACATGTCAAGGACACATGGAATTTGATGAAAGATATTTAAATTTTTGATGCGCATTACCACAGTCGATAGTTCGTTCTCTCTCTCTCTCTCTCTCTCTCTCTCTCTCTCTCTCTCTCTCTGTTTGTGTGTGTCGCCGTTGCTCTCTGTCTTTTTGTGCTCCCGGTAGTCATTGCGATGGCAAGAACTGCCTTGCCTTGTTGTGGAGAGACATCGTAGGCAATGAACCGGTGGTCGTGAGAGAAGAGCAAGGGGTGGTCATCAGAGAAGGTCACGGTGGGTAAAGCTTCAGGCAGGAGGGCGATGGGGAGGTGGGAATCTAACACTGATAGGATGTTGTCATAATATGAACATTGGTGATCGGATGATCATACCCACGAGCAGGTTGGTAGAATGTGAGGAGGGGTGTTGTTGCGCATTGCGTAGTGATGCAAGGAGATGGGGCGTAGGGGGCTGGGAAGCGAGGACAGAGAGCAAGCGGCGACGTGATGGTGATGAGCCATTGTCATAGAGTGACGCATGAACAAGCGCATGGTAGGGTTTTCTTTTAGATTTGGAAGGTTGGTTGGAATCTAAAGGCTTAATTAATTAATGGAAGCGAAAAGAGCCAGTTAGATAGTTGGTTGTGCATATTTGTTGGAGAAAACAAGCTGCAAAGAACCTTGAACTTGGAAATTCAGAGCCTGACGCATTGAAAAATCTAGGTTCTAAAAATCCATTTCCACTAAGCTTTAATTTATCTTCCTTACAAATCTTTGAGGTCTCTTGTGCAAGTTTGCATACTAACACGCGACAAAAAAACTTAACGAACATTTTCTAAAAGAGTTGGTCTAATGGTAAGGCTTTGGCCTCTCAACCTACAGGTTGTGGGTTCAAATCCTCCATCATTGGGTCACACTCTAGAGGGACACCTTGTGTTCATCAGGTGTTCACATTGCTAGGGCTCTTGCTTTTGAACACTCGAGTACATCCTCCTCTTGAGGTGGGTCACTCGAGGAGGAGGTTCCTAATTGGTTGCTACGAGTTCTCTCCGTCGTTCCCAACATGTGGTGCATCAATTAGGTGGCCATGGTGATGCTACGTGCGGCCCTTGCTCGATGGTACCATGTAAAATGGCTAATATTTGGAAGGGATAAGCACCTCGCCAATGTTTGCTAACTACTAGCCAATGAGAATGATCAATAAGGAAAAAAAAGATGGTAATGTTTGCTAACTACTAGCCAATGAGAATGATCAATAAGGACTCATGTCAAGGTTTATCATTGATACGAATGCATTAAAGCTAAGAATCTCCATCAAATTGAAAGTCAAGATCTTGTAAAGTTGTGAAGTGTCATTAGCATGTGAAGTGTCCACTAGCTCAAAGAAGCTTTGGTGTCAACTCTATTGGGGAGAATCTAACGAGTTTGTCGATATGCTTTGAAATGTCTAGTGCAAGTTTATTCATGTTTCTTGAATGTTTGAAAAATACCAACATGGTTGGTAGCTTCAACTTTCCATGGCTATTGTAGCTTTTTGCAAAGCTTCATGGTTGATTGTCCTAAGAACCAGGCAAGTTTTATCCCAAACATATACAAATCCTTTATTTCAAACATATTATTTCAGAGGAATTTAATAATAAGAGAATTCTTTGTGAGAGGAAAAATAACAAAGTGACATTAGTATTGATTTTATTTATTTCTTGTCACAATAGAGTATTACACTTTTTGGAAACAAGTGTAACAATGACTTATTTAATTTATAATATATTTCAAAAGTATAAAAAATAATTATTAAACAATATTCAATGACTCTCTTTAAAGAGAGAAGTACACAAATGTCAACACCTCTCACAAAGACCTAAAAGAAATATTAAAAAAGAACCATGTGACGCTAATCTGCAAGCTTTATCCAATGGTCCACAATTGCACCAAAAATCCAATGCTTCACTAATAAGAACTCCTTATGTAGTCCAAAAATACATAAATTAAAAATAAAAATAAAATTATATATATATATATATATATATATATATATATATATATATATATATATATATATATATATAGAGAGAGAGAGAGAGAGAGAGAGAGAGAGAGAGAGAGAGAGAGAGAGTATGTGTGTGTGTGAGAGAGATCTTTCGTGCAAGCAATCCAAACACTATTAAAATTCAAAGAATGCTTTGAAGAAAAGCAGCTATAAAAGTCAATTCTCACTTGATAGTGATTGCGTTTATATGATGCTTTTTGAAGAAAATGGCTAAAGATTCTCTTCCTTTCGCTGTTTAGGTTCTTTTAGAAAGTAAGGAATAGTGGAAGATTCGTGCACATAAGCTCTATTTTCCACCATAAAGTTTGGTCCAAGCTAAGATATGTCTTTCTCCTTATACATGCAGTTTACATATAATAGAAAGGAATCTTGTTTATTAAGAGAATCATGGGCGCATTTGGAGTCAAAAGATCAATCAAGTAGGGATGCTTGATTGCCACATTTCTATTTGCCATCTGCTTCCATCCACTGGTCACAATGCTTAAAGACATTGCTGTGAGAGGAGAGATACAAGGATTGTCATTGCCAAACAATGACCAACTCCTAACGAAGTTATTTACGGATGACTCCTTTCTCTTCCTCAAAGCTTGCCCCCAGGTTGTTAGAAAGGCTCTATAGATTGTGCAAACGTTCACCATAGCCTCTAGGTCAAAATGAAATATGAAAATTCAAGGATGATTCACTATCAGAAAACAACTTGTTCGATCTATCTATGTGGACCGGAGAGAGAGTTTCAAAAGGAAATATATTTTGACACCTTGGTGCACCATTGGGGGTCGAGATAACGTACAAGCAAAGATTCCAATGGGTCACAGGGCAGGAATGATCAAGCTTAAACTAGTAAGCTCAAAGAAGGCGATGGTGTGTCACTCACCGCTCTACGCTTGCTTCGTGGAGGATTCCTCGCCGCGAAGAAGAAGGAGATGCCGCTATGCCGCGCTCAACCGCCTCACCGCCATCGTGCCGCCGCAATGCTCGATCGCACACTCTCTTTCTCTCTCTCTCACACACACATACACACACACACACTAGGAGGTGAAGAAGAAGAAGATGGAGATGGAGATGGAGCAAGAGCACTCTTCTATTGCACAAATGAGAGAATGAGTGAATTTTAGGTTTAGTTGACTTTTATATGAGCTCGCCCCATTCACACTTGGGCGCCCATGCTTAGCCAACTAATCCCTTGAATGTTCCAGTTAGAGTGTGCCTCTCATCGGCGATCACTCTTACCCTTTTCCTATTGGACCAACAAGCCCGGTACCTGACTCTACCAATAAATAATACAATGTCCGCCGTAGGTTAGAACGTCCGTCGTAGGTGATAGGGTGTCCATGAGCCGTGAGGGTTAACATGCCCCCCTTCCTGATGTAGATTCTGTCCTCGGAAGCTATTGAGTTGAAGCTTGTTATGTCCATGTTGTAGAGCATCTGGATTTGAATCTGCAAGGCAAAGTCACTGTTTCAGCAAGCGGAATTATATTTCCATAAATCATGAGGGGAATGTAAAGTACATGTGGAAATGAGTAAATGCAAGATTCGGAATTATGTTTCCATAAATCATGAGGGGAATGTAAAGTACATGTGGAAATGAGTAAATGCCAGATTTATGAGATGTTAGACTACCATTAAGGACAACTAAATCGCACATTGAGTAAATTAATTAATCAAGAGTTTTGGGCTTATGGGTGAGTCTATCAATTAGTTAGCTATGACTAAGGTTAAAACAACTACTCTAGTACTAGCTAAGCTAAGAAGATGATCTAAATGCAAGATTCCCTAATTGTGCTTTTCAGCTTTGATTAGCCAACTAGCTCTCACAACTGCAAACAAAAGCTTGAAATGTTAACTGTAAGCTCGATGGAAGTCTTTTAAATGTCATTCATTTTTTTCTTTTTCTCTTTTTTACTTTGGTTCACAATCATTTGACGTGTGTGCTTATTTGTATGTCCGGGGTTTTTTGCTTCTCAAGGAAAAGCGCCCACACTGGGAACCTCTAGGGCTCTAGTACCATAGACAATACATGTGAGTGAAGTACCAAATCAAGCCAGGATTATTCTTCCAGCATTAGATTTTTCATTTGTGGCACTTATGTTTTTTGCTTCTCACTAGTGTTTTGTTGTTTAAGTGAGCAAGCTTCTCTATGCCTTAAACATTCCTAAGGTCTCAAATACTCAGATAATTTTATCAGCTAGGCCTAGTGGTCAAGTAAATGAGTTAACCTAAAGTCACGGTCTCCTAATCTCAAGGCTCAACCATAAGATTAAACTCTAGTTCCATCAACTTAAGCAAAGACAAAATTATACATCTATAATGGCAGATAACAAACATAACTATTACACTCAAACAAACCATGAAAAATCATTATTAGCAATTATACATATCCACCAACATGAATCATGGAAATTAGTACACCTGGAGGTATGGAGTTGCTCATTTCGTCGAAGCAGATGTCCTCATCCATGTGGATGGAGATCCATACAAGTCCTACCTAGCACATCCAAAAAACAAGCACTATACCTCTAGGAGGCATGTTAGTGTGAAAAAATTAAAACTCCTAGAAAATAAACTCAAAACACAATCCAGACCCCTAACCTACCTATATGTCATCCCTTTTAGAATCAAGGAAAGAGGATATTATATAAACCGGGTGGCCACCCTAAGGCTAGGCCTCTATCCTCATCATCTAGATAAACGAAATCATTTTCCGTGAGGCCATAGTCTTCCTCGGTCTCTATTATTTCTTACTCATCATCCTCTTGCGCAAGCGTGTTAATCAAGAACCTCGCGATGCGTGGATACTCATCTGTGCAAAAGAATAAGCATGTGCCACCGGAGAAACATTCGCTACTGGGTAGGGATCACTAGTTATCCATAGACGTATCAGCCATTCTAACTCCTCAAAATTTCGCTCACGTGCAAGTCTCTCTACCAAATCCCATTCGCAAGAAAGTACAGGGTAGCAGATGTGAAACACTTGAGAAAAAGAAAAAGGGTACCTTTCATAAAAAATAGAAGCGCATGCCTCTGGTGAACTAGCCATCTCTGAGAATACAAATAGATTTGGTTAGGTATTTAAAACATGAGTTGTTTTTGTGTGTTGCTTGATGTGACATGGTGAATTTAGACTTATGTGTAGGATCTGATAGGGTGTTCTCTCGTTGCTAGTCGCTCTTGCTCTTTTACTTTTTTATCTTGTTTTTGTGAGTATAAGGCTTTATATATACATTCCCTAAGATTGAAGATTAAGAGGTCAGGGAGAAAGGTTGAGAGGGAAGCAAGTGAATGATGGATGTCAACAAACACTCCCCCCTTCCTTGGGTAGATCATACCGTTTGAAATGATGTCGTCACCCTTTGAAACCAGTTGTTCCAAGTTGTTATTTGCAACATCGTTGTAGGTGGTGAACTTACAACGGGAGGTGTAAACTCTTTCTTGCTTGTATGGATATGTACAATGGTATGTGGAGGTTGTATCGAAGCTTCTATTTCCGTATAGGAACTACATGAAGAGCAAGAAGCTTTATTTGCTTTCCCTGTTCCTGAGCTATGTGGAACAAATTGTTCTTTCTTTGGTACCCAAGCTAGCTCTGGAGCAGGTGTGTCGCATTCTGTGATTTTTTCCTTTCCACGATCTTCAAATTTTTTTGGAGCCAGAGGATTGAGCTCACATGGGCCCGGTGACAGGTAAGAGTACAATTTACGTTTGGGCACCCAGATTTGATCATTTACTTCATAGTATCCTTGGGCTTCCAATAGTTGTTTAGAAATCCAACGCAATGTTTCTTTACATTTCTTGGAGTGAGGGGGACGTTTCTTACGAGGCTTCCATTTTTTAGCATCAGCCATGGTTACTAAAGAGGCTTTAGGGACCCACTTGTATGTTTTCTTTGTTATATTAGGATGGTTCTTGTGTGTCTCAAGCTTTCTTTCAACTACATCAGTTGAAGCTCTAGAGAGTTGGGCTATGGGGACGTATGGTTCAACCTCTTGGACATGCAATGTCTTGGGTTTTATTTCCTTAGGCAATATCTCAGGGATTATGGCTTGAGTGGTAGAGATAAGAGTTGGTTTTTGCATTGTGACACCCCCAGTCCCCCAATCAATAGTGCATTTGGTGGCTATCATCCACGTACGTCCTAGGTTTATATTACCCTCCATAGTTCCAACAGGCATGACCAAAAAGTCTTGAGCTACAACCCCATTGTCATAACTGACAGAAGCGTGCCAGATTCCAAAAACCGTAGTTTTTTTCTTGTTGACACCCTTGACTTGGATAATACTCTCAGATAGAGGTGGCTTCCCTAACTGACACCACACCCCATATGATAGCAGATTATATTTAGCACCCGTGTCCAATAAGGCGTTATATAGCACTTTTCCATAGGTGCTATTTAGCTCAATAGGGTATCGTAGAGGTGTGTCAGAGTCCAACCAATCCTCGTCGATTTCAACGTGGAATGCATGTGTGACTCCAAAGTTAGCCTCTCGTTGTTGTCTTATACGTTGTTGTTGCTCCTTAGCCTCAGCTTGAGCTTGTATCTTCTTCAATTCTATTTGTGTCTTGGCTGCCTTTTTTGTATGGATGGCACGCAACTCCTCTTGGCTTAAAGGATCATAGTATCTTTTAAATTTGCTCCCATTGAGGAATCCAATGGTTTCAACTCCATCAAGAGTCTCCACACGAATGGTTCCTTGTGGGGTGATCTCACATACTCTATATGGTCCTTTTCCTACATATTTCAACTTTTTCTTTTTGTTACGCACTCCATACATAAGGACTTTATCACCAACATTGATATCTTTGTTCTTTAGATGATGGTCAAACCATTTCTTCCTCCTATCTTTCTCCACAAGTGCATTTTGCACAGCTAATTGCCTCTCTTCATCTAGCCTTTCAAGGATATATAATCGCTCAACTAAAGGGTTACCATCCTAACCTTCTTGAGAAGCTACTCGAAGACTAGGAACGACAAACTCCCATGGCATAACCGATTCTTGGCCATACACCATCTTGAATGGTGTGCAGTTACTGGCAACTTTATACGCAGTACGATAAGCCCATAGAGCTGATGTAAGATTTAAATCCCAATCTGTGCGATGAGCTTCCACCATTTTGGTTAAGATAGAGATTAAGGTCTTATTGGTGCTCTCAGCTTGGCCATTTGCTTGTGGATAATAAGGTGTGGATTTATGGTGAGCTATCATAAAGTTGGTAGTGAGTTCTTTTATTACTCCATTTATAAAATGAGTACCATTGTCACTCACAATCTCAAAGGGACAACCAAATCTTGTAACAATGTTCTCAAAGAGAAACTTGGCAGTTGACCTTGCATCGGCCTTACGTGTCACCCTGGCTTCCGCCCACTTTGTCACATAGTCAGTGGCAATGATAATATATCGAGATTGAGTGCTACGAGCTGCTAGACTAATTGGGCCTACAAAGTCTAAACCCCATTTCTCAAATGGTTGAGTCACTTTAACAGGATGTAAGGGCATCCTATCCTTTTGTTGTGTGATCTTGTAACGTTGGCATTCATCACATCCTCTTGCAAAAAGTGATGCATCCTTAAATAAGGTTGGCCACCAATAGCCTGATTGCAATACCTTTCTAGCTGCTAGTTCTCCTCAGAAATGTCCTCTGGCTATACCCATGTGGGCTTCTTGCAGTATGTATAAATACTCATCCTCACGTGCACAACGTCTAAGAATATCATCCTTCCCTAGCCTGTAGAGAGTCCCTGCAAGAGAGAGTAAGGTTCACATTCTTTTAACAGTTTTCGAGCTATGTCCTTACGAAGCTCTTTGGGTGGAAAACCATTAACTAGAAAGTTCACAATCTTCTCACTCCATTCAGGTATGGTTTCGACTAGGAATAGAGAAGTATCGGGCAATTCATCATCGACTCCAGTAGGGGCTTCACCATTGGGTATGCGAGACAAATGATCAGCCATGACATGTCTTTTACCAGGTCTCACCACAATGGTAAAATCAAACTCAAGGAGAATTAACAACCATCTTGTAATTATTCCCGTGGAACAAGGTTTATTTACTAGATACAACAAGGCTTGATGATCAACATAGAACACAAACTTGTTGGCCAGAAGGTAGTAGCGAAATTTCTTCACTGCATAAATCATACCTAAACCTTATCGCTTTGTAGTGGTGTAGTTTCTTTCGGCATCATTCAACTGACGACTTGCAAAGCTAATGGGGTAGTCCAGTTTATGTTCTCCTCGTTGAGCTAGAACACACCCAATAGCAAAGTTCGATGCATCAATATGCACATGAAAAATTACATTCCAATCGGGCACTCATAGAATAGGAGCGCTAGTCAAGGTCTTTTTCAATGACTCATAAGCATGGTCACACTCTGTAGTCCATTGGAACTCAATAAGAAGATTGTACAAAGGACGAGCTATCTCGGCAAAGTTTAAAATAAACCGTCGGTAATAACCAACATGGCCCATGAACCTTTGAACTCCTTTATAGTTTGTAGGTGGTGGCAATTCTGCAATGGCTTTAATTTTGCTCTCATCTGTGGAAATCCCATTTTTGGACACTATATGCCCTAAAATGACTCCATGTTTAACCCAAAATTGGCATTTGAAAGGGTTTAAGGAGATGCGATACAATCTACACTTCTCAAACACTTTTTGTAAGCATGATAGATGTTCTTTCCAAGAGGAATAAACACAAAGGTCATCTAAGAAAGCTTCACAAAACTCCCTCAAATATTCTCTAAAAGCAGTGTTTATTAATCTTTGAAAGGTAGCCGGGCATTGGTTAAGCCAAAATCCATAACACGAAATGCGAACACTCCAAATTTGGTTATAAAGGCTATTTTAGCTTGGTCCTCCAGCGCAATTGTGATTTGATTGTAGCTAGAGTACCCATCCAAAAAGCTATAAGCTTCCTTCCCTGCAACCCTTTCAAGCACATGTTCTGAATATTGCAAGGGATAATGGTCCCTCCTAGTGGCGGCATTGAACTTCTTGAGATCCACGCACACTTTGAGTTTCCCATTCTTTTTTGGCACAATCACTATTGGAGACACCCATTCTGAGTGCTCAATAGGGTATATGAATCCGCATTCCACAAGCTTTTCAATCTCTTCTTGAACGATCTTTGCATATTTAGGATTCATTGGGTAGGGTCGTTGCTGAACTGGTTTAGCCATGCTATTCATGGGGATTGTGTGCTGCACCACGGAAGGTGGAACACCTTTCATATCATGATAAGTCCAGGCAAATATATCCCTGAATTCCTTGAGAAGTTCTTTAAGTACACACACCTCAGTCTCGGTCAGATCTTGGGCAATGAAAACAGGTTTAGACTCTTCTCCTGGGTCTGCTAACTCTATTTCCTTAACTATCGCTAGACCATCATAGACTCCATTGCTCCCATCGAGGTTTTCTTTGAGCCTTTGTATACACAACCTTACGTTCCTCTGTGGTATAGGATTTGAAATGTTCAGGTGCAGGGTGTAAGTCTGTGGGGTCCTGTTGTTCTGTGGACTGTGATTTAACTTCTGATTCCTTTTGTTGTTGAGCTAACTCTCGATTTTGTCGTCTCCTTACGGTACGGCTCAACTTTGGCTTCTCTGTAGCCTCTAGTTGTGCGATGTCAATGGGTTGTGGACTACACCACATAACGCTTTGAAGGTATTCACCCTAGTTATCTACCAACTTTCGATGAGCATCACATGCCCCTATATAGTTAAGCCATTCTGCAGTAGATTTCTTTTCATTTATTCTAGCACGCACATTTGCTCGATATCGTCGCCTCTTATATCTCTTACTCTTCTTGTTTAATTCTCGATTACGGTCGATTTCTAGTGAAGACTCACTAGATGAATCACTACTTGTGTCTTCTGCTCCCTTGGATAGATTATCATCTAGGTTACCACTGGGCCCTGAATGGTTTGTCCCCACATTTGCACTAAGATTTAACTCAGATTCTTTGTCCTCAGATTCAATTTCAATTGATGATTCTGACCCCAAATCGTGTGGGCTATAGTCTTGTGAGGCGCTACTGGTTTCAATGCCAGTCAAACTTTCATCTTGTAGATCATTAGAAGCTATATGCATTGCTTCTAGCATGTTTAAGGGTACAAGTGGTGGTATTTTATCCCCCTCAGGTGTTACCCAGGTCGTCCCCCTATTTCCCCAAGTGTCTATGGTTGCTGCTAGGTGGACCCAATCCACATTGTCCGACTCAGTCATCCCAGGTAGTACATCCATATAAGGAGAATCTTCCCCAACATCAGTGTCCGCTTTACACGTGTAACAATACTGCAATGGGGCCAAGTTAACTGTGGTGTCAGATCTATGATCAATTATAAACCTGTTTCCTAGAGGATGTGCTCGACCTGTCACAAGATCCACTCGAATGACAGAATCTTGGAACTGCAAGTAGACATGGTTTTTAGACCAGTCATGCACCATTTTTGCTTCCCTCATGAAAGCACGTCCTAAGATCATCTCCGATGCCATAGTGTGTTTGGAGAAATCCATAACAATAAAGGTAATCCTTATTTTATGTCCAAAGACCTTGATCTTGAGATCTTCTAGCATCCCAATAGGTTTAACAATAGACCCATTGGCCATCTTCACTACTATGGTTGTGGTCGCAAGGTGAGGTCTTCCCATAGTTTCCCAGCAATTTTTAGTCATAATGCTAACCCCAGCACCACCATCAAGGATTCCCTTCACAGTTAATCCCTTAGTAGTGATTGGTATAGTCGCATTAGATTCATCACCCTCAAAGTATTGTCCCAACTTGTTAACAGGTATTTCTATAACAAGGTTCTCATCTAAGTTGGGTTGTGGATCTAAGTGTTCCTCCTCTATTGGCATCTCCCCAGCTCCATCCATCTGTGCAAATTGTGGTAGCCCAAACTTCAGTTCTCCATTGAGGAAGGCTCGAAGGGTTGAGACTAGCTCGGGGTCTTTATATGGTTTGGACATGATGGTGGTTCTAACTTCTGAAGACATGAAATCCATCAATTTGGCAATGTTTAACGGCACCTTTTGGCTTTTCAAGTCCCTTGACGTGGGGAAGATGGGATCTCCATTTCTTCGATAGGATCAAGTAGTCCCTCTGTAAACATTCTTTCCATCAAGAATTGAGTACGCCCACTTTCCCATGACTTTAAGTCACTTTCTTCTTGGATGACACTAGGTATGTCCAAGGGTCTATGGACTTGGTGAGGTTGTTGTTGCGTAGGGAACACGGTGTCTGTAATTTGGATCTTCCTAGGTGCTGGTTCTAGATCCCTTTGGGTATCTTCTACCAAACTCCTTAATTGCTTGACTCGCTCAATCTCCTCTGTAGGGTTTGGGTACGTTCCTATCTTCTTTTTGGATCCTGGCCATTGTGGCTCATGAAGATCTTCCTTGTTGGTTTCTATGTTAGTGGTCGTTTTGGTCTCCATGGTTTCACCTGAATCAGAATCTTCTTCAGCGTCGTTCATATATACGGGGTCGTCACCAGTCCCTATGTTGGTCTTTGAACTGGGGTCTGACTTCGCTGCTTTTTGCGATCTCTTTCTTCGTGTTTTCTTCTTTTTCTGAGATTGGGTAATTGATGCCGTGTCTCTTTCCTCAAGAATATAATTTTGTTTTTGGAGCATTGATCGTGTGAGTACGTTTACTGGTACCACAGGTGTACTTGGTGATGGCTCCTCGGTAACTTCAATCAAGTTTAATGGCGTGATCTTCGGTGCATTTGGATTATTTGGACATTGGGCAATCAAATGATCTATGCCACATCGATTACACATGAGTATCGGCATTGTAGACGTGCTCGCTTGATTGGTTTGCATTAGTGTGGCGTTCTTTTGTAGCCTAATAGGACACTCGGCTACATGATGTGGACCTCCACACTCATAGCATTGAAGAGGTGGTCTCTTAGCGGTGTAATTGATATTTTGGCCTCTTGCCGCAAGAGCAGCTACTTGATATACATGTTTGACTTGTCCCCAATAGTCCTCCATGTAGTATTGTGGACTTTCTTCAAGCACATCCATCCCATAGGCGATATTAGGATCTATATCTTCCTCATAGCCTTCCAAACAAGAAATAGATGACTCACAACCCACTTGATTCACAGAAGTGATTCTCGGATGTGGTGGTTGCGGTCCTAGCACTAGAGGTGGTAAGGGTGTTGTTTGAACAACATTTTGGGCCCTAGGGACCATGTGTTGTGCTGTTTGTTCAAGAGGTGGGGCCGGCATCAAGGCAGACACTCGAGGTGTGTCTGTCCATGCTAAGGTTGGTCTATTGGCCATCGCACGCTTAAATACTATGCAATCCTTAGCTTGATGACCATGCCTCCCACATGCATTGTAGTTCCCATTGAATTTTACTCTAAAAGTAGGGCATTCACTGGTACTATGCGGTCCATAGCATACTGAGCACCATTGCTGCTCCCTTCTTGGATACATATGATTGTTTTGCGGAGCACGATTTTCTCTAAGACTCTCTTGAATAGCCTTGGTGAGATCTGCTAAAGTCATCTCAGATATCTTTGTCTCCTTAGCAATAGGCTTTATGGTCATTGGCTGATGCCCTGATGCTTGCGAGCTAATAGATTTAGGCTCATCAGACACTCTTTCTCCTTGAATCATTAATTATGCTCCAATTGGATCGCATTGGTGGTGACTGCTTCCCAAGTGGTGATACCTCTAATGACTAGGCCATTGTAGATATCCTCATGTCGTAACCCCCTAATGAATCTATCAAGCAATTGGTTATTGTTGAAGCGCTCATTTGGATTACAGCGAGAATTCAAATGCTTCAAGTGACTTATAAAGTCTCTCACCGACTCTCCTTCCTCTCGTTGGGCTTTCTGGAGCTGAGAGGCTACACCCCAAAGCACTCCCTCTCGTATGTATTCCTTTAAGAACAGTCTCCTAAGAGTAGGGTAAATCATTTTTTCTTCCACCCTTAGGGTTCTATACGAATCCCCAGCCTTTCCACTTAAGGTTAGGCTTAAAGCATTGCTCTTATGTAGGTCATTGTGTTGTCCTAGAGAATCGCATATTTGTTCAAACACTTCGATATGCTTCCTCACATCCCCGTCTCCGCTAAATTTTTGTGTGAGCTTGGCTATTTGTACTGCCTTACTTCTAGGCTCTCTATCAGGCGGGTTACGCATATTCTCAGCAATAGATCGACCAATAGCTTGAGCAAATGTTGCCAAGTCACCTAAGTGAGTAGGCATCGTGGGTGGAGGTGCTCCAGAGACTACATGTGGAGTAGGTATTGGCATCGGGC
This sequence comes from Adiantum capillus-veneris, assembly GCF_014529385.1. Taxonomy (NCBI): domain Eukaryota; kingdom Viridiplantae; phylum Streptophyta; class Polypodiopsida; order Polypodiales; family Pteridaceae; genus Adiantum; species Adiantum capillus-veneris. The sequence goes on along the minus strand of NC_140946.1, from coordinate 47,491,753 downwards.
TTGGCACGTAGGAAGCCCTTGGGTTCCACGTTGGGTACGATGTTGTGCCATGTGGTGGTCCATAGTTCATATGGGTGGCCCTAGGCATAGCAGACATCGGATGTGACATGCTAATGCTAGCCGGTATAGTCCGATGGGAATAAGAACTTGTGTATTGTGGTTGTGGAGCATAGGTAGTTGAAACAATGGGAGGGGTAGGGACTACATGAGTGTGAGCCATAGGTGCGTACGATTGGTACACACTTGTAGGTACTGTTGTAGGCATTGAGCTACCATATAGCGGTGCTTTACTAACAAACGAGGTCCATGGTGTGTTTCTTGGCATGCCCATCATTGGGGTAGGCATGGTATCCGTGGTGTCATCCAGGAAAAGCTGAGCTAGACTTGGAAAAGTAAAGCTATCACTTGTGGGCTCAGATTGCATTGAGACCCCTGGCGAAACAACATATGGGGGATCGATGGGACTCACTGGGGGAGTCTCCATTTGTGATAGAGTGGGTTGTTTCCCTTTGCCCGTGTCTAAAAATTGCATAGGACCCGTCGAAGGTATGTTTATTACTCGATTTTGCCTCTCGGACTGGATAATCCTATGGATGACATTGCAGATCATGTGTTGTTGTTCCTCTAGACTAGTGGCACTGATGTGGATTGTACAACTTCTAACCAACCCACATGGTATGTGTAGCCCATGTATAGGTCTGTCAAAGTCTCCGTGTGTAGCTAGTCATATTCCCAATTTTCATTGAGAAATACCCCGTCCAAACTTGGTGTACTAGAGGGTTTCCGTGAGGTGGATGCAATGTTGCTTCTCGTGTTTTGACTTTTAGTCACCGCTACCTTAGAGGCGACTTTGGAAGGTGGTAGCTCGGTAGGGCCCTCATTAAATGAGGTAGGTAGAATGTCCATGTGGATACTCTGAGGGAGTGTGGGGTCTACAGGAGATGTGAATGGTGATTCTACTTCCCCACCCCCTTCGTTTATTTCACTAGCCGTAGGTTCAGAGCGCGTACCTCTACTAAAAGTTTCCATCAAACGGCTAAAAACACTAGTTTCAGGTTGTTGGGCCCAGCTAGGCACGGTTTCATTTGTTCCCTTGGGGCTTTGTGTAAAATGCTCTTCCATAATATCGTAGTCAGAGGAAGAGTCGCTAGCCGCTATATTTGGGTCTTGGGTTGCACTACCTTGGGTCCCCGCCGAGGGCGTAGACCCTAGCGTGGAAGGATAGTGAGTACCCCCGTAAATCGAAGCACTAGCTAGTTGTTCGGACTCTAGCACACGACTAGAGCATAGATACATGTGCTTTGGGTGCCCTACAAGTGTCGGCAAGTACCCTCAAAGGTTACTTGCTTTGTTTTGTGGGTGTTTTGCACCCCGTTTTTTACTTGATTTTTTTTGTTTTTGATGTTTTTTTAATGTTTTTTTAATGTTTGATTTTTTTGATTGAAGTGTGTGATAGCTCGAAACGAGCATATCACTTAAAGGGTCGCTGTGTGCTTTACAGCACAATTTTCGGGCATCTGATGTTCCGTTGGTCCTCAAAAATCAATTTTTAGCTACGTGTGAAGCTAAAATTCGTTTTTTTAAAAGGCGACTGAGGCCTAGGCTTGAGCGTGAGCTTGGGCTTGGGTCTGGGAGATATTCCCGATCCCGGTCCTACCTTTAAATTTTTTTAAAAAAATTTTAAAATTTTTAAAGGATAAGACTGCCGCGGCCTATACAAGAGCACACACACACTCTCTCTACCTACTTCTAACTAATAAACCTACTCTTACACACTAACACACTCTATTAACTCTCACTAATCTACTTCCTACTTACTCTACACAGAAAACTAACTACCTTAATACACAGAGAATAAACACAGAACCTTTGAAATCTCTATTAACAAAGAAAACTAACTACCTTAATACACACAGAATAAACACACAACCTTTGAAAACTCCATTAATAAAAAAAACACACAGTATAACACCAAATCCCTCTTCTCAACACACACACACTCCTTCCTTACCTTTCCTACAATAGAAATTGCACCACGGAGAAGCACAAAGTACTACTCGAGCTTCATGTATGGCACTCCCCGGCAGCGGCGCCAAAAATGTGCGCGTATGTCGTACGTGTCAATGCAAGGAACTTGCCGATACACCGTGTGCGAGCCACAAATGGCTCCAAGCACACAACAAGCCTAAACTAGTAAGCTCAAAGAAGGCGATGGTGTGTCACTCACTGCTCTACGCTTGCTTCGTGGAGGATTCCTCGCCGCGAAGAAGAAGGAGATGCCGCTACGCCGCGCTCAACCGCCTCACCGCCGCTGTGCCGCTGCAATGCTCGATCGCACTCTCTCTCTCTCTCTCTCTCTCTCTCTCTCTCACACACACACACACACACACACACACACACATACACAAACACACAAGGAGGTGAAGAAGAAGATGATGGAGATGGAGATGGAGCAAGAGCACTCTTCTATTGCACAAATGAGAGAATGAGTGAATTTTAGGTTAAGTTGACTTTTATATGAGCTCGCCCCATTCACACTTGGGCGCCCATGCTTAACCAACTAATCCCTTGAATGTTCCAGTTAGAGTGTGCCTCTCATCGGCGATCACTCTTACCCTTTTCCTATTGGACTGACAAGCCCGGTATCTGACTCTATCAAATAAATAATACAATGTCCGCCATAGGTTAGAACGTCTGTCGTAGGTGATAGGGTGTCCGTGAGCCATGAGGGTTAACACGATGCCGATAGCGGCAAGCCTTAAGCTTAGAATCTAGTGAGTGTGGTCCCTTTGCAAGGCTGGCGACGACCATTCTCTACTCACGAAATAGTGCACTGGTTAGCTTAGTATGAGCAAATAGAAAACTAATGCATACTCGAGAAAGAGTGAGAGGAGACGATCTGAGGTTGATGAGCAGATTGTGCTATAGCGACAAGAAGGGGGGAGAGGGGGGGACGGGGTGATCCCACCACAAATGAGGGCGCACACGGGAGGAGGGGGAGATGCGCAAGAACAAGAGCGGATGGGTGGGGTTGAAATAAATTAAAAATAGAAACCATACATCCTCCATGCTCAAAAAGAGCCATGGAGTTCCAAAAAATTACATCAGACCACTACCAAGCTAACAAGGCATCGTCCCGAGGGCTTTTACAAGAGCCCCCAAACCCACTGCTACACAAAGAGACCATACAACTCATAAAGTTCAAGGGGATTTTACATGGAGCCCAAACCCAAACCATTCATAGGAAACTTCCAATAAATCTATTAACAATCAAGAGAAAAAAACAACCCAAGTGAGCATTGTTGAATAAGCAGTCAAGCATAGACACCAATCTATAGAATAAAATGAGAGAGGACTGGGATCCATGTTCGGGAAAAGTGTGCCTCAGCTTAGCCTTGAGCCGGTTGAAAATCCAAATCAGTCGCTTGAAGGGAGGGGAAGAAGGAGAAAATCCGCTTGGAAAATTTAAGAAAATAGAGTAAAATTGTGAAAAATGCCATTTATTTTGCAAAATTTCCTCTTTGAATCTACCCCAAAGGGAATTTTGTATGTTTGTGAGAATAATTTTTCCCGAACAGTGACTGGGATGCCACCACTGTTGAGTGTGCTTCCTTCATCCAAGACAATGCCCTCACTCGGAACACCACCCCCAATATGGGGATCACCCAACAACATCACATCAGGGCCAAACAGAGACGAATTGGAGCCACGCTATGGGATCACCCAACAACATCACATCATGTCCAAACAGACACAAATCCAAGCCAACCAGCTATCCAAACACCACCACCCCAAGGTCGGGTAGGTTGCCACATAGTGAGCTGAATCTTCCACAAATGACCCCTTCTCCTCGTGGTGACAACCAGGCTACAACATGAAGGGTGATTCTACTTTGCCTTTTAAAGGTCATAAAGAAACTCCTCTTTTCTTTCTACAAATGTAGACCTAGCCCTCAACTCTTTATGTTTTCACTCACCGAGCAAAGTTGAGGTAAAACCTTATGTTGGGGACCTTGAGGCATCATTGTTCTTCTAGCCCCAAATAGTGTGCACATTGCATGTTGTAGCTTCGGCAAAGCAAAGTCGGATTCTTTTGAAGTACAATTGACCTACCTCACGTGGAACATGAGTGCGTGGAGAGAGAGAGAGAGAGAGAGAGAGAGAGAGGTCTCCAATAGGGTTTGGCAAAAACATTTTTCCTGAACATAGTAACTGCAACACAAATAAGGGCACAATAAAAACTCCTTCACTTTTTTAGATCAAAATTCGAAGAGTTCTTGAAGTGATTATAAGGACTACAGTCCATCCTCCTTGCTTTTGTTTACACGCGCGCGCACGCACGCGCACACACACACACACACACACACACACACACACACACACACACACACACAATGTCAGATGTTGATCTCTTGATACTTCTATGCATGCATGCATACATATCACTGAGCACCATCCCGGACCATGATAGATTTTAAAAAGGATCCTTCAGCAAGTGAGATACCAGCGCTCTGGTCTATGTATTAGCTCTTACCCTATGTCTCCCCACATAAACACCCACATTGTGATGTATGGGCACTCATTAACTACTGCCAAACCCCACTCTTTTCCTAAACAATTCCAGCTGGTCGCTGAGCAAATTTGGATTCTATAGTACCATCTTTTGATACTTCTTTATCAAGTTTTTGGGTACTTAGACATTGTCTTAGATTCATCTCCAAGTGTAATATTTTGGTCTCATGGGTCATTTTTGCCTTGTGAAGACGTTAATATCGGATGGCTCTGAATTCAAAACTTATGTTGAGTCTACTTAAGGGGGGTAGACAGATGCCTAGGGTTAAAAATAAGAATAAATTGTGAAGATAAGGGCAAACTTAAAATGCTCTTAGTTGCTAAAAACAAAGGGAGGATATTACCCATGTTCAAACCAGAATCTGTATAATTTTCAGGGTTTTGGTCAAGGTGTATTGAAAAACGGGATGGGATTGGGATCAATTGAGTGTATTAAAATCTGATCTGCTTAAAAAGCTGGTGACGCCTATGCTATGCATTGAAAACAACATATAAGGTAGTCTATTGAGAGTTAGGTGATCAAGACGGTGGGTCATTGCATCCCAACCTTGGAGGGATGATTTCTCATAATTTTTCATAAGGTCATTGCATCCCAACCTTGGAGGGATGATTTCTCATAAGTCCTAACCAGATGGGGGAAGTTATCAGATCTGGCGATAAGATGGGTCCACCAACACCAAATTACGTTGCCGAATATAGATGGCCATTGAAATCGATTTAAAACAAGTGAGTCTTCTTGAAGAGACTCACTTAGTCGGATACTATTGTTCTGTTAACTACGTATGTGATATGGAAAAAGGCAAGGACACACTGGATGTGGAAGAACAGGCGTCTATAACTTCTCAATATGTTTATAAATGTAAAAACCACACCAAGTGTGGTGATTAAACATGTATATGAGGGTTGATAAGTGAAGTAGTGGGAATGAATAGTTGCATACTGTTGGTTCTATGCGGATAATAAAAATTGTTTTTTTGGGGCCTTTGTTAAGTTCCTAGCAAATGAGGCTTACCAAACAAATTAGGGGTTGACTGTTGGCCCAGGAGGGTTGATGGGATTATGATTCGTTGCTCATACTTGGCTATATATCTACTCTATGAGCACAACAATGATGCCTACTTGGCCTTTTCTAGGCTAAAACTTACATATCTATTGGTGAATGAAATCTTTATGTCATCTAAAGTATGGGATTTATCTTTGATGAATACAGGCACCTGGCATTTGGCAGGTATACTAGTTGGATATATGTTTCCTAACTACTATAAGAAATTTGGTGATTTTGGTGAACATGTTTACAGTACTGATTTGAAGATTATTGTGGATTCTATAATTAGAGGCCTTCTTAGTAAGGGTCTTAATCATATTTCTCTTCACCCGCTTAATGCACATCTAGCCTTTGCCGCTTTTCTGGAGTGTCTGACTGACTTGGCCTTCATTTGGAAGAGGATGGGGTGTAGGAGGGACAATTTATTTGCCATGAGCTTATGGAGGTGATTAACATTTTGATGAATAGGTGTACGCCATGTGTGCAAGAATGGCGAGTGTGTAAGAGATGGGTAAGAGTGGTCAAACGATGCACTTTTCCCCCCAAAAAGGAGGTGAACAACTTTATGATTTTTGGCCTTTTATAACTCCGCATATGATCTTTGATTTGAGCGGAGATCATAGATTTGCAATCTACACGTTGAGCTCTTTCCATAGATATGCTACATGATATGGTTTTACCCGCTAGATTTTGAATTCCATTTCGGGGGGAAATTTTGAATTCAAATAAACTAGTTGTTTGGCCTATTTAAATTCAAAAGTTGTCCTTTGATGAATTTCTTAACACTAAAGGTTTGACTTCCTTAAAATGCCAAATAAAGAGGCCCTCCTAGACCCCATTCTCTTCCTAATGAAAGCTCCAACTGGAGCAGGAAATTCAATAGAACTTGCCCGTGCATTGGGTGTTCTCTTTTGTGACAAAATGAGATGCCTCAAAGTTGGTTCACACCTGAGGTGATGAGCTCATTATCTAATAGTACAGAGCATTGGTTTGTTTTTTGGCTTAGATAAAGCACCTAACACGGCAACAACTATATGCAAACAATTGGTTGTTGCACAAGCTACATGTCGACTTAACTGTGAGGAGTTTGATAAACTCCAAGACTTACCTAGAAGGATTGCAACCCTTCTCATTGAAGAGATGAGGGGATTGGGATATGAGTTGGGGTCGTCTAATGTTTCGGTCCTATTCCCTACTTATAAAGTTCACATACATATATTTCGTTGGATCTCCGATGCATTCAAAGGGGTTTTTACTAATATTACGAATGACGTTTGGGGTGCTTGAATTTAGTATTGCTTGAACTTGAAGAAATCCGTGCTACAAAAAGGAGAGACTTAAAACAGTTTTAGAATATTGAGTATTGCCGTTTTGGCTAGTAAAAAGCTTAGCAGATGTGTTTATTAATCTACCCCAGGACCTATTTAGTATCTTCACTGCAGACATCATGCAGTGCTATGAGAATATCCCACTTATGGGTACGTTTGGCCTTCTTCATGGTCTATAAGAATTAATCTCACTAGCTTTTACGCGCAAGAAATCTCTAGGGTATAAGAGTATTTCACTTTGCAGACGAGCATGCTAGGTTAAAAAAATGTAAGCTCCAACCACCTCGTAATTTTGATGAGGCTAATCTTGGGCAATATATGATATGGATCCTTAATCATCGTTTCATTCAATTAGGTGGGACTTGTTATAAATAGATTATGGGCATTCCCATGGGATTCTCTTGCTCTTAGATAGTGTGTAACCTATATCTATTCTTTTTTGCATATAAATGGTTAGTGAAGATGATGGCATGTGGATAGGGTAGGACTACTCTCTTAATTTAATCACACATAGTGCTCCATGGATGATTTGTTGACGATTAATAATTCGCAATTCGTGGAGTTTCTTAGTGACATATATCTTTCTTTCTTAAGAATTAAGCCAACTTAGTTGCATAGGGAAATAAGGAACGATAGGTGGTTTGTCACCCATACCAATTACTTAAATAATGATTTCACTCTGTCACCACCCTTTATAGGAAGCTTTTCCACTTTTTTTTTTTTTTTTTTTGGAAACAAGATAATTTGGGTCTACTTGCATCTGAGTTTGTCAAGCGTATAGAATGCCTTGCACACATGTCTTGGCATGGTGTTTCTCATTGTTTACTTTCCTCTGACATATTCATAGCGTATGAAGAAATGTGCACTCTTATACGCAATAACGGGCTCAATAAAAAGGGACTTGATTTCATGTATATGCAAATCTCTAGTTACTCACAATTGGCCAGGAGTCAGATTTGATCCGACTAAATTATGTACAATTATTAAGTAGTAGGCCCATACTCTATGGGTCTACTGCCTATTAGGCTATGGTGCACGGGCATGGGTGGGCGCACGCACGTGCGTGCGCACACACACACACACACACACAATGTCAGATGTTGATCTCATGATACTTTTATGCATGCATGCATACATATCACTGAGCACCATGTCGGCCCATGATCGACTTTAAAAAGGATCCTTCAGCAAGTGAGATACCAACGCTCTGGTTTGTGTCTCAACTCTTACCTTATGTCTCCCCACATAAACACCCACATTGTGATGTATGGGCACTCATTAACTACTACCAGACCCCACTCTTTTCCTAAGTAGTTCCAGCTAGCTGCCAAGCAAATTTGAATTCTATAGTACCTTCTTTTGATACTTCCTTGTCATGTTTTTGGGTACTTAGACATTGTATCAGATTCATCGTAGTGTAATGTTTTGATCTCATGGGTCATTTTTGCCTTGTGAAGACGTTAATATCGGATGGCTCTAAGTTCAAAACTTATGTTGAGTCTACTTAAGGGGGGTAGACAGATGCCTAGGGTTAAATGATAATAAATTGTGAAAATAAGGGCAAACTTAAAATGCTCTTAGTTGTTGAAAACAAAGGGGAGGATATTACCAATGTTCAAACCAGAATGTGTATAATTTTCAGGGTTCTAGTCAAGGTGTGTTAAAAAATGGGATGGGACTGGGACAAACTCAACCGAGTGTATAATTTTCAAGGTTCTGGTCAAGGTGTGTTAAAAAACGGGATGGGACTGGGATGGAGCTCAATCGAGTGTATTAAAATCTGATCTGCTTGAAAAGATGGTGACACCTATGCTATGCATTGAAAACGACATATAAGGTAGCCTATTGAGAGTTAGGTGATCAAGACGGTGCGTCATTGCATCCCAACCCTGGAGGGATGATTGCTCATAAGTTCGAGGGAAGGGAGGATCCATATTTTTTGTCGTAACCATATGGGAAAAGTTATCGGATCTGGCGATGAGATAGGTCTACTAGCACGAGATTACGATGCCAAATATAGATGGCCACTGAAACCAATTTAAAATAGGCGAGTCTTCTTGAAGAGACTCACTTAGTCGGGTACTCTTGTTCTATTAACTGCGTATGTGATAGTGTGTTGGTGGGCTCTGAGTGGGAGCTATGGAAAAAGGCAAGGACAAACTGGTTGTGGTAGAACATGCGTCTACGACTTCTCAACAGGTTTATAACTGTAAAAAGCACACTAGGTGTGGTGACTAAACATGTATATGAGGGTTGATAATTGAAGTAGTGGGAATGAATAGTTGTGGACTGTCGGTTCTATGTAGTAACGAAATTTGTTTCTCTGGGGCAATATTTTAATGCTTTTATAAGAAAAAGTAGGTTTTATAATCATAGAAATAATAGAGCGATTTAATGAAATCGACATTATGAATCCCTTAAAAGAAATAATTCTTTCACAAATAAAAATATTAAAGAAAATTTAAATGATTTAATACTTCACATCATAGGATCAAACTCCTTAATCCCTTGTCACCTCACAATGATTCCATGACAATGAGGGTCCAATTCATATGCAATGTGCATGCATCTATTTTCTCGTGCTCTACACATGCGCTACTATGCATTGTGGCGATGTATTGTACCATTCGGAAGACACATTGCGATGCATTTGCAAGAACTAGAAAGCACATTGTTTTTCCAATTCCTTTTTTTTGGTGCAAAACCCACAAAGAGTGGGTGGATATATCATCTAATCAACAAAAATTACATCAGACATGCTCAACTTGAGCGAGGCCAACAACCGAAACAACTAGAGATACACCACCTAGTACATCGGCTACATAGGGGAACCACCCCATCCTAGCAAGACCGGACACCAATTACTAGAGCATCCCCATCATACATGGGCTGATCAGGGAGCCACCCTTGCAAGGAAAACAAACTCGGACACATGATGAGACATCACCAACCAAAATGAGGTAGTAGTAGAGCCGAAAGGGTCGGGGCCCAAAGTCCCCATCACCATACTTGGTCTCGAGAAGTGCCACCTTGTCGAGGTCTCTGTCATCGACGTCCGCAAGCCCCTAATGTCACATGAGAAGAAACAAAAAAAACAACAGCTACCCACACCCAGAAATCAAGCCAGTATGTCTCTCTAATTTTTCAAGCAAGTCACGTTAGGAAGAATCTACGAAGATGCTCAGTTTGTTTGTGAAGGACCAGCGGCAAAATGAAAGAAAAGTTCTTCTTCTCTCTCTCTCTCTCTCTCGCTCTCTCTCTCTCTCTCTCTCTCTCTCTCTCTCTCTCTCTCTCTCTCTCTCCTTTTCATTTTTCATGTGGCTCTCTTTTTCATCTTTCCACATGGAGATATTTATCTTTCTCTCTTTTGGAAGGTGCCCGGTGCTACCATCTCTCTGTCTGAGAGAATATTGGAGGCCCTCTCCTGAGGGTGATGTTGGTGTGTTCCCCGTGATGGGCAGCAAAGAAGATGTCTCCTTCTCCCTCTGTCTCACGGATGCAGTTGGGCTCCTCTTTTGTAGAGCAAGGCAAGGTGTAGCACTCGCGAGGGCGGACAACTCTTGGCCGTTTTATGCAGGGTGTAGCAGTACATCAACACCATTGCGCTTCAAACAATGACAATAGAGGAGTAGGTAGAGGTGGATGCAGGAGGCATATGCGTAGCTAGAGCGTGCTCTCTCCCTCTTTCTCTCTCCCTGCCAAGGATCACACTCAAAAAATGCAGCTCAAGGGCGAGGCGGGCTTCTCAATCTTCAAGGAAAATATCGTGCAACAACACGGTATTTGTGTGTGTGTGTGTGTGTGTGTGTGTGTGTGTGTGTGTGTGTGTGTTGCGAGGATAATGATTCCAGTTCTTGGTGTTGGTAGACTCAAGAATGTCGACGAGCGTAGGTGGAAGGTGTGTCTTGCACAGAGGAGATTGAAGGAAGGCTTGGAGCTTAGCTTGGGAGAGTGAGAGTCAACAGGTGGAGGGTGTGCGTGTGGTGTTGATGGTTGGGTCAACAACACGACATAACTCAACAAAGCCTTATTTTCTGAGAGTTATGGAATGCTGAGGATTATGGTTTATAAACATCATTTGTAATAAGTAGGTGGTCTAGTTGTAGAAGCTGGGGTGCAATGGCACTTCCAAATTGTAAATACCAAGCCATTTGACCCCTCAAACTCTATTTTTGGTTAACCTAAGGTAGCCTTAGTATATAAGGTACCTAGGTCACTTTTGATATTGTGTGTGAGCTTCATCCTGGCGCTACTCCCCGCTCGTTCATCACATTGTAGATCCAACTGCACCATTGCGCTAGCCTCGGCAAGAGCTACGCGACAATGCCAAGCATTCCTTGCGGAACAAAGCGAACGCGCTCACACATCTACAAGCTATTTGCGGCTGTAGGTATATCAAACAATGTCTGTTTCTACGTGCAAGTAGTCATTAGAATCATGGCGACATAAGCTATGCATAGGTTTTCATCATGTATCCTAGTGAGGGGATGGTGTTCCTTAAGTTTTGTATGATTCTAATATGGTTTAGTGAGTTTTCTTCCATTTGTGTGTATGTGGGGTAGGTGGTGTAGTTGAGAGCAGTGAGACTCTAGATTGTGGTTTAGTTGTCCTTCTAGATTTTTTTATGTGTACAATGGTCTCAGCCTGACAACTTGAGAGATTCCCTCCGTGTGCCTATCGTATCATCTGTGTCCTCGATTGACATTATGTTGATCTAGGTTGTGTTGTATGCACTTTATGGGTGGTGTGATTTGATCTCGCAACATTGGCGCTGCCGGAGATTCAAGGACTTAGATAGGTTTTCCTACTAATACTCGTGTGATGGTTGCTTGCTTTAGTTTCGACTAAAGAAAGAATTTTTCTCAAGTGGATTCGGAAGAGGTTATTCCGAGATCAAGTGGATAGCCAGCAAGAATGTGTCTTGCCGAGGGTCTGCGATGACTAGGTAGATTTAGTTAGGATTTGTAGAATAGAGTAGTTGTTGGTGGTCAAGTGGTTTGTGAGGTGATAAAAGCGTTTGCTAGTCCGTGTGTGGCATTGAAGCGTTTTTCTACTCATATACGCAAAACCCCATATGATTTGTAGGAGTAGCTTTAGGTAAGTGGTCTGATTTTGATCTAGAGCTATTCATCATTGATTTATTTGTTGAAGTGCTTGTTTGCATTTGAAATCACGAAAAAGTCTGCTTTTGAGGAAAAAATGCAATAAACAGCTTTCTTTGACATTTTTGCATGACTGATTGGTGATGAGCATATAAGAGAGCATGTGCAAGGGTTCTGTGTACAAAAAATTCAATTCTGTAAACTTGGACATTATATGCGTATGATGTCTCAAGGGGCATTTGGAGACCAAATCTAAAAAATCTAACTGTACCAAAGTGTTCAGAAGGGTGGTTTAACCCTAAGTACACATTGAGACTAGAGTTTTGACCAACTTTTGACACCCAAAAGGCAAAAGACCGAGTGTCCGAAACAGAAAAAGAGAAACTTGTGATTCTGAGCACATTTTTGCATGGAAATTGGTAGAAGCGCTTGAAAGCCAGTGCTAGAGACTTTGGGATTCTTGTGAATGAGTTCTATCCAAAAATTCATCAGTAGACATCATACATGTATGATGTCTTAGCAACAATTTTGAACTTTTGACATTATACCCATCTTTTGCATGTTGTGTCGAACACATACACCAAATTTCATTTCATTTGGGCTTATAGATTGAGAGTTAAGGAGATTTTACTCTTTCAGGGGGGTGATTTTTTGCATTTTTGACATCCAAAATTTGTTGTGAGCACATATTCTTGTTGTACACACTAAGGGGCACCTCTGGTAGAAACAAAATTCCATTCTGACTACCTGGACATCATACACGTATGATGTCTTAGAGTCCAGATCTGAGGTCAAAAGTTACAACTGAGTGCATCCTTGTGATCTACAACATTTAGGAAGCATATAGGCCAAATTTCATTAAATTTGAAGCATTTTTGGGCTTGTAAAAACCTTAATATGCATCTAGACAAGTGAATGCTTGTATTGGCCATAACTTGCTCAGAAAGTGTTAAAATTCAATTTTGAAACTTGTTGTGAGTTGCTAGTATAGAGAGGAACCCTCTCAAGTGAATTTCACTTCATTCTGACTAGTTAGACACCAAACGCGTATGATGTCTAAATGACACTTTTAGAGACCAAAATTGAGATCTTAGCATACTAGGGCAAGCTCATATACCAAATTTTGTCAAAATTTGAACATATAGACATTATACGTGTATAATGTCTCATGCCAAGATCTCAAAGTCAAATTTCACTTTTGACCACATAGGAGGGTTGGAAATGATGTTTTAAGCTTGTTTGCAAAATTTCATGTCATTCTGAGCCAAAAGGCTTTATACGCGTATAATGTCTTAGTGGCCAGATCTGGGTCAAAACAAACATTTGGGCATACCTCAGTGTCCTAGAGCATAAAAGAAGTCCCTAGCCAAAATTTCATTGCATTTGGAGCTCATTTGAGCTTGTAAAAGCCAGGAAACAGATCTTGATATATTCATGCTTGTATTGGCCATAACTTGTACAAAAAGTGTCCAAATTGAATTCTAAAGTTGCTGAGAGTTTCTTGAGTGATAAGGAATCATTGGGATAAAAGTCACCTTATTGAAAAAACATCGTTTAAGGCCTCAAAATTCATTCGGAAGTTAGGGGTGTCTAAAACCGACAATTTGAGAGAATTGTGAGAAAATGGTAATGATTTTGGACATAGTTTTGAATTTTCCCTAACCAAAGCACTTGAACACATCGGTCCAAGACTACTTACATCAATCTAGAGTTGTTAAGCCTAGAGATCGTGTTCTCTTAGAGTCAAACTCAGCTTATACAAGCTTCAGAATCCCAGCGATAGAGAAGCATCCGCCCATAATGGATCTTCCAAACTTGCATTTGATAAAGGCCAATTTTGTCAAGAGATTTTGGATGAAAGACCATGAGAGTGAATGATTATATAGATACATTGACGACAATGAGGTTAACCTTTATAGGTGCTTAGAGCCATACCCAGAAGAGATGACAGATTACAAGCTCTTATGAGCCTATACATACCAAGTTGACTATCAATGGAAATCTATAGTTGTTGACAAGTATGGACGAGAATACAGAGCTGTAGAAAGAACAAATCCCTAGACTACACTAGAAAGAGGTGGATATTTAGTCAATGAAGGACCATAGATACCTCTACCATACATGAGAATTCCAAAAAGGGAGCCACCTGGATTCCCTTCTAGAGCGATAACGAGAGATGAAGTGATCACAAAGACGGCAGGCATGCCTTCTCAAGGACCAGTCTCCAACATAACAACCAATTCCTTTGAAGAAGAACCTACGTCAGGACAAGGGTCCTACGGATCAAGGCCCAACCTAGGGGGTCAGGGACCTAGGCCAAGGGCCGGCTGGACCAATGCGGACTGGGGATCCGCTTAGGGCAATTGCTAGGAGCTAGCCTATATAAGGGGCGGTAGGGAGGAGGATCCCACATTCAGCTACCCTAGGTCTTATATTGGTATTAGAGCTCAGGGGGAGGGAGGAGCTATGGAGGAGGATGAAGCCTTGCACGGAAGCATGTTCTCTCTCTCTCTCTCTCTCTCTCTCTCTCTCTCTCTCTCTCTCTCTCTCTCTCTCTCTCTCTCTCTCTCTCTCTCTCTCTCTCTCTCTCTCTCTCTCGTGATCGGAGTTTTCGACACCACCATGGCCGCAGGAATCGGCTCTGTGTAGATACGGCTTGTCAAGAAGCATAGGGCGGGAAGGGACGCTTGCGGGAGGGGGAGAGGAAGATCGACATGCACCAATTCGGGCGGGCCTGGCACCAAAAGGGTGCGCCCCGGCAAGGTAAGCAATTTTCGTCACAGAACGGAGCCCTGTAGGGGTGTGGTTGGGACGGCACGACCGTTTTTGTCTCCTGCGTAGCCTGCGTTTTTCCGCCATGGCTGTGAGGTGAGAAGGAGTCCACATGTTGTATTTTTTAAAAAAAAATTGGACGCCCTAGGGTGCCCAAGGGGCCCATCCCACCATGGCAAAGCTTTGCGACATTTCGGCTTCAAGCAAGGTCTTAGCCTACCCCATGAAGACGGTTGCACACCTTCCATAGCAATGCAGCCCGGCGTTTGACAATTTTCTGCAAAAAATTTTCGGAGACCCGCTAGGCCGCAATGTGTCAAATAAATCATGAATTCAACAGCTAACGTCGTTTTGCAAGGCCGATGCGGTTTTTGGCCTCGAATGAAGGTGACATGCGTAGGCTAGCTTCCATGTATCACTAGATAACATGCATCGGCCATGCAACAAGAAACAGATTGCAAAGTTTTGAAAGATCAACTTCCTAAAAACGATTTGGGATTTGATGGTAGAGCAGAGCAATGATTGATCACAAGACTATGCAAAGATGGCGCACATTCTCAGGACTGCAGCACGAACCATGAAAAACATAATGCCAGTCGTCGCCGAGATCGGAACAAAGTCAAGGTGAGTACCTCACAAGTTAAGCAGTAGCTTTTCTTTTGTTTGATAATTTTTGTATGGCATACTGCATAACAACATATTGCAAAAAAGGTGAGTGCACTTTAAGCCCTTCAAGCAAAAGCATGGCTTGTGACAATTATCATATACATTACATATTTGTTGCATATAATCTTGAGAAGTATCCAAATCAAGTACAGCTTGCGTACAAATAGCCTCTCTAGCATTACAAGGAGTTTGGCATGACCTACAGCTAGACTTTGCTAGAAAACTTCTACGAAAGCAAGATACAGATGGAAAAGTTCACGGGCCACTGCTGGCCTTATCTACTCAAGGACAACCGTAATCACGCTAAGCAGTTAAACATTCATACCTTGCAAGTATATTTTTTGCTTCGCAATATGATGTACAAGTAGACAAGGTCCATTTTCTTTTGTGCATGATCGACAAGGTCGAGTCCTTTTGCTATGACATTTTGTCATCAATAGCATTTGTTGGCAATGAGGCCAGACAAACTTCTACGAAGCAAGGATTCAACTAATACATCTTGCATTGTGGCTTCCCACGTTTGGCATATGCTATGAGCATACACATTGGGGAAGGAATAGGCAAGGTGTTTGCAGGTGAATTCAATTTTGCAGGTTATGGCATTATGTACTAGACGAGTGTATACGACATACGAGGGCGTCGATGCAGATATGGCTATGGGCCGTTTTGGACGGAGTTTTTCTCCCAACTTTCATGACAACTGGTTGCAGCAACAACGACCAAGAAGCACGGCTTCAGGGAACTGGCAAAATAGGGGATATCAGCTCACAGAATCCCTACCAGTTTAAATTCCGCAAGATACTTACAATTTTGGTTCTTCTCACATTTGAGGCCATCACTCTGCGCAAGGGCTTACCATTCTTTATGCAAGGCATGCTCGGGACGTGAATTCAATTCTGCCGCTTCATGAATTACGCTTCCGCTAACACACTCGCAACTCTGTCAAGGACAGAGTACGGATGGATTGTTGGTTGCTATCAACCCTCAACAATACTAAAAAGAATCTACAATTTCGTCTCGATTCACCAGCAAGGTGCCCCTTTCAAGTCATCCTCATATAGTCACGACCCTACACGGTAGACGGTCAAGATTTAACTTGTGTTTTCTGATGCCTCTCTCGATGAGAGAGTCATACAGACAGCTTGTGGAATGCTTATAGGATAAGCTGCACTTCACGCATAAGATGTCTAAGAGCACACATTCTGGGCACACACTCTACAAATTTAAGGAAAGTTCCTCAGCCTAGCATGCTCTTCTTTTCTCTCTTTTTCTTATTTCTTTCAAGAGTAGCGAAACTCTTCTAAGAAGCTTTTGCTACATATTCTGCTCTTGAGTCATCTTGAGCCAGGGTGCTCTAACTCACAGCCAGCACGTGGCTAAGATGCTACTCAAATTAGTCTTCATCGGTTCGTCAATTTAACACTATTTTGCATCAGGGCTATGAGCCAAACAGGCTAAGAGACGATGTCAGGAGAAGGGTAAGGCCCAACTATTGGCATTCTTTGGGTGATTGTTTTCAAGATATACCCAAGGAAGTACACATTGACGTAAATGGACAAGCAAGAGTCTTGTCATTACGGATGTTTAGGGTATTATTTTTGCACTATATGTTTCTAGTGCGATGCTCAAGTTGAGTTTTTGATACTCTTGCACTTACATCAGCTGATCTATACCATGGAGTCTAGAGGCAGCACACAGTTGAGACAGCATGGATGTTAATACGAGCTAGACATCTGACTTATGTGGATTTCTTGCTCTCACTATAGCACTACAGCGTCTCTATGGACATACTGTATTGGGGTAAGACCCGGCGGGTGATTGTTACATCACCCCATAGGCATTCAGGATCACCAGTTGATCTGCATTGAGAATCACAGTTGATCTCTCCCAGTTACACTTTCAAGGAAAGAATTACACAATCTACCACACGCGGTAGCAGACGGACACACTTTCCAATTTGATTCCAATCATTCTGTACACGGTTGACTATGTTGTTTACCGTTATCTGCTAATTGAGCAGTTTCTACAAAGAGTCTTACCAAGGGGTTTGACTAAGTAGATTCTAATCCAAGGTCTTGAATTGCAAAGGCAACACACGGGGTTTCCAGTGCAATGCTGTTTGTTTTCTTTCAGGTAGGGGACATGCTCCTCTCCATGTGAAATACAAGTAAGTGTACATTACGTTCAAATCTCCAGGTACGCATCTATTGATTCGGTGTTATTCCATTCTTAGTATGCTTTTCTCGGTTTTTCAAGACGTATAAGTACGCTTGAATGTTACAGAGCCATGCCAAGGGCATGTCAGCACAAAGTATTTTGGGCCAAGTGTCCAATCTATCTTTCTGCTTTATGCTGTTACGAAACTACTTGTAGGGTTCAATTTGGCACATGTTGTCACATGGGATACAACATGGTCTCGGCACTCAAGGAGTTCGGTTTAGCCAGTGTGGAGCAATGAATGAGGGTCCCTCTCACTCCCGTCGTAGAGTGTTTGCCGTTACCTCCACACACAAGTACATCTTGTACTTGAAGGATGTTCCTTTTCACACATCCATACATGAGACATATTCCACATGTGGAGAATATGAGTCTCTGGACTGACACTGGCGCCATTATTTCAATTATGTGTCACGACCAAGTCCCTAGGTGCTGGTCACATCTGTTTTCTAGATCATTTTTTAGCACGACGTATCAGGAGCAATTTCGTGGCCATAAATTGTCGGATACTCAAAATGTCTTGTTAAGGTACAAGTACTGCTAAACAACATTACAAATGGTTGTTTATACATATAGCAAGGCTATAAGTTGTTAATGAAAAGTTTCATTGTCTGTATCTAGAAGTGATCAATGTTTCACCTTCTATTGTGACTGACACATTTCAGCAAGGCTTGCAAAATATTGCAACGAAAAGTATTTAGTTTCGTTTAGAACTATTTACATTCCTTTTAATGTGTGCTAGGCGCATCACATTTGCCATCAGTATTGGCAAGGACCATTATGGATATACAGGTTCGGGTTAGTTTTTGCTATATGCATGCACACCTGGTGTTATGGGCCCTAGTGTTTAGCAAAGGCTAATTTGGAACGGCATGCATATTCCTCAGGCTGTTGCTTATGAAGCATTTTGCACTCTATGTGCACTATCTCTATGAGATCACTTTTGGGTCTACTAATCACCAATAGAGGTCATGGCTCGGTTTGGGCATTTGTAGATTTTTTCAAGTTAACCACGATGGTTATACACTACTGTGATTCCCCGTTTACCAGTCATCTGGGACGACTGTCTGTAAACCGTGAGGAAAACACACCTCAGTATTGTCAGTCATCCAAGAGGATAGGCAGATGACAAAGATTAATATTGTGCTAAAGGAACTGCTAAGAGCATACGTTAACACAACGCATTTCTAAATAGATGATTTTCTCCCTATTCTAGAATTTGCTTAAGTACAATTTTCGACTTCGAACACCTCTTGTGGTGGGGTTGGAGATTGTGTCAATACTTTCATACGTCAAGGACTTACCAGGTGTGCTGACAAAGTATGTTGGCAAGTAACCTTTATTAGGGAAGAACCTGTAGTTCTATGTGTTCCAATATGTTCAAAAGTCTCCCATAAGGACACACCCTACTATACTTCTTCGTAGCTATGAAGCTTTTTAAGATACTCACGCAAGTTGGAAATCTGGTTCTCAACTTCAGGGATAGTTGCACCAAGGTTTCCTTGAATTATTCCAGTACCTTCAAAAGATCTGAACACTGGTTATGCCTTTGGGAAACTCTTCGTTATGGTTTCTCCTTTACAGTACTCAAGTGAGTTATAAATGGAGTTACCATTTAGACCCAAGTGGTTGCAAACGGACAACAATGTTGAAAATCAAGATATTGCTCTTGGTTTCATTGAACCTCCTCACTGCACCAATTATCGGTCATACAGACAACTGGCTCATTTATGGGACGTCTATAAAGAGAACATCAGTATTCTTAAGAAGATATTACTACTTGTGTTTTCGAGGACGAAAACTCTTCCTTAAGGGGGGAGTAATGTCAGGACAAGGGTCCTACGGGGCAAGGCCCAACCTAGGGGGTCAGGGACCTAGGCCAAGGGCCCGGCTGGACCAGTGCGGACTGGGGATCCGCTTAGGGCAAGTGCTAGGAGCTAGCCTATATAAGGGGCGGTAGGGAGGAGGATTCCAGGTTCAGTTACCCTAGGTCTTATAACCTAGGCATAGTAGAAGGCTTGAAACGAAAGAAGGATTGGGAGAGTCTATGGTTAGACTTGTAGACAATTGGCGAATTAGACCATCCTAGATCCAAAAATGGGTAACAGGAAATACGTCAAAGATAAAGATCCAAGAGATCATGTAGCGGTTTTCAGAAGAGTAACTAGAGTAGAGAAAGTTTTGGATTTTGCAACACAGTTTGTACGATTTGGACTGACTCTAGAAGATTCCGTGGCTCATGGTTTGACTCAGTGGAAAGACGTGATTTTGAGACTGTTGACGAGCTGTTTGAGGAGTTCATCAAAGAAATCTCACAAAATGGCATCACTCACAATACGGTCTTGCAAATTCACATATTCAAACAAAAAGAGGATGAATTAGTACGCAAAGTGGCATTACGACTCAAAAGATATGTCAAGTTTTGTCCAAGAGTTGAACTACCTATGCAAGCACGATTGTTGTTGATCTTTATCCAGGGAATGAGACATGCGGGTCTTCAAAAATATCTGCACATGATAAGGAGCCTGATGCTAAATAAAATGATCAAAGAAGCTCTTTATCTGGTGGATAATTGTGAGGAATATAAAGAAAATGATTGTAAGAGTCAAAAGGATGATACATCCTCTCAGCACAATGATTCACAGATGAGTGAGTCCATTGCAAAACTAGCGGCGCCTAATGATCAAGAAAAATTTATCGACGAAATGGTCAAGAGGTTAGCTTCTCTTGTAAATGCTGACCCAAGGAAGCCTAAATGGTGTGAAATTGAGAGAAAATGGACAAACCATACGAGAGAAGAGTGTTACTATGGCATGGAATATGCTAAGGAGAGGTATGTACAACCTATTCTAGTAGCACCTCCTCCACCCATATACGTTACGGAGAATGCGCCAGGTCCAGTAGGAGCTGCAAGGCCACAGCCTGCTGTCTTAGGACAACAACCTCTGCTACCACATGTTCTAGATTTCCTATAGACATTAGATACATGCCAATGATGGAGCCAACTAACAAACAAAAGCTAGTACCAACTGCAATGTATTATAACAACCAAAGTGGGTACTGCCCTTCGAAGTGACAGAAGATGAGAGAAATAAATGGAGTGGGGAGGCCGGTACAACCTCCACCTCGTGCGTTTTGACCTGAAGAAAGAAGGTATGAGATGGACAAAAGTACATTGTGGTTCATTGTGAATAGAGGCTTAGATAGGTCAAAGCTTGTTTATAGCCAAGAAGAGTTGCAAGAAGAAGCTCCTCAACCAGAGATAGATTGTCACAAAAGCAGTGACAACCACTTGGTCAAACAATGTCCACCGATGAAGATCACACAAGTAAATGCCTATTGTCTTGACTGTGGCATCACTCACTTGATCCCCAACTGTCCAAAAAATCCAAACCAGGTCAGAAAGATCACAATGAATGTCTTAGGAATTGTTCAACTACCCAGTAGCTTGGAAAATGAAAACGTAACAAAAAAAAGGGACTAACAGTACTGACAAGAACAAAGGGACAAAAATTACAATTCAGTCATATATTGTGATCGATGTCTGCAAAACCAACCAAGGGTCAAGCCCAATTCTGATCATCATCATAGGTGGTGTAGTTGAGAGCAGTGAGACTCTAGATTGTGGTTTAGTTGGCTTTCCAGAGTGTTGTATGTGTAGGATGGTCTCAGCCTGACAGGCTAAAGAGATTTCCTTTGTGTGCCTATCGTGTCATCTGTGTCCTCGATTGACATTATGTTGATCTATATTCTATTGCATGCACTTTATGGGTGGTGTGATTTGTTCTTGCAACATGTGGGCAGGTTGTAAAGGATAGAGCAAGGTGAGAGAATTGATAGGAAGTCCTGAGGCCATCTGAACAATGCATATGGGTGGCGATGACTGGGAATCATGTATCTCTCTCTCTCTCTCTCTCTCTCTCTCTCTCTCTCTCTCTCTCTCTCTCTCTCTCTCTCTCTCTCTCTCTCTCTCTCTCTCTCTGCCATGATCCTGTGCGCTATCTCTGTCTCTCTCTCTACCATATTGCTCCCCTGCGTGCAAGCAGAATGTTGCCCTGCGCATCTCTCTCTCTCTCTCTCTCTCTCTCTCTCTCTCTCTCTCTCTCTCTCTCTCTCTCTCTCTCTCTCTCTCTCTCTCTCTTCCTGAGCTGCACAACATTGCTTTTAAAGGCCAAAAGGGACGAGGATGCAGGGCGGAGTACGATGGTGATGTGTATCTCTTTCACTAGTGCATGTTTGCATGCACCCAAGGAAGGCACTCTCACACCGGCATTGGCTATGTGTACTGCTGCAAAAATGTTTGCACATGTCACAAGATTGCAGAGTGGAGCGGGGAGGGATGGGACAAGAACGGGGGAGGGAGAGACACGCAAAACTTGTGCATCAGCTCCAGTTCAGCGTTGGTTTTAAAAGTTAAGGTGTTGTGGGAATCTTCCTAGGAAATTAATTAATGGATCTAACAATAGACCGAGTAGGGTGGGCCAAGCACATGCATGAGAAAGCACATTGTTCTTCCAATTCTCTTACAAAAGGTACACAAACCACACAAAATATGACAGCCCATCCGGAGATTGTGTGCTAGTTTTATGCAAAGCATCCCTACTTTTATCATTCCAACTAGGTCAATATTTTTTTGTTGGTTTTTTGGGGTGATTCCTACTATTCATCTCTACACATATGTAATATTTGGAATTTCTTGAATATCGTTATCTACTTAACGTTAACACCAAGGAGTATCTTACTCATTGGCCCAAGCATCTACAAGTCAAATTAAATTGTTCATCTTTTTAGAAATTTCAAAAGTCCATTTCATTTGTGCAAAAGATTTCAAAGCATTTACTAGCTATATCATCCCTTGTGCACTATGAAGCTGGAAATGCCACGCTTTTGAACCTCTCTCTCTCTCTCTCTCTCTCTCTCTCTCTCTCTCTCTCTCTCTCTCTCTCTCTCTCTCAATCAAATAACCTTAATAACCCTTGACCTTGTGTCTCAATGAGGGCACTGCTACCTTTGTTGGGCTTTGCCTTGATGACCTTTGTCATTCATAAGCCCGTGTATAGACTCCCTTTCAAAAATCTTTACTCAATAATGCCTCAAAATTTAGAGAAATTAGAAAGAGAAGACTCAGACTTGGTGGAATAAGCAAACAATGTTCACTCTTTGATTGGGTCATCTTTGTCTAATTTTACAAGTTATAAGTACTGCTTGAAGTATGCATGGTTGCCTCTTGCTCCATTCGGTCAGTCTCAATTGGCCAAAATAAGCCACGAGCTTCACGATCATTATAGGTCATAAACTTTTGAGACTTTGAAGCCTTTGAAATCATGTGGACTCTGGTGAGCCATTGCATGCCTCTTGCATGCCTTTCCATGGCCCCACACCTTGAATACGAGAGCTTGTACATGCTGCCTTGCCTAAGAAGCCTTGCTTTTGTGCTTCCCATGCGAAAATCCACCACTTGCCTTGTAAAGCTCAAGTGAAATGAGCAAAGAAAAAATCAAAGTTTGGGAGAATTTACCCAACTTGTTGATCACTATCTTTGCATGGCTTTCTTGGATTTACGGCCATTGTATGATGCTTTTTCCTTACTCGATGCCAAGCCTTAACATGCAAGTTTGATAAATAATTGAAATACAATAGGCTATAAACCATGCATTTAGCAAGGTCCTATCTTGACTATGCTCGTGAAGACTAATTATTTGGTAAAAATTTCCTTTGGAGTATGGAGTTGTGCCACTCCAAAGTGTGTTTGAAATAGAAATTCCATCATTTTGAATCATGTAATGAGAGACTTATATACTATTGAAGAAAATATCAAAAATTATTTATGTTTATCAAATCACAATATGCAAAAGAGTTGTAATAACACAATCAAATGTTTCTTTATTATAATATGCCAATACATCATAAAGTTGGTACATGACAAAGCTGAACGATAAGCAAAAGCTTCTACCGGATGAAAGTGAGGACCTTTACATGCTAGCCAGCCATGAATACAATTAATTAGAACTAATTTGTACATAATGGGTGATAGGTATCCAAGTAGCCCCCACTCATATTGTAATATATGGTATCTTCTTTAGCTTTTTAATATAAATATGGTGTGATGCAGTCCCTAAAAAGTTTAATAGGTTTGTAGGGTTTTTCTATTGGGTCCCATTTGGCCACATGTTTGAGTTTGTTTATGCTTTTTTATTACTTTGCAAGTTTGTCACAAATTACTTGTAATTATGCCGATCACAAGTGACATTCATCCAGAATATTATCCTATATTCCTGTACCATGAAATCCAAGTATGAATCTAGTTACTTTAGCTATCTTGTTTTGTTATCCTTCTAGTTGATGTGCTTTGTGGAACTGTGGATGTGGTCTAGGTGTGTTATAGAATTATTTTTGAATAATCTTGCATTCACTTTATGCTATAGAATGAAATATATCAATTTCTACCTACTATTTGGGTATTTCTTAACGATTAACAATGATATGGTTTAATCTAGGTAATTTGGATTTTTTGAATGTGGTATGTGTGTGTGTTTATTTCCCTTACTCTGCTAGCTGGATTGCTATATTATGTGGTTTAGAAGCTATATCAAAAGTTTGGCTTTATGAAGCATAGCCTATTCAAAACCTATGTCCTATGCAGATCATACACAAGGGTTTTTAATATGAATGATGAAAGAAAATAGCTTCTTCATAAATCTAACATATCAAACAATTGTGGTTATAACATCAAATAGCAATCACATCCCTTTGTTTGCATGTATACTATCCGTATGTTTGTGCGTGTGGATGCACGTGCTTGTGTGAGGTGTGTGTGTGTGTGTGTGTGTGTGATCAAAGAGTACTTGTATGTTTCTATCGAGGTTGTCTAGCTCATTAGACTCGTGGGATTTGCTTCTTCAACTAGGATCTCAAGAGGGTCCCCTTGGTTGACACTCGGCTCTTGGTTTCTCTATTGAATCCTTGATTTGCTAGTATGTGGCATGATCTAAGGTACGTAAAGACCAACAATGCTTAATGAAATTGAATACTTGGCCACTTGATCCAATGCCAACCCGATCAGCTGTCACAAATCTACTTTTTTGGAATCATCTCAAATCTCCTTTTCCAACTTCATTCCTACAAAATTATATAGTTTGGGCCTGGTTGTATAGCATGCGCACGTGTGTGTGTGTGTGTGTGTGTGTGTGTGTGTGTGTGTGTGTGTGTGTGTGTGTGTGTGTGTGTGTGTGTGTGTGTGTGTGTGTGTGTGTGTGTGAGAGAGAGAGAGAGAGAGAGAGAGAGAGAGAGAGAGTTTGTGTTGATAATGTACAGTAGTGATCTTGCACCAAACACAGCCTTGCAATATGTCGTTATGTCAAATGAACAAATGTGAGTGAGTTTTTTGGGTAGATTGACCGAGAAGTCATGTTGATTGTGTTGACAATCCAATGACTAGTTTGTATCCAGAGAAGGAATGCAGTTTTCATTTCTTGTATAAACCTTATGGCACCTTTTCAAAGATTCCTGAGATAACATTAACAGGTTCAAGCGCATCATGTCCCTTCAATTCACTTTGAGCATTCACAACATCTTTCTTTTCTTACTTAGGCAACTCATTAAACTTCATGTACAACATTGAACCTTTAAATGTTAGCCCCAAAAACCCCAAATAAAAAGTCTCCTTTGGCAAGAAATTTCCCATCATTGTACCAATATAGTCCCAATCTATAGTCGCATGTCGAGAAAATCCTGAGCAAACATGTGTTATTTAAAATCGCTATGTGTCTTTGACAATGTATGTTCTCACAAACTATCTTTATTTCTAACATGATCAACGCGCACAACAAAAAAAATTTGAATAGCTCTTCTATCATATCTACTTCTAATCTTGCATAAGATGATCCATCACCCAACACCTTTGTTACCATTTGTAGAGCCATTGATAGAAAAATTTTGACAAGTACAATGTAGTGTGCATATGCATGGAAATGTGTAAAAATGATTATAAATGTATGAATCTAAAAGCTTCAACAATGTGATTTTGGGTTTCAAATATGATGCAACATGTAAAATAGTCAGGTTTGCATGTCAGTAGTCGTGCACATGTACAAGCTCAAGTGGATTCTTTTGTCTCTAGGGTTGCCTTTGAGCTTTCTATAATGTAAATAATGCAAGTGGGAAGTGTGGTACTCTCATCCCACCCCGAAAGTTTGACACAAGTGGTAACTATCTATTTACGGTGCATGATATGCAGTGATCTGCATATTAAGTTAGAAGTGATGAAAACTATATTTGTGGTTTGTGGAAAAAAATTGAGTATCAAGGATCAAGCCCAAAAAAATTGGAAAAAATCAGAGTTTGTTTGGCATTTTTCCCTCAAAAAATACTCATCACAGATCAAAATTGGCCAAAATCGGCTCTAAAAAGGTCAAAAAATTGATCAAAATGGTATAAAAAGGGTCATTTTTGCCATATCACTCACAATTCCGTTAGTGTACAAGCTGAAATAGTGTGTGCAAGACCAAGTATGAGCACTTTCATCTCTCTGTGAGGAAGCACAATTTCAATAGGTGCTCATATGCACTCTCGAATTGTTCACGTCTAGTCTTTGAGTGCATGGAAGAGTGAATGAGGGTTTCTTCTCTTAAAATTTTCACTTGGTAGAGTCTGTGGAAGTTATAAGGTCTCCATGTATTTGTGCAAGGAATTGAAAGAATAAGGTGCGGCTCTCTGCAAGATTATGTGACACTATATCGGTGCCATTGGGATTGAGGCTACACCAAAGAGTCCAACAAAATGGAGTATGGTGAAGCTTTTGGAAGCAAAGTATCAGTCCTTGACTTGTTATCAAGCTCCAATTGCAAAAATCCCCCAACATAATGGTGTTCAAGATTGAGAACATGAAGATGTTAAACTTAGTTTTGCAACATTCTTTGCCTCATGGTAAGCAAACTCCAACTAGAGAGATAACCATTCCAATTGGATTGTTTGGTGCTAACGTATGTGCATAACATATCCTTTAGCACAAGATTAACACTTGTAAAGTGCCTATCCTCTTTGGATAACTGACAGTACTGAGGTGTGTTTCCCCACCATTTACAAACATTCCTCCAAAATGACCGATAAACAGGGATCACAATTCCTTTTATTATTGTTGATTAATCAATAATGCTGGAAGCAACCATCTTAGTCAATTGCATTGAGTTGATCTACAAGCAGCCAAACCAAGACATGACCTCTATTGGTGATTGATAGATCTATAATTAATCTCATAGAGATAGTGCACATAGAGTGTAAAATTCTTTAGAAGCTACTAATGTCATGAATGTGCATGCCGCTCCAAATCAGTCTTTGCTAAACACTAGGGCTCATAACACCTAGTTTGCGTGCATTTAGCAAAAAATAGATCCACACTTGCATATCCATAACCGTACTTGCCAATGCGTATGACTAATGGTATGCTCACGATGCACGGGAAAAGAATTATATACTTTCCACATGAAAATCATGCGAACCTATTTAAACCATAATAGATGTGAAAATCCATCACGGTACCAAATGAAGTAGTTCATTAACAGAACATAACTTTGCTACATGTATAAACAACCATCCATTAAAGTTGTTCACAATACTTGTAACCTGAACAAGTCTTATGAAGTAGCAACAATTGCTGGCCATTGAAATTGTTCTTGATACAATGTACTCAAAATGGTCTATTAAACGGATTTGATCAGCACCTAGGGACTTTGTTGCGACACATAATTGTAATAACAGGCACCAATGTCAATCCCATAGACTCATATTCTCCACATGTAGAATATGTCTCAGATAAGGATGTCGAAAAAATAACATCCCACAAGTACGAGATGTAATTGTGTGTGGAGGTAACTGTAAACACTTTGCGACATGAGTGAGAGGGACCCTCTTTATCCTTACTCCACACTGGCTAAATTGAACTCCTTGAGTTCCTAGACCATGTTGTATCCCATGTGACAACATGTGCCAAACCAAACCCTATATGTAGTTCCATAATTGCATAATGCAAAAATGTATTATGGACACTATGGCCCAAAATACTTTGCTCCTACATGACCGTGTCTTGACTCTGAAGAGAAAAATGGATGAAAGTGTAGAAGCATATACATCCTACTTGGAAAAAATCAATCAAAAAAACATATTCAAAAATAAAATAAAACTAGATTCGTACCTAGAGGTTGAACATAGTGTTCACTTACCCGTAGTCAAATGCACATGACCAAATCTCCCACTTTAGAAGACCTAGCAACACTAATTAAAAGAATAGTGAAAATCTAGCAGTATTGCACTGGTAAACATGATTTTTTCCTTTGCAATCCAAACCCCTTGGTGAGAGTCTACATTTTCAAACCCCTTAGTTAGACTCTGCATAGAAGCTACTTGTAGTAACAGTTGACGGTGACCATCATAGTCTACCGTATCTAAAAGTGATTGGAATCAATTTGGAAAGTTGAACTTGTCCATTATCCTTTGGTGGATTACAAAATACTTTACTTAAAAGTAAAACCATGATGAAATCAATAGGGACCCTCAACAACGGTGGAGTGATTGTGTATTAGTTGGGTCACACCCCTAAAAGTATCGCTCCATGAATAGAAGAGGATGATTCCTAACACCTCAAAGAAATTATTCATACTAGATTTTCTTGGTTTTGCAGTAAGATATTACCTACTAGGAGGCGCTTTTAATCTATTCATGTTGTCCCATGAATTATTTTCTTGATAGTGAGGCCATGCCTATGTGTTATCTAAAGAAAGCATTACTTATATTGTCAGCACCTTGTGCACAAGAATTGACTGTCAATGTAGTCATACACAACGATCATAAAAGCAAGTATACCAGCCTTAATTCTTCTAGAACAAAGTAGCTGATAATATAGCGGAAGAGTAAATCATGCGCTAGTGGAATGAGTCCACAATACTGGCATGCCATACATGCATATTACAAAAATAGAGTGATAAGCCCTTGGCATCAATGACGGTCTCCACAATGCGAGTAGATGCCATATGTGCTTTGCACCATGTTAACAGGCATGGATACATCATAGTTGGTCATTGTAAACCATAATTGTGAGCTTATATCCTCTTATTGCTAAACCTGTGTGTGAATATTGTTGATCCTAGGTCAGTGGATATTATTGTGGAATGAAATAGAAGCCTTGCTTCGCAATAAGTCTATCAAAGCACTTTGCTTTGCACAACAGAGAAATATTATTCAATGAAATTGTAAGACAAAAATACAAGTAGAACTTGGAAATGTGTGACATTGTTGCCAATTTGAGAGCAGTTGGCTTTCTAGAATGTGGCCCGTAGCCATGTATGCTGAGAAATTTGAAGTTGTTGGATGCATCTTGTATGCCCTCGGGGTTTGGTTCATACCAACCTCCAATAAAAAATAGGTAGACATGTTGCCAAGATTTCCCAAGTTCATATGCTAATAGCATATTCCAAACTTTGGCAGCTGACATGCAATATGTTCTAAAGTGAAGCCTTGCTTCACATACTCGTGGAAAGGTGAGACAGAACGCAACTTGAATGCTCACAACTAACAAGTGTTCCTATTGACAAAAAAGAATCAACATGGTTGATCTTTCAGGGAGGAACTACCATGAAAAATCATGCAGCTTATTGAGAAGCATGAGATTGCCCAATATTAGAAGAGATAGCTCATGAAGCTTAGCTATCAAGTGCCATTTAAATGCCAAATTGGCATTGCAGAATCTTGCAAAATGAAATAAGATCAAATTGAGACTTAAATTTAAGGTTCTTACCAATTTTTGTAACCAACGAGTTTCTTGAGTGTCATTATATGGAGCCTTGCTCTCGTGATTGCATCTTATGGCATTGTCATACTCAAGACAGGTAAAACAAAATTAACCATGTCCATAGTCAACCTTGTCGAGTAATTTATTGGATTAAAAGCTTAAAAACATCTACCATAATTGCAAAAGCAAAGCGCACCTGGGTTGCCCAATGTTGCTAGCAGCTATCCTTGATATCCGTTGGAGCTGTCTTGCCAACAATGAGTTGAGCATGAGCGTTTTTTATTGCATCGAATTTAGTGAACCGATGTAGGAGTCATGCCCCAAAACTCTAAACTAAAAGAGAAGGATGCATGTTGGCTTTGTAGAATTGAATTAATGATCAGCCTTGCCGATTACCTTTGTCTTACAAGTCATCATCCATGTTGGACTCTCTTATACTGATAGGCAACCTTGCTTTGTCATTAAAGTCCTTGGATGGGTTAACCTTGTTGGAGCCTTGCTCCTTAATCGGGGAACTTTCGGCCCCAACAATGCCACTCTTGAGGACAAGAGTTTCTAAGGGGGGTGTATGTTTAGCCTCATTTGATTTGATGCTCCGGGGTAACGGTGAATGCTTGACCTTGGCAAACCATGGTGCGGGTTCTATGGGGCACACGACGGACCCGGTGGGGATGATGGACAATGGGACATTGTCCTGACCTGACATTTCTACTCAAGTCACCATCTAGGTACTACAGATGTGTGATTGGGTTTGAAGGGCCCCACAACGGGGGTGTCCCCCTCCGTTTCTCAACGGGGAGGTAAACGGAGACATGGTCACATTCCTTGTTATTAAAATCCTTGGATGGGTTATTCTTTTTGGAGCCTAGCTCCTTAATCCAAACATAATCACAAGCCTTGCCAAGATAAACTTTCAAGGGCAAAGTTATGATAGCCATATTATGTACAAACTTACCACAAAAGCTTGATTGTGTCAATGATCGACAAATAATCGACCTTGTCAAGTTGTCTGCCCATAGTGAAAGCGTAAAAGAACCTACAATTAATTGTTATAATTACACTAACAAAGAGTACCTCTAATTGTCCAATGTTGAGAGTAAATATCGCAAAATAATTTGCGCTTCTGCTTGAATCCATGCTCAAGGACAATGCAATATCTAGCCTTGTCCGATTCTTAGCTCAAATTGAAGCTTGTAGAATCTATATCTACTGCTCGCACTCTTTGCATGGTGTGTAGCGTAGATCCTATTGTTGGCATGCTTTGCATGTCACTATGGCACTCCACAAACACCACCATTCCTTGCATGGATTCAAAGGTTATGTAGTTTCAAAAATGTCAAACATTCTGCAGCACAACGTGGATAAAGATCGGCATCTTTGCCATAATTCTCACACCATCCTCGTCTCCTCTAAAAGAGGGCATGTGAGGGGGTGTGCCACATGTGGGCATGCTCCCTTATATATATTTTTAATCTCAAGTGCCCTTCCAATGGGTGGATGCATGTGAAAATTAACCTTTTGAGCTATGGAAACATTGTGCAACAGAACGTGGATGTAGATCAGCACCTTTGCCATAAATTCTCCCACCATCCTCGTCTCCGCTAAAACAGGGCATGTGAGGGGGTGTGCCCCATGTGGGCATGCTCCCTTATATATATTTTTAATCTCAAGGTCCCTTCCAATGGGCGGTCACATGTGAAAAATAACCTTTTGAGCTATGGCAATAACATTGAACACGTGCATTACACACCACGGACCTTAGTTGCGATCCCCACTGCTTTAAAAACTCATCCCCGTAGCAGCACAAACTTGCCAAGCCAAAAATATTATAGGTTGGTGTTGGTTGAGTTGCTCCTTCTCCCCTACTAAGTGATCATACCCACGCTACTCATTTGTTGACCCTTGAGCCTATCATGAAAGCCCCGTTGCCCATGGCTCTCCAAGCTAGCTTGATAATGAGATAGAGAGAGAAATAGGTCCATGCCAAGAGAGAGAGAGAGAGAGAGAGAGAGAGAGAGAGAGAGAGAACATGCATAGCCATGCAAGGCCACTTTCCCCCTCCTCCATAGCTCCCCTCTCCCTTGAGATCTGATACCAATGTAAGACCAGAGGGGACCGCGGCCATGCAACTCTCCACCCAGAATCGCTATATATAGGCTCGTAGCCATCCAAATATAGCACTCCTTGACCTCATGTGCATCTTGGCCCTTGGTATGCCTAGTCTGACACATCCAGTGTGATTCAAAGCCTTGATCAACTTGACTCACTACCTAGCATTTGCGGGCAACAAGGGCTTGTAGTTCGAGATGTTTGGAGCTTGAATTGAGTTTAAGGGGAGGAGTTTCATTGAGCTATTGAGTAGTTGTGTGTGAGGCCACAAAAGTAAATGAATTCCTTGTGTTGTGTTAAGGCATGAGGGTGTGTGAGTGTGCGCACAATGTCTTTTGCTCCATCACCATAATGTATGGTTGTCCCATTATAAGCTACTAGGAGGAATGTTCCTACACAAAAAAAATTATGTTCATTTCTAATAGTCACCTCCACATTCACACATGCACCATAAAGATCATATGGTAGAGATTTGGCATCTCGAATCTGCCAACCATGATCCACATCGATAGGCCAATTTTCCTTTTTTTGGTGCCAGCATTTTTCCATAAGGTAAATCTCTAAACCATGGTCCATAAGTACTTAAATCAGCTCATCAATGTCATCAAGCTTAACAGTAATTTGTGTTGTTGCTCTAGCCTAGTGAGTCCTTGAAAAGTGACTCTTGGGCATAATTTCTTCCTCTCCATCATCATTAAAGTGAATGTTTAACCCCAAGTGTAGGAATTGGCTAGACTCCTCCTTCTTCTTACTATTGGACCTTATAGCCCTCTTTGATGATCTTGCATTGCCTTCATTTATTTCTCTTCTCTTACACCATAGATTCATTAGCTTGAAATTTAGCAACAATAAATGCATATATAAAAGAGAATCTACTGGATTTGACCAGCATGTAGGTTCCTGAATACAATTCCCAACTTGACATAGATATCTATGAGCCACCTTACTTGATTCAACCATATTTGAGGTATAAGTCCATAAATTATCCTTAGGTACAACTCTTTCATCCTCCTCCTTACCATACACTTGCAATGCATAATTTTTCGCTTCAAGAACATTAACATTAGCTACATCTCTTTCACTAGTTTCTTCATACCACCTTTTCCATAGTTCAAGCAAAGGGGCTATCCAATTTCCCTAAGATGAATCCTCTTGTCCTCCCCAAAAATGACATTTTTCTTGTAAGCTTCATTAAAGTCTTACAATCTTTATGTTCATGATTTGAAATGTCACACCACATACATTATCCATCTCATCCTATGTGGAGAATGCTAGATGGGCTTGGATGTAGAGCCATTTGCACTTAAATCTTCAAGTTTTAGAGCTTTCAAATTCAAATTTAACTCTTGTATACCTTTTACCAATTCATCAAGAAGCAGCTTCTGCAACTTGGGCTTTGTAGGGGTTCACTTCTTTGTTGTTTATTCTTTAATTGCATCCCATGT
The DNA here is from genome assembly GCF_014529385.1 of Adiantum capillus-veneris. Lineage (NCBI taxonomy): Eukaryota > Viridiplantae > Streptophyta > Polypodiopsida > Polypodiales > Pteridaceae > Adiantum > Adiantum capillus-veneris. Next base: position 47,458,716 of record NC_140946.1, on the reverse strand, counting down.
TGCATCCATGGGATAAAATACAATTAGCTTGTCCAACCTCATTTATCGCTTCAAAATCATGTTAATCGCTTCTAAAACCATTTTCCAATCAAAATTTGGGCCTAACTCGCTCGTTGGGTGTTCAAACTCTTTTGAAGTCATTGATTGGTAGATTAGAAAAATAAATCCACCCTTTCCAATTTCATTGATTGTTGCTTCGATGTAGAACCATTTGCACTTAAATCTTCAAGTTTTAGAGCTTTCAAATTCAAATTTAACTCATGTATACCTTTTACCAATTCATCAAGAACCAGCTTTTGCAACTTAGGATTTGTAGGGTTTGACTTCTGTTGTTTATTCTTTAATTGCATCCCATGTTGCATCCATGGGATAAAATACAATTAGCTTGTCCAACCTCATTTATTGCTTCAAAATCATTTTCATCGCTTCTTAAACCATTTCCAATCAAAAGTTGGGCTTAACTCGCTTGTTAGGTGTTCAAAATCTTTTGAAGTTATTGATTAGTAGCTTGGACAAATAAGTCCACCCTTTTTTATTTCATTGATTGTTGCTCTCCTGTGGTTTACTACTTGAAATTCTCTCAAACTCTCAAACAGCTTCATGCATATAAGCCCTTGTTTTTCTTTTGCACCCACTTCATAAAATGTTGCTTGGTCACTTTGTGAAAATCCTTAAGAAATTACTCCTCTTGCAAAGCCTTCTTATAATCTTGCCAATTACTGCCATGTAGAATCCAAATCTTTTCAAATTTGGGTCCTGAGTTTTGGCTCTACAATCAATTAGCCCCCTTGGGCTACATCATGGTCTCCAATTCCATTATCCTTCATAGACTACTCATAAACCCTGCAAAAATTTGAAATATTATAGCCTTCAAAATGTTGTAATTTGTTGATTATCACCCCCTAGATTTTTGGATGCGTTATTTTTTAAATGGAACGGTTGTGGGATGGCATCATCTATTGCATGAGTGCCTGCTGTAGTGTAGATATCTTTGCAACCAAACTCTCACCTCAGTTTGTTTCACATCGGGTTCACCAAAGATGTCAGGAAATTAAGCCACCAGGGATTGAAGCTGGGAAGGCACCCGACCCCAGGATGACTAGTAAGAATAAAAACACAAAAGACAATATGAAAATTATAGACTAGAACCATGAATATGTATTGAAGATAGAAAGAAAAACTCAAACAACAAAACTACATTGATAAGAGAAATCAAAATCGGATACAAGATTTTGCACAAATGGGGCCCTATGTTTTCTTAGTAAAAAAGGAGAACCCCACAATTTACTCTCCCTCTATGTAGGTCGCAACACACAGTGTACACTAGAGGAGAGGAACAAGCTAAAGTCAAATCTTGAAGCTGACCGTAGATTTCTTCATCTTCTTTGTCTTCAACTTGCTGATTGAGAGAAGAAGATTGAGCAAGATCAAGAGAGAAAGTCCCCTCCTTTCCTTCTTATTCCCAAGCAAATAGGGAGAGATAGATTTTCATGCCTTCCTCCTCATTTCCTTTCCAAAAAAATCCACTTCAAACTCATGTATGCACTGAGAAAAACTCATAGTTCATCTCTTCTTCACAAAACTATGTGATTCTTGAAAAAAACTCTTTAAAAATTGCTTGCCAAAATCCTTGTTCTGTGTACTACATCGCTTTTTAACCAAAAATGCCAAAAGTATTTTATTTCTAGCCCCCAACTCTCGGCTAACCATCACGTGTGAATTATGCTTGGCATATGGGTGGCCCCAATGAGACCACCATGTGCAAATCTTCTCCATATAATGGGCAACAAGAAGAGGTCTATCAACAATGCCATAACCTTCGATATGGTTTTCATCCTACTTATCCATGAGCTATGCATTATAAGTGGGTTAGTACCAATGGAGTTGTTTTCATAGTGCGCATGTAGCATGTGGGAGGAGGTTGACAAAGCCGCCATAGTTTGGACATGAGGGAGGGGAATCCGTGCTCCCTTTGGACACCATATGAGTAGCTCATTTCCTTACTATATATACTACCATTTGTGAGGCTCAATTTGCATGTGGGTTTACCCAAGTGCCACATGGCAGTTTGTGGTGAGGAGTCCTCCCCCATGAGGGGAAAACATTCAGATTCTCCAAAAATCATTAAAAAATGAACATTTTTGCCATAACTAGACCTATATGTGTGCAAATGAGCCCATTAAATCTCAAACAGCTCCCAATCTTGCCAAAAATCATCAAGAATTCAGTTAGAAAAAAAACCATCACTACATTGATTTTTCCCCATTTGATGAAGCTTGGAAACCACAAAGCATTTAATTGCAACTATATTGAGCACATCTTGACCAAATGAAGCCCACTTTTAGTGCCTAAAACACATCTTGAAGCTCATATCAAAGTCTATTAACCAAAAATGTCATGAGTTGAAACCAATTACGTAGCACACATCACAAAGCTAGTCCAAAAATTGCAAACATGGCCCCCAAAAAACCTTTAATTGCTCATAGTTTTCCAATTCAAACTCGGATCACACACATCACTACCACATGTATATGGTAACAAATCCCTCTTGGAGTGATGCGGTGAACGAGAGCTGGCACATAGAGTGAGGACATGATCAGTCCACAAAGGGGAGTAAGCCCAAAGGGGAGTAAGCCCAAAGCTTTGCGAAAAGCTTCGAACTTCTCACAAGACAATGTCTTATTGAAAAGATCTACAAGGTTGTCCTGTGTTGGCACATAAGCCAAGCTGAGAGCCTCTCCCTGACATAGTGGTAATGCACCTCAATGTGCCTTGTGCGAGGTGGGTTCCTTACAACTCCCAATGCGCTCTACCTGTCAGTGTAGAGAGTGTTGGCACTGTCGTGTCCAACACCCAAATCAGCCATAAGGCGTCACACTCAATCGTAGTTGTGACGACTGTCCTGTACTCAACCTCACAATTAGAAGTGTCCATAGTAGGTTCCTTCTTGCTCAACCATGATATACATGAACTGCCAAGCATGAAACAAAAACCACTTGTGAACACTCGCATGTCAAAACAACCAGGCCAGTCTAAGTCCAAAAAAACATGTAAATCTGGCGGCAGTGATCCCTTCTTGGGATAAAACAAGCCAAGATTAAAGTGCCATTCAAGTAGTGGAAAATACTCTTGATAGCCTATCAATGCATAGACCCTAGGCTATGCATAAATCTGCTGACATGTGAGACTACAAACTAAATATCTGGCCTCGTGTTGCATACATAAATGAGGCATCCAACAGCAGTTTGGGAAAGAGTGACATCTACATGATCACCAGTATCATGAAGAGTCAATTTTAAACGTGTTTCCATGGGAGTGGCAATAGGTTTGCAATCCTCAAGTCCAAACTTACAAAGCAATGTCTCTATGTAACTTTCATGACACTAGGCAATACCACCATCACACTGCTTAAATTGTATTCCCAAGTAATGATGCAACAGCCCAAATCTTTCATCTTGAAAGTAGCATTCAAATCAGTCTTAAATTCAGCAATATGTCTCTCATTTGGTCCAGTGATTAGCAAATCATCCACATAAAGAACTACAATAAGAAGTACATCACCCTCATGCTTTACATACAATGTGCTTTCTGTTGGATTGTTATGAAAGCCTTGTTTGACCAAATGAGAAGGAGATTGCTGAAGTCGCGGAGCGGAGCGTGGGTCGACTCTCTCACACACACACACAGTGAGCTTACACAGTACACAGTACGCAGAGATATCTGTTAGAAGGGTTATCTCCCAAATCCTTAGTATTCACAAAGAATATGTTAGTATATACAAAGAGTTAGAGGTAAGTGAGTTAGGCGGGCGGCCGGCCATATCTGCATAAGAGGCCACTTGGGCTTTAATCCCAACAACCTCCCACTTAAAGTCCAATGTGGCACTTTAAGTAACTGTAAATCTATGAACATAAATGTACAAAGATTTACATGGCTGCCATCTATCCAATGCCCAATAACTCACGACAATGCACAAAGCCCTCTCCTGGAAGTCCCTTTGTGAGTAGATCAGCAGGATTGTCCTTGGTGTGGATCTTCAGCAGTTGTATCTGCTTGTCTTCGAGTACTTCCCTAATGAAGTGATACTTCACATCAATATGCTTAGTCTTCGAATGGAACACTGGATTCTTTGCCAATTGTATAGCACTTTGACTATCACAATATAACTCTGGCATATCTGCATTGATTCCCAAGTCTGCAACCAATCTACCAAGCCAAATAGCTTCTTTGCATGCCTCATTTGCTGCAACATACTCAGCTTCTGTAGTAGACTGCGTAACACAATCTTGTAATCGAGATCGCCATGATATGGCACCTCCAGCCAATGTAAAGACATAGCCTGATGTAGATCTCCTCTTATCCAAGTCTCCTGCATAATCTGAGTCAGTGTATCCTCTGACACTCAAATCCTGACTACCATAGCATATGCGCATACTCTTTGTATGTTTTAAGTATCTCATGATACCTTTCACTGCCTCCCAATGTTTCTTGCCGGGATTTGACATATATCTGCTAACCACTCCCACTGCAAATGCAATATCCGGACGTGTAGCAATCATTGCATACATCAAACTACCCACTGCAGACGCATATGGAATCTTATCCATTTCAGCCTTTTCTTCCTCAGACACAGGACAATCTTGTTTGCTAAGTTTCACATATGGTGGCAATGGAACACTCAATGCCTTTCCCTTCTCCATATTGAAACGTTGCAAAACCTTGTCAATATACTCTGTTTGAGATAACCAAATCAACTTCTTTGATCTGTCTCTCTCAATGCGCATACCAAGTATATGACTTGCCTCACCCATGTCTTTCATGTCAAACGATTTTGCCATCTTTGACTTCAAAGCTGAAATTTCTTCCAAGTGTTTGCCAGCAATCAACATGTCATCCACATACAAAATAAGGATCAGCCAACTGCCATCCTTAGCCTTCTTTGTATATAGACAGTGATCGAACTCACTACGTTTGTAGCCTTGAGAAAGCATAAACTGGTGGAACTTATGGTACCATGCCCTCGGTGATTGTTTTAAGCCATAAAGACTCTTTAACAACTGGCATACCAAATGTTCCATGCCTTTCTCAACAAACCCTTCTGGCTGCTGCATGTAAATTTCCACATCTAAATCACCATGCAAGAACACTGTCTTGACATCCATTTGGTGCAACACCAAATCCAATATAGCAACCAATGCAAGAAAGCATCTCAATGTAGTCATCTTGACCACTGGAGAAAAGACTTCATCAAAGTCAATGCCTTGTTCTTGCTTAAAGCCCTTGGCAACAAGCCTTGCTTTGTACTTTGGCTGACTATCATGAGCGGTGATCTTATACTTGTAAACCCATTTACAAGGTAGAGCCTTTTTGCCCTGTGGTAATTTAACCAACTTCCATGTCTGGTTTTTATGCAGAGCTGTCATCTCTGACTGCATGGCTAACTGCCATTTTTTCGAGTCAACCACTTGTAATGCTTCCTTGTAACAAGATGGTTCTCCGCAATCTGTGAGCATGACATAATTTAGAGATGGCACATAACGATCAGGTGGTTTGGAGACACGCTCAGAACGTCTCACCACAACTGATTCTGCCTCTCTAGCCACTATAGGCTGTTCCTGAGCCTGACCATGCTGTCTTGATGTGCTAGCACTAGGTCCATCTTCCCTGAAGACAACTCTTCTGATCTCCGCTGTCTTCTCTGGCTTAGCGTGAAACTTGGCTTCATTGAAATGCACATCATTGCTACGAATAAGCTTTCTGGACTCAGGATCCCAAAGCCGGTAACCCATCTCGCCCGATTCTCCGTAGCCAAGAAATATACACTTCTTGCTCTTTGGTTCTAACTTATTTCTGAACTCCTTAGGAATATGGCTATAAGCTTCACAACCAAAGACTCTGAGATGCTTATACGAAGGTGCCTTGCCTGTCCATAGCATCTCGGCCACTGCACTCTTATCCAGAACCCTACTAGGAGACCTGTTGATCAAATGGACTGCTGTAGCCACTGCTTCCGCCCAAAATCCATCAGGCAACTCAGCATTTGACAACATGCTTCTGACCTTCTCTTGTATGGTCCTATTCATACGTTCTGCAACCCCATTCTGTGAAGGATTATATGGTGCAGTAAGTTCCTGCTTAATCCCTTTTGCTTCACAAAAGTCTTGAAAAGCTTTGGAAATGTACTCTCCACCATTGTCAGTTCTCAAGCACTTCAGCTTCTGACCACTCTGATTCTCCACCAGCTGCAAGAATGTCTTAAAGACCTTGAGCACCTCATCCTTGTGCTTCAAGAAGTAAACCCATACTTTGCGAGAATAGTCATCTATGAATGTACAAAAGTACGCTGCTCCCCCTAGTGACAAACTAGGCATTGGTCCGCATAGGTCACTGTGTACAAGAGCTAACCGTTCGTCCCTACGATTCCTCTTTGATCTGTGCGGTTCCTGTGTTTGCTTACCATAAACACAATGCTCACAAAACTCAAAATCTTGAAATGAAAAGCCAGGCAAATAACCATAATGAGAAAGTATTTCCATTCCTCTTTTTGACATATGTCCCAACCTACGATGCCACAGTGACACACTTGGCTGCTCAATCACATTAATTACATGGTTTTTAACCTCTGAAACATGTAAAGTGTACAGAGTTCCTGACTTGCTGCCATGTGCTACAGTCATCGAACCTTTGGAGATCTTCCAAGCGCTGTTCCCAAAAACTGTCACATAACCCGCATCATCCAACTTCCCTGTACTAATCAAGCTCTTTCGGATTGCTGGAACATGTCTGACATTCTTGAGCCATAAAGAAGAGCCATTCTGAAACTTCAACTGCACATCTCCCACTCCAAGTATGTCACAAACCTGCTCATTGCCAAGTCTGACATAATCTTTAGTAGCCACATATGATGTAAACCACTCTTTGTGCGGAGAAACATGTAAAGATGCCCCTGAGTCGATAATCCAATCACTCATAGCATGTCCATCCTCTGCAGTCAAGAAAACAGAATCAAGATTGCTTGTAAGGAAGATGTCACCAGCTGCTATACCAGAATCACTGTCTGAACCAGATCCTGTGACATTCACCTCTTCAATCTTCACTGAACTCTTCTTTTCATCTTGCTCAAAACTCTTTGTTTTGCCTTTTTCTTGTTTCCACTTCGTACAGTCTCGCTTCATGTGACCCTTCTTGCCACAATGGTAGCATTCTATGTCATCCTTTGACTTCGAATCACGAGACTTACTTCGGTTTTGTGCCTTCTTACCCTTCTTTTCTTTAAACTGTTGTCTCCCTCGAACGACCAAAGCACTATTGCCTTTGCCTTTGTCAATGTTCTTACTGTTCACTTCCTCTGTGAGCAAGCTGCCTTCTACATTGGCACTTGTAAGACCTTCTGGCGCGACAGAATTACTTAACGCTGTACGAAAAGTATCCCAACTGTCTGGCAAAGTGATTAAGAGAAACATAGCCTTCACTGAATCTGGAAAGACTATCTCCTGTGCTGTTAACTGGCTGAAAATTGAGTGAAATTCATTCAGATGATTTGACATGGCTGTCCCTTCCTTCATCTTCAAATCCACCAATTTCTTGAGCCAGTAAATCTGAGAAGCAGCACTTTGTTTCTCGTACATATCACATAGCTTTTGCCATACGCCATACGCTGTAGTCTCTTCTGCTACGTTGAAGTAAACATTTTCTGCCAGTGTCAGCATGATTGTGGAACAAGCTAACTCGTCAAGCTCTTCCCACTCATCTTGAGCCATACCTTCTGGTCTCTCCCCTTTGAGCTTCAGTGGCTTCACTTGTTTTTTCTGCACCAAAACCTGCCAAATCTGCTTCTTCCAGAATGGAAAGTTTGTGCCATCCAGCTTCTTTATGTTGTAAAGAGTCTCACTGTGAGAAGATGCCATATCTGCCAAACTGTTTACTCCTGAGAAAAATCCGGCAGAGTTTCCCCTGTAAACTGGCCTCTGTACACAGTAAACAAGCTATAATCAACAAGCTGAACACCTCTCCTCAGGAACTGTCAGTATTTTTGAAAATTTTTGACAGAGTCTCCCCTGTAAACTGAGCTCTGGGAACCAAAAGATAGCTCAAGAAACAATCATAAATAGCTGACCAATGACAAATCTAAAAAATCCCTGTAATATGCTGTCCTGTAAGCATACACTGTCTCCTCTCTGGGCGATGACAGAACCTGTATCTGTCTCAAGACTGAACCCTGAACAATGCCTCAACGGCCTGACGCATAAGATGCAATCCAGTGTCTACACAAAGTCATACATCCTAAGGGATAAAAGTCGCCGAAGAGGATGCGTGTAGAGGGGAACTCCAGCAACCTAATCCACCTCACACTGGGTAACCCAGCCCCCAGTGCTTGGCTTCAAAAAACCTCACACACGACCCTCTCAGATGGCTCAGCAAACTGCCCAGAACTAGCATACATCCTATAATAGACCAATCACTGTCCTATGACCGCTGCGGCGGTCTGTCTGCTAGCGTGACTCACAACTAGCAGACCCACAATCACAGTACATCAATCTGCAATACATGCCAGTGGTGTCAAGCCGTCGTATGGCCACACCTCCCCTGGAACCTGGCAAGCACAAGAAGTAGCAATGCAGACTGCAATATATATATCTGATGATATATATGTGTACCTGGTCTATAGATGATGCTCTGAAGACGAATAAGTGATGTATGTCGATGTCGATATTGATGTCGACCACCTCCTGCTTGCCAATCTACACAAGACGGATTTCTTTGTGGCTGAAATCTATCTTCTGCTGTAGTGCTCAGAACGAAATTCTGAGGGCATAAACGGCTTCGAAAGGGGGGTAAAACCCCAGGTCGCCTAGTGGAAACGCTCCCGGAACGCCGAGTGTGAATTTTCGAACTCCGGATCCAGAATCTGCCGGAAAAGTGCGCGCGCGCGCGATTGCGCAAATCCGCACTGAACCAAGGCTCTGATACCAATTGAAGTCGCGGAGCGGAGCGTGGGTCGACTCTCTCACACACACACACAGTGAGCTTACACAGTACACAGTACGCAGAGATATCTGTTAGAAGGGTTATCTCCCAAATCCTTAGTATTCACAAAGAATATGTTAGTATATACAAAGAGTTAGAGGTAAGTGAGTTAGGCGGGCGACCGGCCATATCTGCATAAGAGGCCACTTGGGCTTTAATCCCAACAATTGCTTCAACCCATACAAAGCCTTCTTACATCTGCACACTTGTCCTCTTGTCCTTTCTTGACAAAACCACGAGGCTACATTACATAAACTTCCTCAAATACGTCACCATTCAAGAAAGCAGTAACAATGTTTGATTGATGTACATCCCAACCAAAATGAGATGCCAATGCACATAGAAAATTCACAGTAGTCCTACGACAAGTGGGAGCAAAAGTCTCATCATAATCTATGCCTTTTTGTTGTGCATAACCCTTTACAATAACTCGAGCCTTATGGCGATCGATCTCACCATCTAGATTGCGTTTCAACCCGTACACCCACTTCGTACCAATGCCCTTTTTGTTAGGAGGCAAATCACATAAAGTCCATGTGTCATTTTTATAAGTGCATCACATTTTGATTGCATGGCGAGAACCTGAACGAGAACAACTTGTTCTGTGCTTCATCAAAAGACATAGGTTCTTCAACATCATGTAAGCTAGACACAGTCAAAGCATAACAATCTGATCCATAAGATGCATGGCGAGAACCTGAACGAGAACAACTAGACAAAGGTGCATCCAATTTACTATCACGCAAAGTGTGCACCAGCCATTTTGGCATACCTCTAACCTGATACCTCTAGCCTGGTCATTCTCAGCCCTTTCCTCATCAAGTACATCATGTACATCTGCATCGGTAATAGGCTGATCTGTAACATTTTCAGAAACCCCCATAGGTTGTACATTTGCCTCATTGGAACTTACATCCGAACTTCCACCACTAAAAAGAGGCAACAAAGTGTCATAAATGTCATGTGAGCTTACATTACGGTCTCTAGTACATGATAGCAAGGGCCGAACAAAATCTTCCACAAACATAACATCCCGTGAAACCAGAATACACTTTGTTTGCGGATGGTATAGCCTGTAACCTTTGCTTTTAGCACTATAACCAACAAAAATACATTTGATAGCCTTATCATCCAATTTTTTGCATTGTGTTTGTGGCACCAAAGCATATGCCAAATAGCCAAAAACACACATGTGCTCAATAGATGGCTTTCTATCATGCCATGCTTCATATGGAGTCATAGACTGAAAAGATTTTGTAGGACACCAGTTAAGTACATAAGTGGCACACATGATGGACTCAAGCAAAAAAGAATGCGGCAAAGCTTGACTTTTGACCATACATCGTGTCATTTCTATAAGTGACCTGTTTTTCCTCTCAGTAACACCATTTTGTTGAGGCGTATAAGGCACTGTACATTGGTGTTTTATCTCAAGACTAGCCAAAAATGCATTAAGTTCATAAGACATATACTCCCCCCCTTGATCGGAACGGAGGGTTCCCATTCAAGACATTTTTAGCCATAGCCAAAAATTGTTTGAAGCACATAAACACTTCGGACTTTGCCTTAAGCGGAGACACCCATGCATGCCTGGAGTAATCATCAATAAAAGTCACGAAGTAAAAGTAATTTCCCAAGGACGGAGTTTGCATGGGCCCACAAACATCACTATGGACAAGCTGCAACTTGCATGTGGCCCTAATTGAACCATCCTTTGGAAACTTTGAATGCTACATTTTACCCAAAATACAGCCTTCACAAACATGTTTGACAGGCGCTTCAAGAGGCGGCAAAGAAGCAACCATATCATATTTCTGCAAACACAGAAAATCGACAAAATTTAGATGTCCAAAAAAAGCATGCCAAAGTTTTGCGTTTGAAATAGCCTTAGAATCCACAACTGCATTTGCAAAATTCTGCCCACACTTGTCATACAAAGTGAGCTTATACAGCCCACGACATAAAATTCCAAATGCAACAATTTCATCACCAAAACTGAGATCATGTATTGTACATCTGTCATCCACAAATTTGACTACAAGACCAAGTCTAGCAAGTGCAGTTACAAATAAAAGATTATTCTTGATCTCAAGCGCATAAAGTGCATCAACAAGTGTGAAAGAATTGCCATTTGCAGCAGTAAGCACAATTTTTCCAACTCCTTGAACACTGGATAAGAGGAATTGTTGGCACAAGTAAGTCAATTACCATGAGGGATAGACTCAAGAGAGGTGAACAAATCACAATGTGAGGTAATATGCTTTCTAGCACCACTGTCAAAATACCACACATGTGAATTTGTAGCAAAACTGATAGGCATGCATCATGGACGACACGATTATAGGTACACTGTGCACTAAAAGCCCATTCTACATCAACATCAATATCATAGTCTCCTTTCAGAGAAGACTCAACAATGGCTGCATTTGTAGTGGAACCAACACTTGCAGTGGAACCACCCTCTTTATTCTTAACCTCTTTGGCCTTCAACTTGGGACACTACTTGATCAATTGATCATTAGCTTTACAATAATGGGAATGCATCTTCTTTTTTCCCTTATTGCTAGAATTTTCAGACCAATTGCTGCCATCAGAAGCATTAGGAACATATAACTTTCCACTCGTAGTAGAACCATGAGAAGTGGCTGCATTATTGTTACCACCTTTTCTTTGAGCATCAATAAAGGCATGTTCAACTGCATGATGTCTAGTCCTTTTTCTTTTTTGGAAAGTGACTCTTGGAACAGCAATGTGCATAATGCATCAAACTTGACAACTTCAGGATTTCCTTGGGTCATAAGTCGTACTAGCAAAAGTTTGGTAAGAATCTGGCAAGGCATCAAGAACAGTCTGCACAAGGGAAGTGTCTGAAATGACTTCACCTACAGAAATAAGTTGCTCATTGATATCCTTGACACCAGCAAGGAAAGTGTCCATCTTCCTCATGCATAATCTTCGACTCCAGCTCTTTACGCAGTAATGGAATTTTTGCCTCATTCCGACTTGCATAAAGACCAACCAGAATATCCCAAGCATGTTTTGTAGATTTTGTTGAACGAATGTGAAGAGTAATAGTGCACTTCATAGACAATGCAATCAATGCATGAGCCTGCGCATCTTTCACATCCCAACAAGCTTGTTTTGCCATAGGCAAAACAAGTCTAACTGCAACAAGACCTGCAACATCCTCAACATCGCCTACATCCTTAGAACCAGGATGTACATCAATGCCCTCAAAAATATTCCAGACACCCTTTGACACAAGAACATGTTGCATCATGTAAGCCCACATAGGGTAATCGTCCCCATCCAATTTGTCCTCAGCAGCAGCAGCAAACATTTTGAACACATCTGTGTTGTTGCGGCCATGACAAATACCTATACTTGATGTGAAAACTACCCTAAAGAGGAGAAACAAAGCGAGAAAAACACGTGCTATATAGAAAAAACCATAGAAGACTGTAAGGGATATGTTATGCAAAAAGCGACACTGACAAAAATTTGCACAAAATGACAAAATAGCATGTGCAATACTGTCTGTAGTGGAAATGGAGGCCGAAATGAGCCCAAATCAAAATTCTGAGTAGAGCAAGTTCTTTGAGCATTCCCGAAATTTTTGTCAACTTGCGACGAACACTCGGCAAAGCTCACAGAAAATTGAAGAAAGTGAGCAGCGTGTGCTGGAGCTACTGGCGACTAAGCCCGAGAGAATGCAACCTGCTCTGATACCAATTGTTGGAATTAGGGTTGCAAGAAACACATACAGCTTGGAGAAGACAAAGGAAGCTTAAGGCACACAACAGAGAGTATATTACTTAGTATGTAATGGAAAGATAGATAGCCCTAGAATGATGGGCGTATATACAATGCACGGGGAAAAAACTTCCTGGTGAGGAGAAAAATGCCCCGACGGTCCTAAGTGTGTTCTCACACATCACTACCACATGTATATGGTAACAATCTTGTAAGACATTGATAAGAAAATGCATGAGAATTCAGAGTATGATATTACAGTGAAAAATCTAGGGTAATGTGATGGAGATTATGTTTGTAAGTGGTACATATGTATGTGATTGGGTATCTGATGAAGATTCCAATGAGGAGATGTGAAGATTTATTGGTGATATGAGAGAACATATACATTTTATAATGTCCCATACAGGAAGATGTTCCATGCCATGCCCCAAGCTATATATCTGCCATGATATAGAGGATTCATTGGTCTTTGGATGCTTATAGACTTGGGACATGTATAAAATGAGTGATGATTGGATGTTTACTATATTTCAATATAGTTGGCACATGCTAGTCTGGGCATGGTGAGAAAAAAAATATTAATTTCGTAAATTTGTGGAATATAGGGAGTTCAGTGATTGGTGTGTGTGCCAGATGCGACAAAGCCAAAATGTTGACTCTTAGTTCTTGGATTGTCTAGGATTTTTTGGACTTTGATTACATGCAGAATGGACACAACACGACCACATTTGCATTAACTATGGGGATTTATGGCTTTCATAAAGTTGTCGGTGTGCAAAAATTTACCGTAATGATTGATGGATGTGTTCCCATATACATGTGGTAGTGATGTGTGTGAACACACTAGGACCACCGAGGCATTTTTTCCCACTTTAGGAGGTTTTTCCCCCATGCATTGTATATATGCCCATCACTCTAGGGCTATCTATCTTTCCATTGCACACTAAGTAATACACTCTCTATTGTGTGCCTTGAGCTTCCTTCGTCTTCTCCAAGCTGTGTCTGTTTTCTTGCAACCCTAACTCCAACAATTAGTATCAGAGCAGGTTGCATCCTCCCGGCCTTAGTCGACAGCAGCTCTAGCACACGCCTGCTCACTTTCTTCAATTTCAGTGAGCTTTGGCGAGCGTTTGCAGGTCGAAAAAAAATTCAGGATAGCTCAAAGAACTTGCTTTGCTCAGAATTTTGATTTGGGCTCATTACGGCCTCTGTTTCCACTACAGGCAATACTGCACATGCTATTTTGTCATTTTGTGCAGAATTTTTGCCAGTACCATTTTTTACCCTTACAGTCTTCTACGATTTGTGCTATATAGCATGTGTTGTCCCCGCTTTGTTTATCCTCTTTTTGGGTAGTTTTCACATCAGATGCAGCATTTACCATGGCTGACAACAACACATATGTGTTCAAGATGTTTGTTGTTGTTGAGAACAGACTGGATGGGGACAATTACCCTATGTGGGCTTACATGATGCAACATGTTCTTATGTCAAAGGGTGTCTGGAATATTGTGCAGGGCATTGATGTATGTCCTGGCTCTGAGGATGTAGGCAATGTTGAGGATGTTGCAGGTCTTACTGCAAGGATTGATGTTGTTAGAGATGTTTTACCTATGGTAGAACAAGCTCATTGGGATGTAAAGGTGAAAGGATGAGAGTAATGTGTGTGCTAGTCTCCACCCAACCGTGCTATCTTATAGCCTCCCCCTAGCGTACACACCGTCCGACCCTGTCGGTGACCTTGCTCGTAGGACCCATGTCCTTACATTACTCCCCCCCTTGGAGAATTGTTTTCGTCCTTGAAAACGACATAGGAAAACATTTCTTAAGTGCAAAGCCATTTTCCCATGTAGAACCTTCTTCAGGTCTATCTAGCCATTTTACCAACACCTGCCGTCTGACATGATGTCTGGTGCAAAGCTCATGAGAATCCAAAATCTTTTTGGGGGGGATGCTTGGCGGTTTGATAAGGTCAACTAACACATATGTGTCAATGACATTATCATTTTGTCCTAGCTATTTTTGTAAAAGGCTAACATGAAAAACAGGATGAACTCGTGAGTGCTCGAGAAGAGCTAACTTATAGTCCACTTGACCTATACGTTTGAGAATGGTAAACGGTCCACAATAGCGTGGTGAAAGTTTAGCAACTTTTCCCGTCTTCAAACTTTTTGAATGCTCCAGAACTTTGAGGAAAACCTTGTCTCCTTCTTCGAAAGTAGCAAGACGACAATGCTCATATGCGTACTTCTTATATCGATCTTGAGCTTGCTTAGCATTTTGTCCAGCAACTCGAAGCATATCAAATGGTCTTGGAGAAAATCTTTCGCTTGTTGTATCTTCTCCTTA
The DNA here is from genome assembly GCF_014529385.1 of Adiantum capillus-veneris. NCBI lineage: Eukaryota > Viridiplantae > Streptophyta > Polypodiopsida > Polypodiales > Pteridaceae > Adiantum > Adiantum capillus-veneris. The sequence continues at coordinate 47,443,584 of NC_140946.1, read as the reverse complement.
GCCAACCCCACAATAACAGTGATCTGGGTTGAAAACCATATAAAAGCATCAATGGAGTAAACCATGTAGTCACATGCTTTGAACTATTATAAGAAAATTCCAATATAGGTAAGTAGTCTTCCCAATTGGTTTGCTTCTTGCTAGTGCACGCTCGTAGCATATCCTCTAGCACTTGATTAACTCTTTCGATTTGATCATCTGTTTCTGGATGATCAATCGTACTCAGAGATTAAGTGTAGTTTCCAACTTTTGAAACACAGCTCTTCAAGAGTGATTATCGAACTTTCGATCTCTATCACTAATGATACTAGCTGGAAGACCGTAGAGTCTATATATATGCTCTACAAATAATTGTGCTAATTCCGGCGTCTTAACCATAGTCTTAGTGGGAATGAATTGACATATCTTTGTTAGACGGTCTATAATTACCCATATGGAATCATGGCCACAATTTGTAGTAGGTAGTCCTACTATAAAATCCATAGAGATAATCTCCCACTTACCTTGTGGAATCTCTAAAGGATGTAAAAGGCCACCTACCTTGAGGCCCTCTGCCTTATTAACTTGGCACTGTTGGTATTTTAGTACATACTCTTGAACATCATGATGTAGGCCTGACCAATAAAATTTTCGTCATACTTAGGCATGCGTCTTACGAATACCTGGATGACCAGCACTTGGACTATCGTGACACTCAATTGATATTTGGCACCTAGTGTCTGAGTCCTTTGGCACACATAGTCTACCCTTGTGGAGTAAGTAGCCATCATCAATGGAAAAATTCTCCCGTCGCTTAAGCTCTTACTGAGTAGGGGTGGAGCTCTCTGTGTGTTGGAGTTTTTATCTGCGTGTGCAGAGACATGTTGGTGAACATGTTGGTCTGGCTATATAGAGACATGTGAGTGTGAGGGGTCCCTTCTTAAAACTGCACTCCACACTTTAGCATATGATTGATCTTGTGCACACTTGCCACGTAATGACTCCAAAAATGCACTCTTTATTTCTATGAAAGCAAGTGAATTAATCTGAGGCATCCGACTTAGTGCATCCGCTACTACATTATATTGCCCCTTGCGATATCGTAGCTTACAATCATAATCTTGAAGGATCTCTGCCCATCTAGCTTTACGAACCTTCAAGTCCGTTGAGTAGTAAACCATTTAATACTCTCATGGTCAAAAACTACTTCAAACTCGGCACCATATAAATAGTGTCGCCACTTTCGTAAAGCGTGAATTATGGCATAGATCTCTCTCTCTCATAGACATAATAATTTTGTTGAGCTCTATCCAACTTTTTACCTTCAAAGGCTATAGGTCTTCCCTCCTAGAGAAGTACCACACCATTGCTTTCTCACTAGCATCAGTCTCTACCACAAATGGCTCAAGTGGGTCAACGATTGCTAGGATGGGAGCAGTGGCTACAGCTACCTTGAGTTGTTCAAAACTGCATTGTTGGGCTTCTTCCCAAGAAAAGGTCTTACCTTTTGCTTGAAGTTGATCCATCATAGGAACAATGATTTTGGCATAATCATGGATATATTGTCGATAAAATCGAGCCATGCCTAAGAAGATTTGAAGCTCCTCAACCGTGTTGGGATGTGGCCATCGAAGAATGGCAGTGACCTTGTCAGTGTACATTTTGATGCCAGAATAAGAGATCACATGACCGAGGTAATGTATCTCTGTTTTAAAGAAATCGCACTTGCTTTGCTTAGCATACAAAGTGTGAGCTCGTAGCTGTTCGAACACTAATCGTAAGTGTTCTATGTGTTCATCTTTAGTCTTACTGTAAAATGAGAATGTCATCAAGGAAAACCACAACAAATTTTCCAAGATAGGGATGTAAGACACTATCATGAGTGTCATAAATTTAGCTGGAGCATTGGTTAGACCAAAAGGCATAACAAAAAATTCAAAATGCCCGAACCGTGTTCTAAAAGCAGGTTTAGAGATATCTTTCAAAAAGATATGCACCTGGTGGTATCCTTAACGAAGATGTATCTTTGTATAGTATTCAAAGGCTATTTCAGATGCAAAACTTTGGCATGCACGTTTTGGTCATCTAAATTTTGCCAATTTATTGCGTTTGCAATAATCTGATATGGTTGCTTCTTTGTTGCCACTTGAACCACCTGTCAAACACGTTTGTGAAGGATGTATTCTGGGTAAGATGCAGCGTTCTAAGTTTCCAAAGGATGGTTCAGTTAGGTCCACAGGCAGGTTGCATCTTGTGCAAAGTGATGTTTGTGGGCCCATGCAAACTCCATCCTTGGGAAATTATCTTTACTTTGTGACTTTCATTGATGATTACTCCAGACATGCATGGGTATTTCCGCTTAAAGCAAAGTCCGAAGTTTTTATGTGCTTCAAATAATTTTTGGCTATGGTTGAAAATGTCTCAAAATGTACTATGGGCACCCTCCGTTCCAATCAACAGGGGGAGTATATGTCTCATGAATTTAATGCATTTCTGTCTAGTCATGGGATAAAACACCAATGTACAGTGTATAAGGCGCCTCTACAAAATGGTGTTGCTGAGAGGAAAAATAGGTCACTTACGAAAATGGCATGATGTATGGTCAAAAGTCAAGCTTTGCCACATTCTTTTTGGATTGAGGCCATCATGTGTGCCACTTATGTACTCAACAAGTGTCCTACAAAAGCGTTGCAGTCTATGACTCCATATGAAGCATGGCATGATAGAAAGCCATCTATTGAGCACATGCGTGTTTTTGGTTGTTTGGCTTATGGTTTAGTGCCACAAGTGCAACGCAAAAATTGGATGATAAGGATGTCATATGTATTTTGTTGGCCATAGTGCTGAAAGCAAAGGGTACAAGTTGTACCATTTGCAAACAAAGCGTATTTTGGTCTCACATGATGTTGTGTTTGTGGAAGATTTTGTTCAGCCTTTGTTGTCATGTACTAGAGACAGTATGTAAGCTCGAATGACATTTATGACATTTTGTTGCCTCTTTTTGGTGGTGGAAGTACGTATGTAAATTCCAATGAGGCAAATGTACAGCCTATGGGGGTTTCTCAATCAGCCTATTATTGATGCAGATGTACATGATGTACTTGATGAGGAAAGGGATGAAAATGAGCAGGCTAGAGGTATGCCAAAATAGCTAGTGCACACTTTGCATAATAACAAATTGGATGCACCTTTGTCTAGTCATACTCGTTCAGGTTCTTGCCATGCCTCTTATGCAGCAGATTGTTATGCTTTGGCTGTGACTAGCTTACATGATGTTGAGGAACCTCTGTCTTTTGATGAAGCATAAAACACAAAAAATTGGATGGTTGCCATGCAATCAGAATATGATGCACTTTTAGAAAATGACACATGGACTTTAATTTGCCTCTTGGCAAAAAGGCCATTGGTATGAAGTGGGTTTACAAGTTGAAACGCAAGCCGGATGGTGAGATCGATCGCCATATGGCTCGACTTGTTGCAAAGGGTTATGCACAACAAAAAGGCATAGATTATGAAGAGAATTTTGCTCCCACTTTTTGTATGACTACTGTGCATTTTCTATGTGCATTGGCATCTCATTTTGGTTGGGATGTACATCAATCATACATTGTTACTTCTTTCTTGAATGGTGACATATTTGAGGAAGTTTATGTAACGCAACCTCGCGGTTTTGTCAAGAAAGGACAAGAGGACAAAGTGTGAAAATGTAAGAAGGATTTGTATGGGTTGAAGCAATCTCCTCATGCTTGGTATGAGAAAGCTGACACTCATTTGGTCAAACGAGGCTTTTGTAACAATCCAACAAAAAACACATTGTATGTAAAGCATGAGGGTGTTGTACTTCTCATTGTGGTTCTTTATGTAGATGATTTGCTGAATTTAAGGTTGATTTGAATGCTACTTTCAAGATGAAAGATTTGGGGTTGTTGCATCATTACTTGGGTATACAATTAAGCAGTGTGATGGTGGTATTGCCTTCTGTTAGAAAAGTTACATAGAGACATCGTTGTGTAAGTTTGGACTTGAGGATTACAAAGCTATTGCCACTCCCATAGAAACAGGTTTGAAATTGAGTCTTCATGATGCTAGTGATCCTACAGATGTCACTCTTTACCAAACTATTGTTGGATGCCTCATTTATGCATGCAACACAAGCCGAATATTCTATTTGTAGTCTCATAGGTCATCAGATTTATGCATAGCCTAGGGTCTAAGCATTGGCAGGCTCTCAAGAGGATTTTCCACTACCTTCGTGGTACTTTACATCTTGGCTTGTTTTATCCCAAGGAGGGATCATTGCCGCCAGATTTACATGCTTTTTTGGACTCAGATTGGGCTAGTTGTTTTGACATGCGAGTGTCCACAAGTGGTTTTTGTTTCATGCTTAGCACGTCATGTATATCATGGTTGAGCAAGAAGCAACCTACTGTGGCCACTTCTAGTTGTGAGACTGAGTACACGGCAGTCTTCACAGCTACGGTTGAGTGTGTATGGCTCAGACGCCTTATGGCTAATTTGGGTGTTGGACAAGACACTACCACCATTATTTACACTAACAGTAAGAGCGCATTGGCAATTGTGAGGAACCCAGTTTTTCATGCTCGCACAAAGCACATTGAGGTGCATTACCACTATGTCAGGGAGAGGCTCTCAACAGGAGAGATCAGCTTGGCTTATGTGCCAACACAGGACAACCTTGCAGATCTTTTCACAAAGGCATTGTCTTGTGAGAAGCTCGAAGCTTTTTGCAAAGCTTTGGGCTTAGTACTCCCCTTTGTGGACTGATCATGTCCTTAGGGCATGGCACTTCCCTTTACTCATGTGCCAACTCTCATTCACCGCATCACTCCAGGGAGGATCTGTCACCATATACATGTGGTAGTGATGTGTGTGAACAACCTAGGACCGCCAGGGCATTTTTTCTCTCTTTAGGAGGTTTTTCCCCCCTTGCATTGTATATACGCCCATCACTCTAGGGCTATCTATCTTTCCATTGCACACTAAGTAATACACTCTTTATTATGTGCCTTGAGCTTCCTTCGTCTTATCCAAGATGTGTGTGTTTTCCTGCAACCCTAATTCCAATAGGTTGTGTCAATTTGTGGACCAACATCAATGCTTGTTGGCTATGCCCAATGGATTTGGTGCTTTCAAAGAGCTTTGAGAGCTTAATTTGGGTTGCAGATTCTTCAAAATGTCAAAAAATCCTTTTAGTCCCAAACTAACACTGTAAGGACAAGGGTCCTATACCCTAAGAACTAGGATAGTCATGGACTACGGCCAAGGGTTGGGCTAGGCAGTGTGGACAGGGGATCCGTCTAGGGCAATGGGCTAGGAGCCAGCCTATATAAAGGGAGGTTGGGAGGAGGATCCTAGAGTCTAGTTCCCTAGTTCTTACACTGGTATCAGAGCTTAGGAGTCTCTCTTCCACTCTCTCTCTAGGCGTGGTATCTTTAGGTCCCTAATAGCAAGCTCTTTGGGTGAGAACCGTGGCTTTTTGGGGGCTTTTCCAAATACTCAAGCGAGTTGGTGATCGTTCCTACAAACTACTGCTACCATCACACTCTCGCATTCATCCGGTGTTTCATGTAAGCCGTCTACGAAAGCGGTTACATGGGGACGACAACGTCATTGACCCACAGGTTTTGGTCGATTACATTGAACCTCCTACTTTATCGCATGAATGTGAATGTGTTATGGATTACCATGAGTTGCGTACACGACATCATGTACGACAACAAGCCTTAATCAAGTGGAAAGACCGACCTGAAGAAGGTGCCACTTGGGAACACATTAGTGTTCTTAAGAAGAAGTTTCCCACTTTTGTTTTCGAGGATGGAAACTCTTCTTTAAGAGGGGAGTAATGTCAGTACAAGGGTCCTGTACCCTAAGAACTAGGATAGTCATGGACTACGGCCAAGGGTCGGGCTAGGCAGTGTGGATAGGGGATCCGTCTAGGGCAAGGGGCTAGGAGCCCACCTATATAAAGGGAGGTTGGGAGGAGGATCCTAGAGTCTAGTTCCCTAGTTCTTACAAATACCCATGAATTCGAATAATGATATTTACAAAAGTCAAGATGAAAAAATGATAGGACCAATATCTAACATGATGTAATAATTACAAAAGGCATGCCAGCTGATTTGCATTTGGCTTCTTCTACTATTAGCTTGGTGCTAGCAACTTTTTCTCTTCTGTAAGAGCAATTGTGGGGATGGGCTTTGGAGAAATGGTAGGAACATCTACCATTGGTTTCTTGGAAGCCATGGCATACGGTGAACGGTGAGTGTGAGGCACAAGTGCATAGAGCAAGGTGGATGATGGTGGTGTGTGGGGAAATAGCGTGTGTTTTGTATGTGCAAAAACAAAATTGTGCAAAGCCAATGAGCAAGGTTACACAAATAAATATGGTAACGTTATACACACAAGTAGTACCAATAACATGATTATTGAAAAACTTGTCAATCAATTGCTCCACTACTTCATTGATAAATTTTTAGCCATTATCAAATACTAGTCCCATTCTTGGTAATGATTTTCTTAAAAAGGAATTTTACAGTCCACCAAGTTGTTTTTTCTAGGAGTGCCAGAGCTTCCACCCACTTTGTTACATAGTTTGTAGCAGCAATTATGTGCAGGGGATGGTTAAAGACTTGCCTATGGAGGCTCAAAGAGGGAAGACTCCATGGCTTGAGCTTGACACAATCACAAGGCTCCCCTTAAACACAAGTAGGTGGAGGAACACGCACAGGCACAGAGTCCTCCCCTCTACACAAAGAGGGTCAATTTACAAAGAGTGCTACATGGGTGTGAATCACAGGATATCATCATTGTAGGTTAAGCTGGCCATATTTTTGTTTCCATCGAAGTCTTCAATAGTAGCGAGGTTGAGTCGGTTTTACCCTTATCCCTATGGTGGTTGTTGTTGCTAGAAGAGTTGTTGTCTTTGAGTCTATACAACTTTTTGGCATTGTTTTTCTTGCCACATTTGGGTTGACTTGATAGCAATTCTTTGAAAGTCGATTGGTTCTGCCACAATGTGTGCAGTTGAGGTTTCTTTTCTTGTTGTGGTTGGAGCAGTTGGATGAGACAACACTTTTTGTGCTCTTGAAGAGAATTTATTGCAACTTCAAATTTAGGAACTGGACCTTTATCTTTAACACTAGTTTTGTAATCGGACACTCAAATGTCCTGAGACACTAAAGTGTCCTGTTTTTCTAGCAACTTGTCATAATTATTTGGTGAATCTAGAAAAAAAATTCATAGGTTACGCTCATATATTAGGTCATCTATGAGGTGAATAACATAGCCAAATTTTACTTTTGCCAAAATTAATACCAAATTAAGATTATAATGATAAGTTTTAAGATGAAAAAATTCATAGAAAATTAGTGCAATTTTAACAAAATTTTCATAAATTATGGGACTAGTTTTTTGTTATAATCAAAAGACCAAAATCTTGAAAATGCTGACAAAGAGAAAAGTTTTGGTCTTTGAAGGCCTCTTTCATCAGCATGATGAGGTTATGGGACAAAACCTAAGGTGTATAATGTATCTATAGGTCAATACCCATCAACTAAGCATTTTTCAAGGGTTCAAACTCATAGATATCTTGTAATTTAAGCTTATTTTAAAAAATTTGTAGTGTGTAATTTCTTCCAAAAAAAACATTGCTATGAAAAACTAATGAAAGTGTGTATATAAATCTCCCAATTGTGTCCGTATGAGGTGTTTGTATACAAACAAGTGAGATGAATGGAAAAATCCAAAAGTGGACTTTATTTTAAGGCTTATCTATGATAAATAAAAATTATAATTACAACAGGCACAGTTTTTTGGATATGCCATAAATCACCAAATGTGGCTTGCATAACCATTAAAAAATTATCACCTTATGTAATGGAGTCATAGATCTAGTATATATGCATCATAAGACATTTGAAATTTAGATGAACAAAATGTTTTTATTGATTGTTAATTGAATTTGTGAATATTGCATATTTGACCCACAGGACTTTCTATATTTAATTCTAGTCACAAAGGAAATTTTTCTCACATGACAATTGCAAAATTATCAAACACATATATAAGTAGTTACCACGGATTATTGCATGCACCCTGCTCACTTTTTTCTTAGGCTAGACTATGAATTTTAATGAAGCATTGAATGTTATTTTACGTAGGTTCTTTTCATGAGTGTAGTTACTATTGAGGTTATGATCAAAAGTGAGGGATTATAATTTCTATGAGTACTTTGAATAACATTTTATAAGTTTGCAAAAGCATTTCTTGAGATGTGTCCTAGATTTCATGTACCATTTTATTTAAATTCGCAAAAAAAGGACACTAAAGTGTCCTTTTTGGTACCAAACTAGCGTTAAGCACTAGGATGATTTTCCCACAATTTGCATCGGGCATAGCTATGAGAATCACAACAATTTGATCTTCATTGTCTATAGGACATTTTCTATATGTTAATTGCATGCAAATTCTTTTGAGCTTGTTGACGAGAGAAAAGACATCTTCTTTGGGTTCCATAAGCAATCTGTAGAGTTCAATATTTAATGCAATTTTGTAATTCTTGGCAATAGCTCCAAAATGATGTTGTAAGGTTTTCATGCTTGGTGTGTAGTGGTGCAATCATTTAAATAATGTACAAAATTTTCATCAAATGATGTAAGCAAAATTCTAAGAGCTTGCTTATCTTTAGCTAAAAATTGTGCTATGCTTTGTCTAGTTTCCATTGTGTCACCCTCAGCTAGTGGCTTTTAAATTGTTAGGAATAAAGGTGTAGATAAATAGAAATTAGAGTGGTTTACTTAATGGAGAGATATAATTTTCACACACAAGAGATAATAGAGAAGATACGTACATACATATATATATATATATATATATATATATATATATATATAGAGAGAGAGAGAGAGAGAGAGAGAGAGAGAGAGAGAGAGAGAGAGAGAGCACATGATATATGTGGTTCACCTAGGGCTACGCCCATGAGAAAGCAACCACTCAATGGCTTTGCACTTCAAACTAGAAGTAGGCTACAAAGGGATTAGCAACCCTTAACGGACCTCTCACCTTTCTTCACTCTCTTTCATCACCTCACACACACTTGACATCACACCTTCACTGATCGAAGTTGATTTATGCTGGTGTTGAAGTAATTTAGGTGTTTTGCAATCGAACTTCTCTCTGTCATTTTTAGATTGAACAATCTCTTTATGAGAAATACCTTATAAGATGTTGATGTTTCTTGTAGAGGCTGTCAAGAGACTTCATCAGTCCTCTGTGGTCTTCATCTTCAAAACATTAAAGGCCACCATTGAAGCCAAGCATAGCCGGATTGTTTCCAACACCTTCCGATCAAGGATGCTCTAAGTTTCATCATCCATTGTTGCGGGCTTCTTTGCAAGACCACCTAGTGGCAAATAGATATCCTTTTGCTATGGATAGTCTTTGATCTGCATATTCCACTGTTGGTAGTTTTTGCCGTTAAAATTCTCGATCTTGATCTTATCTTCCTCTACTATCACTCTCACTCAATTCCAGGAACCTTTCCTTTAGATATTTTAGCTATGAGAAAACCTTGTTTTGATACCAATTAATGGAATAAAGGCATAGCTAAATGGAGATTAGAGTGGTTTACTTTATTGGAGGGAAATAATTTTCACACACAAGAGAAATAATAGAGAGAGAGAGAGAGCATACATTATATACGTGGTCCACCCACGTGTGATCTACGTCCATGGAAAAGCAGCCACTCAATGGCTTTGTGTTTCAAACTAGAAGTAGGTTACAAAGGGATTAGCAACCCTTAATGGACCTCCCACCTTGCTTCACTCTCTTGCACCACCTCACACACTTCACCTCATACCTTCACCATGTGTGTAGAAGAGGCCTCCTTTTGTAGGCCAAAATGGGATTCCCTCTCTCATGAGAGACAATCATGTGTAGCCGCCCTTGTGTAGACAAATCCAAGTTGAACTTTCCCATGTGCCCATGTGTAACCACCCTTGGGTAGACAAGTTTGCCTAGAAATTGGCAACCGACCGTTGAATGTCATCCACCAGCCATTGACTACCGACCACTGGCCAACTGGCCAACTGACCGGTCGCTTTTCGATCAGCCATAATATTCCAGCAAAAAGGAATATTTTGACGAGTGAACTTTCTCATACACGATGGCTTCTCCTCATAACCAAGGCCTTACAAATGTATGTTTTTTAGAATAAATATTACAAGGGGTGAATCAGGCTCCATACTTAACATTAACAACATACCATACGTTCTTTTGCATTAGGTAGTCCCTAGTTTTTTCTTGCCATGTGTGAAAGATCTGACCATTGTATTTGTTGATATTTTTATCTCCCCCCACGGCGTGGTTCTGCCCAAAGTGATGTGAGAGGAAGGTCTTATTGGAAATGCGGTAGTGTCTAGTCCTCTTGTACAAAGGGGGAAAAAATAGGGGTTTTTAGTTTTCTTTGGCTTTCTATTGTACCTTTATGTACAATAAGCTCCTAGATTATTAGGCACAAGAAGATTCACAAGAAAAAAAGCATTTTTTAAAAATATTTAAAAAAAACCATACCACTCTTTTCTGCCATGTTCGTGTCGAGGGTGTGCGCTTGGGAATGTCTTCCAAGTTTGTCACAAGGCCCATTTGGCTTTGAGATTCCTTACATTATTGTCTAGTGTGCATAGGAATCACCCATGTTATTATCCACAATGTGCACGAGAATCACCCTCTCAAATGAGCATTTGGCTTCTTTGTATAAAACAAAGGCTTGAATGTGGAGCACTTGAAGCAGGTGTGTAGAGGTTTTAAAATAAATCCATGTAGAAAAATGGGAGTGCCACCCATTTCCCACAAGATAGAGGCTTTAGTCAGCTTTATTAAAATAAACCTTGAAGGGAAAACTTTCTGGCCACCCACTTGAGCGAGTCGAGCAAGGTGAATCAGAAAAGTCTCAACAACAAGAGCACCACTCTGCTTTGAGGAGAGAAGCTCACATAGCGAAATTGGTATGCCATATCAAGACACCTCTAAAGCCTCATGCAATTGTGACCCAAATAGAAAATAAACCTAAAATGCACAAGACTTCGGCTTGCCCAACACCACTACCATCGGAGAGGCCTCAAAATCCTATGGCTAATCCCTTTCCTTTGCCTCAACCAACTCCACTGCCAACGTAGCGACCAGACGGCCGAATATACGAAAGAAAGTGCAAAGCCCAGACCACCCTAACCTCCTTCTCCACAATAAGTAAAGTGCAAATAGCCAATGAGGATGAAGTGTCGAATTAGCAGAGGGGGGGGGGTGTAGTTAATGCACCCACAAGTGAACAAGGGTAGAAATGTGTGCTAAATCTATAAAAAATTTTGCAAATGTTGTTGGAAGATACAACGTGAAGAGGGATTTCTGTGAATTGGACTCAAGAGGAGAACTAGGTACGTCCAAAGAGAGTCTCAATTTTAGTCAAAGATGTTTTCCAAAATCCACTATTTTGCCCAAATTGGTTGAAACTCTCCCAATTCTACGTAATGTCAATACTAAATTTTGGAGCCAAATAGGAGATTCAATTGATTTAAAGCAAATGAAGCGGAGAATCAAGGGCGATTCTCCAGCATTGGTAAAATTTGAAATCGCCAGATCAAGGTGAGTTTACTGCCGCCTATCGCCACATCAACCTGAGTTCGCGCTTGTCAACCTCAGTTCGCATGGGAAAGGTGGGAGTCAAACCTCAGTTCGCATGGGTAAGGTGCTTTTAAAGCAGTGCGTGGAATTTGATAGCGGCAGGGGCTACCAGTTGGGAAATTCATCCCGCAAGCAACGCTTATAGTGGTCGCGCAGGCAGGAGGTCTTGCCGTGAGGTATTGGTCGCGTGGGAAGGAGGTCTTGCACAAGAGCAACGCGCACAGTGGTCGCGCAGGCAAGAGGTCTTGCCGTGAGGTATTCAATTTATTTAAAGCAAGTTGAAGCAGTTTTATTTGCCTGCAGTGACACACAATGTGATTCAATTAAACACAGTTTTATTTGCCTGCTGTCACACACAGTGTAGGCGATTTGATTTGTCTGTAATGAGTAGTGACACAGTGTGTGCCTACCACTCACACACAATGTGCTTCAATTAAACACAGTTTTATTTGCCTGCAGTCACACACAGTGTATGAAATTTGATTTGCCTATAGGAGGCTCAATTTATTTGAATGAAATCAAAAGAAATTAAGCGAGGGCAGTTGGAGGTGTTTCACGCAAACAAAAGACAGCCGGTGATTCAAACAGAGGAATTAGTTGCAGCAGCGAGAAAGTGTTCTCGAAGGTATAATTTCGTGAATCAGCTGCTTGAATTTCATGCTTGGTAAAATTTGTGAAGCGTTGTGTGGTTCAATTGGTTTGTGTTTATGAGGGTCCAATGCTGTAGGTTAACATGGTAAGAATGAAGAAAGTTGCACGTTCGGTTGGTGATATCGGGGATGCATCTGCCTCTTTGGTCCGTAGGGGTAGACCTAGGAAGACCGAGGAGGAGTTGTTGGCGGCTGAGAGTAGGCGTCCGAAGACGCTTTTCGAGCTAAGTATCACTATCTCCGTTGGGGGGGCCGACGTAGACACTGGCTTGCTTCCTATGCTGAAAGAATTCCTAGAGAAAGAGACTATTGCTGGGATGTCCTCTATCGAGCGTGGCGAAACGATTTTCCACTTACACTTCCAAATGGTCGTGCGTATTATGTCCACATCTATTATAGCGGTCAACAAAAAGGTGAAAACATACTTGGGATGGGATAGAGAATCACTTGTGGGTGCCACTGTTCTTTGCAGGGCACTAAAGCAAAAGAACATGCACACATTTCAGGGGATGATTGGTTACTGCTTAAAAGACGTAGGTAAAGATCATTTTGAGAATGTTGGCCACAACATATCTCCTGATGACATCAATAAAGGGATCGAGCTTTACACGCTTCATGGGGCAGACGACCTGAAGAATAAAGTCTGCTTGACAAACACCAATGTGCTGATAGGGCTTTCATGTATTGGAAATATAATTTGAATCACCCTTTTGGTCATGACTTCCTTGGTACTTTGCACGGCATGATTAAGAGCGGTAAGTACTATCAGTCGTCCACTTGGATCACACCTTACCAAGGGCGTGGAATGGAGCAACGGAAAATTGTTGTTGTATGGAAGTAAATGGCATTTCCGAGCACGGTTACGTACACGACATACTCGACATTTTTGTACTCCAAGGTGCCACTCATCCCCGTCTGGATTGGTTCCTGAACAGATGGCAGAACAATGAAAGGTATTCCATTAACTGCTCCTCTGTAATGTGACGGCCTAATTATTGGTGCTATTATTTTTCTTTATGAACCGCAGGGACCAAGGTGAGAATACGGCAATGAAGATAGGAGATTCAATTGATTTAAAGCAAATGAAGCGGAGAATCAAGGGCGATTCTCCAGCATTGGTAATGTTTGAAATCGCCAGATCAAGGTGAGTTTATTGCCGCCTATCGCCACATCAACCTGAGTTCGCGCCTGTCAACCTCAGTTCGCATGGGAAAGGTGGGAGTCAAACCTCAGTTCGCATGGGTAAGGTGCTTTTAATGCAGTGCGTGGAATTTGATAGCGGGAGGGGCTGCCAGTTGGGAAATTCGTCCCGCAAGCAACGCTTATAGTGGTTGCGCAGGCAGGAGGTCTTGCCGTGAGGTATTGGTCGCCCGGGAAGGAGGTCTTGCACAAGAGCAACGCGCACAGTGGTCGCGCAGACAGGAGGTCTTGCCGTGAGGTATTCAATTTATTTAAAGCAAGTTGAAGTAGTTTTATTTGCCTGCAGTGACACACAATGTGATTCAATTAAACACAATTTTATTTGCCTGCTGTCACACACAGTGTAGGCGATTTGATTTGTCTGTAATGAGTAGTGACACAGTGTGTGCCTGCCACTCACACACAATGTGCTTCAATTAAACACAGTTTTATTTGCCTGCAGTCACACACAGTGTATGAAATTTGATTTGCCTATAGGAGGCTCAATTTATTTGAATGAAATCAAGAGAAATTAAGCGAGGGCAGTTGGAGGTGTTTCACGCAAACAAAAGACAGCTGGTGATTCAAACAGAGGAATTAGTTGCAGCAGCGAGAAAGTGTTCTCGAAGGTATAATTTCGTGAATCAGCTGCTTGAATTTCATGCTTGGTAAAATTTGTGAAGCGTTGTGTGGTTCGATTGGTTTGTGTTTATGAGGGTCCAATGATGTAGGTTAACATGGTGAGAATGAAGAAAGCTACGCGTTCGGTTGGTGATATCGGGGATGCATCTGCCTCTTTGGTCCGTAGGGGTAGACCTAGGAAGACCGAGGAGGAGTTGTTGGCGGCTGAGAGTAGGCGTCCAAAGAGGCTTTTCGAGCTAAGTATCACTATCTCCGTTGGGGGGGGCGGACGTAGACACTGGCTTGCTTCCTGTGCTGAAAGAATTCCTAGAGAAAGAGACTATTGCTGGGATGTTCTCTATCGAGCGTGGCGGAACGGTTTTCCACTTGCACTTCCAAATGATCGTGCATATTATGTCCACATCTATTATAGCAATCAACAAAAAGGTGAAAACATACTTGGGATGGGATAGAGAATCGTCTGTGGGTGCCACTGTTCTTTGCAGGGCATTAAAGCAAAAGAACATGCACACATTTCAGGGGATGATTGGTTACTGCTTAAAAGACGTAGGTAAAGATCATTTTGAGAATGTTGGCCACAACATATCTCCTGATGACATCAATAAAGGGATCGAGCTTTACACGCTTCATGGGGCAGACGACCTGAAGAATAAAGTCTGCTTGACAAACACCAATGTGTTTGATAGGGCTTTCATGTATTGGAAATATAGTTTGAATCACCCTTTTGGTCATGACTTCCTTAGTACTTTGCACCACATGATTAAGAGCGGTAAGTACTATCTGTCGTCCACTTGGATCACACCTTACCAAGGGCATGGAATGGAGCAACGGAACATTGTTGCTGTATGGAAGTGCATGGCATTTCCGAGCACGGTTACGTACACGATATACTCGACATTTTTGTACTCCAAGGTGCCACTCATCCCCGTCTGGATTGGTTCTTGAACAGATGGCAAAACAATGAAAGGTATTCCATTAACTGCTCCTCTGTAATGTGACGGCCTAATTATTGGTGCTATTATTTGTCTTTATGAACCGCAGGGACCAAGGTGAGAATACGACAACGAAGGAAGTGGTGAACATATCTGATAGCGAAGACGACGATATTGACGTTGGCATTGGAAGTGACTTTATTCCGCTATTGAAGAAAACTAAAACTGACGTAATTGCATGCTACGTACGTTGCTACAATTTCATTTTGCTGCATTTGCTTTGTTTGTCGATCACTTTTCCTTTAATATGATGGCTACCGTAGGTGCGAGCGATGGAGTCAACGAAGCCTGTTGTGGAAGCCGAGGGAACGCAAACGGATTTGATTCAACATGACAGTGTAGACGATGCAGTATTTCAAAGATTAGAGGACATGTTGATGCAAATCTGGCGACAGCTCCGTGGTGGCAATGCAGATGACAATGATACTCTCCGTGCTTACATAGTCAAGTGCACACAGAGTGTCAAAGACATGTTGTAGGATGTGCAGCTTAACACTGCTGATGTCCAGGTTGCAAAAATGCAGCAATAAATAAATGCATTGTCAAGGGAAATAGTTTCTTTCAAGTCACAATTGAATAGGTTGAATGCAATAGTTGTCAAACTAGAAATTTCCGCTTGTAACACCTAGAGTATTTTTTATAGCAATGGGACATTTGCAATTACCTTTTTGGGCTATATTCTTACACTTATTGATAGAAGAAGTTATTGTAATTGTTGTGGTTATGAATTTTAAACAATAATACAGTCTTTATATCGTCTTCTCTTGTCAGAAAGTTTGCGTCGTTTTGTCTCAAGAAATAAAAATCGCCTTGCAAACCGTTGCCATGGGTTGTCTTGTAATTCTTAAAAATTAATGCAATTGTCTATGGTCTACTGCTTGGATTTAAAGATGAGAATCTTGAAAGATATGAATTTCTTTTACACAGAGCGAGTAGGTTGAGTAGGTCTGGACCCATTTCATTTTACTAGGAATCAGGAAAGATACCCTTTGGAAAAGAGAAGTAGGTTGAGTGGTAGTAGGTCTGGACCCATTTCTTTTTACTAGGAATCAGGAAAGATACCCTTTGGAAAAGAGAAGGAAAAGGAAATTGAGAAAATAGCCAATAGCCTTGAAAGAAGATAAAAAGGCTTGGGATTTTTAATGTAAAGTGTTTATAGAGTCCTAAACTAGGAAACCATACCATTTTTAACTATATTTGGTCACTCATGTATGAACCCATATTATGATAAATAGCTAATTTTTAAGTCATTTTGAGAGGTCCAAAGTTGGGAGCTATTTATATCAAGATCTCCAGAGGTTTCTCAACATTAAGGAGCTCATAGCTTCCATATCTCTCCAATGTTTCACTTGATTTGTACTTCTTGGCCCAAATGCTCCCTTATGCATGGTGGTTGGGCTTATGCCGAGAACCAATCATTTTTGCTATACCCCCACTTTGCAATATGTTTTTAAAGTAACTAATCAAGTGTGCTTGTTAGTCTTGCTTAATAATCAATGTATGATGTCTTTTGAATCTTTGTTATGTTGTTTAGGTTTTGCATAGCAAACACTATACTATAGTGGCCACACATGGGCAATGGACCATCTATGGGAAGATTGCTAACTCAATATTATCTCCTTACAAGCAAGTTAGTAAGGGTGATTATGTGGACAGTCTTTCAAGATGATTTAACCCCTACGAGTGTCAAGTGTTTCAAATGGTTAACCTCAAAAATTACAAGCATGGCTTGTACTCTATCGTTTTGTTTGGGCTTAGGTAGAGCTAATGACTGTTGTAAATTAGCAAGCCTTATCACAAAGTTTCCATATGTAGTTATGATCTAGGTAGGCTCCGAGCCAACAACCTAGTCTCATGGTCGAATTGTCTTATGTACATGGAAATTATGCTCATCGAAAAACTTCCACCCTTGGAAAGAGTCATCTTCATTTCCTAAGTAACCCTCTGACTCTGACCAAAGGCTTGAAACCCTTGTAAGGTACATGGAAATTAAGCTCATCAAAAAACTTCCATCCTTGGAAAGAGTCATCTTCGTTTCCTAAGTAACCCTCAAGCTAGAAAGTAATTTGACCATGACCAAAGGCTTGAAACCCTTCTAAGATATCAAGCTAAAAGTATAGACCACAACCAAGGCTTGACAATACTTTGGCAATACCTACGATAGGTGGAAGGGGAATCACTAAGCTAGAAGGATAGAGATTCTTTCAATACAAAGGACACGTTGCACATTTGTCAAACCCCCTTCCCCTCTTCACTAATTGACACCCTCATTTTTTTTAGGGGATCTACGACTAAAAATCGAGCGTCGCTTTTCGGCAAAGATCACAACCGTTCATCTCGAATGTGAACTTGATGTAAACTAGATATAAACTCGAACAAATGTGAACTCGTGAACTTGCATGTAAACTAGATGTAAACTCAAAGTAAACTTAGTGTGAACTGGAGATCATGACGGACAGCTAGGATTATAGAATATAATGCTATCATCTTCCATGCCTTTCAAAATGCACGCTATTATGTAGTGGTAAAGCAATAGCTTTGGGAAGGGGAGGTTGTGAGGTCGAAATCCATCACACCCCCTTCTTTTTTCCTCCATGTGAATCGAACGGCCCATAATGAACAATCATCTGAATCGTAAATCCCCTCTTAAAAATGAGGGTGTCAAATAGAGACGTGCCCCACCCCACCCCACCCCCCACCCCCCCCCCCCCCCCCCCCCCCCCAACACACACACACACACACACACACACACACACACAAAAAAGAAAAAATCAATCAATCAAAACACATATCCACTGAATTGGGATTTTCTCACCTCCAGATAAAAGTAGGGAGGGCGGGGCGGCTTTGCCTTCTCAAGATGTGATTGTCTAATGAGCACTCCAGCCGCCACCATGCACCAACCAGCTAAAGCTTCCATGACTGGTGTGCCCTCCTCTCCATCCTCCTCCTCCCCCTCGTCCTTCTGCTACAGCAGGTCCACTATCAACAGTCCAAAAGCGAGCTTTGTTCTCGTACGCTCCAAATCTCCAAAGGCTTTCTTCAAGCAAGCAGCCCATGCCTCGCATCAATATGCCCACCATCCCCGAAGCAGAAGAGGATTTGAGCTTCCGCTCTCATCGTCTGCAAGCGGCGTCCATGGCAGCAAGCCCAGCAGAAGGAGAGCTCAAAGGCTTCCCCACTAATTTGGCGGCCTGGACAGGGTCCCCTGAAGCCGCATCTCGCCCAATATCTATTTCCCCTGATTCTCAGAAATTGAATGCAGGAGACTCTGCCTCCCCTGATCGCACCGCCAATCCCAAAACAGAGTACTCTAGCCCGACATTCTTTTCACACATGGAGTCGCCCAATCATTTGGAGACAGGGTACCCCTCCTCCCCGCCTGCCCCTGCCATTCCCACAAGCACTCACATACTTGGACAGAGAAACCTCCATTCCCCTGATGCAGCTCACATGAGCAGAATCAGAAACCCTCCTGAATCTGGTTCTAGAACCCCTCACTCGCCTCCCATTCGCAGCGGCGCCAAAACCCCTCAATCTCCATTCATCTCTAGTGGAAACCAGACTCCTCGTATCACCTCGCTCATGTCACCTCACACCTTTAGCCCCATCGGTACCCCTGTGCGCAAAGCCGTTAGCAATATGAAGTCCTACCTGGAGGACATCGGCCATCTCACTAAGTTCAATCCTCAAGATTCATGGCTTCCAATCACGGAGTCCCGCACCGGCAACTCCTTGTATGCAGCTTTTCATAACCTCAATGCTGGAATTGGGTTTCAGGGGCTCCTTCTTCCATTTGCTATGTTCTACTTGGGATGGTAACATTTCAGACTCATTTATACTACTTGCTTAAAGTTTAAGATGTGCACATGCAGTGCCTCCCTCTCAGAAGCTCATGATGTTGAGGTAAGTCGCAATGTGGGAATTATTGTGAGAATTTGTCCAAAACTTCTTGTGGTGTAAACCGCAGATTGATTGTAAATGTATGGGTTGCCAGCTCTGATGCTGATGTAAAAGGAATGTGATACTTTATTTTTCTGCACTCGAGTTTCTTGATAAATTTATATGGGACCAAGTTCTGCTCAAGTTTGCGGCAAAATCATATTGTTTTGAGCTAGCTTTAATGCTGCAAAGGATGTAAGTGTAGCACGTGAGTTCAAAATAACGGGTATGTTGATTGGAAAAATGTAAAGGGTTACAGTTGGAAAAGGGGGTTTTAATTTCATTGTTGGAAACCTGTAAGATTTTCAAGAAAAAGGTTTTAATTTTATTGTTGGAAACATGTAAGATTTTCAAGAAAAAGGGTTCATTTTATTATCTCATGGCATGTAGTATAGGGTTTTTTTAAATACCCTTTGAATGTACGTGATATAGACAATTCCTATAGTCCCCCCCCCCCCCCTTTTCATGTTTTTCTGTCTTCTTGGTGGTGTCAGGACATGGGGCATTCTATCCCTTATTTTAGCATACGGTTGGCAGCTGTACACAATGTGGATCCTCATTCGCCTTCATGAAGCCATACCAGGCATACGCCAAAGTCGCTATGTTCAGCTTGCACAAGCAGCATTTGGTAACAGACTCTTCTTGAGTACTTACACAAGAAGATTTAGAAATTTTCTCATGTAGGAAAACGAAGTCTTTCTCAGTGTTTTTCATACAATGCATAACATCATGAGCTTCTGCCCGAGAGGCACCGCATACCGAGCTAGGTACGATTGGGGGCAAGGGACCACCGGCCCCCCACCGGGCCGGCGGTCCCCTACCCCCAATCGTACCTAGCTAGGTATGCGTTGCCTCCCTTGCAGAAGCTCATGATGTTGAGGTAAGTCACGATGTGAGAATTGTTGTGAGAATTTGTCCAAAACTTCTTGTGTTAGTCCACAATGATCTGCTGAAGGGTGGAGGTTTAGTTCACAATGTCATAATGTTTATGATCTACAGGTGACCGCTTGGGCTACTGGCTTGCCACACCCCCAAACTTGTACCTTACAGCAGGAACGGCCACCGCAATCATGGTTGTAGGAGGGGGTTCTCTGAAACTCTTCTTCAAAATAATATGCGGTCCTAATTGTGGGGCAAGCCCTCTTACTACTATAGAGTGGTACCTTGTTTTTGCTATGCTCTCTGCGGTTTTGGCTCAGCTTCCAAACTTGAACTCAATAGCAGGGGTCTCCTTGGTTGGGGCTCTAACAGCAATCATATATTCCACAATGCTGTGGACTCTTTCCATTAGTCGAGAACGGCCTCCAGGGGTGAGCTACACAGCTGAAGAGGGGAAATCCTTTGTGGAAAAAGTGTTCTTGACTCTTAATGCTCTGGGTATAGTTGCATTTGCTTTCCGTGGACATAACTTGGCTATGGAGATTCAGGTAATATTGTCCTCTACTGTGTGCCCTGCCACCGCCTCATGTTCCTCGCTCTTTCATGGATAGCTCTCAAAATTTCACCTCCTTGTGTCCTTGATTTGTTTCTAGAATCCCGTGCACAAATATGTGTAAGCCGATGCATAAATGCTGGCATGCACTCACAAAAGCACATCAAAAGGCACAATCTAGATGCATATATATGCACTTATGAACAAATTGAGCTACAAGGACACACACAAAAATACACCAAGTGCTTTTAGGTTACCATTTGCTGTTGTTAGTGCGCAAATTTTCTTTGAAGTGGTGGTTGATCATATGGTGTTTTTACTCCAGGCTACTATGCCCTCAAGCTTGAAGCATCCTGCACATGTGCCGATGTGGAGAGGCACAAAGGTTGCAAATGCCATTGTGGGGGTATGCTACTTTCCGATAGCCATTAGCGGGTATTGGGCTTATGGCAGCAAGGTACAAAATGGCCCATGCCAGTTATCCCTGCTCTTTGTTTCTTCATATAGTTCTTGTGGTACATTTGCCTTCAGAAATATCATGCTTTTATTCTCATATTTGTCCTTTTCTTTATGGCAGATGCTTCCCCAAGGTATACTTTTCAGTATCTATGCATTCCACCAGCGCGACATATCCCGGTCCATCATGGGTTTGCTCTTCCTACTAGTAGTCATCAATTGTCTTAGCTCCTTCCAGATCTACTCCTTCACCATATTTGACAACTTTGAAGCTGGCTACACAGCCAAAAGGAATGGGCCAGTGAGTTCTCATGTGCGCGTCATGTTCCGTGTATTCTACGTCTTCGTCAATTTCTTCATTGCGGCAGCGTTTCCATGGCTGGCGAGCTTGTCGGGGCTTTTGGGAGGATTGAGTAGTGCTCCTGTCACATTTGCATATCCTTGTTTCATGTGGCTTGCTATCATGAAGCCAAAGAAGTTCAGTTTCAGCTGGTATCTTAATTGGACACTTGGTGTTGTTGGCATGGGCTTGGCAGTTGCCTTCACAGCAGGGGGCATATGGAGCATAGTGGATTCTGGCATCAAGCTAGACTTTTTTAAAACTTCATAAGAAGTGCATTTAGAGTACCTGCTCTCTCTCTCTCTCTCTCTCTCTCTCTCTCTCTCTCTCTCAATATGTGTGTGTGTGTGTGTGTTTTGTTTTCGGAGTCGGGTAGGGCACGCCCGGCTGCTCCCCTCATACACCAAAAGATATACAAGAACGACCATGACTATGCACCCAAAAACCGAAGGGAGACGCTTTTGTCACTAGTTTCCTCTGGACTGTGTGTGTGTGTGTGTGTGTGTGTGTGTGTGTGTGTGTGTGTGTGTGAGAGAGAGAGAAGAGGAAAGTGGAATAACCTTTCTATTACCCAAGTGTGGTAAGAATATTTCGGTCATTGAGTGCCCTACTTGGGACTCCCAACCGCGTCAAACATAGTGTAAGCATTGATTTAGAACTGTAAATCTGACTTCTCTTCATCCAAAGAATGTGAAACCCGCAAATCCATTCAATACTTGATCAATTGAGGCATATCTTGACAATTGGCGTCCAGTAGGAATGCCGTAAAGCAAATCTCAAAGCTCGCATCAGAGGTTATCAACCAAAACCCTAGAAACTGAAACCAATCACCTAGGTACCCTTTCCAAAGCTGCTCCAAGAATTGCAGACCCAACCCCAGAAATTATTGAAGCACTCATAACTTCCCCATCCTAACTTTGATCATAGTGAGTCATTAAGACCGACTTAGAGAGCGCTTCAAGCGCTAAATAATAGTTCCTTAAACCTTCACTTTTGGCAATTGTCAAGCATCTCGGCTCACAAGCATCAAAATCCACATTTGGCATACATGCTCGTCTACTCTTGCTTGCATTTGGGCCTCCTCACTGCGCAAATAGTGTATACAAATTAAGCAAGCATAAATTGCATTTTTCTCCATCATGGAAGTGGAACAACATGACATCCATCCCCTTTGAGCATGCACATCCTCCAGCATGTGCCAACCATCTTCAATTTTCATCGATCTGATCATCAAAGGCATCGTCAGGTGCATTCTCCTTTGGTTTCTTTGAGGTTTGATCATTAGAGAACAACTATCCATCGTGTTTCTTAAACAATTTGATCCGTTTCCTTGGAATAGGCACTCTAAGCTCAGTGCAATCAAGCTCACATTATTTGTATGTCCTAGTGTCATAAGCATGTATCACAACATAAGGTCCAAACCAACATTTAACCATCTCGCACAATGCAGGATACTGGTTTCCAAGCTTTTGTCATAAAAAAGTACCCAATCACCATCCTATGTCTCTCATCAAATGCTACTTTGTTCTTCAAATGTGTTTCCATAAGCTTCAATTTTGTGTATTCAATGTCTTCTGACATCTATCAAGCTAGGAAATATGCAAAGCAAGAAAATCTTCCATTTACATATCTATTTCCATGGAAATATTGTCCAAGATATAATTGTCTCCTCTGTAGGCATGGTGGGTTTCTATCTATACATAAACTCAAATGGCATAAAACCTGTGATAAAATTATGTGTACATCGATCAACCAATAAAGCAAAAGGTAGGAGCTTAAGCTAATCACCAATACGCACAAAATCATTAACAATAAGAGAATATTATCCTCATTCACTTTTTTCATTACCTTGTGGATTATATGCTATAGTAAGAACCAATTTGATGCACAAATGAGCAAAACACTCACAAGTTTCATCTACATCCAATTGTGCTCGATCAATAGTGATTGCTAACACAACCATATCTAAAAATCACATCCTCAAGTAAAAATTTTCATATAGAGCTCGTAGCTTTAGTACGCAAAGATCTTCCTTTAACTTGGTTAGTGAGATCTTCTCTAGCAAGAATAATATACTTCATCTACTAGACAACCATTGGCATTGTAATCAAATCTAAAACACACTTATAATGCAAGCTAATGGATAAGTAGGATGCAAACCATCTCGATATCATGTATTAGACTATTGATGTGGCACACCATGCAAGTCTCCACAAACTAAGCAAAACCTTTATACATACCTTTCCATCAATAGCGGTCTTTGATTTTGGCAAAAGTTTGCCATACGCATTTGTGTCTAGCTTATAAAGTCTTATGAAATTTTTGAATTATCTTTTGTTGAGTTACTTTATCACAAATAAGCCATTGTGGTACTCCTCCTGGTTGCTTTGGCAAGAGCTTTTCCTTTTGTGTACCATGATAATGTTGCTTTACAATGGTATCTCTAAAACATCGTGCACAATCTTGGATTCTCTAAATCTTTTGTTCACACTTGGAAGTGTCCCTATTTTTTCAGTGATCCACACAAATTTTCAAGAACTGCCTGGTCTTTTTCCCATATCTACTTTGGATCCTAGCATACATTGAACCATCATCAAGAACTTTAGTCTCCATCCTCATTGATGTGATGTATGGTTGTCCCAAAATAACTAGATACAATGAACTCTCTTAAAACAGAAAAGTGTTGATCTTCTCTCATGTCTTCAATAGTAACTTTGAGATTGGGACATGCTCTGTATAGATCCCCTAGCAAGGTTTTTACTCCCTTGCTTCTCCATTTATTGTTGGCGTCAATTAGCCTTCTTCCCTTGAAATACAATCTCTTAGACATGAGATTTATCTCAGAGCCAATACCTACAAGTGTAATCACTAGCTTGTCAAGATCCAATATCTTTACCATAGTCTTTGTTGTTGCCCTTGCCCTATGTGTTCTTGATGAATAATGACACGAACATGCTTAACATTTCCCAACATGTTGTAGGCATCCACCATGCTTTTGGACTCATATCTCTTTAATTTCTCTACATATCCTTCTTGTATTGCATCAATTTATTGACGTGTGGGCTTTCTTTGGGTCTATCTCTACTTTTCTTGGTGTCTGTTGCTCTTTCTTTGCAACCTTGATGAATTTTGCATAAGATTTGGGCTTTGCTATGCCCAAAAGTTCCCCAAGAGTTAGCTCCACCCTAATATTGTAATTCTTTCCTCAAAATTCCTTTATAATACTGATGTCATCTCTATATTGGAGTAGAACTTGTAAGCACGCCCTCAAGGATTCCCTAACTTCTTATTCTTTTGAGCATCATCCATCTCAACCTCTAAAGTGTTTCTTTGGCTCTTCTTCTTTCTTGTTTCTAGCCCTTGTTACCCTCTTTGATGTGCCAGGAGTATCGTCTTCTCTTTTCCTCTTCTCTTCCACAACTGCTTCATGTGTCTGTGCTTTTGCAATGTAGGCATATACAGAGAGAGAATCAAATTGATCTTCCCACCATGTTGTTTTCCTCGATGCAATTCCCTACTTGGGATAGGGTTTTATGTGTAACCTTCCCCTTCTCTGTTGTCTTTAAGGTGGATGCAAAAATATCTTTTTCATACTTACATTCATCATCAAGCCATTTTTATCCACCATTAGGCCATGTGTCGATGCTTGCTAGCTAGAGGAATTGGCTAACATCTCCTCCACAATCATTTTCATACTACCTTTGCAAAAATTAATTGGAAGAGGTAACCCTGCTTTTCTTGAATATATCTTCATGTTCTTCTAGAAAATTAAGTTATTGCCATAGACATCACAATGGTCTTGGCAATATGTTTGCTCAAGATCATCATCATCACACCAAATATAGTTTCTCCTAGGGACAAAACCTACTATATTTTATTGAGGTTGTACTTGGTTTGGTGGAGTATTTTTAGGTGCCATCATCTTTTCTTCAAACCGTTTTAAGTTAGCACTTGTATCCCCTTGATAAGGCCATCAAGAATTGGCTCATCCAGTTTTGGAGCATTTCCACTTGGAGAAAGAGTAGCCATCTCTTCTTCTTTTGTGGTTATAATATAAGGTACGTTCAACTTGTTGACTCATTTCCATCTTTTTACAATTAACAGGTTCTATAACATCTCCCCAATTTGTAAACCCTAAGTCCCCCTTTGGGTCGTCCAAAATTTCCAATAAACTCTTCTATAGTCGCGGATCAAGGAACTCCACAAATAACTCCACCTTCGCATTAAAGTTATCTACTCTCTTATCTATAGTTGGTCGAAGCAATTTTCAAATTCTTGCAATAACTCTAGAGCAGCATCCCCTTATTGCATTGTTGGATCAACTGTAAACAAAAATGAATCTTTGCCTTCAAGGAGAAACTTTTCTTTTAAAGCCTTGTAAAAAGTCATGCCATGAACCGCCATTGTTATTGTTGCGGACGCTTGTAATTTTATCCCAAAGTTTAGGAACCCAAACATAGGCAAAGTTGTCAATTGCATCATGTTCCCCAATCCAATCATCTCCCATCACTTACTCAAACAATTTGCAAAATTTGGAAATATATTTGTCTTCAAACCAGTCCAGCTTGTTAGTAGTAACTAGGATGTCGAATCTAAAAAATGGCTCGACTACTTTTGTTGCTCGTATGATGATAAACGATATGAATAAATTGCTGATGGATATTATTACTCATCTAACTATGCCTTTCATTGATGATTTTCCAATTACAGTTTGTGTGAAGAAGGCTCACAAGATGAGTTAAAAGATGAGAGGGGGTGCCAAAGATTTTTTTCTCAACACATTACTGATTGTAATGCAAGTTTATCCAAGCTTGAAGAAGTTAACACTTTCACGGTAAAAATTGACCTTTGGTACTAAAGAGATATTGATTGTAGGGCATACATGTGATCTAAATGGAAGATGGCCATGTGAATCTAATTATTGAAGTTTTTTGGTTTTAAGTGCATGTGTGTTCTATCTTATTTGGTTATCTCACTTTGCTCATGATGTTGCAGAAGGGATTTACTATTTGTTGTTCCAAAAGGGAAAAATGTTTGTGTGCGAAGAAGTATATAGAAGGGCTGCCAAGATCTTGAAAGAGATGCTTCTCAAGGCTCCTACCTTGAGAAAGTTTGACTAAAAATGTGGAAGGCCAACTATCTTGGCAGTCCACACTAGCCCTACAAGAATAGGACGGGCTAAAGGCCAAGATTATGAAAAATGTCACAAGTATGCAGTTCAGTTTGGGGCTAAGTGCTTAATTCTCATCAACATGATTATCCACAGGTTAAGAAAGAAGTTTGGGCTATTGTTATTGCCATGGGTGTGACAAAAAGATTTGTATTGGAGCTTCAGCTGTGGTAGAGATATATTTCTTTCCATTGATAGAGATTATTACCAAATTTCATTTTTGGAACTAGAGAGTTCCCAAATTTGAATGCATTTTTTAAAAGTGCCTACAAAATTCAAGAAGGATTCAATTGAAATTTTATGAGGCAAAGACGGGATATTTGCATTTCCAAAATGATCTTGAACGCCTCCAAAAATGAGAAGGCTAACCAAAAGGTGGGAACGGAACCAAGGTGTTATTATCCACACATTCCAACCTAAAGCTATGTGGAGATAAGAGATGTGGTCCACAAGCCTCTCGTGCCAAAAAGTCAAAGGTAAGAGGAGTAGTTCTAAAAATAGAAAACTACTTTTATAGGACCTAGGGTGAGTATTTTTGCGATAACTCAAAAAAGAAGACCTTTCTGTTAAAAAGATCCCACTTAGCTTATAAAAAACGATGAGATGAATAACTGTGTAATCCAAATTTTATTCATTTGAGAATTGGAAGGGAGAGATTTTTTCGTTTTTCTACAGGGCTACGTTGGAGAGAGAGAGAGAGAGAGAGAGAGAGAGAGAGAGAGAGAGAGAGAGATAGAGAGATAGAGAACATAGTGAGAGACATTGTGAGGCATTAAATAATCTTGTATATACTTTTGTTAGCTAGGAAAACACACTCATTGTACTTGGTACTTTAGCCTCTAAATTGGGTTTGAGGATCACTCACATTGAGTCTCTTAGAAGTACCGATATTGTGTATCATAGGAACTTTCATAGTACCATCAAGGTACTCTAGAGTACCTTTTGCATATAGTAAAAAGTACTTAAAAGTACCTATTTGAGTTCTTTAAGTACATGCAGTGTATCCCATGGTATTTTTGTGGATATAGAGCTTTCAATTACATTATATCATTGTCTCTCTCATCTTAAGATCCATCTTTCTGCCATACATTTGACCACTTGCTTAAAGCTTGCTAAGTGGTCATATGGATCCCCAGATCCACTGTATTTTCTAACCCATTTCTAAAAATCAGATGGTCTAACACGTCTATTTGGTTCAACTCCCAGTCTCCTGGTAGTTGGTCCTGTTCCGAGTCCTTCAAACCAGTCTGTTGGAAATAGTGACTCATGTAGCCTTGGGCTGGCTTAAGTGTCACCCGGTTTTTTTCGTGATGAGATGGTTTCTCATTTTTGAACATTACTCTCAAAGGATCTCTCGCGGAGTTCATCTCTTGGAATAGTTTCTGTGGTCCGTGGCCCGATATCCAAAACCTTATGGAGTACCCTTGGTATTTGGTTTGTTCCACCTCCTCAGGAGTCATCATAACAAAGTTATTGCTATAACAATCCCTAAATAGGTAGGTTGGTAGATCTACTGATCCCTTGTCTTTGATTTTGAAGATATAAATGATCTTCATGGACGTTAGCTAACCTGATTTGGCATGAGAAATCCATAAAGATCTTTGACGTTTCTATCCTCCCAACAGTAGACTCCGATCCTAGGATTATCCGTACTAAGCCGTTTCAAAGGCTTCAAATCAACTTTGATCGTACCTCGAATTCTAAAGTCGGTGGTCCTTCTTTTGCTGCCATATTTAGAATTATGGTATTTACTTCTAACCCCCATTTGTCTATCACGTCAGGGTTTTCGACTTGTAAATGCTGAGTTTCATTTTTATCCATGTACATTTTTCCTTGTTTGTTTGCCCTGATTTCCTCTTCAAACTCTATGTCATGGGCATCAATGCGAATGAAGGTAAACCTAAGCTCCGTGGTGATTAGTCTTATAAAAAGAGAGTATGTGCTTATATCGCATTGTCGTTTCGGTTTCTAAATGAGTTGAATAGGAAGACATTTCAGATGCTTATTCTGAAAAATTGTCTGACTTCTTCAAGGATAGTATTCAAGTGATTCGATATGCTTGAACTTGAGAGAAGTCCCACCTTCTAATTGAGTTGAAAAAAAAGACATCTCGGAGCTTGAGTCGGAATGTCTGGCACTTCTTCTGCAATAGTTTCTAATCATCTCCCTTCGTTTACACTCTCTTCTGTGCACGGTTTGCTCCTATTCTCTCATAAGGTACCCAAGTTTCCCAAAACTCTACGAAACCTTAAGTTAATATATGGGCTCATGCAGCTTAATTGAACAGATACTTCAAACCTGGAAAGTTGTCCTTGGTTTCAAACACAGTGCTTCCGCTCCTTGTCTTGTCCTTTTCCGCAAAGTCGTAATTCCCTACACACCAGCACTTCAAACCGTATGTGATTCCACAATTTGTCAATTTGAAGTCACAAAATATCTAACAATCCCTTTCTCCAAGCACGGGACACACCCAATATGCCCCATGTTTGAAATTTTGCTCAGGCTATCTTACGCGCGCCCAAGATGACTGCACCCATCTGTGGAGGTAAATTCAACTTTTATCACATGGATGGAGTCTACTCAGCTTAACAAAGATATCCTTGGTGTCCAATTCACAAAAAGGCCTTCCTGGTGAGAAATTTATCCTCGGCGTGCCTTAAATAAATCTTCCCTATTTTAGCAAATTTTTGCCTAATGTGACTTGTGTAGGTTTCTATAGGGGATTTCAAGCTTGTACCATGAGTTTCACAAAGTTTGGACAATTTAGTATCTTGTAATCAATGTTTCCAGTTTTCTTGGTGTTTTTACCCTTACACAGCTCCAAACTTCACAAAACTTGCTTAGCAGTTGTATTATGGTCTAAATAAACCATGCAAAACACCCTCTCTGGATGGAATTCTATCTTCGGCGCGCCTAAGATAAAACTCTACCAAATTTCAATATTTTGCAATTTTTATTTCACAAATTGATTTTTCCATAAGTTTTAGGATTTATCCACACCCTGGTTTCAAGT
Source organism: Adiantum capillus-veneris (assembly GCF_014529385.1). Classification (NCBI taxonomy): domain Eukaryota; kingdom Viridiplantae; phylum Streptophyta; class Polypodiopsida; order Polypodiales; family Pteridaceae; genus Adiantum; species Adiantum capillus-veneris. The sequence continues at coordinate 47,414,092 of NC_140946.1, read as the reverse complement.
TTTAGCCAGAATTGACTTTTTCTTTGTTAATTTTCTCTCAAGTTGGCAATTGTTTTCCAGATTTGGGCTTGACCAGGCCTTTTAGTGATCTAAATGTTTCCAAAATCAAAGGGAGGAGTCTACTCCAGTTTTCTACCACCTTGCAAGTTTTGTTTGCCAGTATCAGTTCCAAAAACCTCCTGTCTATCTTTGGCGCACCTAAGATAGGCTTGGAATGTTTTTGGTTTTCTTCAATGCACCTTGGATGAGATGAAATCTTGATGGTTTTCTTATTACCCTACTCCTATTGAATCATGAAAAAGAGTGCAAAAAGTGGAAATTTTCAACTTTCAGTCTCAAATCTCTACTTTCTACTTTGATGACACCCTTACCAACCACCAGCTAGTCTCAAGGATCCTTTACCTCATCCGTCTTACTAACTAAAGCTCCCGAGGTCCTTATCGAGTATCACTACTCTCAAGTACCTCTTAGTCATGATAAAGTCAGAAAATGTGTTACTCTAGTCAAAACTAGAGGAAGCAGTGGAATTTCAAGTGAATGATTTGGATTTTTCCCTAGTCTAAGTTGCCTTGTCCCTAGGAACGGTGCCAAAATGTCCGCCAACTGCCAAGCCTCACCATATTGATGCTAGCAAAGCGAGAATCACAGACATATGTCAATCCGTGTGACATAGCTAACCTGACTAGTGCATGGAGGCTACAAGAGATAGCTAATCTCTTGGAAAACCTAAGTCCTATGTGCTCTTGCCTTAGTCGGTCTCAGATATGTGTCAAAACATAAAAAGAAAATTTCCTTACCACAAAGCTTTACCTGATGATGTTGTATAGCTACGATGCTCCGAATGCAATGAAACTTACTACCTGAAATTTGTAGAGTATCCTCAGCAACCCCATATCCTCAAATATCATTTTTGACATTGGAGCAAAATTGGGCCTAAGATAACCGGCCTATTTTGGGCAGATCAATTTTGGCCTTTGAAGCACTCTATAGCTTCCTTAGGACGTGTCTATCCCTAGCGTTGAAAATCAATTTAGATACGTGTATTGTGTGTAGGGAATGAAAATAACTTGTAGACGGAGATGACTAAAAACACAACTTCATTGAGAGAAACTTACGCAAAAAAAGAGAGAGCTTTCACCTAGGAGCACGTTGGTATGCTCGGATTCACAATGCAACACCGCACAAGGGAGACACAAGCAATTGAAAGAAACATAGAACTCACAGTAATCAGCTGTAACATATGCTCACTTTCATTATCCAAAAACTTGGGTTCAAAATTACAAAAGTTGGCTTTTATACCTTAGCCAAGGTTTAAAGAATGGATTCCTAGCTGTGTGGGCTCAATAAAAAGGCTTAGGAACTGAATTTAGTTACAAATTTGGCCCCTTTACACTCTTTAACAGTCAATGATAATACAACGGCTTTGGACTTTACTCAATTTCTCATTAATACAAAAAGTTATGGTACAATCAATGAGGGTAAAAATAAGAATGATGTCCATTTGCTAGCTGAGCAGCTAACACCTTGTTAATAAGGAGAGATGGTGTGAGCTTGTATCTCCAACACCTTCCCTCAAATCTTACATCTTTGACCATTCTTGAAATCATACAACATAGTTACGATGAAAGGCTTCTTCTCTTTGATGATATTTTCCTTAACCCAATGGCAGGCTTTCCCTTAGTTTATAAGCTCCATCATGCAAGCTACTACTTTCATATTGTGAATGAGGTGAAATCTTCTCCAAGAGTTTCTCTTGTTGACCTCCAAATTTGATTTGTTGAAATTCATGTATGTTTGCCTTTTCCTCTTCTTATGAGACTTCTCCAAACTTCCATGTCCTTCCTTTAAGAGTCCTTCTAGTCCTTATGGATCTCTCCAAGCTTGCTTGATGGGTTCCATTCTCTACCATAGCTTCTTTGCCTCATTTTGTGTGAGATGGGCATCCTATCTTCCATCTCCAGCTTGGTTCCTTGCGGACTTCATGCAAATAGTTCCATTGCTTGCACATATACATACATTCAATAACACATGATGGTGTTTCAATTCAAATATTCCTCATGCTAAACATTGAGGAAGGCCAAGTGTAATCATTTTGCTACACTTCAAGGGAAAGAGAGAATGATCTTTCCTTGACTTTGACTTTGGTTGCAACAAATGTTGTAATCTCCATGTCCTTTGAAGAGTTATCCTTGCCTCTTCCATGGCTAGTCATTTCCCTAATTTGAGACCTTCATGTAGATTTGATTTAGCTTGACTATCTCCTCTTTGAAGACTAGTGATTATGCATGTTGTGGACCTTCAACTCCATGCACATAGGTGGATGATTTCCTATGCAAATTAACTTGCCTCTTCCTTATTTTAGTTGTCTTGTTCTACTTGATCCTGCATGTTTTGTACCTTCAACTCCATGCATATAGGTGGTTGATTTCCTATGCAAATCACCTTGCCTCTTCCTTCACAAGGTTGTTGTAGTTGTCTTCTTCTACTTGATCCTGCATGGTGATGTATGGATCACCTAGTACTCCATGCTTATCCAAAATAATAGGTTTTTTGTTTATGAGCTCTTTTGGCTCCACCTAAGACTATATTGTCTCCATAGGTAGTATCTTTGGCTTTCCACAAAAAACATGATGAAGGGAAATTTTTGCAATCACTCAACCTCTCTCAACATAGGCACTACAACCTACTCTGATACCATGTTAAAACATGCGCTCTAATACCATGTGAAGAGCAAAACGCATATTTGATTCCATAGAGCGATTTGGAATGACATTAGAAGGAAAATCACTGACATGGTTCCAAAACATTCCACCAAGGTCAATCATGGACTTAAATACATTAACTGAAGGTTTTGTAGCTGCATGTTCCAGAACGGGGATCAAACATAATACGGTAGCTCAAATCTATAGCTTCAAATAGAAACAAGGTGAGTATGTTAGGGATTGTGCAACTAGATTGAAGCAATACATTGCAAGATGCCTAGATCTAGAGATACCTGCAGAAGAAAGACTAGTATCATTGTTTCTAGAGGGAGTGCTAAACAAATAACTTCATGCTATACTGTATAGCAAGAAGCATATGACCCTAGAAGAGTGTGTGTTAGATGCTACTTCATGCTATACTGTATAGCAAGAAGCACATGACCCTAGAAGAGTGTGTGTTAGATGCTACCGACTTAGGAGAAAATTGTGATATTTTCAACGAAGAAGATGTCCCTACGGATAACCAAAGCAAGAAAATAGCATCCACCAAACCATCACAAGTGGGAACGACTGTTGCAGCACCGCTTTCAGCCATAGAAGACATGCTCAAAAGGATGAATGACATGATAAATAACATGTAAAAATCACCTATGAGGGTACCACGGCAAGGGTTACCTCAACAAGGACAACCAATTAGGCCAAAAATGGTGTGTAATCGAGGGTAAATGGACCAACCATGAGACCATTGAGTGCTACTATTGATCGAAGTATGATGGTGTTATAGAAATGATATTTTATGATTTATTATAGCTGATAGGTGAAAAAGACTAGACCCAGCTTGGCCTATGCAAATGTATTTGTATATCATGTACATTTTATTATTCAAGTGCTCTTTTATGAGCTTTGGCCATTTATGACCGGCCGGCCAGTTTGTAACCAATTTGACCATTCAAGAAATCTATATAACAAATACGTGCAAGAGGGAAATGGTCACTCTTGCACGGGGGGAGATTGCACCTAGTGCTTGCGTTGCTCTTCTCTCCTCTTCCCTCTTCTCTCTCGCCGTGTCGCCGTAGCACTCCATTCTAGGAGGTGCGTCTGCACGCGCCCTATTGCTCTCTCTCGCACTCTGTCTCCCTCTGTTCGTGTATCTCGCGATTGTGCATCTATGTGGTTTCTAGGTATGTCGATTAGTCGGTTTATGTCTTGCTACATTCTATTTCCGAGTATTTTGCAGGGCACCCATGCTTCCGGTTGTAGCAGTGGTATCAGAGCTCAAGGAGACGATCTTGTATGATGTGGAGGACTTCATCTATCAAAGAAGTGTTATACCGTTTTTCTTTCTCTTTCTTGTATTTTTAATTTTCCTTTTAATGTTATGTTTTATTGTGACATTAAATGCTTATGCTTGATCTATATATGCTTGATTGTCAATTCACAGCTAGATATAGCTAATTAAATAGCACAATAGAGAGATGAAACGCTTTGTAAAGAGTGATTGATAACGTAATTATTAGGATCCATTTGTGTGCAATTGATTGCACTTCAGGTAGTGTGTACATGAATGGTCACCCTTGGAATGAATGAAGGGAGTGTTTGGTAGGAATGAGAAGATATTATAGGAGAAGAGGAAGGAGACAAAGACGGTGGGAGTAGATATGTCATGAAGAAATCAATGGTTGTTTACCATAATTCAATTAAAACATGATGAAGAAGAAGGAGAAGAACGATGAAGATCAAAATAAAAACTTGGCGATCCATGGGATCGACATCAACAAACCCTCAAGATCTTAGGTATGCAAAAGAGTTCGAGCACGATGCTAAATTGACATGCGAGGCACTTCATGAAGTGGGAAACACCTCTTAGAGAATTTTTTTATAACAATTATTAATTAAAAAAAAGCAAAAAAATGACCATCTGCGGTATAATTATGTATCTGACGACTCACGAACCATGGCTGCGTTGTCCATTCGCTCTAGGGCATGCTCTGTAGTAGCAAACCCTAATGATCACTGCATTCAAATTCCACCAAGACAAAGCCACTTCAGGAAGTTGGGCGACGTCCATTAATACCCCCACCATTAGTTTTCTGCCTCTTACTCTCTCAGGCTCTCATTCGGCGCTGTGACTTCCTCTCACCCACTTGCATGCACAAGTCCACAACCTCTCTTTTTGCATGGATTTCCCACCTCATGCAACAGTAGCGGCTGGCTTTCTTTTTCTCACTCTCGTAGAGCATATTGACGCCAATTTTTCTCTCTCTATGACTGTTTAAATAATTCTCTCACATTCTCTATCCCTCTCTCTTACCGAACAGCCAGTCAACATGGCTTTTCTCTTCTCTCTCTCCTTTTCCACCACATGCACACCATGCAGCCACAGGCGTGTGTGTCCATGCAATTGTAGCGGTGTAGCCCACTCACATGCAGCGGACAAACTGGTGCCAAACGCCTTCTCTTTAGCTCACAACCACGACACAGCCGCTGTCTTCTCTCCCACTTTCACTCCACTGCAACGTGGGCCAACCCTTTGTAGTCCTTTGGATAGCTATCAACCGTGACCACTCGAACCACCCGCCCCACCCATATGCAGTTGCTGGCAGTTATCTGCACTCTCCTCCCTCCGTAGCTACCCTTGCGTCCTTGCTTTTTCCCACCGAAGAAAAAAATAAAATAAAATAATTCCTGTAGACCCACCCAATACCCTGTAGTGAATTCCTCGCAGCTCGCTGTGGGCCTGCTTAGTCCACCAAGCCCCTGCCTTCGAGATGCCAAAGCACACACCTGACCCAGGCCCCCCTGACGTCCGTCCTCAGCCCATAATTCGGGCTTGCCTTCCACCTCTACCAACACCATCAACCTCTTTGCAATATAGCCACTTGCCACTTTGCTATCCCATGCAGAGATCGTCCTCCTCGTCACCTGACTCGACTAGCACCAGAGGCCAAGGGATTCGTGTCCAGCTCGTTACCCGCTACAGATGGCTGATGCATCCTTTGCTCCGGCACCATCAACCCCACTCATCAACCGTGTCTCTCTACTTGCAGCGGTAGCAAGATCAACAACCAAGCCCTAAATTTTGTAGCACGACAGCACCATGCAGCACGCCTCACCCTAGTCTAGGCAGTTTCATTTTGCTATGCAAATCTCTCCCACGCACCAAACTGCAGCGCCATATGGCCCACCTCACATCAAATATGGTACAAAGCAATGGTGGCCATGCAGACACTGCGTCTTACTCAACTCTGGGGGTAACTGCCAACCTCCTGTCACAGGAAAGCTCCCCACGGCCCTTCACAGGTTGCGTTCTCTGCATGCTTTTTGGCTTAAGTCTCTCTCTTTTTGCAAAATAGCCACACTCCACCTCAACCAACTCCAATCCACTCTCTGTGATCAAGCACCGACTCTCAACTCATGGTCCAAAAAAACCCCACCTCTCTAAAACCGCCATGCCAAATTAGCACACCCAACAACCACACACACTGTTTCTCTCTGCAGTTCAACTACCTCTCTCTCTGATCCCCTACCAGTCATCACCTACACTTGCAGGTGGCTCTCAACCACTCGACCCGTGCTTGGCTTCAATTATTGCAGTCTGGCCACTCACACCCATCATGCAAACACTATCACACCATCGCATGGTGGCTCGATCGCACTGTCAGAGACTTGCTTGCCAACACTGACCAGACTCATATCATCACGGCAATATTTTTTTCACTATGGAGTACACTTTGATGACACACCGACTTGAGTTTAGCCCCGCTATATAAACATGCACTCTGGTCAAGGGGATGGATTATATGCATGTATTCACTTACACCAAAGTCGGGGACACCATGGTGTTTATTGGGCAGCGCCACAATATGCATACGCCTTGAGACATGAAGAGCTTCTTGCTCATATGCATGCTAGATGAAGATAGGAAACCACTCTAGCATGTCCAAAGTGATGGCGCGTTTTCTATAGTTGGACCGTTGCAGCAGACTTCAAATAATGATGGTACCTACGTTTGGTGATAGCGAAGACATCAATGGTCAGAGAGCATAAGGAGTTTGAAGCAGCATACGAAAGCTGCAACAGCACTTTGAAGAAACCGCCAGAGGTTTACGATCGCCGCCTACTACTCGAGCTCGATCTTCCAAGGAATTCGTCAATGTTCACCATGCCACACTCATACTCTGCATCAACGGCTACAATACTTTCTCGGACAACCGACTTGACGATGATGCTATTGATTTTAATAGATGATTTTAGGCATTTAATTTTAGTCTTATTTTTAAAGTATTTCACTTTACTTCATTTCATTTTGTACCCCGACATTGTAGTAGATCCACCAAGATCGTGTCATTTTGCTCTCATAGGTAATTTTGTCTTTTGTTGACTGTTAATATAACATTTCATTTCATTTCTCTCTCTTCCTGTCAGGTGATAAATCTTTAAGGTCTCTTGGGATAGTTTGTTATGATGCTACGCTTCATAGCTAGCAACAATCAATGTGGGGGGCACTAGTGGGGTTTGTCAAGGCTGAAGGCACAATTGAACTTCTCTACAACTTATCGTCTTAAGCATCAAGTAATGTCAAAAATGGTTAAATCACCTTCTTCTATCTTTACCGAACTCTCTCCTCCTTTGCACTCTTTAGATCACATTTTCTTCTACCATTAAGGAAGGTGTAGGCACCAAGGACCCCCCATTTTACACTTATGTCACATTCCTTTATTTTGTTTGTCTCAAATCAGTATGCTTGTAGTTTGCTACCATGCCCATGCCATATACGCAATCACATCACACTTTAAATACACACATACTCGTAATTGTTTCACTTCAGCAAGCTGCACTACGAGGAGTTGGCTCCTCTTTGTCAAACAAATTCCACTCAGGATTATCATGTTGTAGCACCCAATGTACTTAGCCCACAGAAGTAGAAGCCGGCGCATTTCATATGACACCCACTTACAACCAATAAATATAATTATTTTTATGTAGTAACACATAACACGTACTAAACGCCCTGTGATAACCACGTTTTAATACAAGTTTACCTTAACAATCTTGCCATTTTTTCGAGTTCCCATTTAGATATATAAACAATTCGCTACTGACAACAAGCAACAACATTTCTATAATTATCTCTTTTTAGTAATGTCCTCTTATGGACTTTGCATTTTGTACCTGTCTTCCATGTTATAGTATTGAAGTTCTTACTGTATCTTTAGTGAAATATACATACTTAGTATGTTCGACAAACCTGGAAGAAAAAATAAAATAAGATAGAGGTTGTTTAAGCGGAAGCGAGTGGAGATAGACTATTAAGTAAGTAGGTCATAGGAAAGTTGTGTGAACAATGAGAACATTTTCAAAGATAGTGGCAAGCATCCTCGAACAACACAGTTACAATCCTCTCCAGCTTGTATGAGCATTCTATTTTTTGTGCGCCTCTCTACTCCAAATTGTCATTCTTTCAATTGTAACTCTCTATGCACGCGCACACACAGGTACATACATTTTCTGATGCAGAATAACCTCCAGGTATGTCCCTAGCTCCAGTACATCACACAATATTTTCCTTTTTCTAATCTGCATTGTTTTATCCACTGAATACTCCAACTCTACTACGGTCACAACTTACTACTTGGCACTGTGTGAAATTTTTAATTGACATGATTATTCATTAGCTATGCAACTCCTCATATGAGCTGGGGTGCTCTGGGATATCGAGCCACAATTTGTAAGTACTCTGTTACTCAACCTTACTCCAATGTGGTGTGACACAGGTAGTACATTTTTTATGTTTTTATGTCCTGTCTAGTCCATTGGTCACATACACACAGACCCGCCGATTTAGGCAGTGTGTAAATGCTCATCTTGGTGTAGATTCGCCAATTTCGACAACACCAGTTATCTATATAGATCTGCCGATTTAGGCAGTACATTGACAAATTGCAGATCTATTCACAATGGTAAATGCAGATCCGTCGATATAGGCAGCATTAGTGCAGATTCGCCGCTCTAGGCAGCACGCTTTATTGGTGTAGACTCGCCGGATGAGGCAACACCAATCACAAATTCATGCTGCAGTGGCTGGCCACCACTGTAACTGGTATGATTTTGTTACCCGGGTACATAATAAAAGTGATTTGGATTTGGACTTATATTGTGGAAATTGAAATTGGATTGGGATTTGGTATCTGATGATTATTACAACAGTATTTATGTGATGGGACTTGACATTATGAGATTAATGATGAGTGTGACCAATGATATCCTGATTCATCAGGGTATGACATATACTGCTTATTCTAGTGGTATGGGACACTAGAATAGGTAGTATGTGGATGACGGCAGGCATAAGCTAATGATTGATTAGTTTTATAAATTTTTCTTTTATTATGTGATGTTTTTGACACAACATACTAATCACTGTTTTTGACAAGTATTGTTTGCAGATTTTTATATTAGCAACTGAGGACAGTTGCTTTCCAACGGAGAGGTATGTTATAGAAATGATATTTTATGATTTATTATAGCTGACAGGTGGAAAAGACTAGACCCAACTTGGCCTATGCAAATGTATTTGTATATCATGTACATTTTATTATTCAAGTGCTCTTTTATGAGCTTTGGCCATTTATGACCGGCCGGCCAGTTTGTAACCAATTTGACCATTCAAGAAATCTATATAACAAATACGTGCAAGAGGGAAATGGTCACTCTTGCACGGGGGGAGATTGCACCCAGTGCTTGCGTTGCTCTTCTCTCCTCTTCCCTCTTCTCTCTCGCCGTGTCGCCGTAGCACTCCATTCTAGGAGGTGCGTCTGCACACGCCCTATTGCTCTCTCTCGCACTTTGTCTCCCTCAGTTCGTGTATCTCGCGATTGTGCATCTATGTGGTTTCCAGGTATGTCGATTAGTCGGTTTATGTCTTGCTACATGCTATTTCCGAGTATTTTGCAGGGCACCCATGCTTCCGGTTGTAGCAGATGGGAATGTTCAATACATGCCTATGAGGCTACAAGGACAACCCATGTACAGATATCATCCTAATATGGACCCAGCTCAAAGACAACCGATGGGTATGGAAAGACCTCAACCCGTGTTGGGTCAACAACCTCCATTTCCTTGACATGATGCAGTGCATGTAAAGTACATGCATTCAGAGGGAGTCATAGATGAACAAGCACTAGTGCCTGTTACACCCTATGCTGAACCTAGTCAATCTATAGTAATGGTAGAAGGAGATTGGTATAATTCACATCCACCACCAATGGAAGAACCTGTGACTTATACTACACCAGAGCTGGCCCCAATGTATTATGTAGCTAATCAAGGTGTTAGACCTCCGATGGTAAAACCCATGATTAAGCCAAGAACTAAACATTGTCATAACTATGGTGCAGATGATCATTGGAAAAATGAATGCCGAGAGCATGACAAGAACCTCAAGCCAGTTGAAGCTTATTGCATACAATGTTGCAAAAAGGGAGGACACTTCCTTGAAGATTGTCCAAGAAATCCTTAACAAGGGTAAAACAATAGTGAACGTAGTCCAAGTGATACCTAGTAGTCTGAGAGTGAACCGATTGTTCCAATCAAGGTAATCACCAGAGCCCAGGCTAAGAAAAAGAAACATAACTCCTCTGATGATTCTAAGAATACAAAAATTTTCTCTCAAAAGACCAAAAAAAGCAGAAGCAAAAGGTATGAAATGAGAAAACAGAAACAAAGGGCTGAAATCAAGGAGAAAGCAAAGAAACTATTCCAGAAAAAGGTGAAAGAAATTGGAAATGAAATCAAGGAAACCACTATAAAATTTGGAGGATCAATTTTGGTGGACAAAATTTTTGAGCCAATTAATGTAGCCTTGGAAGCTTACCAAGTGGGACTTAAAGCAAGCCAAAACATGGAAACAAATGGAAAAACTATCCTTCTCCAGACTTGGAAGCAGCTAAGCTTGAAGCTTATCAAAATTTGGTAAGAATTACTCAAGAGATGCTGGAAAAACAAAAACCAAAGCTCGAGAGTATGGAAAAACCTGAAGAGCTTGTGGTAGGAACCAGTAAAGAGAAATCAAAAGTGGTGGTAGAACCCCACCATGAAACCAAAGAACCAAAACTCATAGTGCCTGACAACAAAGATGCCTTAGATTGAATTCCATTTATAAAAGAAGACTAGCCACGACACTTATGGGAAAAAGTTAGAGAGATTAATGATGGGAGCCTAACTCTAAAGTCAGCTCCTATATAGGAAGTTTGGTTAGACAATCTACCTCCTGATATGGACATGGATATACGATCCTTGTATGGGGATTGCGGCTCTGAAGCTTCAAGAATGTGTAAACCATTGACTTTGAAAACATTACCCTCTTGCTTGGGAGATAACGAAGATGAATCCATAGTGTGTAAAACCACTCAGATAAAGAGAGAGCAACAGACCCTAGAAGGAGACAACATCCATTCAATCATGTCTACACCCATTCAATGCACTCTTACTTTAGGAGAACTGTTGAAAATCAGACCATCTTTATGGAATGATCTACAGAAAACTCTAGAGAAGGTGGGGATAACAAGGCTAATCACAAAGGATTTGGGAAAATTGAAACACGAATTGGAAAACAAAGAGATTAGATCTGTTCCAATAAACAAAGTCGGACAATACTACAAAGGGGAATAAGGAAACACAACCCTTCCAGTAAGATATAATGATATAGGAACCATGGCAATACTGGATAGTGGGGCAGGCATAGCCATAGCCACAAAAGCAGTATGGGAATTATGGGGACAACGAGCCATTAGACAAACTCATATGAATTTTCAATTGGCTGATGGACACATCGAAAGACCCTTAGGACTACTCGAAAAAGTGATAGTTAATTCTTGTGGGATTGAATATCAACACACTTTTGCCATAGTAGACTTTGGAAAGAAACTCAATTACGAAGTCATCTTGGGAAGGCCTTTCATGCGACAGGTACAACTCATCCAAGAGGGGAAACATTTATTTTTACTTGAAGCAAGTGGGATCAATAACAAGGAATAATCTAAAAGATCATACTTATAGAGATGTCATGAAAACACCCATACAAGAATTTGACTCAATCTCTTTGGCTGAAACAAAGCTTCCATCTTGGTTGAACAAAGACACACCTATTTGGATGTGCGGAGCCTCAAAAAACGAGAGCTTAAAACGAGTCTTAGAAAGGGATTGCACAGACAAAGCCTATGTACCTGAACCCTTTCCAGAGAATTGTTTGAGCCATTTGAGTGGACTCAAATTTTAGCAGCAATGGATGTATGTGTAAATACGTCTATGCCTACTCAATTTTGCACGATGGGGATGGCTATGACATAATTCCCATACAAATGATCTCAACCCTTCACATTGAAGATGAAATTCAAGAATCCAAGGACTTGAAGAAAGCTCAACAAGTCTTTTCAGACCTCTACTCTGATGCAACAGATGAGTTAGAAGAACATTCAGCTACCTCAGATGATTCGGCGTCAGAAAAGGAACATGTGAGAGCTAAACTACTCATAAAAGGAGAGGAGGAAAAGTTTTTTGACTTTCCAAACCAAAAACCAAGACGGCAGAAGTGGTATAGAAGAAAAAGATACACGAGAACTTGAAAGCTAGACCTATTCCATCTGTCTCCAGTAGAACAGAGTTTCCGATGCAGATAGAGGCACATGATTGTGTCAAGGACAAAATCACTGGTAGATATCCTTTAAACGAAAAACAGGAAATATCAAAAATAGTGAGAAAAACAAGAAAGGAAACTCAAGCAAAACCTAAATACTAGGAGAAGGATTCAACCATGATACTGGTTGAACGAAGAAATGAATATCAAGAGTTGAAAAAAGCTCTAAAGAGATATATACGATTAAAATGAAAACCATTGAAGAGGATGGTAAAGATGTAATGAGTGTTCCATACCATTACAAGAAATATACTCTCCAAGATCAAAAAATCATAGTTGAACAACCTGTCAGGAAACTACAAAAACAGGGCGAGTCCACAAAGGACCTGAAAACGCAAAAAAGATAGATATGGCCGAACCAGGAGAAGAGCCTAGACCTGCGTACATTGCAAACAACCTTACGGAAGAAGAAGAGCTTTTGTTAATCTTATTAAAAGAATACTAACATATCTTTGCTTGGTATTATAAGGATCTCAACAAGTGTGTTGATCCATAAATCTTTCAACATACCATACCGATGAGAGATTATGCGAAACCAAGTAGACAAAGGACATACACATATAATGAAACATTTGCCAGGAAGATCAAAGAAGAGATTGAAAAGCAAAAGGAAGCCAAATTCATTTATGAAATTGAACACACGGATTGGGTGTCTCCAATTGTGGTCGTACCCAAGAAAAATGGAAAATTAAGAGTGTGTGTCAATCTCAAGAAAGTGAATGCAGCTACCATTAGAGACAAATTTCCTCTTCCCATCACTAAGCATGTTTTAGAATGAGTTGCAAGAAAAGAAGCTTACAGATTTTTAGATGGATTTTCGGGATACAATCAACTTTTGGTCGATCCCAAAGATCAGCATAAAAGTGCCTTTGCAACTGAATGGGGTATTTTTGCCTATCGAGTTATGCCTTTTGGGTTAACTAATGCTCTTGCCACCTTCCAAAGATTGATGAGCCATGCTTTTAAAGAATACCTTTGAAATTTCTTGGAAGTATACATGAATACATTCATCAAGCTAGGCTGATCATTTTGAACACCTCAAAAAGGTATTAAAAAAATGTAGACTTTGTAGGATTTGCTTAAATCCTGAAAATTGCACATTCATGGGCAGACAAGGAAAAATTCTTGGACATATAGTGTTTAAGAATGGCATAGCTACTTATATGGATAAAATTCATCTAGACCGACAACAGTCAAAGGGTTTCAAGCCTTCATGGGACATTGTGGATATCACAGACGGTTTATTTACATGCACGCTATAATTGCAAAACCCATGTACAGCTTGATTACACACTTTGGATGGATTAATGAGTGTAAAGAATCCTTCATGAATCTTAAGCAAGCTCTCACTTCAGCTACAATATTGAAAGCACCAAATTGGAATAAGATATTCCACATACATGTAGATGCTTCCAATTTTGCCATCGGGTGTATACTAGCTCAACCACGAGACAAGAAAATTGATTTCTATTTCTTATGCTAGCCGACAGTTGAATATGGCAGAGAAAAACTACACCACCGAAAGGGAAGGACTAGGAATGATCTATGCCGTGAAAAAGTTATAGACATTACATATTAGCTAACAATTTGTGTTCTTTGTGGACCAGTCAACAAGCCATGCAACACAAGAAGAATAGTGAGATGGTTCATCATTCTTTTGGAATTTGATTTCACTGTAGTTGTGAAAAAGGGCACCACTTATCAAAGAGCAGATCATTTGTCAAGGATTGTTTCAGGAGGACCAGCTAAGGGAGTGGACGATGATCTACCAGATGCATATCTGTTCTCCGTTGAAATGATACCTCGATGGTCGGAAAATATGGTATCCTTGATGACCATAGCTCAAGTGGATTCACAAATACCACTTCCTATTACAAATGGATTAATTCAGCAATTAGCTATGTATCAACTACTAGCTGGAAGATTGTAAAAAGAAATCGAGATGGAATATTGCTTTTATGCATTAATCCTGAGGAGAAAACCCAATACCTAAGTCAAGCACATATTACAGTAGTAGGGCTTCACTTTGCAGAAGACCAAACTATGCAACGGATATTGAGACTTGGAGTATTTTGGTCGAGTATGACGAGGGATGTTCATTCATTTGTAAAAAATTGTCCTTAATGTCAAATTCAAGCACCCGTACCTCATGTGACATTGTTCCAAATATCACTTGTTCCTAAGTGGAGTAACTATCTAGTTACTTACTTATCAAGCTGAACATTTCCTGAGGATATGAGTAAACGCCATCAAAGAGCAATTAAAACTCAAGCAAGAGACTATGCTCTTATTGGAAACCAATTGTATCGGAGAGGTAAGGATCAACATTTGCGTATTTGTGCAAATGAAGACAAATATATTTTCATTATAGAACAAGCACATGTTGGATTAGCTGGAGGTTACTTCTCTAGTGAGACCACCGCAAGAGCAATCTTAATGGCAAGCATATGATGGACAACACTTTTTGCAGATGCCAAGGAATATGTTCGAAGGTGTGATGCATGTCAATGAGCTAAAATGCCAACCCGTGTAGATAGCATGCCCTTAAGACCAATAATGGGGGCTAGAGATTTTGCAAAATGGGGTATAGACTTTGTTTAGCCAATACAGCCACCTGCTTATAGAACCCAAGCTCAATATATGATTGTAGCTCCAAACTATTTGACCAAGTGGGCAGAGGCTAAAGCAACTCAAAAGAATGATGCCAGAACCGCAGCCGCATTCTTATATGGGTATGTGTTCACAAGATATGGACTGCCAATAGAAATTTTCAATGATAGGGGAACTCGTTTCCTCAATGAGGTAATTGAGTATTTGCTTAATGAATTTATGGTCATCCATAACAAATCAGCTCCCTATCACCCACAAGCAAATGGACAAGCTGAGCATACAAATAAAGTTCTTAGCTTGGTATTGACTGAAGTGATTAGTTCAGGACGAAAAAATTGGGAAACGAATCTCCATGCTGCTCTATGGGCTTATAGAGTTTCATTCAAAACAGCTTTAAATGCTACACCCTTTAACCTTGTTTATGGTCTTGATTCCATACTGCCAATAGAATTTCTATTGCCGACACTAAGGGTAGCTAAGGATCTTGAGTGGACTGGCCATGAATTGTCAGAGAGACTTGAAGATTAGAAAAGCTTGATGATCAAAGGCTAACTGTTGTAGCTCACATCTATGCACAAAAGCGGAAACAAAAACAGTTTTTTGATTCCAATCTAGTTACAAAAATCTTCAGAAAAGGGGACTTAGTTTTAATCTATTCCCTTAAGCAACACATTCCCAAGTTTAAGAAAAAGGAAAACGGACCGTCTATCATTGAAGATGTATCTCCAAGTGGACAACAAAATATGCCAAGGTGAGGAGTACTTGATCATCAAGCAACACTAAAGGTAGTATTATAGCACTCATGAAGTGAATAGTACCAAATGACTAAAAGGTCATAAGGTAACGAGAGAAAACAATCAAAAAACACCAAAGGGAGTTAAAGAACTCAAGAAGTGCCACAAGGTAACAAACAAAAAAGTCACAAGAAGTACAAAAAATATCAAATTATTAATTAATATCAAGGAGATTCAAACAACCAAACAACCTTAAGAAGTGTCAAGAAGTTCCAACATATTAAATAGCATTAAAAGTGCACATAAATTACTTTAATATCAAGAAAAACCAATGAAAGTCAAGCACCAAATATCTCAAGCAGTGCCCCTCGAAAGTACCAGATACCTAGTGAGAACCTTGTGCTTGATAATGTACTAAATAACCAAAAACCATCAAAGAAAGCAACACACAAAAAATAAAGAAGTGCCAAGAGATTGATAAAGTACCAAGTTGGACATAACTTATACAAACATAATCATCAAATGATCAATGAGCCTCAAGAGTAACCAGACATAAACACCGAATGATCATTGAGGGAAACAACAACAATACAATTTGAATAGTATAGAACCACAAGGGTAGAATAACACTTGGTGATTTGATTTTAGACTTTTCATCTCATCGGTAACTCCATGTCATTGCAATAATTGCCTACTCATAGCCAATTCAGCCCCTCTAGAAACTAGATCAAATCAAGCAAGGGAAGGTATTTGTTAGGAGCTATGAGGAGAAAATAAAGGAATTAACCAAACAATTGAATGAACCACCATCAGAGAAATGCATGCGTGCATGGTTTTTAATTGGGTTCAAAAGCAAGAAAATTGCAGAAAAAGAAATACGAACGCCTACCAAAAACTTTATTGATATGGTGAAAAGAGCTCTAATACTAGAGGAGCAAGTCAAGACGAAGAAGGTCTAAAAGGGGAAAGGAAGTTATATTTTTAGTGAGTCTACTATAGATTCATCAATGAGCTCTAGTTCTTTAGATGAAAAAGAGTCAAAGGCACATCTAGGAGCAAGAAGAAGGGGGCCTAGAGTAGAAAGATTCAAGAATTCCCCAATCATATCTCTGAGATCTCTGGGACTAGAACCTCAGTCAGGAAAGTCAATACCTAGAGCACAAGATGTAGATCCAAAGAGCATCATGTGCACATATGGCAAAGCCTTTGGTCATCTATGGAACAATTGTAGCATTTGGATGCACCATTTCAAAGAAGGGAAGGAGATATCAATGACTACACTGATTAACATTGAACCATCATGCATGACAATGCTTGGAGAATCCAAATGGAGACAATAATAGTGGAATAATTGGAAGAGGGAGAGGTCAAGGTGGAGGTGATTATATCAAAAGAAATTAAGATTGTTACACGTGCACCAAATACGATCTTTTTGCAATGCAATGTCTAGACAATGAAAAAGTTGAAGTGATTCAAGCCAAGGTGATAGAGCTAGTTCTAGTGTGAGAAATCACTACGAGTGTTGGGGTTGTCATTGAAGAGAATGTGTGATCGATCAAAGAAAGCAAAGCAAAGAGGCTTAGAAGTGGGAAAAGCAAAGGTTTGTTTCAAAGGCTAAGGGAAAGGTCAAAGAAGTGGATGAGTGGCAATAACAAAGGGTGTTTGCTACTCACATTAGTGAGGATTTGGAGCGTTGGAAGCTAGAAATGCTAGAATGCTCAAAAGCCCCATCCATCCATAGGCTTTTGCTAGTAGATCATAAGATTTGAGAGTTGGAATCCCTACTTTTGGATCTGGTATGAAGACTCTTGAGACAACAGAGAAAGGGTTTAGAGAGATTTCTAAGAAGGGCATATGACAAGTCAAGGTGGACAAGGCAAAAGTTGATAAAAAGGAACTCGTATCATAAAATTTTCAAAAGAAACGATCTAAAATTCCTCTCAAGGGTCCAACAGCTATTAGGAGACTGAGGAGGCTAGCAAAGTCATGGCAATGTGAAGGTAATTTCTCAAAAAGAAAGGTCGTCTAGCTCAGATAGCAATTCTAAAGATGAACAAGATGAGATATAAAATTATGTGAAAAAATGCAAAAGCTGACTATTGAACTTGATGACATCAGAAGGATGTTACCTAAAGCTACCAATTTCATTAGAAGGTAGAGGAAATGAGAGTCCACCAATGCATTGGTAGTCGACTGTCTAAAATCAAGGATGACAAAGTACCCATCATTTAGGTTGACAACAAGGTGAGAAAGCAGTGGGATCCATTTTCAAGTGTCATTTTGGATGGGGGTGCTATAGGGAACTTTTTGGGGGAGCATATCAGTCAAAAAATGGGGATTCATGATAAGAAATCGGCCCCCTTAAGAATAAGGATGGTAGACCAAAGGATTATCCAAGCTACTGGTCTAATTGAGAACCTTAAGGTCACGTCAAAGAATTTCAAAACCAGCTTCTTGGTTCCGGATTTCCATGGTCCATATAGCATGCTATTAGGAAGGCCATACATGATTATGCAAGCCAATCATTGACTACACAAAGATCAAATAGAAGAATCTAGAAACAACATTAGAAGTTGTAAAAGAACCAAGTCACTAGAGGAATTACGAAGTATGTATGGGACCAAGAAGATAGAAAGATGTTAGCCTTAATGAATATCTTTTTCATTGCTAGATCACCTTGAATTCAATACTATTATATCAATAGAAAACTCAGGAGCAAAGAAGATCCAAAATTGATAGAAATCAACAAAGATATGAAGATGAAGATTAAAGAGAAAGCTAGGCAGTTATTTCAAAAGTATGAAGGATTTTTTGCCTAGTGGGAACACATGGATTTGAAAGGTGTCAACCCAAAATTTTAGCAACATTGGATACCATTGAAACTAGGTGCTAGACCACTCTGGTTACAGAGGTATAGGATGAGCCCAAACTATGTAAAGAAGGTCAAAGAAGAAATTGACAACCTTTTGCAAGTGGGTTACATCATCACTAAAATTGCAAGCAGTGACTGGTTGTTCCCAATAGTGATACTTCTGAAAAAGAATGGAAAACGCAGGGTGTGTGTTGATTACAAGAAACTCAATGCTAAAGTAGTAAATTACCCATTTCCATTATGCTTTATGGACATGATGCTTGATGACATAGTCAGACATGAGATGTATAGCTTTCTAGATGGGTACAGTGGGCGTAACCAACTAAAGATAGCACTAAAACATTGAGCCAAAATGAGTTTCATTAGTGAATGGGGAGCATTAATGTATCTGGTTATTCCATTTGGTCTATGTAACGCTCCAACAACCTTTCAACAATGTATTATGGAGCTCTTCAATGAGTACTTTCACATGTTTCTGACATTTTTGTGGACAACTTCACTATTTTCTTGTCTAAAGACATGCATCTTTCATTTTTAGAGATGGTGTTGAAAGATGTGGAGAGAAGAGGATCTATCAAAATCCCTTTAAGTTAGTGTTCATGGCTTTGAAGGGGCAGCTACTAGGACATCTGGATATCGAGATGGCAAAACATAAGATCCTAAGTGTCTAGTAGGCTAGAGAACTAACAAATGTGTCTAAACATAGCTCGTTTCTAGGATATTGTGATTTTTAAAAGAGGTTTATTCAATTGTTTTCAATGAAGGCCATTCTAGTGTATGAATTGACCCAAAAAGGAGTTTTTATTTGGACTCCTGAATGTGAATCCGGTTTCTAGTTTTTGAAAGAAGCCATTAGCATGAAGGTGATTCTTCGCCAGTCAAATTGGGATAATATTTTCCGTGTGCATTTGGATGCTTTTGGTATGGTGATGGGGGCTATTTTGGCTCAACCAAATGGATGAACTAATTAGCGTGTGTACTTTGCCAATCAAAGATTCAACAAGGTAGAAAATGGTATTTAACCACAAAAAGAAAGGCATTGGGGATGGTGTTCATGGACACAAAGTTTAGAGATTAGCTCTTCACTTCTACGTTGACCATAAGGCTTTGATTTATCTTATTAATATGATTGTCATCCAAGGAAGAGTAAGCAGACAAACGATGTTAATTTTGGAATTTGATTTCAAGATCTTTCATAAGCCTGGCAAGACTCACTATGACACAAAATTCTCATCTAGAAGTACATGAGGTATCTCATTAAAATCCTTAAGAGATGAACTAGTGGACACTGAATTTTTTCAGACAATGTCTTCTAAGGAGCTAGTTCTAGAGTGCTAAGAAGTGTATGATTTTTTTCAGTACAGTGGAATACTAGAAGATTTGTTGTAGTCCAAAAAGAAGGGCCCCATTATTAGAATTCTAAATTTGACAAGCATAGTTTGATGTTTATGCAGACTAGGTATTGATGGAGTATTAAGGAGATGTGTGCTCATGCAATCAAGGATGCAAGTGATTATTGAGGCATACAATGGAAGTTTAGGTAGGTGGACACTTTTTTATTGATATCATTTATACAAGAAAATTTTTCAAGCTAAGTTATGGTGTAATAATGATCATGTTAGATGTCTGAGCCTTCAGATATGGTGAAAAGGTCTTCCAAGAGTGTTGTGGGAATGCAATAAGAGCTAGCAACACAATAGTTAGAGCTTGCATATGTACTCAAACCTTAAATAAAAGAAAAACAACAGATTGCAATTTCTTGTCAGGCCATAGGAAAGTATGCATACACCGATGAAGAGAAGCACTTATTTGAATATGGGGCATGAAACTACTATTGGAAGCAACACAAATCCCCATTGATGTGGAGGTAATAGAGCAAGTATTGGGAAACTTTCAACCTATACACATCAACAATGACCATCAATGATAGACAAATCTAGTTTACTATAACTACATTTGCACACATTTTTAGATTTCCATATGATCAAAAAACTAAATCTACATAGCTAATGATATTAGAAGAGCTCTAAATGAAACATCAAAAATGAGGAAAATTTTAAAATCGGGTGGGCAAGATATTCTAGTATCAACACTAGAACATAAAGCAGCATACAAATTTGCAACAAACGATAAGCCTAAAGAAAAACCCAACCTATGTATTGGAGAAGTTGTTCAAAATGCTATTTGCTTTAGCATAAAAGAACAAGTTTCCAATTGACCTAAGTTCAATATTGTAAAATTTTGTGGTTTCCTAGACTGCCAAAGTGAAGGCCCGATACCTTTTTAAGACTTGGTATACATGGTAGTTTTACTTTGATGACTAATTGTGAACCAGACACTCCCAAACTTCTAACACAAAAACCAAATAAACCACAAGACCATATATTGGCACCAATAGGACCAAAAAGAGTGGTCTAAATAGTCAAAATCATCGGCCAAGAAACATAGTCTAGACCAGGACAAAGCTAAGGCCAATGAGAAGCCTTATGAGAAACAAAGACTAAAAAATGAATATTGGAACCAACTGACTTATAAAAAAAATCAATCAGTAGAGAAGAAGCATGAAGAGAAAATAACTGGAAAGTGGGGCATCACAAGACAAACCATTATCAGGTACTACACTAGAAACAACAATTGATTCACTAGAAAGTCTAATCACCAGCTAGATTCTTGATACATCGAGACAAGCAGCTACTACCACCATAGCATAAGCAAGTATAGTGTCTACTATAGTGGTTCAACTCCTTCTAGACAGACTCTAGGCCTTACAAAAGCAACAATTGGTGGGAAACCTAATTATTGATACCACACATTGAACAGCTATGCCATACAATGTTTTTGGAAGTCAGATATAAGACCACAAGCACAAATGTGGATACCATCATTAATGGATGCATAGCTAGAATTTAGACATGATTAAACAAAATTTGTCTATGTTGAGCTACATGATGGAAACTCAAGATATAGTATACAAAGTTTAAACATCCATCGGGTAAGGCAAATGTTGAAATAAAAACCCTAGATGTCACCATGTGGAGGTCTAACGTGATCAAACTCAAAGGAACCTTTATAGATGAGGAAGTAGGAAAATTCACAGAAGAGAAAAAATTGGAGCAGCAAACTGAGCAGAGGAAGATTAACAATTCCACCCTCAATTCTAAGGAATGGAATCTTGGAAAAGAACTAAAAGAGCATATGTCTCTATTAGACCAGAAGAAAGTGGCCATTTCAAGTTTAAATGAGGCCAACTGATAGATATTTTTCTATGGCCAGGCCATGGAGCAGACCAACACCAAGAAAAACCTAGCAAACAAAAGAGCTCAAGCAATATGCTACGCTCACTCCCAAAACAAGGATCTTAGACAATGTAAGTGCGGCTAAATCATCTGCCAAAACATGTATCAAATTCTCTCTCTCTCTAACCCACTAAATGCTCGAGCTGCATATACTCCCTCAGACTCGAGAACAGAATCATGAAGACACTTATGTGTTTATTATGAAAATGGAGAGAGACACACAGAGAGAGACACCGTAAATGTGTGATTTACGTTTTTTACTATCATCAAATTTTCATTCATGCATGTTTACAAAAATATGGTAGAGAAACTTATCAGCAACTCAAACTTCAACTCTGAATCTTGCCAAAACTTTTCTTCATGCATGCATCGACACGATGTCGCTTATCGTCGCAATCTCGGAGGAATACTCTCCTTCGCTCAAATTATGTTCATAGCTTCTCTCTTTCTCTCCCCTTTTTGATTGTACAGGGTGGCCCATGAAGTGCGCCCCTGCTCTCTCGCTCTCTATCTCCCTCAGAGTTTCAACATCCCCCCTCATTCTCTCTCTTTTTGCCTTTCTTGGCTATGCACATCCAAACGACGAGAGAGAATCTCTCTCTCTCTCTCTCACTCTCTCTCTCTCTCTCTCCACCTTAACCCCTCTTTATGAAGAATTCTCATTCTCCTCACACTCATGGCGACCTGGCTTCTCCTTGATGCTACTCTCCAATGGCCACTCTCCACCGTGACTCCGCTCTTGCTCACCGGTATGGCCTCATCTCTGTTCTCACACATACTGGGCAGGCTTTACCTCTCTTGCACGGCCTTCGCAACTAGTGCACTCTTCACTCGCATGGCCTGCAATACTGGAAGCACATGTTCGCCTCGCATTTCCCCAAGCGGCTCCTCATCATGCTTTTCTCTCTTCTCCTGAACAAAGCCGCCAACTCATGGAGGCCTCTCTTCTCCTGATCCTGACGCTCGGCCTGGCCTACAGAGGCTCACACCTCTTGCCTTCAAACCCTCATGGTCTGCTCGGACTCCTCCCCTTCCCTTGCGGGTGGCCTCGAAACGGCATCCCCTGTCTTCATGCAGGTGACCTTGCCCCCCGCCCCCCCCCCCCCCCCCCCCCTCCCCCCGGGGGCTTCAATCGATGCACCCCCTCGTCAGCATGTTAAAAAAAACATATTAAAACACCCACTTTTCATTCAATAAAACCCCCTTCAAGGTCTCATTCCTACCCTCAATACGTGCGCAGACACACACAATACGTATATGCATTGTATGGTGAAGTCATAGATGAAATGTGCAGCCATAAACGGTCAATGGTAGCCATCCTCTTCAAACTCTCGTCCGGTCGCCATGGCACACCACTAACAGTGATCGATCTCAATCTTTAGTCGTCGTACTCGAGGGCCTCATAACAATATTTCCAAGCACGTCCAATATGTCAAAACAATTCTCTAGGCAGGTCAAATGAGATCATCATCATAATTATTCATAATAAAACAATATTTAATCTCCTTTAAATGCTCAAGATCTTGTGCAGATGCTCTCTTTCTCGATCAAAATCCCGATGCCCTTGGCCAAAAAAAAAGTGCAACACCAACAATGCAATGAAACACTCAACCATGGATAAATATATCTACCAATCCTTGGTAGATAAGTATATCTACCAGTTCTTGGTAGATATCATAGATTCTAATGGAAACCTAACATTGAATCTAGCGGACCTCCAAAATTTTGTGGCAAATATAAAAGAGGATCTTGAAAATAAGTCCACCTTATATACAAATGCTTTAGCCAACGGGGCACTTCTAGAGGACCTACATGCCAGCCAGGAGGAGGAAGGAGATGAGGAGGATGACCAAGATGACATTTTCCAAGAAGGATAAAAATGATGATGATGATGATCAGATGAATGCTATAGATCAGATCCAATAAGGGGCCAATCTAATTAGACACCCGACCAATACCAGTGGCCCCTGAACAATCAGTCAGATCAAACATCTCGAAGCCAGACAAAAGAAACCCACAGATTGACATTACTCGGTGAAAATTGGTCTCTACACATAAGAACAAGGGGAAAGTTATCCAAGTGAAAATAACCTTTGACCCTAACTTCAAATTTTCTAATCAATGTCGAGTCTGAGTAAGAAGTTAAGGAAAGAAAATCAAGTCCAAATTTGGAATTACATCCCTGGGGGATTCACTCTATATACAAAATGGGACGCCACCTGCAAGCAGATAACTTTGATTAAATCCCTATATACGACTCATATTAGGAAATATGACCCCCCTTTCTACGTTTATACGACAATCAATGAAGAAAACTATCATACCACTATCTTACATATAAAATTTAGGTCTCACATGATATAACTGAGTAAAATTAGTCAAAGAGTGTGTAGCATAGTGACTGGCAATGTACTGAATAGAACTTCTGTTGATAACTAGATATATCCTCAATGTGTCTTAGTTTGACTTTCAAACTATGTGCTCGATCAGCCTGCACTATGGCTACTCGTCCAATTTTGAACCATCCAAAGCCGGTGTAAATCCACCCCTGACCTACTCCAAATCAGCCCTTATCTATGACCGGCTTGATGCAAAATTTGATGCATGACTTGATAAAAAACTTTCCCAAAATTCATTTGAGTTTTAGCGAACACCGGTGACCAATCGCTACAAGTAATCAACCCAGGTCAGTTCTCCCCCCCCCCCCCAATATGATACCCCCCTCCCTTATTTTTAAGCTTGGGAGATAAATTGTTGGGGGCCTGCCCCTAACTTATACGCTTATGTAACTTATTAAAAAAAACCCCTCCCTTGCTCTTACGTGGTGTGGTAAGTTTTCCATGGTGAATCCCCCGGGATTACATCCAAAATGATGACTCTATTTCGGATGTAGAGAGGCATGAAATTCTATTTTTGAGTGCTAAGAGGATGGTGAAGCAATGGAAGGCTTTGAGCTATCATAAGCAACAAACATGCAAACTAACTCACTTACATGTGATCCAAGGCCTTGACTCATCGACTAAATACCTGAGTATATGCTTACATAGTTTGATACTAATGGGAATCCTTTGACACAAAAAATGATGATGCAAAGTCTAGACGTTTATCTACAAGTGCTATTTGGCAATAGACCAACTTACAAATGTATGAAGGATATAAGGAAAAAGATCAAAGTGACACTTTTGAAATTACAAATTACCACAAGGGTCTTGGAATAGAGTAGTTTCTTTGCTCAAAAACAATGCATATGGCAACAAAGGAAATCTCACCAAGATGATGATAGTAGAGAGCAAGAATAGGCTTTGAAGATTTATTCCATCTAGTCAGAGTCTTGAGAAGATGAGCATCAGGAAATGATATTGTGATGAATTATATTGAGGCTGTGCCAGACTCCCCGATTCTCATGTATGTCCTACCCATGAAAGAGGATGAATTGCCAAGTTCTATCTAACCCTCTAGTCCATCTATAATGAACCAGCAGACAAGATGAAACACATTAAGTTAGTAGACTAGACCAGGGGATGCTATGAACAAAGCACCATCTTATGGGTGGCATGCAAAATAAAGATACGGTCTCGCAGCTAAAAGATGACCTTATGAACTTTTGAAGTATGATGACTCAATGGTAATCCCAAATTAGTTAGCTAATAACGAGCTACTATAGTTATCAATGGAAGCCTCCAAGATTCGTGAAAAGGAACTTGCCAGCAAAGCTATTTTAGAGCCTCAATTCAAAGAAATGTTTGAAGTGCTCTTTGAGGTCTAAATCAAAGTTAATCAGGTAGACCCAATTAGCTAGATAAAAAATGCATCCAACTGCCACAAGCTAGTGAGGGCGACTGACAAAAGGCAATAAGACTTTGTATAATGAAGACTCAAATACTTGGCACTGGCTAACACCTAGAGGTAGAGATGTTCATAGAAAGAAGGGAGTACTTGGACACTCCATAGACTCAGAGGATGGCCAAACCTATTAGACTTCTAGTTTAGATGGTTCAGAGACCTAAAGTCAAGAAGGGTTCACACAAACTAAAGAAAAAGTGAAAAAGATGACATCTAAAGAAATTATGTACATTACAAAATTCAAGAAACCGGAGGAGGACGTGGGAACCAGCCCTTAGGGAAAGGCCCATGCTAGAGATTCCATCCGAAGCCATTCAGGTTATGCAAATAGCTAATCTAAGGCTATTCATATAACCTAGCAGAGTTAACGTTGGTTACATGATGTTGTGTGATTGTGCCAGCTAGTCAGAGGCCGGGGGCTAGATACCTTTAAATAGGACCCACTAAGTCCATGTTGGGACTCTCGGATCTCTCTTAACTCTAGAACCTATGTGTATTCCATTTGTTATCTTGTAGAGCTTAGGAGCACTCAATGCTAAGCTTACCTTGTACCAGCTATACTTTTCGGATTAATCATATTCCAAAGCTCTATTCTATAATTTTTGTACTTTAAAATTCTTGAATATGAATCTTAATGGTTGTCTCATTTAGTGTCTAGTCTGAACATGTTTTCATTCTTTCAGCATTTTCATTTATTTGTGTCTGGTCTAAGTCTTAATTTTAAACTCTACTTCTAAAGTCTAAATATGATTCTTTGGCAGTTAGTCATTTTGAAGTGTGAATCTACTCTAAACCTAACTCTAGAATAGTTGAACAAACTCAAGCTCATACCATTTTGGCGATCACGATGGGATGGGCTTGAGCTTGTTTAGCTATTCCACCCCTATGGGGCGAAAACTCTCCTTAAAGGGGGGAGAAATGTCAAGACAAGTGTAGGACCAGGGGGGTACATCCCTAGGCAAGGGGCTAGGCAAGCAAGGTTCAAGGACTCCTAAAGATAGGCTAGGGGTCCTACAAGAGGAGGTTGTTGGGTGAATAATAATATCATACATTAATCCCTAGCATTCACAAGATCATGGAATTCTTAGAGGGCTATCCAAATCGGGGAGCATTTTCCCTTACACCTCCAACTCTACATTGAATACAATGCACATATTAGAATCACCTCAGATGTATAGGGCCTTTGAACTAATGCCCTATAAGTACAAGATACCCTACTATTGCAAGTCAACTAGAGCTTTCCTTAGACCAGTTATAAGTTTGTTCTTTTTCCCTGATTAAAATTAGTACTTAGAAAACTGAGTCCACCCACAAACTTGTCGAAGGCTTATGTATTGGGCCACCTAACTTCTAACTAGAGGGCCTTCAAATCACCGTGGTCCACCATCTTGCATGGCATACGTGAGGGCCCTAGTAAGCTTGAATACATATGATCTGATTTTGTTACTATTTCTATGTTAGTTTCACTTGTGCTTACATGATCCCATCTAGGGTAGAGGGGCTAATAACTAAACAGTCACCAAAAAGTATATGAACCCACCCCCAATATAGAGACAATATTTTGGAATACGCTTGGAGTCTTGCTTATGGGTTCTAAATTATGATTTGTTAAAAAGTGTACTACGAATGGAGTTTGTCTGTCTCTAAATTATGATTTGTTAAAAAGTGTACTATGAGTGGAGTCTGTGTGTCTCTAATCTCTCAAAAGCCTCAAAATTTGAATAATCCCGAAGGGAGGATTGACAGGAGATGCACAAAATATCAATCTTGGTATCGTCTTATTTGCCTTTAGACCAGGAACATGATCCAATTTTCACAATGCAAATTTGACTAGATTTGAGGGACCCCCCCACCCAAAACAAATTACACTTTTTGGCTTGGGTGTCTCCATTCTGGCTCCTCTAAAAATTACACTTTTGGCTTGGGTGTCGCCATTTTGGCTCCTCCACTTTTGACTTGGGTGGTGTCTTTATAGGGGCTCATGGCTCCTCTACCCTGGACGTCACCTATCCTCTAACATTTACACCTTTTACTTGGGTGGTGATCATCAAGTGCAAACATTAACAGTCAAAATGGATGCAAAATAAAGGTTGGTAATAAATGTGTGCACAATTATATTCTTATAGCCTATGTTTCCCCAATCCTTCAAGTAGGTGAAATACTAAACAAAACCAGGCTCGAGTGAGCACTCAAAGTTTGACTTCTCACTCATGCTAGAGTTTTGAAGGGACATCTGATCTTATGTGCATAAGGTAATGATCTACTTCAAGTTTACATGTATGAGACAACGCTTTCTCACCTACCACATTGGGCATGGTAAAGTCACAAATGAGAGTCTATGAAAGCATAGAAATATACGTACAAGCTTGAACATTGTGAGTGTGTGTGTGTGTGTGTGTGTGTGTGTGTGTGTGTGTGTGTGTGTGTGAGAGAGAGAGAGAGAGAGAGAGAGAGAGAGAACAAAGGAGCATTTTAGGTCTTTGATAAAAGACATTGGGGATTATATGCATGAAATCAACAATGTTCCCAAAGATTCCTAGGCTTTTGTAAAACGTGTTAGAATGCCAATGAGCCTATGATTGCATTATATGCGTCCCTCAAGACATGGTTTGGTGATTAAGATGGGTACACATTTTCTTCTTGCATAGTGCTTTATCATTTTCTTTTGTCGCATCACCTAGTTTTATGGGATCCCACACTTGCATGTCACAGGGGTTGAACCATAGCCAACACACTTAAAGCCCCTCGCCTTTACTGCTAGGCCACTCCCCTTGATATATGATTTATCATTTTAAACATCAAATGCAACTCGAGCATTATGCATATCTAAGGAAAAGCGTGCTTAAGGTGTTTAAAACATAAAATTTTAAAAAATCACGTTACACATGGCCTTCGCTTATAGGTGGCATGGCCAAGGGCCCATATCATAAACTTCGGCTTGGAATTTAGTCATGAGAAAATTTCTATAATATGGATAAATTATTATATTTATATTTCTCTTGCTCTCAGCCATCGTTTATTGGTCTATAAATGACACAATTGTACATTAAGGGACATAGCGTTGGGTACCATATCATTGTTGACAGCCAATTTGTCACATAGGTATCAAATGACCTCCCCAGCAAGTTTAGGTGACAATTTTGTAATGAATCAATGGTTTTTTTTGGGTGGACATAGCATCTTTTTCACTTGTTTGTTCATCCAAGTGTGATAGTGTGACAGACATAGTTGTAAACAATTTGACATCTTCATGAAGATCACACCATTGTGAGGCAAGAGCCTAAAAATTAAATTTTTGAATAGTTTCAACCATAGGAGAACACTTTCAATTTGGCATGAGAATTTTAACTCTAGATGGCTTGTCCCAAAGAGCTACACAATACTAGTTCGTGTTTGCTCAGATAGTAGGTGTCTACCTTCATTTATAAATGTTGAAAGCCATTAAAAAGGGTGGGACAAAAGGATCAATAGTTTCAAGTTCCAATGCTAAATCATGTGAGCCATGAGAGCATTATTGTGTAGGGGCACTAGCACAAAGACCCCAATCTAGGGATAATGAGAATGTGGGAATGCAATCTTAAAACTAGACACTTTATCTTGAGCACCAATCTGCACAAAGGAAAGTTCTCGAGAGGAATTTGCAATTGCAAATTGTGAATGTGATGCATCAATTACGAGGATCCTTGTGTCCACTATCTCCTGCTTGTGATAAATGTAGGCAAGAAGTCATCCAAGCATACCATGTGTTGAGATTAATATCTCAACACTCCCCTCAAGCTGATCAATGCCATCTCTCATCTTCTAAGCATAACTCAAAACTAAATGTCTCGATTCCCAAGGCCTTTGTGAGTACATCTACAACTCGCTTGTGTATCCTCACCTACCTAAGGTTGACATCACCAACCAAGATCATGTCTCTAATGAAGTGGTGGTTCACCTCAAATTTATTAGTCCTCATGTGGAACACTCGGTTGCATGCCAATTATATGTTGCTAAGGTTTCCATAGTAGATGGACATCAACCTCTAACCACTACACTCAATGATCTAAGTAGCATATCTAGTTGTGCCACCTTACATATTGCCACTACATTACCTTTCTACTCAATCTCTATACTGTGAAAAGCAACCATGGGTTGCTTCATACTTCTCCATGCAATAATCTTACTCCAAAGTGAAAACATAAATCCGTTTGTAGATCATCAACAAGAGAGACTAATAGCCCAATTCACATTTTTGTAGCCAAAGAGTTGCACCTCTGTGCCATCCATAAAAGTTGGAATAACCCAATGTAACACTCACAAAGTACAATGTGCATCTCAGTGCATCTAGATATGGCATTTTGAGAAGCTACACAAACCAATACACAAGTGTAACCATGTAACTCAAATCTAATTGTAATATTTCAAGTAGATCAAGCGACCCACAAACTTCCTATACATGGTGGGACTCTCAAGCACAAAGTTCACATCTAATGTAAGGGCATATCAACAGGCTTACCATCTAAGTTGCATTATACATTATACATGGAATGTATAATACATCATATACGAGCATATTTTACATGAGCCCTTATTATACGGGTGTATTATACAATGACACGTCAGCAAAAACGAGCAACGTATTTTTTTCCTAGTTTTCTGATCGAAAGATACTTCGATCAAAACAAAAAAAAAATTGATCGAAAGATGTATTGATTGAAAAAAAAAAAGTATATATACCGGCGACGCGCCTTGTTGAGACTAGTGTTCCTCACAAAAGGTATTCCATTTCAAAAGGAGACCAAAAAAATGAATTTTGTTTATAATTTAAAATTAAAATTCAATTTTTTTAAAATTTTTGATTAAATCTAATTTAATTGTTTGTTAAAGTTTTATCAATTATTTGTTTTAGAATCGAATTATGTAAACTTTGTATGTTATGTAGAGCTCAAACTCTCACTCATACAAGGTGTTTATTTTTTAGGAATCATTATCTGTTAGCAAAATACAATAGAATAGAGGTCAATTTTATTTAAGTAAGTTTGATTTTGACATGCAGATACTTTCTCACCTCAAAGTGAACATAGATAGAAATTTTGTTGTATGTAGAGCCATCACACTATGCTCTCACTGGAATCAAAATTTAGGAATCTCATGTCCATATACATTGATATTACATTATCTTTATTTGGATTGCTACATGTATCAAATGTAGATAGATACATTATCTTTATTTGGATTGCTACGTGTATCAAATGTGTATCATACTGTGTGATTGTACACGTGCATCAAATGTAGATAGATTAGCTTTCAAAGATCTACCGTGGAGTGTAAGAACTTCATGTTCGCACTTCAGATAGATATGACAATCGTCAAAGATTGCAATTAATCCTCATTTCCAATGAGAATCAACTGCAAGGTCTGATCAATATTACAGATTATTGTAATGTGTGAAAGCTTTAAACTTGCACTTTAGATAAATCGATACTCTGCAATGGATTAAAATTATCAATTATCGTAATGCGTGAAAGCCAAAAGCTTGCACTTTAGATGAATCGATAAGTGCAATGTGATTGAAACATTTTGTTTGAAGTGATGGAGTTATTTAGTGCATCAAAATATGATTTGATTGACTTGAGTTTATTGAAGAATGCAAAGACTATTATTGTCTAGTGTTAATTGATAATGTAGCGTAAGATTAATTGATAATGTGGACAGATTTTGATCACTATATTGATCAATAGAGAATTGCTTGTGTAGGTTGTTGCTTTGTAGTAATTTTGACCTCAGTTTCCAACCTTAATTCCAAGATAGCAATCACCATCTCGAAGTTTTGCTCGTTGTATGTGAAAATTATGACACATTGCCATTTTACACTACAACATGTTCGCCTCTCTCTCTCTCTCTCTCTCTCTCTCTCTCTCTCTCTCTCTCTCTCTCTCTCTCTCTCTCTCTCTCTCTCTCGCGCGCGCGCGCGCGCTCTCGCTCTCGCTCTCGTTACTTTTGCAATAAGAGTCATAATTATAGTTAGATACAATACAATACAATTTGTTTGATCGAGAATACAAAAATGGCCAGCTGAGGGGATAAATGATGAACTGTGATTACAAGAACTGTAGCCCTTTGCCAAAATAGATAGGGGTAAAGTGAGAAAAGTGCTCAACCTAGAGAGTGGGTCAGCTCATTGAGTAGTTCCACTATGTCAAACTCGGCACTTTCAGGTCTCTGAGATGGGCCTGGAGGTCCTTGTTGCGAAGGACCGGCCTGATCTGGAAATGGTCTATAGGGTGTTGCATATTGTTGCATCTTGGCTTGGGCCTTTGATAGCTCTATCTCAAGCTCAAGGATTCTGCCATGAAAAATATCAGATGTCTCTCCTTGAATTGCAAGATCTTGCCCTTGGCTTGCCAATGCAACGAGTGTCTCTGATTCTTCGAGAAGCAAAACTATGGGCCGTTTGCATGGAGGCAATGGATTATTGGCGTGACTTGCACCCACTTTCTCTGCAATCCGACCAATCCCAATGCCAAAGTGCTGGGGTGATCTGACCAATCCACACATCTCCCAAGGATGTCGTGAACATAGCATTGTTGTATAAAGTAAAGTGTCATTTGGTTGTTATTTGGCATAACTCTCTCTCGACGTATGAATCTTTGTAGCAACACTCATGTGAGTCCTTTGTGCTGCAAATCTGATAGCTTTACAGGAGTTGATTCTTAGTCATTACCACTGATTCAAAATAAATGTGGGCACACAAAGTGGCCTGAACACAGCTTCCTGCACTCCTTAAGGCTGAGAGGCTCGCCTTGCAACCCGGACTCGTCCTCTTTGATCCGTACAATAGCTTCGAGATCTTTCTCCTAGCCATAACGCTCTCTCTCTTCTTTTGTAGATGGCTTGTGCTTCAGCTTGGTTAGATTCTTCTTCCATATCTGTCAATCAAGCGAACATGTCATCATGAGAGAGATTTATCGTAAAGTTAATAGGTTATCACTTTCAAATCTTCAAAGAAATAGACATGATAACTTAATCTTGCAGCAATAAAGAGACATAATATTTATCACCATGTCGTTGAAAAGAGACAAGATAACTTGATCAATTGTTAGTTGAAGACTGACAGCCACACTCAACTGAAGACTGACGAAATGATAAAAGAAGGAAATCCTATGTAGTCATTCCCTGATTTAGAAAACCCGTAATTTCACTTGTAAATACTTAGGGCTTGCAGATTTTCCAATTTTGTATATTATTTTTGCCATTAGACTAAGTAGGATTTCACTTTAGAACATGAGGTTTTGTATTTGGAAGGTATATATACCAAATTCTAACCTTAATGAAAAAACCCTTTTGTTCATTCAATGAAGTGTCTGTGAGAAGCGCATTCTATGTATGAGAGAAAGTGAGAGCTTATCTTGATGCTACGCGCACATTGGTGGTCCGAATTGAGTACGGAGAAGTGCAACGTATTGTCCCTAGAGAGAGCTACACGCCAATACCCACGTTGCGCGTGTACGGCCCAGCTTCGCGAGATTGATCCACGAGCTATTTCTAGGGATTCGGTAAGCAAACAGTGTCTGTTTTCGCATTTCAGCATATCCACACGTTCGTATTGAGTAGAGCTACACATTAGGCATCTTAGTTTTTAGAAATGTTGACCTGCAAAAACCTGTCAGACATCCTACATGATTCTGCACTGGGTATTTATGGGTAGGGTTTTAGGTAACGGACCTTAGGGAGAGTGTTCTATTGGTGTAAATAGGATATCCCTCCAGTTTCGTACCGATTCGAGAACGTCTAATGGGTATTTGGCTCATGGAAGCATTGTAGGAAATCTCCTCCTGTGCACAATAGTAGGCAGTAACTTAGACATTGGGTAGAGACCTCTGTAGGAAGTATTCAATAGTCGATCGTGGTTAGTTCTCGTTGTGCTGACATCCATCGCGGCCTATCCGCCAACATTGGCGCCGCTGTTGAAGATGAAAACCCTAGGTAGGTGATCGAGACTAGTCCTTGAGGATAGGGATTCTCTGTCTTGCCAGAGTCTTATTTTACATTTAGATAGGATTAGAGGGTGGTGGACTCTCTAGGTCTTAGGAGGAGTCTAGGGAGCGTGTGTCTGGCCTAGATCCTTCGACTTGGGTAGTATGAGGTAGAAGAGGTGAAAAGTCAGCTAGAGAGTCCATGTGAGGCTAGAAAGTGACTTGAGCATCAAAAATTTCACCATCCCATGTGATGAGTAGGAGTAGAGTAAGTAGGACGTACTGATTTTGATCTTGAGTATATCATGCATGTCATAATTGCTACTAGGCTCACCAAAGTTGTGGAAGCGTAAAATCAAGGAAAAAAAACGTAAAATTGCATTTGGATGCTTGCTTGATGTTTGTTTCTTGCTGAGAGTAGTCCAAAGGTGTTTGCAAAGCTTAAGAGAAAGTCCAAAACTGAAAAATCACATTTCTGTCATTAGGGACATCCTACACGTAGGATGTCTCTAGGAGTGAAATTGTAAAGATTTTGCAAATTCTGAAATCACCAATGTGTTCAGTGGGTATGTTTTACCCTAAGAACATGTTGAGTTGAGTGTTTTTACGTGTTTTTGGTGTCCAAAAGTCAAAAGGCGAAGCTAGAAAGCGAGAAAAATTCATAAAGTGCTTGTTTTGAGTGATTGTTGTTCTTTTGAGTGTCGTTGGTGAATGATACCAGGTGTAGAGACCATAAAGAAGCATCAGAAATACTCCAATCGGGAAAATTATGCAGGAGACATCCTACGCATAGGATGTCTCTAGGGCCATTTTGGGGCAACATTTTGTAAAACTGATATCATCAGAGTGTTTCCAGGACCTAGGGGATTAAGTGGGACAAAAATTGGATCATTTGGAGCAGATAGACATCCTACGCGTAGGATGTCTCAAGGCTAGACTTGGGGGCCCATACCAATTTTTGACCAAACCAAAGTGTTCCTTAGCATAAAAGAAGCCTTCACACCAAGTTTGGACAAAATTGAAAATCATTTGAATGGGTAAACAGCCTGAGAAAACCCTAGAATCTGAAGCAAAATCTTGAGTGATTGACTAGCTCAAAGTTGTCAAAATCACCAAATTTGGACATATTGGGAATCAACACACCAAGGAGAACCTTTGCATCTGATCTTACTTCATTCTGAGCAGAAGAAATTTGGGCATAGGATGTCTCTAGGGCCATTTGGGGTTGGAATTTGGAAATGCTAAGGTTACCAGAGTGTTCGTTGGATGGGTTTTACCCTATGTACACCTTGAAACTAGGAGTTTTGACCTTATTTAGGCTTCAAAAAGGCAAAAGCCGATGAATATGAGACATCCTACCCATTGGATGTTTGATGAGTGATTGTATACCCAAACCACAAGTTGACCTAATATACATGTTTTGCAAGTGCTTTTAAGTGTGTCTACCAAGTTTCATCTCATT
Organism: Adiantum capillus-veneris; assembly: GCF_014529385.1. Lineage (NCBI taxonomy): Eukaryota > Viridiplantae > Streptophyta > Polypodiopsida > Polypodiales > Pteridaceae > Adiantum > Adiantum capillus-veneris. Next base: position 47,378,921 of record NC_140946.1, on the reverse strand, counting down.
TGGACACTTAAATTGGGGTAAAGTGGACTTAAGCGTTTTTGGAAAGGTTTGTGTCAAAAGAGTTGTTTTGTGTGATTTTGACATTCAAATCAACTTTTGATTTTACGAGTGTGTTTCTAGATTCAAGGGGAATCTTTGGACCAAATTTTAGGTCATTCTAAGCAAGTCAGACATCCTACCATAGGATGTCTATTAGCCATTTTTAGGGTCCATAACCATCAAGTACGGGTATATTTCGGTAGAGCACATCAAGGGAAGTCTAATCACCAAGTTTGGGCCAGATCTGAGCAAGTTAGACATCCTACCATAGGATGTCTACTGGCCATTTTTAGAGTCCAATATGGGAATCTAACCTCACAAGAGTATCGATAGTGTGTCTAGGATCTCAAAACTTCTTTCAGATTGGGATTTGGACCTTGTTTGACTGGTTTACCAGTTGATCATGAGAATCGAGATGATTTTGCCGATACTGACAGAGACTGAGGCTGTGTACAGATCAAGTGCATAGGACTTACCTAGAGCATCAGGGTGTATAGAGTGCAGTAGTGGCTGGGATTAACACTCCAGTTATACCAATCATTACTAAGACCACCTCTAGCGGTTAAATTCTTTGATTCGATTGCCGAAATTAAACGCTTGTGTACAGGTATATTCAGCCCAGCAAAGCAAGAAGTTGTGCAGAAACTGATCCCTTGCCAGGTGAGTGGTTGGATTTGTGATAAATTGCATTGCCAAGTTGATGAATTTAAGAATAGGAAGACACATTCCAAGAGACCAAAACGTGGCATATGATCAGGGTAGCTTAGTATCCACTGAGGAGAGCGTAACTCAGGCAAGGCTAGATCCATTAGCCCCAATCATTGAGGAAGGGAGTGCTACTGACACTTCATCAGACAAGTCCTTCTTCATGATGGGTAGTCAACAGCCAGGAGGCTTCTCGGGTGAAGGACCAATGCTAGGAATAAGTACCTCCCAAAACCCTTTGAACAAGGCCAAGTTCACTATAATCTTCTTAGAAGGAACAAACTCTCGGGGAGTCCTAGTTTATTCTGACTATCGAGGATGCAAGTGTATTTGTATAGAGGAACGACCTTCTCAAAGACTGGAGATAATTCAAGTCTTTGATGATGGAGATAGATTCCGAGATGAAAGGGGGAACCACTATCTGATAGTTAGGAACCCTGAGGATTATAACAGGTATGGAGATAATGTGGCAAAAGGAAAAATGGTCTCAAAAACTCAAGAGCCGCCTCTTAAAATTGATCGACCTGAAGCTCATTTTATGTATGATAAAAAAACAACCAGAGTCTCTATCTATAATGAGAATGTGGGAATTTACAAGCATGAGATCGAGGGAGTAGTCTCTTATTTTTTATGCAAAGAACCCTACCCAAATGAATTAAGCGATGACAAGGTTCTTTACCTGTTCTCTTATGAAATTGCTATGGGGAAGGATATCATTTTTGTTGACAGGTACGGGTGAGAATACAAACAAATTCTGCGAGAGGAGGTAGATAAGGCAACAGTTCTAGAAACATCAATATATGCCCCCGAAGAAGTACCAAGGTCCACCTATGCCCCTAGCAAGTCTACAAATCCATTTTCAGAAGAATACGATGCAAAATCACATTCTAACTGGCAGCAGACTTTCAACTATCAGAACCAGCATGCAACCCAACCATCATTGCAGGCATGGCTTCAACAAAATGCAACATCTGAACAAGACCTAAACTGAGGTGGTTATCCAGCCGCACGAGGGCTAAGAGATTTACAAGAACCACCACTCCATTCACATTACCAAGGCGAGAGTAAGCCCAAAACTCAAGAGTCGGCAGAGCCCGGAAGACAACCCATAGAACGAGAACAAAGAGAACGAGTTCGGAGAGATGAACCACCTCTTGCAAGAACCGTTAGAAATTATGGCTTAGGAGCACCTCTGGGAGAGGAACCCTCCCACTACCGAAGGCCAGAAGAGGCATATTGAGGAGGACGAGGAGAACCAATGATGAGATTTGTAGACCATCATAGAATTAGACCTTCTCAGGTGCAAAAATGGGTAAACGAGAAATACTCAGGAAACAGAGATCCTAAGGATCATGTAGCAGCTTTCGTGCGTGTAATTAGAGTTGAATAAGTTTTGGATTTTTCTACTCAATTTGCAGGGTTTGGACTTACCCTAGAAGTAGATGCAGCCACTTGATTTGATTCTGTGGAGCGTAGAGATTTTGAGTCTATGGAGGAGGTTTTTGACGAGTTTATTGAGGAATTCTCACAAAGGGCGATAGCTCATAATACAGTCTCACAAATCCATAAATTCAAATAGAAGGAAGGGGAATCTGTGCGAAAGGCAACCCTACGACTAAAGAAATATGTGAAGTTCTTCCCTGTGGAAGAACTACCAACCCAGTCCAGACTTATGCTTATATTTATTCAAGGACTGAGAAACTCAAATCTCCAAAAGGACTTACATATGAAGAGGAGCACAACGTTAAATGAGTTAACTAAGGAAGCTCTTTACCTTGTAGACAATTGTGTGGTCTACAAGGAGGGTGAATTCAAGGATCTTGATGGCGATTCATCCTCACAACAAGCAAGTCCACTAAGTCAGCACAGAAAGGAGAAGTAAGCCAGGACCAGTTGGTGGAAGAAGTGCTAAAAAAAATTAATATGTATGCCAAGCCTCAGGCTAAGCAGCCGAAGTGGTGTGCAATTGAACAAAAATAGACAAACCATGTGAAGGAGGAATGTTATTATAACAAGGGATATGTGAGAGAGCGACCTTATGCTCCCCAAGCTCAAGTAGCATCTCCTCATATCCCACTGATGCCTAGGTATCCAGTAGGTAACCTACCAGGACCTGTAGGAGTTGAAAGACCACAAGCAGTATTGGGCCAACAACCACCCCTAGCGGGAGTAAGACCGGTCGGCATAAGGTATGCACCGACGGTAAACGAACCAGACGAGAAGGCTTTGGTACCCATGCATGCATATTACAAAGATCCCAATGGATATGCAGCAAATCCTGTCTATTATCCACCTGAAGAACCTAAGACGCAAGAACCTTGGAGCATGATTGGAAGTACATGACCACCAACAGCTGCACAGGCTGCAGGAGAAGGAAGATACAGCTTGGATGAACGAACAATGTTGTTCATAGCCAATGGAGGCATGGGCGGGTAGAGGCATGCTTACCAATAGAGAGGAGCTCAAGGAGCACCTCAACACCCTAAGGGACCCTGCTACAAGTGTGGCGGAGATCATTGGCTAAGGGACTGTCCTCACGATGTAATCATTAGAGTCAATGCGTATTGCACCGAGTGTGGAATTACTCGCTTGATTCACGATTGCCCTAAGAACCCGAGCAAAGGAGCAAAAACTACTTTGAACATGTTGGAAGCAATGCCATCCAGTGGGGGGTCAGAAAATGAAACAGTGATACCTATTCAGGTAGTCACATGGGCACAAGCTCAAAGAAGAACAAACGAACCCATAATTGACGAGCCAAAGATCGATGCCCCTAGTGAGGAAATGAAAAATCAACGAAACACTTGGGAAGCTAGAAAGGCTCGTATAAAAGCCAGGAAAGAACGAGAGCAATTGGCTCTATCCGAGGAGCTAAAACACACAAAGGATAGATTGGAGCGATTAGAGGATCTAACTAGTTTAAGTTCACACACTGCTGCAACCATAGGGCCCAAGGAAATAGTGGAACCCAAAAGTGCAGGATCGGGAGGATCAGTACTGGTAGAAAAAGTAAATGAGGAGCTTGACGCACTTTTAAAAGCATACGAAGCCAGACTCAAAAACAACCAAAACCAAGAGCAAAGATGGATGACTTATCCATATGTGGAACTAGAAAAATAGAGGTTGGAAATGTGTCGGAAGATGATTGAAACAGCCCAATCCTTGATAGAAAACCCACCTAGTAAACCTGCAAGTTGGCACGAGGTGCCGGCTTCAACCCCTATCACACCAACTCTAGAGAAATAAGCAGACACAAAGGAGGGACTCACGACTACCTCAGAGTCTAAGCAGGAACCTATCATAGTGGCAAATACAACAGATGAGACTTTTGATGGTTTCCAACCCAAAACATCAGTGGGAATGGGTAAAGAGTGTGACAGTCTAGATGACCTGTGGAAGCAAATCCGGGAAGCAAATGAAGCTAATGAGGTAAATGACCAACTAAATCGCGCTGAGAAGGAGAAAAATGAGATCTTACCTCCCATTGAAGAATTTGAGGCAAGATCACAAATGAACTTTGATATGCATTCACAAGGGGGGGACCAGGGGTCAATTAGCTCAGGGTACAGCCAACCTAACTCGCTAAAAACTCTACCCTCTTACCTAGGGGAGTATGAAGCTAAGTCTGAAGTGAGAGAAATCCCATCTCAAAGAATTTCTCCCAACATAGTAATGGATTCACAAGGGTTGATTGAGTTACTGTCCACCCCTGTGGCATGCACAATCACGTTAGCCGAACTCCTGAGGTTACGACCAAACATGTGGACCACCGTAGGCAAATGCTTAGAAAAATTTGGAGTAAAATACCCTACCTCAAGGATTCAAGAAGGGATCAGAGAACTGGACAAGCCTCAACTGAACACTAGGCTTGTACCTTTAAACAAGGTTGGAGAATATTGTGAGGGAGAAGATGGAAATACCATACTACCAGTAGAATTCGAGGGAGTAGTATCCAAGGCTATTCTCGATAGTGGAGCGGGAGTCGCTATCTCCACAAAAGAAATCTGGAAAAATTGGGGAAAACCGGCTTTGAGTGCAACCAGAATGAAATTACACTGGCAGATGGGTTCATGGAAAATCCTCTACGACTTTTAGAAAAAGTAATTGTCACCTCTTGCGGAATCGAGTATGAGCATACATTTGCCATAGTTGATTTTGGAAAAAAGAACAATTACGAGATCATCTTGGAAAGACCGTTCATGAGACAATTAAAGATGGTACAGGATTGGGGTTATGACCACATATACCTCAGGCGTGGGGAGACTACAACCAAAATATACCTAAAAGACCATAGTTACAAAGATGTGAACCAGACACCACTGGAAGAGTTTGATTCGGCTACGTTGGCAGGGTCCGAACTCCCAGCATGGTTAGGGCAGAAAAAAGAGCTATGGATGTGTGGAGCTTCCCATTGTGGGAGCTTGAAAAGAGAATCTTAGAAAGAGCTACTGAAGACAAGGATTATATTCCGGAACCTTTTTCCGAAGATGCATTAGAACCTATGGAATAGGAACACATATTAGCAACGTTGGACGTCTGTGCCATTACAGATAGCCCAACGACAAAATTTTGTGATAAGGACGGCTATGATGTGCTACTCTATTACATGGTAAACCTTGTACCAGTAGGAGATGAGAATGTAGACTCACCAGAACAAGAAGAGTTTTATGACTCCTCTAAGCATCTGGAATTAAGTAACAATGCAGATAACGAGTGTTCAGACAGCTCAAGCGAGAGGGGGGAAACAACCGCAGATATCAAGTTTTATGATTTTGCAAATCAACACCCTAGACGCCAGAAACGCTTAGAATGGATAGGACATGACCTCTCTTCAAGAATAGATGATCTTGAAAATCTAGATGAACTTCGACTGAGAGTTGTAGCTTCGATCTATGCTCAGAAGAGAAGACAAAAGGAGTTTTTCTACAAGCATGTGTGTATGAAAGAGTTTAAAACAGGTGATTATGTACTTGTTTACACTTTGAAACAACATGCCAAAAAACTTAAAAGCGAGGGATGGGACCCTTTGTGATTAGTGACTTATCACAAAGCGGAGCCATCAAACTGCGACATTGGAAGGTGGAGAAATGCCAAATTGGATTAGTGGGTGTCGGTTAAAAAAGTATCATTTACCACTAACACAGGATATGCTTCAACAAATCCACCATGAAAAACAACGAACAAAGGAGAAACAGAGGGTAAGAGAAGAAGCACAAGCAGAAGCAAAAGAACGCATTGCAAAAAGAAAGCTTCTACGACAACAACAACAAATTGGATCACCGTTGCGAATAAATGCTATTCGATTAATAAATTTTAATGAAGACACAGTGGATCCAATAATTGCAGTCAAAGTGGGTAGCAACCAAGTTGAATCGACGGCATTGCTTGATTCAGGAGCTCAAGCAAACCTGATTTCTTGCAAATTATATAAACAGCTTAAGCTTGCATAACAACTACATCCTACTCAACAAGCACTAGAAAGCAGTACATCACATTCGTTAAGCATGTTGGGCTAGACGATATTGCATGTACAAATACATCAATATGTTTATCCCCACAAGTTTTATGTAGTTGAGGATGCAAGCACACTACATCCAATGATGTTGGGACAACCATGGCAGAAAGAGTATAATGTGTAGATAGATTGGAGTTCAAATACGGTCAAAATTCAACAAGCACAACAACACTAGGTGGTAGCATTTGCTCAGACAACCCGAAAGAACCAGATAATGGTGCCACAATCACTTGAAAAAGAACAAAAAAGATGGGTGCCACTTAACCAGCAAAAGATACCTACGAAGGATAACCAAGAAACCGACCACCGTATTCAATCAAAAAATGAGACACCACAGGCGACAATAAATAGATCAAGGTCAACAATACCCAAACAACAAGTATGGGGACGGAAGGATGAAAGTGAACGAGCCTAGAAACAACAACGCAATAGCAGAAGACCTCCGAAAAACAATGTTAAACAAACACCGAACAGGGTCATAAAACAGATCTGGATACTGAAAAACATGCTCAATTGCCAACTACATGAGACACGCATTTGGATCCCCAAAGTGATGCTACAGGAACTCCCTTCAGTACAAGCAACACAAGCAGCCAGACAATCACTAAATCCAACATCGGCAAACCAATCTATGTGGGTGCCGATCAAAAGAACCGAAAAAACAACCAAAGAAGAGGCCATAAACCTACAAACGCCTCCAAATCAAAGCTACAAATGGCAATCAAAAGAGAAAAAGATTATGGCCACATCGGACAAGACACTCCCATCCAAGGAGATCACTACGGCCATATCTACAGTAGCGACAAACCAAGCCACTTTCGCAAAGAACGATCAAACAACGAGCGGCAGAATTACAACTTTTAATTGCAAAGAAAATCTGCCAACCAAACCAGGAACAAACAGGAAACCTCGACGTCAAATGCCAATAAGCATCTTGCGTATTCCCTCCTCCCGCACCGCATTAATTTTACCATGCATTGACTGAGTACGCATCAGGTAGGGCCATGTTACAAGGCCGCGCATTAGCATGATTTTAACCCATGGACTACACATACCCCGAGGTGATACCTTGTCGTCCAGGAGGACTCCGATTAGGAGGGGGGGGAGGCATTCTCAATGCGAACCCGATGAAAGTAAAAAGCAGCAAAAAGGACATGTTTTGACTATTTTTGAGGGGTTTACGTTTGATTGTGAAATTTTCTGGACTAACCTAAGTACAAATGCCCTTATATAGCATTAATCTACAGATATATGAGGCCAAATGCCAAATTGAGGCCTATAGGTTTGTGTATATATGTAAAAATAGCCATTTTTGGAAAAAAAGATTGGTAAAACGGAGAAATCTGGCCATAAAAATTACATGTGAGTGTACATAGTGTGTCGGGGTGAAGTTTTTTATTTATTTTAATTTTTGGGGTTTTTTCGGGTTGACTTTGCTATTTTTCTTTTAATTTTACTAATTATTGGCAAAAAAAACTTCAAAAATACAAAAAACAGGTGAAATGCGAACGTAATGAAAAACAAAAAAGGTGAGGATGATCAGTGACTATAAGATGACCCAGGGTACAATGTGGGTGTAATTATGAGAATGAAGAGGAAGGCGTGTTGTGGCCAGATTTTGACCGAATCGTCAAAATTCTCAAAAACTGGGCAAACAGAGTCCAAATGAGAAACTTTTTGAGTCTAAACCGCGTTTCGCGAAAAGCTAGGAGCACATGTCAAATTTCATGAAAACTGGTTCAGGGACCCCCATTATAAGATATTTTCACTCCACTTAGAGCTCATTTCTACTATTTCACTTGTGAGAGAGAGCTCTAGCCACCTAGAGCGCACAGAACTTCCAGCAGCTGATGCGCCGCGCACAAGTACCCGACGGCCACCAGATATGAGAGGTAGGATCGGCACCTTATGCTCTTCATGTATATTTGATGTTTTGTCGCCAAGACTAGCATAGAACTCCAACGGCGTTTACAGGGTAGAGGCCTGTGAGCATAGGTAGCCACCTAACGGCTAACCCAATACCATCAAGACTTCATAGGGGGTTTACCCTAGCCTAGGAGACCAATCTTGGATGCCTAAAGGAAGCAAGAAAGCAACGGAGGAAACCCTGGCATCTCACGCCCTGCAAAAGGCCACAAAGAGGAAAATCCAGCAAAAGCGGCCCGAATGATACCAAAACTCATAGGTAGGAGCTTCTCGACGAGCTCTACAAGGAAACATAGGCCACATGGCCATAAGGTGACCCAAAGCACGCCTAAGCTTCAGAAACGGCATCGAAAACGCAAAGCGTCACTTGGCTCTCACAGCCAAGCGACGTCCGTTTGCCACCAAACTTCACGAGCGGCTTACCAAGGCCTTCAACAACCAAGTCCTATGGTGGTAGACCACTACAAATCATCGGGGGCATGCAAACGCAATCGTGAGCGCTTCCAGAGCGACAAATCACCAAACGAAGCTCAGGTGAAGCCAAAGCCAACAAGAACCACATGGCAAGGTTCCCCAAGGTTCATGAAGCTATGCGAGTCTTACAGAGCACTGAGCAAATTTTACCGAGTGAACACAAAAACCGAGCGAAATCCAAGAGAAACGAGCGAGAGAGAGAGAGAGAGAGAGAGAGAGAGCATAAGAGAAGGAATTATTTGTATCCATATACAAGATTGCTTTTTGACGTTTCCTTGAACGCTTTAGTGAACACTAACTAACATCATTTCTTAACAACAAAGTAATTCTCACGTCACTCATCGTTAACGAAAGCATGTCTTTTATGTGAAAAATAGAGAGAGAGAGAGAGAGAGAGAGAGAGTATATGATAAGAAACTATTTGTTGCCATATCTAAGTCAAGAGTAACACAAATTGTATCAATGATGCAAGCTCTGTGAGTCAATAGTGTATGCGGGATAGAAATAATAGTGAAATTAGTATACCATCGGTTCATAGCATAGTCCATATAAAAATCACAGCGAGATTAGTAAACCTATTTGAGTTTAGCAAACCATAAATTTTATGGACACACATGTCATGTCAGGCTCCTTGTTTATCTCATGTTGCTTCCCTTTATCTTTGGGTTTAAGTGCTCTAGATTCTTGGATTTGGATGTAGATGGTTCATAGTTTTGTTGTTTGATATACGTGCTCTAGATGGTGAATTTTCATGTAGATGGTTTGTGTTACATTGTTTTATGGAATATTTACTAGAAGGTTCAAATGTTGAAGGAGCTGCACGCTGTCAAAAACAAGAAGAGAAACACATCATGGGAGAAATGTATAATAAATATGGGGATTGTGTGGAGAGGTTTGATTCTATCAATTAAGTTGTAATGCATATCTTTCTTGCACTTTTTCTTTGTGTGATTTATGTGGTAGATTTTGAACATAATTGATCCTCAATATGGGAAGGAGTGCTTTGATAAGGTTATGAGTTTCAAACGGGGTCTAGAGAGCTGGGGTACACTAGAGAGGCTTAATCTAACTACCCTTCATATTGCAAAAATAAAAAATAAGATCCTATGGTTATCTTTGTTGGAGTCTAGTAAGATTACTCGAGCTGCACATGGCTTGTCTCGAGTGACCGTAGATTTTGTAGGTTACTACCAAGCAGTTGGCTTTTGGTCTTTGAGTGCTTCTTTTATGATTATTGATCCATATGGTTTGGAACATTTCATAAACGATAGTCAAGCAAGAGATCGTTGTGTAAGAGGATTCCAAGGCTCTTCCCCTTTTGGTCCCCTTTTTTGAAAAGTATCAATGAGTTTTTTACCAGCCTCTGGTAGCACTCGAAGATAATCTTCATGGTCGGTCGCAAACATATTTTAGCAATTGAAGTTGAATTTTATTTAACTTTAAACATGGCAATGCCACTCTCTTCTTTAGGTCCAATCAAACCAATATTGTGGCTCAATCATGCTACCCACCTGGACATTGCCCTAAACTGTCCAGCACCAACACGGGACAGTTTAGGGAAGGGGCCTAGAAGGCCTATCAATAGGATGATGATAGGAAAGATAGGCGTATGATGGTGATATAATTAATTAATGCATAGCAATATAATATATGATGATATGAAGGATAGGTCTATGATGGTGATAAAAATGCATAGCAATATCTTAACAATAGGATGATCGGAAGGATAGGCCCATGATGGTAATATAATCAATTAATGCATAGCCATAACATGATTTGTATATCTTAGGTCAAGACATGAACTCTTCATCTTCACAGATCTGCCTATTAGCCTTTTCGATGCCCCACCCATAACAAATTATTCTCTCATTTTCATGTCCACATAATTATGAGGAGTGGCACATTTTGACAACAGTTGAGGGTGCCCATTGAGAAAGACTTTAAATTCTACAATGTACATTACATATCGGCACCAAGACATCCCTCTTAACCATACCGCGTCAGCGTGGAATCATTTATGGCAATGTCCCATCCTGAAAACGGATACTTACTCTCAAAATTACTTGAAATGTAAACAAGGCCACAAATACAATAAAGGTCAAAAATTTGAAGAAGTCATTAACAGAACAAGACATTGAACTTACCTATCCCGCGTTGATGCGGTATGGATTAGAGCCATGTCCCAAAACGATTATGTGAATCTTTTGTTTGCTTTACAATTCTGCAGATAACTAGTTTTTTGCACTTAACAAGCACTTAACACTCCCACGCCACTGAGGCAATGTCCCATGTGATGCTAAGTTCGCTTGCAATCTCAACAGATTGCATGTTTTTCATTCGTATCCGTCCCACGCATATGCAACAGTACTAAGTAGGGCCAAGTCCCACACGATGCTTAGTTTGCCTCTCTACTCCAAAGGCACTGCCAATTTTGTTTGTTTAATTGATGACTACATCAATGAAGACACTTTCGTTAAACTATACACTTCTATTGTAAATTTGAACATTGGGTCCAATGTGTGGGAAAAACGTGTCTTAGCTTATTATGCGCCCTCTTTGGAATTTGAAAATGCTGGTTGAGAGCATGGAGAAAAGGACATATACCATCTATAATTAGCAAAAAATAGTGTAAATTTTTTAAAATCAGGTCAAAACCTCTTAAATTTTCTCCTTGGAAAGAAGGTAAGGGACTAATGTATGTTTCCTAATAGAGAACCAAGAGTGGCATGAAGGTTACTGTAGATCTATTATTATAATCCACTAGAATCTCACGAGATCCCTTTGCTCCTCACCTTTTGATGCAGTTTTCAAAAACTCTATGCAGTGTTCGAACACGGGTGTTGGATAATTACACTTAAATACACCAAGTTGACCATTTGACTGTGTTTGCATGATGCCAAACATTCCACTTCTTTAATTAAGAATAACAGAAAGCCGGCCTAGCTGGACAGGACACAGGGCTCCTCTTGCTCGCACTTTCTGTGCGCATCCTCCCCATACATCATCGGCACCCCCATCTTCCTCGTCATCGCCCGCGTCTCCTCCTATCGACCGTCATTTGGATGCGATGGGGCCCCTTGTGTTTGGTCTCATACTGAAATTGGAGGTCATTGCCTTCCTTGCCCGTCGACGACAACGACTCGTATCTGGCTCAATGGCCATTCAAGTGGCCTGCAATGCTGCTCGCTTCCTTGACACAAGCACGCGAATAGCTGCCGACTCATCGAGGAGAAATTCTACAAAAATTTCCATTAATTGGAATTTTCAAACATTGTTAGGACATACTCGTTTCAATGCTTAATTTCACTAAATTTGATAAAGCTAAGAGATCACATTTTCTGCCCTTTACCCTCCCACGTCCACGCAGTACTAGTTAAGGGCACGTCCCGGGGTTATAGAGGCAAGCACATTGCACTATTATTTTTGATAAACCTATAAGTGATCAGGTTTTTGTTTTCTGCCTTCACCCTCCCGCGTCGACGCGGTACTAGTTAAGGGCACGTCCCAGCGTTAAAGGTGCAAGCACATTGCAGTATTAATTTTGATAAACTAAGAGATCAGGTTTTTGTTTTCTGTCCTTTACTCTCCCGCGCCAATGCGAGACTAGTTAGGGGCACATCCCGGCTTGATAGGGGCAAGCACACTGCACTTCCAACACCAAAAGCAGGGCTGCCATCACGAAAGTAAGCTCTACCCCGGTTCTACCTAGGCGCTATCTGATCAAAACATACAAGTGATCCTGCGAGCTGACATTCAAGACCAGAGATAGGAGCTGCGAATTATCACCAGAGACAGGATTAAAATGTTCACGTACCCGGCCAGCTCATAAGTAGTGGCAGTAATAATATACCTGCTATGGCCGGTGCTGAGGAATTAATACCACCTTTATCGGCCGCTGATCACGCGCACGGAGGGCCACGCGATTAGCCTGCGTCCACGCGCCTGTGAGATAACCGATGCGGAGTGCGTACCTTAATCTCGGAAGATACTAGGGTCATGTCCCTGTGAGATTAACGATGCGGAGCGCATACCTTAATCTCGGAAGATACTAGCGTCATCCCTGCTTCAGCTCCCTAAAGAGAGAGAATGAGAGAGACTGAGAGAGAGGGAGATGGCAGTGGCCAACTGCTGTGCCAACTGCTTTTCATAGGTTTTCGACACACTGTGAGGAGCAGCTACATCAGCACTGCGGCCCTCCTGCAAGCAAAACCTTTTGTGTGTCATCGCTAGATAGTATAGTCTCAGCTCATTCTCTTTTTGTTTTTCTCTCACATCCGTTGGCTCTCTCTCTCTCTCTCTCTCTCTCTCTCTCATACCTCACTCAGCTGTGCTGGCAAGAAAGCTGGGCCGAGCAGAGGCGAATGTTGTTTGAACTCCTGTGGAGTAAGAATTAGGCTAGACCCCATGGATTGTAGCTCAAGCTGCCGACTGACTGCCCGCCCCGCAGATAATCTGGCACACTCGAATTCTAGCTGTCAGTTGCCCAGACAGACACTTTCCCTTCAGAGTGATCAATGTTTGGGAAAAATCATTTGTTATACCTTACACAATTCCTTCCCTGGGTTTCCTAAAAGGAAATTTTGAATAATCGAGTTGATTTTTCTCCTGCTCTCACGTGGCATTTTTTAATTTCAAAGTTTCACTAATGTAAGCTGAGACACTTTTCCCAAAGAGTGCCAAGGGTCCCTTGTTCAGAGTAACTCTAGCAGTGTCTTTCCTGATTGGAGGCTGGAATGCAGCTCCTTCAACTCCACTATGCATGTTGCTCCAGTGTGAATAGACGTTCCCTCTTAATTAGCGGAGACTCTAGCTATGTGATTGATGCTCGCTTGCTCAGGAACGAGTCCTTGATTTGCGCCTCCAAAGCCCTCGCACTTCAGCAGTAGTAGCAAGCTCTGTCATACAAGTCTTCAGGTATATATATATATATATATATATAGAGAGAGAGAGAGAGAGAGAGAGAGAGAGAGAGAGAGAGAGAGAGAGAGACTTTAAAGCACCTTTAATTTATGTATTACAATGCATGTTTAAGAGCCGAGTCTAACAAAATACTAGTGGCATTACTGGTATTTATTCTTTTTTTTTGGAACAAGGTAGAAATGTAGTAAATTAATGTAGAGATGAATACAAAGGATTGAGGTCCCATAGGTAGCGGGTGGGACATCCCAAGTCCATGAAAAATATTACAACAATTGAAACATTCTATATCTGGTAAAATTTAGGGACAATGGTACTACACTGCTTCCATCTGGTAACCTTTGATGCAAGATACATTGAAATCTTCCGAGAGAGCATCTTGTGCTTTTCTACATAGCCTCAGAGCAGATTGTTTAAGCTCAAACATAAGGAGCCAACTAGGGTATGATGAGGAATGTTTGAATACAAAGGAATTTCTTTGCATCCAAGTAAACCATAGTGTAAGACCCCTCTAGATATTCCTCTGTTGATATTCCACAGAGGAATATCTAGTCCTCTACAATTTCCCAATATGAGACTGGTATTCCACAACTTGAAGGTTGAGTTGACTGGTTGCTTCCTGAACAATCCTTATTACATCTGCATTGCATCTACAATTGAACCATAGGTGAGCACAATCTTCTATGGTTCTAGAGCATCTGGTGCATATCCCATCACTACCACCTGCTTTGCGAGCTTTATTGCCACTCCGAATACCCTGATGCATGATGAGACACAAAAGAAAGGACACAATTCCTGTAGTCTTAGAAATCTTGCAAATACCATGCATTTTGTGAGTATTAGCTGACTCTTTGGAAGACTGATGAATGAGAGACATTGAGAATGTAAAAACAAAACTAAAGGTCCTGACTCCTTTTTTTAAGGAAGGGAAGATTGTGCAACCAATGGGTTTTAAATTTCAACAAGTACCATGGCCATGTGACAAACATTTTACACAAAAAATTTACACTTCAAATCTCACTAAATATCTTGATCGTATGCAAGAGTTAGCTCTAAGATAAAACATGGTTTTCTTCATGTGCCTAGTCCTTTCCGTGCTAAATTCAGAGATGGAAAGTATGTAAGATGGAGGTCAAAATTAACCAAAGACTTCAATGAGAGGATAGCATTGGGATGAAACACACAGGCATAGCTAGTGAGAGAGGTTATATTGGAGCCTAATGCGTTGCATGTTTTTCATGTTAGCACTCTCGCCTCCGTTCAAAAGAGGGTGATGAATGATGTGACCATTGCATACTTCCCTTGATGTACTTAAGAGGATTTTCAAAAAAGAGACAATCAGCACCTCTCATATGTGCCATGTACTTTGTGTATTTTCGTGTCCTTGGGTTGGAGTCTATAGCTCATGAGTTTGTGCATCAAGTTGCACTAACAAAAGTGGAGTTTTTCTAGGGATTGGGTGGGGTCACAGTTTTAGGGATTGGGTGCTTGAAATTTTGATAGCTCATGTTACTGAATCAAATATAAATCTATATTATAGCAGCAATCACCTTCATGCATTGGAGTTTTCAATCCTCTATGGATTGACCATATTGTTGGATTGCCTACACTTAAGATTATGACTGGGCTTAATCAAAAAAGCAATTTGTGTTACAACTCTCTTTACTTTCGCTCGAAAAAGTTACACGCTCGGTTTTTTTTGCTCGATGTATGAATTTCCTCAGCTATGCTAGTCATCATCAAGAAATTTCATCGCAAAAAAGCGCTCCAAGAGTCAGAAATCGCCTCTAAGGCTCTGAAAGCCAAGAAGGGAGTTTCTAACTAACCATTTGATTTTTTAATTGAAATAAGGCACAAAGGGGACTTAGGAAGGTCATATGCACATAGTAGTAGGACTTGCTCCAAAAAAATGCACAGGAGACATCCTACGCGTAGGATGTCTCAAGGCCACTTTTGGGCACCCAATTCATCATTCAGCCATACACACAGCCTCTACATGTCATTTACATCTTATCCCTCAAGTTTCACTCCATTTGGACCAAGTTTGTTGACCTCTTATGCATCAAAAAACGCAAAGTTAGAGCATAGAGGCAAGAAATGGTCATAGACCTATCAGAAATGATCCAAATCAAGTGAAACTTGAACCACACACTCTTCATAACATGTCAAAGCTAATTGTGAGGTCACATCTTGAAAATCATGAAAAGACATCCTACGCGTAGTATGTCTCCAAGTTTGAAATGACCTCCACGTGGAAATTTGGATCTTCATACATCTTTATCACATTCATACAAGCCTACCCACCAAATTTCAAGCCAAACAGATCACTTTTTGACCTCATAGCTCCATAGATGGACTTTTCAAACTCTGAAACACTAGAAATGGTCTTTCTACCCTCAAAACTTATCCAAATTCAATCCTAAGACCATGGTGATGGTCCGCAGGCTATGCCCTATCACACTGACAAGTTTCATGCAATTCTGAGCAAAAAAACATCCTACGTGTAGTATGTCTCCAGGGTCATATTGACCTACTGAGCAAAGTTTGACATCATGAATGTGATCAACATGCTACAAGAAGCCTACATATTAAGTTTCAAGTCATTTGGATAACATTTGCTCATCATTACAGGACATCCTACTCATTTGTACACCAAAAGCCTAAAAAGTCCAAAATTGCACTTTTTGGTGTCTAAATCAAAATCCAAGCACATAACTGTGATGTACAAGTCATAATCTATCATCATGTCAAGTTTCAAGTCATTCTAATGAAAAAGACATCCTACGCGTAGTATGTCTTTAGGCTTATTTTGCAGCATTAATCCTATTGTTTTCACTTGCAGGGCACCCTTAGTCCCTCTTGAGCTCATGTTTCAATTTTCAAGTCAAGTGGATAGTTAAAACTCAGTTTATCAGGTAATCTATAAAGAACGCTAACTTTGGACTACTAAGTGCAACAGGATCCATGACATCCGCTAAGTCGCCAGCAAAGAAGAATAGAATGACCAACAAGGATTACTTGGATGAGGTGGAGTCATTTATAATACCAACAGAAACCATAAAGCCCACTACAACTTGGTTACAAAGCAACTTACTTGAAGCAAACGACCTCAGAATATACCAAGGAATGTTCAAAGACCCAAAGGGCAATGCCATAGAGATGCCAATGATACCACAAGAACTCAATGAGTTCACGAGAAGGCCAGAGATAGTGTCTATCTTGGAAAAATTAGACTTACACAATTATGTTGAGGCTTTTCCAGCAGGAATTGACATTCAGAGAGTCTGGGAATTCATCACAACAATAAAGGAGAATGGCATAGACAAGGTGACAGATCTGCAAGGAAAGAACAGAATGATTGTGATCACGCCAGAGGTGGTTGCAAGTGCCTTGAACCTCTCTAATGCAAGAGACAGTGTCAACAAGAGGCGAGAAGAGGTGAAGGTATACAAGGAAACCAAGAAGAACTACACCTTTGAGGATATTGTGGATCCAATGGTGGCAACCATGTGCCAACTATACAACCAATATTTCCATATCTGCACCAAGAGGCCTCAAAAGTACATTGTGCCACCTGCATCACTTGGAACAACATTCACATGGGCAATGAAGACAAGTAGCCCACGATAGATAGATTATGCGGCATACATGCAGTACCACATTGTGAGGATGGGAACCAAGAATCCTATTAGTATATTGCAGTAGGGGAGATTCTCACCAAGGTAATATATGAAGCTCTAAATGCTAAAGGCCAGTGGCCTCTTCCTCCATCACAAAATGAGTGGTTGAAGCTGACAGAAGACAAGGAAGAGGAGCAACCTACAGCTCCCAGGGTGACCACCAGACTGAAAAGAAGGTTAGAGACAGTAGAAGAAGAGCCACCTCAGCCAAAGAAAGTAAAGAAAGCTACCATTTAGATGCTAGCAAAAGAGACTAAATCCCAAAAGGTCGCTAGGCTAGAGAGGCTGACGAAGAGTTTCAGAGCCGAAAGAATGCTTAAAGGAGATCTAAGCAAATTATGGAAGCCCTCACTTGAGGCCATGTCTGGATCTTCTTGAAGGACTAATAGGGATCGCTTTGAAGATTATATAAAGAATTTCAAGATCATAGATGCGACGGCCAAGAATATTCCAATTATACCTTTTACCGAAGAAGAAGTCGATGATGTGAGGTGGTAGCTATTAGAAGAGCAGGAAAGTGAAGAGCGAGAGAGGAAAACAAAGGCTGATCGGGACTTCAAAAAGAAGCAATCAACCCCACCATTAAGCCGCGAGTCCAATCCTCCACCATCACCACCTCCTCCTAGTCCTCCTCAACCTCGACAGACTGAGGAGTTGATTAAATCTGAGAAGCCGCAAGACTCCAAGAAAGAAGAGGACAAAGAATGGGAACCAAAGCCTGAGAAGCAAGATCCGAAAGCAAAAAACTATGGAATATTCCTGGATCTACTAGCTACTAGATACACCCGAGAAGAGGCAGCTCATACAGCTTTTCAACTATCAACCCCTAAACCAAAAGAATACACGCTAAGCCCTTGTTTGGTGGAGCTAAAGGAGATTGCAATAGATATAATGGATTTGCAACCACAAGCCGAATGTTGGGAAGAAGTGATGCAGAGACTGCAAGGGTTAAGAGCTAGATCAGTGGCCAAAGAGATTGAGTATGAAGGCTGAAGTTGAGTGAAGTAAAGGTGAAAGCTGAAGTGGAAACACTTTAGAAGCAAAGTCAAGAGAAGATGCACAGTCAAGCACAAGTGCAAGTTGAACTAGAAGCAGCACTAAAGAAATGTCAAGAGTTAGAAAGTCAAAACAGAGAAACCAATCAGAATCTAATGAACTCTGAAGAAGAGTACCAAAAAATCAGCAATGCTCTAGCTGAAGCCGAAAAGGAAAGGGATGGGCTCACCCTACAGCTGGTGGAAGAGTCAAAACAGGTTGAGAGCTTGAAAGAGGCCAAAGACAAAGCCGAAATATCACATGAGGCTAGCCAAGATGAGGTGATCAAACTAAAGGATCCAATTAAAGTGAAAGATCAAATGATTCAAAGGTTGAGAGCGTCTCCAGGCATAGCAAGAGTTGCAGCTGCAACTAGCACTAGCCAAGATAAAGACCTGTTTGAAGAACAAATTATAGAACTTCAAAAAGAGTTGACGCTTGAAAAGAGGCAGAGAGTAATGCTAGCAGAGGGATCAATGGTGATACAAGGCGGGTTAGAAGATGATAACAAATCATTGAAAGCGGAATTGGATATAGGCTTCAGAAACGACTAGAAGATGACACAAAGACGCTGCAGACAGAGAATGATGAGGTAAGGCAGAAGCTAGAGAAAACTGATCGAGTTAATGCAAAACTTAATGACCTATTAGTAGCTATGATAGAACAAGCTCAGTTAGCAAAAGACGACTTACAGAAGCAGTTGGACGAACTTAAGAGCCAAACAAGTGAAGAACCTCAACAAAGTCATGGGCCGACTGCTATGGAAGGAATTGATATAGAGAATGTGTCAGATTCGGTGGACACAACAATACAAGAGGACATTATTGTGGGACCCTTACAAGAGCCCCGGGATCTGACATAAGAAGAAGAAGACGATCTATAGAAAGCAATAGAAGCATCCATAAAAGACATTGCCAAAGAAGCAATGCTATGGGAGCAAAGGGTATTGAAGTCCATGACCATTTAGAGATTAGATGAATTAACATGAATGGCTACACCCCTATCCTCTTCTAAAATATGAGGCTGCTACAATCAACAAGAGGATTAAAGAGGAGCCTATAGTGTCGTTGTACCATGAAGACATCACCAAACCACAAGGTGTTAAGCTCATTGTGGACTCTCAACCAAAATGGAGGAAGGCATGTCTCACTAAATACCCACAGTATTTAGTACATTTGGTAGAGGCGCCTAAAATGATCAGAGATGACCTCAGCTTTTGCCCTCTACCAAGGATGCGGACATGGAAGGAACATGAACTGCTGAAGAGAAGCTACCCCAGGTGGCTCAACTACTCGAAGCTACCAGGCTTGAAGGCAGGTGAGAGAATGAGTGAGAAATACATGGTGAAGACCCTAACGGGCGCCATTAAATTGTTCACTGGCTCGCCTGACCTCTCTTGCATTATGCTCAGAAAGATATGTAAAACACTTATGGTAGTCTTTGAGGTCTTCAAACCTGGACAAGCAACAGACAGCATATTCTTCTTCCAGGACACTTATAGATGTACCTATGACCTGTCTACTCAACCTTCCCATAAGGTGATACATGCTCTCTACCAAAGAATAATGTTCCTACCCTCATACCATCTCCAAGCCTTTGAATAAGCCTTCTACAACGGCTTCTTCACCATCGACATAGATATATTCGGCCCAACATTAGTGGCCTAGCATGCACGGTATGAGTTCGTTTTGAAGATGCACGACATCCTCCACTGAAGCAGTGGCTCTACTGTCATGTCAGGGACGACATGAGCTAGGAGGGGGGGAGTGTTAGCTGAAGACTGGCGGCCACACTCAACTAAAGACTGACGAAATGATAAAAGAAGGAAATCCTATGTAGTCATTCCCTGATTTAGAAAACCCGTAATTTCACTTGTAAATACTTGGGGCTTGCAGAAGTTTCCAATTTTGTATATTATTTTTGCCATTAGACAAAGTAGGATTTCACTTTGGAACATGAGGTTTTGTACTTGGAAGGTATATATACCAAATTCTAACGTTAATGAAAAAACCCTTTTGTTCATTCTATGAAGAGTCTGTGAGACGCGTATTCTGTGTACGAGAGAGAGTGAGAGCTTATCTTGATGCTACGCGCACACTGGTGGTCAGAATCAAGTACGAAGTGCAACGTGTTGCCCTCGGAGAGAGCTACACGCCAATACCCACATTGTGCGCGTACGGCCCAGCTTCGCGAGATTGATCCTCGAGCTATTTCTAAGGATTCGGTAAGCAAACAGTGTCTGTTTTCGCATTTCAGCATATCCACCCGTTCGTATTCAGTAGAGCTACACATCTTAGTTTTCAAAACATCGACTTGCAAAAACCTGTCAGACATCCTACGTGATTCTACTCTGGGTGTTTATGGGTAGGGTTTTGGGTAACGGACCTTAGGGAGAATGCCCTATTGGTGTTAATAGGATATCCCTCAAGTTTCGTAGCGTTTTGAGAACGTCTAATGGGTATTTGGCTCATGGAAGCGTTGTAGGAAATCTCCTCTTGTGCACAATAGTAGGCAGTAACTTAGACATTGGGTAGAGACCTCTGTAGGAAGTAGTCAATAGTCGGTCGAGTGTAGGTTGACACCCTATGCTTGCTTCCACGCGCCTACGGGTCGATCTTCGTCCTTAGCTGACAATTCTTGTTAGGTGAGTTCTCATTGTGCTGACGTCCGTCGCGGCGTATCCACCAACATCATTATATAATTTACAAGCACAACTAAAGAGGTTAATATATAATTCATCCCTTCAATTATCAGTTGGTCGTAGACCAGAAATCATTACGTTGTCATATCCCACTCTATGGGCACCATTTAGACATAGGGAAAGATCAAAAGCGTTAGGTCAGGCTAAGGGATTGTTTTGCTTGCCACTCTCAAGGTGGGTAAGTGTATTGCCTTTAAAATCCCTTTTGTTTTTCTCTTGTGGCATTTCCATGTACTTCAAGAGTCGTTTACAAGTATGACACATGGAATAGATATCCATGGCTTTATTCTAGGGAAGGGGATTAGTAGATATGCATTCTAGGGTAGCCCATGGAAAATCTCTCTCGCTCTGCTTTCTAGTTTCAATTTGCAAGTTACAGAGCAGAGGAAAGCATGCCGTTGTTTTGGTCTTTGTACATGACCCCCAATCACAATGCCTGCATAGACCCCCTTCTGTCCAAAGTGAAGCTTCATGTTGCGAGAGTGAAGATCATTGTGGAGATAGTCGTGTGCATGTAGATACTTCATGGTCTGAAGAAGAGCGTCTATTATCTGCAAAATGTTACTTTGGAATAACTCTATTGCTCCTTTCTATGCTTACATAATCGCGAATGGCAGGTTGACTGCCATCTATAGTGCACTCTCTTATCCATTGCTCTACATGGTCGCCATTCCAAAAACGTGAATTGAGCATTGGATGCTCTATGTGGCAGACCATGGCAAGTGGCTAAATAATGCCGCAATGAGCGATGTCCAAAGTTGTAGCTTTGTCCTTGACCTGTTGATCCAGTGTGGGTCCATGCAAGTGGATTTTGAATATTTTCGCCGCATACAATGGCTCTTTAAATGCAGGGGGTGTGACACCTACACGCTTCACGTGTGCCCATCTCTCTTCTCCTAGCTGTGGAGCCTGTATGTTGAAGATTGCAGTTTCTTGGCAAAAGATGTAATACAGGGGGAGTTGAGACTGATCAAGAGCAAGAGTGGCACTAGCAGTAGACTCTATTCTAACCATAGTTTCTGGCTCTATAGTAGCATCAGAAGAGCTGACTTCCACCCTCGTACACTTTGCTGCTCTTTCTAGCTTTCCCTTGCTCTTGAACTCAGTATACAATTGCTGCACAAGTTGTATGTGAGTAGTTATGCCTAGCAAAGTAATGATTTTAGAATTTTTTAGATCCTGAAAAATCTTTGCAATCTGTCCAATAGATTGCCTGACCATGTTCAATAATAAACCTGATGTCATTAGAGATATGTCAGAAGCAGCGGGCGTAAATGCATGCTGAAGCTGCTCGAATACAGACTTCTCTAAGGCCTCTATGTGTTATAGAAATGATATTTTATGATTTATTGCAGTTGACAGGTGGAAAAGACTAGACCGAGCTAGCCCTATGCATACGGAAATATATTTCATGTATTATTCAAGTGCTCTTTATGAGCTTCGGCCATTTATGACCGGCCGGCCAGTTTGTACTCATTTTTGGGCATTCAAGAAATCTATAAATAAATACGTGCAAGAGGGAAATGCTCACTCTTGCACGGGGGGAGATTGTACCCAGCGTCGTCTTCTTCTTCTCTCCTCTCTTCTCTCTCGCCGTGCGGGCGTAGCACTCCGCTCTAGGAGGTGCACCTGCACGTGCTCTCTCGCTCTATCTCCCTCTTTGTCTCTCTCTGCTTGTGTGCAGCTTGATTATGTGCAAGGATGGTTGCCAGGTATGCAGATTTGTGTGTTTTATCGTCTGTAGTATCTAGTTCTGGTATTTTGCAGGGCTCTCCGCGCTCCAGTCTGTAGCAGTGGTATCAGAGCTGAGGCTACGTTCCAGCGATTGCGGATTGGGATAACCAAAAGCTAAGTGCTCTTGTTTTCTTCTGGTTTTTAAAATTTATAATTCTATGTCCTTGTTTTATATTATCTTTTTCATGGAAATCTAGTGTTAATCTTTCATTAATTTGTAATTAGTGAGAAAAAGCTGAATAAGATAATAGAAATGATAATTTTATACTATGAGCAAAGTTTACATAGTATTAACGCATAGACTAGTTATGTTGAAATTAATACATTAATTAGCACTAGTTTCATCCACAATATCATCCGCATGAATCATCACGCTAATCATTAGCACATGAAAAGTTTGGTATGCAATGGCGATAGATGTATTAGATTAAGGAGAGACCTGATAGAAAAAGTTAGAAGAAAAAGAATGCTCGACCTTAGAACGGAGTGTAGATATGGAGCAAGCAAAGAAAAAAGGGAATCCCATTGGGAGAAATCCTTGTAGATTTTCAAACAAGAAGGTACCGGCGAAGATGAAGAAGAATTTCAAAGATTTTTGTCTGAAATACATGTGTTGTAGAACTCGATAGCTATCCGATAAGGTCTCACTCCAAGGAGATGCTCGATAGTGGTTAGACGCACACTCGGCTTAGAGTCATTGTGAGAACCTACCCCATATTGATTTTATTTCAAAGTAAGTATAATAAAAAAAAAACAAAATCAAAATCAAAATCGGAGCTCTCTGCATAGATTGATGCGACTGCCCCATGGTGCGACAGTTTTTGCTTACGATCCTAGAAAGACCTCCTCCTGGCATTGACAGGCCACTCGCTTACCTCCTTGCCCCCCCCCACCCAAGCCAACAACCTCCATGCCTACTGCCAATTTGGCAGTGGATGCCCTTGCAACATGCAGTAGCAACCGTCAGGGAGTGGATGAGTAATCCATGCGTCAATAAACTCGCTCTCTCTCGTCAGCTGGCGGCCACCTTTACCTTGAGCCTCTCTTCCCATGCATGAACCGTTCACACATGTCTCCACCAATCGCGTCGCGATCAACCAGAGCCGCCAAACACTTACTACAAATGATGGGCTGCTATCATGGGCACATCCTGCATCCCACCGGTGGCCATCCAGCTCACCTACGAAACTCTCTCTCATCTGCTTTCGGCATGCACACATTTGCAGCTTTGCCAACTCACAACAAACACATGCGGACTCTCACCCACCCACTGCAGTTTGCTTGAGCGGCCAAAAAACCTTACTGGTCGACTTCCCTCTCGTTCTCACTCTCACACACTTTTGCACGTTGCCCCCCTCTCGCAAACCTCCCACAACTTGCCTATAGCCGCCTTGCAGCATGGTAGCACTAGTGACATCGGCCAGTATTCCAACAGTGCCGTTCCCCACCCACCACCCCCGCCACCTCATGTCGCAAAGGAGCGGCACTCTTACTGTATTGGCTACTCAGCCCACTTTTTTCTTTTACACTCTCTGTCTCTCTTACTTTCTCTATCGTTGCTTCTTTCTCCTACGGTTTTCCAGCCACATACTATTTTATACGGCGCTCATCAGTTGCACAAAGCATGCCCTCTCCCTCAAGCCGCCATGCGAGCTTGGAGCCGTAGAAGCATAGCCACACACGCCTATCTATTTCTCTTTCTGCTCTCCCTCTACCGCATTCTCATGCACAACCACCCCCCCCCTTCCACAACAACTCTCGCTCGGTCACCCCCCCTCCGTGTACGTAGGTTTTGGCTTGGAAGGTGCTAATGACAGCTGGGATGACCAAACTCTTTGGGCCTGCTTTTGGAATACCTTGAACCTCCCATACCCCAACCTCTTTAGGCCGGCCAGGGATCCACAAGAAGAGTGCAAGGCAGTACAGTTCAGCTTGCTCTCTCTGAAGGAAACCTACTGACACTTTCACAATCATCGTTGATGAAACAGATTCCCTCATTCAATTGCCTTCTGCTTGCATCGATTTGTTATTCCATGTAACTAGAGGGATGAAATGTAAACCAAACAGATACAATATTTATGGTTTTCTCCTCGTTGGAACGGCGTGTGTACATGATCTCATTAAAGCTCAATATCATAAGCGCGTGTAGGATGCATGAAGCGAGATCTACTCCAAGCAGACTTTCTCCTTTCTCTCACAATCATGTGCTCACTTCAACAACATTTCGCGTGGATGCTATATTGTATTTACTACAACAGGAAGTTGTTGGTTGACCAGGTGTCCACATGGAGGTGGATTTGATGGACTTACTCTTGCAGCGGACATGGGGCCACATGGGCTTAACTGGCACACGTTTGGCATTCCTTGTACAAGAGGCATTGTGGATATTGAAGGCATTGCTTCATCCGGCTAAGTCTTATCATTTGGGGCTTTACGTATTTGGCATGGCCACATAAATCCGCATGTCGTCTCTCTACAAAGGCATGCTCCTCATGTATCCGAAATACGTTACGTCCCAGTCTCTCCCTCTTTCCCTTGTGAGTACCGCTATTTACAGCGGCATACATTGATGACGTTCTTCAGCGAGCAATGCACTACTTTCTCGCACAACACCCGATGCCATTTATCCTCACTCATCATCGACAATGATGATGACAATTTTAGTGTGATGACAATTTTAGTGTGATGTTTCCAGTTTTTTTTTTCTTTTTTCATTTAAGTTTTTCACTTTACTTCATTTTCTTTTAGCACCCAAACATTGGTTTAGATCCACAAGGATTGTATCAGCTTGGACTCAGACGAAATTTTGGCATTTTGAAGCCTATTAATATAACATTTGATTTAATTTCTTTCTCTATCTCTCTCTCCACATTGATGATGCATAACCAATTACCCTCTCTCTTACCTACACGCCCATAAGCTTTGTACAAGACCCAATATACTCGTGTAGGTTTACGATCAATGCAATTTGACCATTGAAAAGCCTTCTTGTCAATCATATGTATCTGTTGCTAACAAAAGGTAGGTAAAATCTTTGGTAGATTGCCCCCATAAGGCAAGAAATCATGTTTCATTTGGTATCGCTTTGCAGATTACAATGAGACTTATCATGTCTCGTCTCGAGGGATACTCGACTTGTTATTCGGCTATCCGTGCTCACCCAGATCTAACAAAAATAATAATAAATAAATCTTATTAGTATGTCGTTGTTGTGATTTTGTTTTGGCTTTGCATACTCTCAAGCTATAATATTCAAGATTTCCTAGTGAAAGTAGTCACAAATTGAACACCATTTTCTAGTCCTTGGTAAGTTCTAATTGTTTGTGCTAGTGAGTCTATGGTATATCACAACATATTTGCTGACCTTCAAAAAAAAAAAAAAATGAAATGAAATAACGATCAAATATGACCATGGTAAGGCTTTACTAAAGCTTTTAAACGTAAAGTTATTATCTTTGATGGACACAAATACTCATTTTCTATTACATTTTGTTACAAATGATAGTCCAAAACTACTTAACATTGTTATATTCCTAACTTTCAAAGGATTGCTTTGATAGAGCTTGCCAAAGTATACACAATTGTCATTATTTATTTCACGATTCAAAAGCTACAAGTAATGACACTGCTAACTTTTCAACCTCAACCATAGACCACCCTCTCGAGCAAGATAAGTTCTTTCCTACTTTTATATGTCAAGGTCTACATTTGTATAGAAAGAACCAAGACTCGTGGACTTAGAAGGTACTATCTAACCTAACCTCTTAATAAGCACTTCATTTGTTAAGTATGCTAACTTTCTTGTCTACAACTGCCTAAGCACAAGTTGCTCTACAATAACTTGCACTTCGTTCTTGTATTTTTTGGTTAGTGACACTAGTTGACCTATTCCATTTCATTAGAACTACAAAAATTCCCTTTTCGTTTAGTTGCCTCACATTTGTCTTAATTGTCTACTAATCCTTTCTATAGTTATCATTGCAAGTTCATGACCAATTATTAACCTCACACTAACACATTTTGAAACTTTTAGCTATACTTTGGTGTAAGTTTGCTAGTTGCAGAACTTGTACCTCTCTCCATGCGCCAACAATGGTATATATATTTTCAAATACAGTATACCCTCCTGGGATTTTCATTGAGATAATTAAGCTATGCAGCTACTTATATGAGTTGCGGTGTTTTGAGTTAGTGAATAAAAATTTGTAAGTACTCTGCTACTCAACTACACTCCAATGTGGGGTCATACAGGTAGTACATGTTTTGTCTTTTTATGTCTTGTCTAGTCCATTGGTCACATGCACACAGATCCGCCGATTTAGGCAGTGTGTAAATGCTCATCTTGGTGTAGATTTGTCGATTTAGGCAACACCAGTTATCTGTGCAGCTCCGCCAATTTAGGCAACACTAGTTATCTGTGCAGCTCCGCCGATTTAGGCAGCACACTGAAAAATTACAGATTCACAAGGATAAATGCAGATTCGCCGATTTAGGCAGCATTAGTGCAGATTCGCCGATTTAGGTAGCACGTCTTATTGGTGTAGATTCGCCGATTTAGGCAATACCAATCAAAAAATCATGATGCAGTGGCTGGCCACCACTGTAACTGGTATGATTTGTTACCCGGGTACATAATGAAAGTGATTTGGATTTGGACTTATATTGTGGAATTGGAATTGGATTGGGATTTGGTATCTGATGATTATTTTATCACGGCAGTGTTTATGTGATGAGACTTGATATTATGAGACTGATGATGAGTGTGACCAATGATATCCTGATTCATCAGGGTATGACATATACTTCTTATTCTAGTGGTATGGGTTAGTAGAATAGGTAGTATGCGGATGACGGCCGGCATAACCAATGTGTTTAATTTTATGGATTTTTTCTTTTACTATTTGATACAGATTCTAATCATTGTTTTTGACAAGTATTGTTTGCAGATTTTTATCTTCGCAACTGAGGACAGTTGCTTTCCAACAGAGAGGTATGTTATAGAAATGATATTTTATGATTTATTGCAGTTGACAGGTGGAAAAGACTAGACCGAACTAGCCCTATGCATACGGAAATATATTTCATGTATTATTCAAGTGCTCTTTATGAGCTTCGGCCATTTATGACCGGCCGGCCAGTTTGTACTCATTTTTGGGCATTCAAGAAATCTATAAATAAATACGTGCAAGAGGGAAATGCTCACTCTTGCACGGGGGGAGATTGTACCCAACGTCGTCTTCTTCTTCTCTCCTCTCTTCTCTCTCGCCGTGCGGGCGTAGCACTCCGCTCTAGGAGGTGCACCTGCACGTGCTCTCTCGCTCTATCTCCCTCTTTGTCTCTCTCTGCTTGTGTGCAGCTTGATTATGTGCAAGGATGGTTGCCAGGTATGCAGATTTGTGTGTTTCATCGTCTGTAGTATCTAGTTCTGGTATTTTGCAGGGCTCTCCGCGCTCCAGTCTGTAGCACTATGAGTTGGTAATACTGTTTTGGAGTAGAGGGTTTTAGGCAACAATGAAGCTCAGGCTCTCTGACATGTGATGAAAGTAACGTACTATCACTTTGAAGGAAAAAAAAATTTGATGTTTTTCCAGCTTAATATATACCATATCTGCAAGATATAATTTTATAACATAAATGTTGTCATAGAAGAGGAGAAACTATCAAATTTGTGTCATGTTTGTTAATTCAGATTCCATACACAAGTAATTTGTCTTAATTCATAGCAAAAAATGATATATTATGATTGCAACACATTGTCAATAGAGAGGAGAATACACAAAGAGAGAGATGGAGAGAGGTAAACAGGCCAAGAGTACGCTCATCACAAGAACTAGACCATGTTATGTGAATTACATAATACACGTAAACAATTGGAGTGTGAATGTGAACAACCCAGCTTGTGTGAGGTACGGTCAGCACAAGTACTGGACGTTGTTGTAATGTTGATTGATAGTTTAATCAATTCTAATTCCTGATAAAGTGCATGGAACACATAGCACAACCATCAGCGGACAATTTAAAAATCTTGGATTTTGGTCAAACATCGTACATATTTACATCCAAGGAAACACTAAGTCATCTACTGATGAGTAGCGTATCTACGGATTAGAAAGTACAAGGCGTGTCATACTAAGATGAAGAGGTCATAGGTATGCATCTCTCCATTCATAGGTAGAAAAATGTATCCCTCATATTTCTATGTAGTAAGAACAATGATGTGACTTAATCCAATCCCTAATGAAGTGTGTGGAACTCACAACACAAACATCAGCGAACAACTTAACAATTTCAAATGCAGGCCAAATATCTTATGTATCTACATCCAAGACAACACCAAGTCATCTAGTGATGAACAATGATGTGTCTTTGGAGTTTGAGACATAAGAGTAACTAGTGCGTCACACAAAGATGAAGAGGCATAAACTATGCATCCTCCACTCTCTCTTGTGTGTCTACGTGAAACAAACAATAATTTGAGATGATCTAAAATTGAGCAACCTATAGGTCTCTCTAGAGTGAGAGGTGTAGCATCATGCCTACTGCACTCCACAAGTCAACCACTAAACCCTAAACTCAACACTATGGTGAGAGATAGACAACTGCACCACACGAGTGAGAATCTAAGTATGTCCTAAAACCCTTCTCTGCAGTGATCCAAGTGGCTGCACAACAGGAGAAAAGTGACTAGTTTCTACATACTTCTGGAGTGAGCCGGATGGCTACACACCACGAAGTGGCCTATAACTTGCAAGCTAATTCTGTGGTGAGAGTAAAACAACTGCACCGCACGAGTCTCTCACAACACACAAAAACAAGTTAGAAAAGAAGAGGACAAGTCGAAAATTTTACCTCAAGCTCTGCCTGTCCCAAAATCTTTACGGGATTTCGACATATAATGGTGTTTTATACGTATAATGTTTTTGGTATGGGCATATAAATGCAATGCAATCTACCATACTATACTTTGATAGCATAGTTAAAGCATGTTGTCTTTGTATACCCATATGCCCTCGTTCATGCATTTAATGTTCAAAGAACAACACCCTAAGTTGGTATAGGGCAACATGCATTGGAGTACTTGAAGCCTTATTTTGTTTGAAAATTGAAATATTGATAGTGTTTTTGCATTTCACATGTGAAAATGTCCTTATGCCATGAATCACATGAGAAATTCTGCATTCATTATGCATGGGAGTGCTTGCCAATGTTATCCTCTAGAGCTATACCAATTTGAAAGTAGCTTGATATCCATCCATAATAGAATACCTCTTATGACTTGCAACCATTTCAAAATCTCATCTTGACAAGGAAAAGGGTAGTGATTTCTAAGTGCAGCAGCATTCAGTGGCTTGTAATCAACACATGTCCTCCACTTACCAATATTTTTAGGAGTGATAATAATAGATAAGACCCACTCTAACTCGTGCACTAGATAAATGAAACTTGTTTCAAGTAATTTGTTTACCTCTTACCATAAAGCTTCCTGTTAAATATCTCTCAACCTTTGTAGAGTTTATGCCCTCGACTTGCACCCTTTCTTGAGGAGAATCATGTGCTCCACTTCCTTGAACCCTCACAAACTCATGTACTCCATTACAAATTGCTTTGTGTAAGTTTCACATAATTGCACATATCCTCCCTTCTCTTACTCGGTCAAACCTTCTCCCAACCTACCACCCACCTCTGTTGCACCTAAACTTGAGATTGCATACTATTCCTTGTGCTAGATGTGTCTATAGAGACTCCAAAAATATCCACGTCAATCTTTAAAATATCATGATCACTCTCCTCTTCTTTTGTACTTGTGTAGCCTCCATCATAGGTGATCTCTACCTCATCCTTGTAGCTTATCATTGAATCTCTATTGTCATGAGTTTCCATCGAATGAAAATGGATCTGTTTGCTCTCCAAATCCAACACTACCTATCGCCCATTCTCTTTATCAGGCAACATAAACATGCAACTCCCCCAATCTTTCTTAGCCCCCATGGAAAGCAACTTGGACCTCTCTAGAATGATACGGTCTGCATTGTCTCTTACTTTCGTCAAAAAAAGTCAAAGAGGCACTCAATTCTTGTAATCTTTACCTTCACATCTTAAGCTATGTCCAAGCATCTGGCCTTAGAGTGATTAGCCATCCTCATATGCCCATTTGACCTGGCAACCACTTTGACACATATGTCCCTCATGGTAGACTCCACTATAACACATACCTGAGCTCCACCATCAATATATGGATAAGCAAGTATCAACAAGAGGAAGCACATCAGTGGGACTTCCCACCCTCAATTTTATTTTGTGCACATCATGCCCCGCATCTTTGGCTCATGTAAGCACGATACTAACACTGGTGGACCACTGCCTTCTCAGTTTGGGATTCAATTCCAACAACTGACCAAAAGTAATGTTTGCTTGCCCAAGTTGAAATTTTGCAAGCAGAGATTAACAAGAGAACAAGACGCCATAGAATCCGGATGACCTCGCCCAAGTTGAATTTTTTCTTGCTTGATTCTATGGCATCTTCTTCTCTTGTTGATGTCTGCTTTCTGTCTACCTTTTCCTACCTTCTCTTTCCCCTTGCGGTTGTACGTTATCCACTTATTTTCTATTTCTCTTTCTCCTTGAGCTCTTCTATTTTCCAAAACATCCGCATCCTACTTATCAACCCCAATAATATTAGCACGAGGCACCTCTTCATTCCCTAGAGGAGGAGGAGGAGGTGATGGGTTCTAAATTGGCAGCTCTCTCTTGGACCCTTGGTTGGCCCTACCCTCTTCCTTTGATGAACAAAGGATGCATACCTCCTCGTTCTAGTGGTGGATGTGGACAATCAACAGCATAGTGGCCCCATTTCTTGAAATTGTAGAACTAAAACTTAAATGCAACTCTTGCATCTACTCAGATAAATCATGTACATTATGCACCTAGTGTTTTGGAATGATTGCCATATTGAGATGTCCCCAATGCACAGACCCAAAATTCATGCTAGGGTCCTTGACAAGTTTCTAGGCCTAATGAAAAATACAGCCCCTAAGTAACAAAAATCTAGGGAACAGGCCTCGCCCATTGACAATGGCTTGAGTCAATAGCCCTAAAATAAGACCTAGTCCTATCTTGCTAGCATAAATGGAGAAAAAATCCAAAAGACTTAAAACTTTTTTAGTCCTATAACCTCCCTCTACAAAGGATCTAAGGGATTCTCTGCCAATGATTTTTTCTCTCTAGGTATATGAGAGCATAGTTGTTGGGGGACTCCCATTTTAATGAAAAATTCTACTAGACATTAATTCAAGAGGAATGGATAGTCACCCAACCAATCAAGTCCATCTGTCCATGATTGACAACCTTAATCGATCCCCACTTACCACCCTACACTCACACATGATTCTTAATTTTCTAATTACTACCACATTCTTTTAGCACTTAAAATAATGGTTCCTTTCAAACTTCAGTGAAAATGTTTCTTTAAAATAAATTCTTGAGAGTGGCATTGCAAACATTCTCTATCAAACAAGCATCTTTAGACTTAAGACAAGGTACGGGTGACTAGAAAATATCAATGACAATCATGATTGGTACTCATGTTGTCTCACGATCACCTATAAAGGGCACCCATTCTTTTCTTCAAGAATTTGGGGTGGAAGAAGACATCACCCAAAAAATTGGGTGCTTAACGAGTTGCCCATACAACATAGCTACTCTCCTAGGATAATAAGATGGTATCCTAGCTTATGTAGAGACATCAAGACATGAATGGAGTAGAGACTCATCCTCCATGGGGGTGGACGACTTAAAAATGGCCTTATACCCATCATTTTTCATCCCCTAAAGTGAAAATATATCAAGGAATCAAAGGTGGTCTTGAGATAGGTTGTCTTAAGGATGATCAACTAGTTCTGACCGAATTTATCCAGATTGACCAAAACATTTCTTTCTTGGCTTTGTAAATAAGTGTGTGGTGTTTCTTGGAAGATGTCCTTCCATTTCAATCAATTTTAACATTTTTTTAATACCTATATATTTCCTAGCAGATGCAATGTTATAACTTCTCACAAGACAATGCCTTTATGAAAAGAGCTGCAAGGTTGTCTTGTGTTGGCACATAAGCATGTTGATCTCTCCTGTTGAGAGCCTCTCCCTAACATAGTGGTAATGCACCTCAATCTGCTTTATGCAAGCATGAAAAATTGGGCTCCTTGCAACTGCCAATGCACTCTGGTTGTCAGTGCAGACAGTGTTGGCAGTGTCGTGTCCAACACCCAAATTAGCCATAAGGCTTCTGAGCCATACACACTCAACCGTAGCTGTGAAGACTACCTTAGCCTCACAACTGGAAGTGGCCACATTAGGTTTCTTCTTGCTCAACCATGATATGCATGAACTATCGAGCATGAAACAAAAACCACTCATGGACACTCGCATTGCTGCAATCAAAATTGACGGACCATAGAATGTGGCATGAGCAGGTAGTACGGGTATTCTAGCAACTGCATGGCAAATTGCTTGAGCAGGTATGAGATCCTAAGTAGACAAGAAGTAGCAGAAGTGTATGACCAATGTGCTTTTTAAGGCCAGAAGGGCTCCAGAGGGGGCCAATTTGGATGGCAAGCAAAGATGATTTGAGGTGCAGGTCTTTTGCCTAAGATTGTAGAGCTTGAAGTGTTGAGTGAGCTGGTCCAGACGGCTCATCAAATGAAGCCACAGTGCCATGATGCCATAGTCTATACGACTCATCAAAAGGAGCCACGATGTGCAAAATATGTCAGTTTAAAGCTGGAGGTGCATTGCAAACCTGAGATGGACAGGGTAGATGCTGACAGGGGATCAAAGAGTTTTTAGCATATGGGTGTGTAGAGCTTGTAATATGGTGCATGTTGTTCTTTTCAGATCATCAATTGGAGTTTGGGATATCAAGATATTTCCAAATGAATTTTTGCCGGAAGCCGATTCTAACCCAATTTTACCCGCATTGGTAAGTGTGTCATCATGTGTTTTTTGGATCTCGACAGCATTTGCAATGGTAGTGTGCACTATGTGAAGCTAGTGGGAAGTGACAGCATGTCAAATGCAACTTGGAGCATTAAGATATGGCTTATCGAAGTTTCTACCAGTTGACGACGTTGCGATGCCAGATGGAATTTTCAAGTTTTTGTTGGTTTGTTGAGTGGCCAGAAATGTCAAAAGGTAGCGGGGTTTAAGAGTTTCAATGGTAGCAAGGTGAGCTCTCGGAAGTATTTTTTGGTCCGGTGATTGGAGTGCCAAGCACTAAATGGCAAATGGTGAAAGCAAGAGGAAATTGTTTTTTAAAGGGTGTTCTTACAGGGGTTTTCTTTTGATCTAGGAGGCCTTGGAAGATTGGGTGAGTGGGGGTCTGCCACATGGTAGAGCTGATTACCCCACATGCACAGCAAGCCTGGCCAAACAAAGCGTATAAATACAGGTGGATGCGTCCCCATTGAGCATTGAAGGAGCTTGAGCTATGGCATCTAGCACCTTGGTGCTATGCTCACGGCGCATTGGTGGTTGGCGGCCATGTTGGTCCCTATGCTGCCTGTTGTGGTGTCATTGTTGATGCCCATGGTGTTTCATCATCGTCCATTGGCGGACAATTCGATGATGATGTGGCACTTGCGGGTAGCCAGTCTCGCATCCCTTACTACGAGCACCAAATTTTTGAAGCAAAGCGAGGGCGGGGGGGCACTAGCACTTGTGCTAGTGCTAGGGGGCCATCTCGCAATGATGAGGCAGAGAGAGAGAGAGAGAGAGAGAGAGAGAGAGAGAGAGAGAGAGAGAGAGAGAGAGAGAGAGAGAGAGAGGGCAAAGGGGGCCTTCCCACGGTGGCTCAAAGACAATGAGAGAGAGAGAGAGAGAGAGAGAGAGAGAGAGAGAGAGAGAGAGAGAGAGAGGAACATCGACATGCCCCCAGCTAAGAGGTGGTTCTCCATGCAAGCACCTCCAAGTTAAGTGGACCAATGCTTGAGAATTTTCTAAAAATAGGCTGTGGGACTCTATAAAGCAGCATTTTTTGCCCATTTGAGGGGCTTTTTTGCACTATGGAAGCTGGTAGTAGCAAGTTGTGGAGTTGTCTTAGTTGAAGCTTGCCATTTTGTCTTGGTGATGGTTGTAATATCTCTCTACTAAGCCATACAAAGCCGTTCCCCCACTTTTTGGTGTTGTTTGTTCCCTTCCCCTTCCTTTTCTCTTGCTCTTTGTGTGTGCGTTGGTGCCTGCAGAGGTGTGCGCCCACGGACCGTTGTGTGATGCAAAGAGGGTAGAATTGGAGTGTGGTGTGAGTTGGAAGTGGTGTGTTGAGCCGTTTTTGTGCATTTGGGTTGAACGGTGGTTTTGTTGAGCGGGTGAGTATCGTTTTGGGTGCAAGCATTGATCCATTAGTGCAAATTTGTCATTTTTAAGGTGTTTTATGAGAGGTTAGGGGTGTTGTGGATACCTTGGGCTATAGGGAGGAAATAGATTGTGTGTTGGGTGTGTTCCCCATTCCCCCTCTCTAGCGTGTCAAAACAACCAGCCCAATTTGAGTCCAAAAGAGCAGGTAAATCTGGCGGCAATGTTCCTCCTTGGGATAAAACAAGCCAATGTGTAAAGTTTCACTCAAGGAGCAAAAATCCTCTTGACAACCTACGAATGCTTAGACCCTGGGCTATGCATAAACCTACTGACATGTGAGACTGCAAATTGAATATATGGCCTCGTGTTGCATACATAAATAAGGCATCCAACATCAATTTGGTAAAGAGTGACATTGGTAGGATCACCAGCATCATGAAGACTCAGTTTCAAACTTTTTTCCATGGGAATGGCAATAGATTTGCAATCCTCAAGTCCAAACTTACATAGCAATGTCTCTATGTAACGTGTAGCCCCAAATCTTTCATCTTGAAAGTAGCATTCAAACAGCTTTAAATTCAGCAATATGTCTCTCATTTGGTCCATTTGTCAGCAAATCATCCACATAGAGAACAACAATGAGAAGTACATCACCCTCACACTTTACATACAATGTGCTTTTTGTCGGACAATCACGAAAGATTTGTTTGACCAAATGAGTGTCAGCCTTCTCATACCAAGCACGACGTAATTGCTTCAACCCATACAAAGCTTTCTTACATTTGCACACTTTATCTTCCTACCAACTAATGAGAAAACCGTGAGGCTGCATTACATAAACTTCCTCAATTATGTCACCTTTCAAGAAAGCAGTAACAATGTCTAGCTGATGTACATCCCAACCAAAATGAGTTACCAATGCACATAGAAAATGCACAATGGTCATACGAAAAGTGGAAGCAAAAGTCTCTTCATAATCTATGCCTTTTTGTTGTGCATAACCCTTTCCAACAAATCAAGCCTTATAGAGATCAATCTCACCATCCGGCTTGTGTTTCAACTTGTAAACCCACTTCATACCAATGGCCTTTTTTCCAGGAGACAAGTCACATAAAGACCATGTGTCATTTTCTATAAGTGCATCATATTCTGATTGCATGGTAACAGTGCAATTTTTTGAATTTTATGCTTCATCATCACATAACCTAGACACGGCCAAAGCATAACAATTTGATGCATAAGATGTATGGTGAGAAACTAAACGAGTACGACTAGACAAAGGTGCATCCAATTTATTGTCACGCAAAATTTGTGTTAGCTGCTCAGCTAACAAAAGGACATCATTCTTATTTTTACCCTCATTGATTTTGTACAGCCAATGAGGGTAAAAATAAGAATGATTTTGTACAGCCCTCTAAGTTTCATTACATTCGAAGCTTTGTGGGTGTACAAAATCATCGGGTAAAGCTTGCAGTAAGGAAAGTTTCTTTTGATGTTTGATACGCATCTTAGACCAATTTAGGCAAGAGCACATAGGACTTGGGTTTTTTGAGAGATTAGCTATCTCTTGTAGCCTCCATGCACTAGTTGGCTCAGCTACATCCCATGGATTGACATTTTATGTATGTTGTTCTCGCTTTGCTAGCATTGATATGGTGAGGCTTGGTAGCTAGCCGACATTATGGCATCGTTGTTGGGGATGAGGCAACCTAGACTAGAGAAAAACCCAAAGCATTCACTTGAAATTCCATTACTTCCTCTAGTCTTGGCTAGATTAACACATTTTCTGACTTTATCACGGCTGAGAGGTGCTTGAGAGTAGAGATACTTGATAAGGACCTCAAGAGCATTAGTTAGTAGGACGGGTTAGGTGAAGGGTCCTTAAGACTAGCTAGTGGTCGGTAAGGGTATCACCTAAGTAGAAAGTAGAAATTTGAGACTGAACATTGAATTTTCTACTTTTTGCATTTTTTTCATGTTCATTAGGAGTAGGGTAAGTAGACAACCATCAGGATTACATTTGATCTAAGGTGCATTAAATTTTTAAAAAAATTGTCAATTCTATCTTAGGTGCACCAAAGATAGATAGGGGGTTTCTGGGACTGAAATTGACAAACTAGACTGACAAGGTGATAGACTAACTTGAATAGACTACTCCCTTAGAATTTGGAAACATTTGGATCACTAAAAGGCCTGGTCAAGCCCAGAATTAACAAAGGAAAATTCAATTCTGGCTAAAACTTGAAACCAGGGTGTGGATAAATCCTAAAACTTGTGGGAAAATCAATTTTTGAAGTAAAATTTGAAAAAAAGTCTAATTCTTGAAGACATTCATCTTAGGTGCGTCAAAGATAGAAGTCCATCCAAAGAGGATATTTTGCCAAATTTTTAACTCACGGGGTTTCATTAGACCATAATACAGCTCTTGAGCAAGTTATATCAAGTTTGGAGTTGTGCAAGGGTAAAAACACCAAGAAAAATGGAAACCTTTACAACGGGATCAAAAAGGAAATTATCCAAACTTTGTAAAACTCATTTAGCAAGCTTGAAATCACATGTAGAAACCAACACAAGTCACATTTGACAAAATATGCTGAAATAGAGAAGATTTATCTTAGGTGCACCGCAAATATATTTCTCACCAAGAGGGTCATTTTGTGAAATTGAGACTAGGGATATCTTTGTTAAGCTC
Organism: Adiantum capillus-veneris; assembly: GCF_014529385.1. Classification (NCBI taxonomy): domain Eukaryota; kingdom Viridiplantae; phylum Streptophyta; class Polypodiopsida; order Polypodiales; family Pteridaceae; genus Adiantum; species Adiantum capillus-veneris. Next base: position 47,341,158 of record NC_140946.1, on the reverse strand, counting down.
TGGGGACCCCATGCAAGTGGTAAAAGTTCCATAGATAGGTGCAGCCATCTTAGGCACGCCTAAGATACCCTAAGCAAAATTTTAGAGCTGGGATATATTGGGTACCAGTGCTTGGAGAAAGGAATTGTTAGATGTTTCAAGTGAAGACATTTGTAAGACCGCCCTCCTAGTCACATTGTGGTGTGACAAAAATACAAAAAGGACAATGCCTACCAGATCCCCTTCAATATCTTGCAATGTGGCACAACAAATTAATTATTTTTCCACAATGTGAAACAACCATAGACCATAGGAAGACTACACTCCATGTCGTGATGTGGCACGGCAAATACATGTGATAGTAGAACACGATTCTCTTGTGTTGTGGCATGACAAAGTAGTTGTTGCACCATCATGCAAAACAACTATAGGAAGACCACCCCCCGTGTTGCTTCAAGGCACAACACGGTGTCGGGGGATATGGGTTCGTGAGGTGAGCTAGGAAGGCATGGGACCCCTGGCTGTGAGTGATGAAAGAGAGAGAAAATAGTAGATACAGATAGATGATTGCCAAAAAGAACCCAAAATGATTGCTATATCATTAGAACTGGAACAAACTGTCCTCTAATAATCATGTAATAAATCACTGCTTTGCTTCCAATCAAATCATAATCTTAGAGTCTTCCCCATACATGTCCAAGCCCTCAGAGCCGCATGCACTTGAACCCCTCAACAATGAACGTAGATTGGATCTAGCTTCAAGCAATGACAATCATTCATCTATTGTGACGAGCTGACCCTTATCTTCCCCAAGCCTTTGAACACATAGCGCTCCTTAGTTTGCTTTCAATTCCCAAATACCAGAAATAACAATAGATACCAACCCAATGCAAAAAGGACTTGAACGACTCTTGGGAGACTTACAAATGACACCTGGCATGCCTCTTATTGCCAAGCGTAGCCGACATAAAATTTTATTACAAAGGTTGCAGTTAACGACACTGCTAGCACAATACCAAGCTTATGAGAGCTTAAATCTCCCAAAAATCTGGCCGATAATGCTAAAATTTACCCTGGTAACTTTTTCCCTTCAAATCTTAACGACCGTGACAGCTTAACCACTTGCCACCTTGAGAGCTCCTGTATTTGTCAGCTTAACCACCTTGAGAGCTCCTGTATTTGTCAGCTTCCCACTTGCCAAAGTAGAGAGAGAGAGAGAGAGAGAGAGAGAGCTGTTACTAAGATTTCCCCTTTGTTGCTCTTACTTCCCACCTGCTTCCCTTCCTTCTCTCTTCGTCTTTGCCAAGGTCAAGTGAGAGAGAGATTGCTAGTTTAAAGCTGAGCTTCTTCTCGATGGTTTGCTTGCTTCCTCCTGGAATCCCCTTCACCTCCAATTCCCTTGGTTATGCGTTCCTTGAAGCTCCCATTGGTGCAGAAATAGAGCCTTTCTTAATTGAAGGCGAGGGAGCCCTCTTAATCGAGGGTGAGGGAGCAAGCGAGATTGCTTGGCTTAAAATTTTGAGAGAGGGAGAGATTTTGAGCTTCAAAAGAGAGAGAGAGAGAGAGAGATTCATTGACAGTGAGCTCCTTCATACCTCGTGGCATGCTCTTTGCTACACACTCGTAATCCTTGTATCTCTCCTTTTTGCTCCTGCCCATCAGTCACGGTGCCGTGAATGATGGGCATATGACCTCTATTGATGATGTGGCAACTTGATGGTGTCAGGCTATGCTCGTCAACTTTCACTTCAGCTCTGTAGCAGCCATCGCAATTGCATCTTCCCCTCCCCTTCATCTTCATTCGCTACCTGTGCTCTTCTTCCCTCATTTTCCCTTTGTTTTCACATGAAAACCCTTTAACTTTGTTTAATTTGGGTGCCCACCTTAGTGGTGGCCCTTGGGCGGCCATTGGCATCCTTCCCTTGGGCGGCCCTCGTCCAGCCTCTACACAATGGGCGGCCACCTAGCTTTGGGCGGCCATCTTGCCTTCTCAAGTAACCAAATTTAGCTTACATTGTAAACCAAAACCTTGCCTAGCACCACATTCAAAACAGCAAGCTCATCAAGAATTTAGTGTGCTTTCATAAAGGCACCACATTTGACATACATAATGACTAAGGCAATGTTGGGCATGTCATCTTTCTCCAATAACCATTGATCGGCCAGCATCCTTACCTCCCAAGTCATTGCCAAGCACATCACGTTTCTCTGAAAGCCTTTAATGGCATACACACTTGACCAAGCACTAGTAGGCACAACCAATAAGTTCCTCTTAAGGTGGGTGACCATTTGGCAGGCGGCCTTGCTTTGGCCTCTCTAAATACATCACAATTGACTTGCATGTCTACCAAGGCAATGCTTAAGCAAAACATTTTTCCCCCTATAGCTCCGCTTGCTCTTTCCATATTTGGCATGATTTCACACTCAATAGCTCCTCAAGCACTTGTTGCTCTCTTAAGTGCACATTATTTGGCATGCATATCAACCAAACCAGTGCCTAGCTCAACTGTATTAGCATGCCAATTCATCAACAACTGTCAACAATCTGTCTGAAGCTGATAGCACCCAGGTAGCAGTATCTTCTTTGAATTTCCTCCTTTGGATGCACAACATCATGACAACGGGAGAAGGATGTATGCCTACTAGACATACAATGCGAAATTACTTGTCGTGCCACAATGCGAAATAACCATAGGCCCTTAAAGAGGTGTAGTGTTTTTGCTTTGTTGTTTTCTAGGATATCTTTTTATTTTTCATTGTGGGTTCAATCAGCAAAGAAAATACCAGAACGTTTATGTCAGTTAGCTTCATGACATCCACCGCTCCATTTATCAACGCGTACTTCCTGTGGAAGTTTGCCTTTATAGTACAAAAATCTTTTAGGGGTTGATCCACATCCTTAGAGTGAGAAAAGTGAGCAATTCACAGATTTTTGTCTTCTATCCATGCCAAACACTCAGCACATGACCTTATTAACAACTGACTAATGACATGATTACAAGTCCTCCTCACCTTTGGGTAAAACTCTAGAACTGATCTGATGTTGCCCCACCGCCTCCCACAACCAAAGCTTTGTTATTTTTAGAGAACAAATCTTCTTCCTTCTCTGGCTAGAACACATGCCACGGATGAGCTTGAGAGCAGGTGGGGCTACGATGCATGCCACAGAGTCGGTTGCCACATGAATTGACCTTCTCGTGCAGATCAAGTGAGCAAATAGGAAGATAGAAAATAGGCAGAGGCTCCGTGGAAAAAGGAATAGGGATGAAAGTATCTAAAAGAGTGAACAATTGGAAGGTGAGGAAAGGTCAAATTTGCACATAGTGAAGTGGTAGAAATGACAATTCACAAAGCCTTACATGCAAAGGCAGAAACTACAATACAACAACTATCTAATTAATTATGACTTTACAATACAACAAGCATAAAAATAATTATGACTGCATAGTAGAGAGAATTTCAACTTTTAAAATGTTATTCATTAGCAATTCCCACCTAAAAAATGAGTTTGAACTAATATCATAATCTCTCCAATTTGAAGGGTCCACAGGACCTACCTATCTACCCTAATATTGTCATTGCACATTCTCCTTTCTCCTCTTTGAGAATTTTATTGCCTCACTACTAGAGTGCTCAACTTTTGCTCACATCCGAACTTGCTTCCCTCACATTTTCAGCAGCTATGACTTAGACTTACACACTTTCCCACGCCCTTTTCTCACCTAGCCAGTGTGGGTTCTCCATTGGGATTCTCATTGCCATGATCCTTGAGTGTCAAGAATCACCTATCAACCCCACAATTAGTACATCACATGTATGCTTGATCCCATAGGTCATATTTGACCTCCAAGGATGGTGATAAAAATCTATCTATATAACTACATTTGGGTGCTTGTGGCCCCCCCTCCTTTGTCTCACTCCCGTACACATACATGTGCATGCGCATGCGCACATACACACACACAACACACACACCACACAAGCATAATGCTTTTAAGACAACAATCATTATGAGGGTTCTCACATATCTCCTTGTAATGAGAGACAAAGATAGGATCTTTACATTATAATAGAAATAGTGTTTATCCGTCCATGTTTTAAGATACATCTTTACTTCTGAATTATGACAAAGAGTCTTTAGGACAAATTATGCTCTAACATTTACAAAACTGAAGAGAAGAAGACAAAAAATATAGGCTAATGGTTTTCATGATGCTTGCTATATATTATTGAAAAACAAAAAGTTATATTCTTGGACCTAAAACCTAAGGAATCAATCTGTGGTGCTCTCTATGCAATAATAAGGCTATTAAAAGCTATGATACTTCACCGCTGTCATCATTAATTCTCTTTTTTCATGAATTGAAGGTAAAAAAGATTTCCTCCCAAATCTTGAGAGCCTTAGATCAAAACCCTTCATAGCTCACAAATTCAAAATTAATACAAATCCTACACAAAACCCTTCATGCTACACAACACGAAGACTATATGTAGGCTCTCCCCCTTATCTCTGCTTTTGTGATGCATCGTGCACAGTCTTTTCTCTTCTTGTAGGTCTAGCTTTTGAACTTAGCCTAACATCTAGAACTTGAAATGCAAGGAAGCCTTTGAATTTGAATAAAACTATAGTAAACGTTTTTAATGTACAGGATTTTACTCTAAATTTTTCTATATCATAATCTTTTTTTTTTCTCACAATTGTGAGAAATATAGCAAAACAATTACACGTTCTTACCACGCTTGTGTCGAGCCATGATAGCTCCCTAGGGTCATCATTACATCGGCTGACAAGGGAGCCACCCCATGACAAGAGAAAAAACTTGTGCATTTACCCAAGAAAGTTAGTCATAGCGGCGCCTAAAGCCTTGTTCCACTCATCTGAGTCGATCTGTTTCCTAATGGCAATGATCGCCTCTCTACGTTCTTGGATTATCTTTGTGAACTTAGTTGTTTTCAATGTGCTCTCAAATATCTGACTAATCTTGCCAAACCTAACAAAAATAGCAATATCTCATGATCAAGAAGCTTCTCATGATGTGAATAATTTTTGCAAGGAGATGCAAGAGGTGATAGTTCTTATGAAGAATCTCAGTGTACATATGATGGGAGGTGGAAGACGTCAAAACTATGGATATGTTTGTGGCTATGGAAGCAATGAGGGGTTTAGAAAGAGGCATGGCTCCAAGAGGGGATATGTTTCAATGTTACAATTGTGGTGAATGGGTTCATAAAATCCTTTAATGTGACAAGTTAAAGCAAATGGGTGGTGATGTGTTTCCTCTTCCTTCATAGATTACTTCTTGAGCTCAAGATTATGGCATTGAGATCAAAGGGGAAGTAGGACCAAGTGGTTTGAAAGCTAAAGAGAAGAGCAAGACAAAGGTTGTAAGAATAATCCGTTTGGAGAAAGATAGTAATGATTCAGGAGCTATGGTGATGCCTAGGGGTAAGAGGGATCGAAGAAAATTTGGCATGAGTGATGCATTTTCAAGCCATAAGACAGGAAAGCAAGTGGAAATAAGCATAGCAGTAAAGAGAAGAAGAAGAGAATACCCAAGCAACATTACAATGCATCTAAGTTTCCTTTGAAAGAAGGACAATTAAATTATAGTTTGAAGGCTGATTTGGTGAGTAGAAAAGCATCTGTTACCTTTGGAAAACTCATGGAAATGTGTCCTAAGTTAAAGAGGCAATGGAAGTATGTGGTCAACCCTATGAAGAAGGAGCTTGTTAGGGGCTCTATGAGAGTCCTATATTTGAATAAGCTACGTAATATATGCCCTTTTGTGGATGCATGGCATAAGAGGAAGTGCAGTGGAGAGGCTTATACTAATGGAGGTACACAAGTATCCATTATCACACAAGATTGTGTATCAAGATTAGGACTCGCCATGGTGAAGAATACATAATTTGTTCTAATGACTGATATTTTGAGGGGATTTCCTCTTTCTTCTTGATTTCCTCATGAATCTCAAAATCCGATTCAGTTGCTTCACTATTTGTTGTTGGTGCTCGGGAGATTGTGTTGCATGTTCTCCTCTTGGTGAGTGTTATTGAGGAACTACCCACAACCTTAACAGAGTGCTTTGCCTTGTGTGAAGGAGGTCTAGTTGTTATTTTACACTTGGTAGATCTTCAACCATTCCTAGGGCCTGATATGCAAACGAAGTGAGTATGGGTCCGGCTCACTTCATAAGCCTATAATAGATCCTCTAAAGGTTCTATAAATTTATCTACTAGGACTGAATCTCTGATATTTTTTATAACGTAGATAATTTCGTTTGATTTCTGTTCTCCCTTTTTTAAGCTACTCTCTGGCTTCTTGCATGTCTGTTTTTGGCAATTTTCCTTTTTAGCCTCTTTGCTTTCATTTTTTCACGTTTGGATTTCCATAATTTTCTTGAAGTTCTCACCGATAAGCTCTCGAATTCCATTTGAACTGGCAATGTGTTTTCATCCTTGACATGTGGATTTGTCGTAGCTTCTTGAGCTTGAGCTCAAGTCACGAGATTTATTGGAATCATAGGCTCAATTTTGATCCACTTGAGTACGACAAAATTCCAATGATGCTCATCTTTGATTACCTCTCCATAAGCCTTACAATTGTCAACTAGATATAGACACTGTCTAGTGACTTGCTCAAATGTGGTGCATGCTTTCAAGTGCAAGTTCTTTTTTAGAGTCTCGTTCCTCAAGCACTCTATAAAGAGAACTGATAGTCTCTTTTGTAGTAGCTCTCTCATCGAACATCTTTCTATGTATTGTTTGAAGCAAAGCAAAGCTTCCTTCACTTTCTCATTCTCTTTCTATTTGAAGTCATAGATTTGGGATACTGTGTTGTACTTGATTCCCCTTTTAGAGAATTTTTCAGCAAATTCTCACAGAAGTAACTCTATGTTTGGAAAGTATATGTTTCTCAATGATTGGAATCATGTTAACATTGTTCCTTCCAATGTCAGCCCAAATCCTTCGTATTGAGTGTGGAAATCCGCACCATCTTCAACTCTCAAAACTTGTTTAAAGAGTAAAACATGTGCATATGGATCTCCTGACCCATTGTACTTCTTGGCAACACACTTAGCTACCAGTGATGGTCACATTCTTCGTGTTTCTGCAACCATTTGCACAACTCTAGGTTCTCTTGCTAGGACATCTCTAGCATCGTAACTCCTAATAGAAACTCTAGTTGGAGCTTTCTATGTGGCTCTCGCCTCTGGATGCACATGTCTTGCTTCTTTCTAGGTATCCAAAACTCTATTCATATAGATTATGCTAGGAGCTTCACTTACCCTATATGTAGACATTGGAACCCTTGAACCCAAGGATCCTATCGGTCTAGGCATTGAAAATTGCGGTTGACTCATTAAGTCAACAATTCTAGTTCTCTCAAGACTCAATCTTTCCATTTCTAGTTTGGTCTCTGATACAGTAGGTTTGAACGTGCTAATACTAAATGAATGCGCCTCCAAAAAATGTGTATCTCTCAAGCTCCTTATAGTCCACTATTGAGTACCTTTGTCCATACTTGTCAAGCATGATTATATAAGTATCTCTGCCTTTGATGTATGCAAAAACATAAAATCGTTTGTGCTCTGACAACTCTCCAATGTAGGGCTCATCACACTTGTAATAGTTCATTTGCTCACCATTATCATACTTGTACAATCCTACATGAGTGTTGTCTGTGTTGACTCGTTGGATAGGGGGAAAGGGGAACTCACCGGAAACCCAAGCTGACTACCTATGCACCCCAATCCAGTATATTTCACCTTCAAAACTCACACAATTGATAGCAATCCACACCGGTCTCGTTTACGACCGTGCCACAGCACACACCGCTCTCTCTTTCTCTCTCACAAACACACAGAGACCCGGGGAGGCACACACATCTCAATCATTGACACCATACAGTTGGAATAGAGCAAAGAGAAGAAGGGGGGAAAGGGGAAGAAATGGCATAAAAACTTGTATGCTTCTCTTCAATTGCAACCAAAAAAACCATCTACAAACATCCATGAAACTTTGACTACACCAAGCTCGGCATGGCAACCCTGAGCAACAAACATATGGGCAATCACATGCTCTACTGCCATATGGTTCTCCTCATTGAGAACACGACAAAAAAATGATGCTGGCAACACCCTTGTTGGCGCCGACCTCCTTCGTCCAAAGCTCCTCCGAACTCAAGCAAACACTCCTCCAAAGGATTCTTCCTGACCTGCCTCCTCTCTTCAAGGAAGCTCTCCTCCTACCTTGAGAACTCCCCCTTCTTCTTCTCCTTCACCAGGAGCTCCTCGTTGAGCTCCCTCCCTTCTCAAAGTCGAAGCCCTCGAAGTGCAAAAATTTTGCCCCTTATTGGGCGTGTGTACCTCCTTTTTTAGTTCCTCTTCTATTTTGGCATCCCCTCTATTTTTAGGACTACCTCTTACACGTGAAGCTCGCTTATTTCTGGCTGCCTTTCCCTCCAAGATTCCCACCACATGTAAGAGACACCCATGGGAGCACCGAAGGCACCGTCGGTGCCCCATCTTCACCCTCATAAAAGTATTGCACTATAAGGGCGTATGGAACCGCCGCCTTCAAGGCTTGACACATTAGCATGTGATTGCCCGTTGTCCAACCACCACCATTGGTGGAAAGCCAGGATAAAACCACCCAGGCCTGCCCACTCATGACCAGTGTGCCACCACAGCAGCACCCGTGGGGGGCACCATAGCCAACAGCCCTCGGAGCTCAACTTCTACCCCATGATACACAAGGCAATGTCTCCCTTGCACCTATGTAGCCATAGCCAATAGCCCTCGGAGCTCAACTTCTACCCCATGACACACAAGGCAATGTCTCCCTTGCACCTATGTAGCCTGCCAAGTCTACCTTGTACTCGCCATGTGGGATTAACCCATCGACATGTGGCAGCTCCACTTCTCGGAGCTCAAGTTCTACCCCACAACACACAAGGCAATGCCTCCCTTGCACCTATGTAGCCTGCCAAGTCTACCTTGTACTCGCCATGTGGGATTAACCCGTCGACATGTGGCAGCTCCACTTCAAATCACCCCTCCATGGTCAAAACTTCACCAACTCTTCATTTTCACTGCATAAAAATTCTCCTCCTCTCACCATTTCAATCCGATGCCATTTGGTGCACACCAACCCTATGATTGAGCCACAAATCCCAACCAATAGATATCTTTGTTGGCTATGAACTGTACAAACCCCACCGCACTTTGGCCTTGTCGTGCCCTCGAACAACGCGTCTAAAAATGGAAAAAATCATATGTTACAACCTGACCGGCAACTGTCATCATTTTCAAACTTTAGTATTCGACCAACCCGATGCTCGATTGACATGTTGTCACTTCGTGTGGCCTTCTATGCCGCATAGAATGCATACAAAACCTGGTGAAGCTCCAAGAATCTCGGATAGCACACCAATTGAGGTGACCCAACCAGCACAGAACTGGTCCCTAGTGAAACTTCATCTACTAATATCTTGACATCCGAGACTCAGATTGTCAATCTAAAAAGACCAACAGGCTCCATAAATCAAGCACTACACACCCATCTATTGAAACTAGCTCCGACCACTTGGCATCACCTCGCCTGTCTGTCTAGATCTGCAATGCACTCCAACTTTGAACAACCATATCTTTCGCTTTGTAGCTCCGTTTGATGAGCCATCTAGACCTGCTCCTTCAACACTTCAAGCTCTACATATTCAAGCCAAAAACTAGCACTTTGATCCTCCTTCAGTTGATACCTTGTCTTGACCAATGTGGAACCCTTTTGATCTAAAAAACCATATTATGCATACACATTCGCTCCTACTTGTCTGCCTACGATTTTCCCATCTGCTCTAGCCCTCTGCCATGCATCTGCAGTCATACACATCAGTGCATGTGCCCTATGCTAGGGTCGACACACTTTGGCTACACCATCATGTCGCTTTGTGATAACCACTAAACATGAAAAAACCCAATTCTGTATTATTTATTCTGTCAAACTCAATGTAATTATTTTTTGGGACTCGATTGAGTTTCCAGATTGTAATATACTAATTACGTGGATTAGCAAAATCCATGGTAGAAAGTAGGAGATGCTTTTGATAAGTTAGAACCTCTAAGGCTGAGGTATAAAAGCCATTTTTTGTAACCCTAAGGTGAACTTTTGAATAAATCAACTTTTGAGCTCAACTAAGTGTGCCGTGAGTTTTGTGTGAGAGAGTGTGTGATCTTCTTCTACTCTCTACATGCGCTATGAATGCTACATTGTGAAGGCATCTTCACCATCGTGTTAGCAACGACAAGAGCTACACGCCAACACCAAGCTCGCATGACTTTGGTCTGGTCGCGAAGAGCTCTCCCACGAGCTTCAAGGTGAGTTTTCTCTTTAACCGTGCATCGGATTATAGATTTCTATATGTCATTGCATTCACGGCAAGTAGAATTACACATTAGGCTTAATCATGTCTAGAATTAGTGACCTATAATTTTTGGCATGTCTTCATACTCGATTTTTGCACCAAGTGTTTACAAGTAATTAGTTGGGTTAGAGACTTTAGGGTAGTGTCCTTTAGGTGTGTAGAGGTCATCCCTTGAGTTTCGTGACAATTCGACAATGTTAGGTCTTGTTTCGGAGAGTGTAGCCATCGTAGGTAAGATAGTTTTTTGTGCATACATAGTGTGCTTTCAATTGGTTTTCCTTGTTAGTGATTGTCCATAGAAGGTCAAGTAGATGATTGGCACCCATCTATTTGTTTCCATGCACCTATGAGTCAAGCTCTGTCCTTGGTTAACATCTTGTTTGTTGGCCTAGTTCTCACTTTGCTAGTAACTACGAGCAATGAATCTTCCCGACAATATTGGTGCCACTGTCACGGACAAGAGCCCTAGGTAACTGACCTTAGACTAGTCCTACAAGGTGAGAGTTCCTATGGTTTGTTGGAGTTGTCATATTTTACTCTAGGTAGGATCCAAGAGTAGGACTCTTGAGATGTTAGAGAGGTTCTACGGAGAGTATGTCTCTCATCGGTCTTTCGCGGTAGACAGTTCTAGTTAGTTTGGTATAGTTGTGATTGTTGGTGTTTGAGTGGTTGTGGTGGGACGATAGTGTTTAATAGTCCATGTGTAGCAGTAAAGTGTGTTTCTATCCACAATTGCAAAACCCCACATGATGAGTAGGAGTAGTTGTAGATAGGACATGTGATTGTGATCTAGAGCTATCCATCATTGATATTATTTGCTTGTATGCTTGCTTGCATATGTAATCTCTAAAAAGCTAATTTGTAGAGATAACTTGCAATAAACAAGCTTCATTAGACATTTATGCATGGTTGAGTGATGTTGGGCATAAAAGAACGCACATGCAAGAGATCTGGATGAAAAATCTGTAATTTCTTATCTGCAGACATCATACACGTATGATGTCTTAGGGCCTAGCAGGAGACCAAATTTGACAAAACAGACTGCACCAGAGTGTTCTAAAGGGGTGTTTTACCCTAAGTACACCTTGGGACTAAGGTTTTGACCAACCTTTGCTCCCCAAGAGACGAAATTCAAGCGTGAAAATAGAACAAATAGGAAACTTGTGATTCAATGCATATTTTTGCATTGAAATTTTGTAAAAGTGCTTTGGAAGCAATGCTCAAGACTTGGGAAAACCTGTTCTTGAGTTCTGGACCAAATCTCCCCAGCAGACATCATATGCGTATGATGTCTCAAGAGTAGATTTGGCAATCAAAGTTGGCATTTGACTTGACACCCATAGTCTGCATATTATATAGAGCACATACACCAAGTTTCATCTCATTTGGGCATACGAACTGAGTATTGAAGAAGTTTTACTCTTTCCGTGGAGCTTCTTGGAAAAAAAGTGGTGATAAGGTGATGTCCAAACTTTGTTGTGAGCACTTGTGCATGTTGTACACATCAAGGGGCACCTAGGAAAGAAACACAAATGCATTCTTACAACTAAGACATCATACACGTATGATGTCTAGGAGGCCAGATTTTGGGCCAAAAAGCACCTTTGTGTCGACCATTGTGTCTAAGAGCATCTAAGGAGAAAAATAGGCCAAGTCCCATTGCCTTTGAAACAGTTTTAAGGCTAATAGAGACCAAGAGACGGATTTAAGAAAAGTGAATGCTTGATTTGACCATATCTAGCACAATAAGTGTTGAAACTACATTATGCAAGTGGCATTGAGTTTCTTGTGTGGTGGAGATCCTTTGGAATGACATTCATTCCATTTTGACCATTTAAACATCATACACGTTGTCGCGAAATTTGCGGTCTTGCCAAGAAAGCACCGGGCTTATGGCTATGAGAGTTTGTGAGAGAACTCAAAAAAACTATATGAAGGAGTTAAACCATAGATGCCATGAAGACTAGGGTTTGGAATGAAGTGCAATCAAAGAAGTCCCACTTTTTCTCTCTTGCACTCACACACACAAAGAAAGAACACAAAAGAGAATATCAAAACAACACAAAGATGAAAACATCAAGGCTATGGTCATATCGTATCATCGGTAATATGAAAGGGTTAATAGATGAGATAATGGCATTCAATCTTGGCTGACGGAATAGGCTATGAATTGTTCTTTAGAATTGTAGTTTTGTGCTTACCATAATATATATATTTTGTCTAGTGATTGGGATTAATTGTGTGTACAAATCCTCTTGGTTCATAGCAAGATAACTACGCTTACATCAAAAGAAAAGTTATAGTCTATGAGAGGTAGTATGATGGGATCCGGTGATCTTCATTGAGCCTTTTTGGGCCAAAGAGAAACACTATACGTTGTTGAAAGTGTATTTTACGGCTAATCCATACGTTACTTCTAATAGATCGTACAGAGTGAAAGCGATAGAAATTATCATCATGTGGATTATTCATCTAGGATAACTATAGTATGTGAAAAATGTTGATATGAGATAAGAGAAGAGAAGAGAGTTTCCCTCCCAAACCCTATTCTTGCCCGTAGGCAATAAGGATACTGCGGGGAGAGATGTACCTGTAGCAAGGAGAACCTAAAATTTGTAGAGAGGATGAATTACTAAGAGTGAGAGAGAGATAGGTTTGGTTAAGGAGATGAGATTAGATATATATATATATATATATGTTGGATTAGAGATGAAAAAGAAAACAACAAGAAATCAAGAAAACGTCAATGTCGAACACATCTTACTTGACAAACCCTTCGGCACCATTATTGATGGAGAGAGAAGAAGAGAGGAGAATTCAACGTTGATTGATATGCCAAGTCCAAGACCTTCTTTGATTAGAGTTGATCTTCCAAGGATAGTGTGCAAGAATGGCTAGTCTTCCTCTAGGAGAAAGTGTAGGCTTAGGCTTATGTTAATGGCTAAGTACAATTTGGCATTACTACTCACTCCCTCATGAATTCCTCTCATCAAGGGCTTAAATGCTTGAGTGGTTTTCAAGGAAGAAGAGGTCCCCTTTTATAGGTGAAGGGAACCCACAAGGGTTTACACAAGAAGAGAAGAGCCAGTGTGAACAGAAACTGGAAAAGTTGGAAATGAGTTGTCCCTGCATGATGTGGGCAGACTGGGGTCTAGTATTTTGATCATGTCTCCTCAACCATGGCTCCAAATAAAAAAGTAAAAATATGGGCAAAAACTTCAGCTCATTACCTACGACTTCCTTTTTATATGCATTTTCCAATTCGGAATGGAACCTTGTGTAAAAAAATCATCAAAATAGGGTACAATTTTGGCAGCAAAAGTCTTCTTATGGTCCCCTTAGCTTAGACTTTTATTTGATTCCAATGGACACCTCATGCCATATGAAAGCATGACATTGCTCCTTAAAAAAGTTTTGTAATCATGCTTACAATAATGCATTAAATAAGTGTATCTTTGAAATCATGCCACCTAGTGTTCCACTAGGATTTGATTCCCTCCTAGTAGCTATTTAAAAAGAAATATAAGAAAAATATAAAAAATGCATAGAATATATATAGATTGGAAATTACCCTAGATATAGGATCTAGATAGGGTGTGAGATAATAATGAGATGGTAGAAAGAAAGAATCAATGCTTTTTGCCCCAAGTTAAAGAGGCGGAGCTATTGACGCTTTTTTCATGGTATTTTCTGATGGTAATGTAAGAATAGGTTACCCTTGAGATAAATAATAGGATGAGATAGAAAGCATATTATTATACTTAAATATGCATATGTACATTATAGAAAATATAACTATGTATCTAAAAAGTTACAAGATAACTCTTGTAGCATGCGTTCCCACTATGTACGTGTCACAGCACGACAACGTATGCTATCTTTAGGGCATATTTAGTGACCACAACTGCCAACAGAGCTTACTAGAGTGTGAAACACCTCAAGGCAATCCTAAGGACCAATTTTCACCCAATTTGGATCAATTATGACATAGTTAACCTCTTGGATAAGCCGGCAACAACCAAGGCCTACATAGGAGAGATTAACCTACCTACAGGGGTTAGAACTTCAAAGTGAGCTTAGGTTTGGATTAAAAACATCAAGAAGAGTGTATGGTGCAAGTTGAGTTAATTCTAAGTGAATAGACATCATACGCGTATGATGTCTACAAACCAGTTTTAGTGCTCAAACTGAGAATCTACTGCTCCATAAGCTTTTGTTGATATCCTAGCAATCCATTTGTCTTATCAAATCAGGATCTGGAGCTCATATAAGGATCTTGTCTTTATATACAATAATAAGTGAGGATTACTGATTTGACAAAGAATTGTAGAGTCAAAGTTTTGTATAGATAGCTAGAACCTCTAACAATTTGAAAAGCGACTTGGAAGCAAACGAGGACAAAGGAACAATTGCAAGCAGGCTTCTAAGGTTAGAGGTTTGGATTGATAGTTGTTGGTATGACGAATTTAATGAATTTGAGATCCGAAAGGTGTATTCAAGAGATCAAAGAGTGGTCGGAGATCATGTTAGCTTAGTGTCAACAAAAGAGAGTGTAAACCAAGCAAGGATAGATCCCTTAGCACCTATCATAGAAGAGGTCAGTGATATAGACACCTCTTTTGAAGGATTATATTAATAATCATGGTAATTGACGATGGTGCTAGGCTTTGTGATGAGGAGGGAAACCACTATCTCATTGTCAAATACCTTGAAAATTACAATCAATATGGAGACAATGTAGCAAAAGGGAAGATGGTTATGGAGAAATGAGAGATACCTCCTAAACTCGTTCTTTCCAGAGCCTGCTACATTCATGACAAGAGAGCGAAGAGAATGGACACTATTCATGAAAATATTGGGATATACAAGCACAAGGAAGGAAGAGTCACCTCTTACTACTGATGCATGGAGCCCCATGTGAACGAGTTAAGCATGGACAAAGTCCTATGCTTGTTTTCATATGAAACAATAACAGGAAACCGTATTATTTTTGTCGATAAGTATGGATGAGAATACGATTTAGTTCACCCAAACGATGTAGGGAGAGTGATAACACCAGTACTGATGACACAAGCTTCGGTAGAGAAGCAAAATCCCATAGAAACTCCAAGCAAGTCTACAAATCGACACCACAACACAGTCGAATAAGCAACCACTGCCTAACCCTTATAACTCACAAGCATCGTCGCTATCATTTTAGGTGTGGCTTGAACGGGCCCTATGTTTAGGATGGTAGATCACCAGAGGATGAGGCCTTCTGAGGTCCAAAAATGGGTTAACAAGAAATATTCACGAAATAGAGATCCAAGGGACCACGTGGCAGCCTTTTTGCATGTCATGAAGGCTGAGGAAGTAATGGACTTTACCACACAGTTCACAGGATTTGGGTTAACCCTAGAGGAGGATGCCGCCACTAGGTTTGACTCTGTTGAACGTAGAGATTTTGAATCAATGGAGGAGGTATTTGACAAGTTTATAGAGGAATTCTCCCAAAGAGGAAAAGCTCATAATACAGTCTTACAAATCCATAAGCT
Source organism: Adiantum capillus-veneris (assembly GCF_014529385.1). Classification (NCBI taxonomy): domain Eukaryota; kingdom Viridiplantae; phylum Streptophyta; class Polypodiopsida; order Polypodiales; family Pteridaceae; genus Adiantum; species Adiantum capillus-veneris. Next base: position 47,325,222 of record NC_140946.1, on the reverse strand, counting down.
CAAGTAGAAAGAGGGAGAACCCGTGAGACTGTAAAGCAAAGTACATGGCAGTCTTCACAGCTACGGTTGAGTGTGTATGGCTTAGACGCCTTATGGCTGATTAGTTTTTCATGCTTGCACAAAGCACATTGAGGTGCATTACCACTATGTCAGGGAGAGGCGCGTTTAATGTCCGTATAATACGTTAGGGATTATAAAACAGTTGTATTATACAACGACACATCAGTGAATTTGGCTCTCCGTATTATTTCTCTGTACTTCGATCAAAGGCAATCTTCAATCAGAATGCATAGTATGTATATGCATTTCACACAACGAAATATTGAGCTATTTGAGAAAAATAATCCTCTTCTCCTCTATGAGATAATAAATTAATAGAAATTAAAAAAAAACATTATTTAGTTATTTATTAAAAATGATTTTAATGATGTAATTAAATTTCAATTTTATAATTTGTAGCAGAGTCACTACAGCACGTCGTGCAAATATTGACGTGTGTACCGCATTCCAATTTGCTTGAGCTTAGTCCGCCATGAAGCGAAAAAAGTTAGCTCTTTCACACCCACATGACATCATTACATCATTGAGGCACTCCCTGTTGTGGAAAAGTCAAAGTCAACCCACACTGTTGTCAAGGTGCACCATGTATCTTGGATCATAGACATGACATGACATAGTCAACCAATCGTTCAAGCGTCTAGTGTGATCAAACTGGATCCACGCACGTTGAAGATCTCCATCCCTGTCTTGTCTCATTCGGTTCACTAGGTGCACACCGAATCCTAGACCAATTGTGGACATTTTGAAGACATAACATTTGTCTCCCTCCCTACCTTGACCAGGAAACCTACTTCCATGGAAAAGTTCATATGTGCAGTCTCGCTTGAGCTTAAGGAGTGCATCAATACCAAAATATTCTTTGTTGCCACCTCTCCGTAAACTAGATATTGACCTTCGAAACTGTCAAAGTTCATAGTGTTATAGCAAAAATAATTTAGCATAGAGTTCTGCATTGAAATAAGAATTTGAGAAATTCACATACCAATTATCTTCCACCAATGGTCCCAACTCCTCAACGAATGCAAATAGTTGTTGCTCACCTAAACTTCCCTCATCGGTGTTGTTGCAAAGAAGTGTTGTACTTATAATTTCTTTTGCAAGACACATTTGAACCTTCCTGGCTCCTGCATGTGGATCTACGATCAAAATCCTTTGCACCATCACCTTGGTGCTATCCATTAGTGTTTTGGATGTATCGTTGCGCACATCGTGTCTATGTGTGCCACGATGAATCATGAGTTTGGTTGCCGTCTCATCTGATAGCATGACATAATATACTACACAATCACATGTTGCAATGCAGAAAGAAATTGCCTTACAAAAGTGGCATGTAAGGCTCTTATCTCCAATCTTACAATATTGTTCGGGTGCAGGTGCCTTTTCTATGTACCCACTGAAATGGCTTGTATTAGAAATATGATATTTAATCAGACATGCACATTGTTCATTCATGCACTTCAGAGATCCTAGACAATGACTAAGATGCACTACACCTAGGAAAACTATATTGGATGTTTGAGGCTTCGACCATAGATAAGGATCATACTTATGCTCCATTGCATCCATATGGTGCAACCTCTCCATGGTGTGGAAATTCTAAAACAAGATCACCAATGTAAGCTCTTGGAATCTCTGTAACCTGGTCCACTTGTTGTATTTGCATTAAGAGCTTTGTCAATGTACCCGTCTTTTCGGCCTGCAAATTTTTTTGCCTTGTACTCCTCTTGAAGCTATTTGGGAGCAAAACTTGAGGTGGGGTGCAAAGATCTACTATTTTTTTTTGAGAGAAGTGCATCTTTGGGGGACTATCCACAATAGCAATGGGAGTCATGTTAGGTGAGCCTGCAAAGTGTACAACATGAGATACGTTGACTTTGTATTTACGTGAAAGTTGTTCATCCAGTACATAGGTGATGTCACCTAAATTGTTGAGCGTCCTTTCAAGAGGCAAAGTCATCTCAATATCACCAACTTTGATCACTGCATCTAAAGCTGTAAATTGCTTTGGATAAATAGCAATAGCAATGGGAGTCATGTTAGGTGAGCCTGCAAAGTGTACAACATGAGATACGTTGACTTTGTATTTACGTGAAAGTTGTTCATCCAGTACATAGGTGATGTCACCTAAATTGTTGAGCGTCCTTTCAAGAGGCAAAGTCATCTCAATATCACCAACTTTGATCACTGCATCTAAAGCTGTAAATTGCTTTGGATAAATTATTTCTAATAGAAACGATTTTGATATTATAAATTTACCATTGTAAATACGATAAGCAAGTTCTTTATCAAGAAACAATTAAGAACAAGCCATAAGAATAAGCTAAACAAACAAATTAAGCATAAGACCTTATTATAATAACTAACAAATTGTTTACATACTCACATGTAATAATATAGCCGTTATAATTTCAAATTTAATAATATTTTACTTTTTCAACAAGTGTATTTTAAAAATTATGTTTTAAAAAATCCAAAAATTTGTTCAAAATATATGCACGTGTACTCTCCCTAAACTCCTCCAAACGCGTGTACCCCTCATATAACCCCCCCCCGGTCACATAATATAGCCGTTATAATTTCAAATTTAATAATATTTTACTTTTTCAACAAGTGTACTTTAAAAATTATGTTTTAAAAAATCCAAAAATTTGTTCAAAATATATGCACGTGTACTCTCCCTAAACTCCTCCAAACACGTGTACCCCTTATATAACCCCCCCCCCCCCCCCCCCGTCACCCGCCCCTCAATCCCGTGTACCCCTCCACCCTCCTCACACATGTCCCCTCCCCCACTCAAGCTCGCTCCTCGAGTGCTCCCCGTCCTCATGCATGTGCCCCCCCTCCCTTCCCCTGTGTCCTCCCCCCCCCCCCCCCCCCCCCCCCCCCAAATACCGTGGTGTCAAACACACGTGTGTGACGCCCCCCCTATCTACCCCCCAGTCCCATGCATTGTGGCTCCCATCGAGGCAACCATGTGTACTGTCGGCAGCCGACGGTACATGTGGCTGCCACGATGGCATGCCCAAAGGAAACGTGGCACGCCACGAGTATTGCCGCTTGACGATAGTACAAGTGGCATGCCATGTGTATCGACGCTTGATGATGGTACACGTGGTGCATGTGTTAGTTGCGCTGTCCATGTGGCGGTGCAACTATCACTGTGGCACACCACGTGTACCGTCGGTTGCCAACGGTACACGTGGCATACCACATGGCCACAAGGCCAGCTTGCGTGGCGGTCCGATGGCCACGTGGTATGCCATGGGCCACGCTAGCTAGGCCACTAGCATGGACCTTTGGGACACACATCGGAAAGGGGGAAGGGGGAACACACCCAGCACACACATTGTTTGCCTCTCTATAGCCAGGGATTCCACTGCACCCCTATCCACACAAAATCACACACACAAACACACTTTTCTCAAACGAGCTCGCAGGTACACCCAAATGAATGCGCGCAGACCACAATTTACCTCACACCCATAAACACATCATTTTCTTGTTTCCCTTACACACAATCGCCTCTCTCTCTCTCTCTCTCTCTCTCTCTCTCTCTCTCTCTCTCTCTCTCTCTCTCTCTCTCTCTCTCTCTCTTTGCACATCACACCCTCGGGGGGGGGCACACTTGCCCCCACACACCCAAAAACACCACACAACAGAGCAGAAGAGAAGAAAGGGTAGGGGGAACGACACCGAAAGCAACACAATTAGAGCTTGCTTCTTCTTCAATTGATGGGCTATGGTGGAGCATACAACAACCAAAGCTCTCTCCTTTTTTGTTCTGTCTGCAGCCCTCCTAATACAGCAGAGCATGAAAACTTAAATATCTCTTAATCGGTGCAGAATTTGACTATGTGCGTGAGGCACAAAAATGCTTAAAACGTCGTTTTCCTTGTCCTAGAAGGCTCATTTTTTACAAAAAAAACCAGTTTTACAAAAATTTTACTGACTAAGAATTTTCGGCCTCCCTTGTGTAGAGGTGTGAAGTCTCTCACACACTTTCCTTTTTATCACTGACCACATATCTTCCTCTACCCAAGTTGCTTTGCATGTCCTAAGAGCCTTTTCACATGTAAAAACATTTCAAGCATGAAATCTCTACACTTAGGCCTTCAGAGCATACACTTCCTGGATCTCCCACCTTGTAATGGACCTTTGTATTTGCTTTATCACCCATGCCTGCACCTGTAAGCACACACATCACTGTCTGCATCCTCTACTAGGGTTGACACACTTTGGCTGCACCAACGCTACCGTGTGTATCAACGGTCCAAGCGCCAGCAAGGAAAGCGCGTGGATAGTGGGACACGTGCTGTCCACAGCGCGTGTCCCCCCCACGCCCCCACGTCCCCGCCCCCCCCCCCCGCCCCCCAATACATACCGGCACGTGCATATGCGTAGACACACCCGCGAGTGCGGTACGCATGCAGACACACACACGCACACACGCATACACACACACACTGACGCGTGCATACGCGTACACAGACGTACACACATATAGATGGGCCTGCATGCGTGCACACACAGACACACTCACACACACACAACACACACACATGCGTGCACACACACACACTCACACGCACACATGCATGACACACACACATAGATAATTACAATTTTAAAAAAATAAAAAACAAAAGAATTTATTTTGTTTTTGCAAGTTATGTAAATAAGGTCAAGAACTTCTTTTTCACATCATTCTCTATTGAGCTAATCTCTCTTTCTCTATCTCAAACTCCACTCTGTGTCAAGCTTTCACTTGGTCTTTCTCTCAAGCTCTTGACTTTCCATTTGTCTTTCTTCTTCAAGCTCTCAATTTCCCACAAGCCAGACATTTCTCTATTTCTCTCCATCTCTTTAACCAAACTATGAGAACAAGAAAACAATGGTATCGTAGATGAAATTCTTGCTTCTATTTTGCAAGAAGTCCCACTGCGGTCAAATCAAGAGAGCAAACAATCTCAAGCTGTAAGTTGTCTAGATCGGATTGTTTCCGTTGTAAACGGTGTGGATGGAACTGACCACACAAGTGGCGAATTGAGCCATCACGTGGAAACTGCTAGCACAATAGATGACACAAGAAATGAAGGGTTTGGAAATGTGGTCGACAAACATATTTATTTAGGGTGGGTGGATGCTCATAGAGCTCCCTATCATGACAAACTTCCGCGCTTACCTCTATGTCGACTTCTTTCAAACCCCGCCATCCGCACACATGATGACCATGTGGTGGATTTGCAACTCTCCATTGTAAATAAAAGCTATGAACCAACCATGGCAAGATTTATTCTAAGTGAGCGGATTCCTGGGGAAGATCATAAACAATTCTCTCGTTGTGGTCATACCTCAAGAGATCTTACAATGTCATATGACTTGGACGAGGAGCTTCGTTTAATCCCCGAGCTTAGTCATATGGCTGAGAGATACTTTGTGGTTTGGGATGGAAATCACAGATTGGAGGCATGGATCCGGTGGATGAACGAGAACGACATCCCCATTGAGGAGGCACCGTGCGTGGAGTGCGTGCTTGTGGATTTTCAACCCCATGAGACAACGGAGTTTCTATTGGTTTTAGGAATGATAAATAGGTAAATCCAATTGTTTCTTGCGAACATAAATGCATCTTATTGTTTATGACAATGTGTATTACACCCGAGTGTTCTACAGGGCTATGAGGATTTGAGTCCCTCACACCACTACTCACGATATATTCATGATGAGAAAGCTAGGGCTAGCGGACCCAACTTCACTCCTTCAGAAATTTCCCAAAAGTGCGCGATTGGGAGCAAAGAGGGCTTTGAACTTCAAGGGTCCAAACAAATCAAAGTGGCTAAAGTTGCTAATGGGTGTCCTTGCTCAACTCATTTGGAAGATATGCATTAAAAGCAATGTTAATTGAGCATGTGATTTGATTATGAATTTTCATTATATATGTTTTGATTGTGTCCTTTGCAAATGATAGAAAAAGTTTGATGCTATGTACAATAGCAAAATTGAAGGTCTGCCATCAAAAGGGAGCTTCGACTACAACTTGGCACCTGACGCATACGAGCAAAGTATCATTTTGGCGCTATCTCAAACAGAGAAGTATCTCATGTGCAAAGAGCTTGAGATAGCAACAATTGCAAATCAAGAAAATGGCAACGACTTTTTTTTAAAAAATGTATACCATTTACACGTTGGGGCGAGAAGACCACCAAAATGACACCATATGGAGCGATAGAGGTTGCACGGGCACACATTATCCCAAAAGAGTAAGTAAACGTTTGTAAGTCTTTTGAGATCTTTGTCTCTTCATTATGTGTCAATAAAAAAGAAGACTCTTTTCCTATGCTAGAAAGTGCCGCTTAATCGACATGCTCCAAGGTGGTGATGCAACCTTGAAAGAGTATGGGTTGACGGAGAAGGCATGGATCCAATGGCTTCGCTACCATGCATGTTGGTGATCTCACTTGTGTCCTCTTATTTGTTACAGGAGAGTGCTTGAGATGGCCAAGAAAATGGAGGGCGAGAATCAACATGTTGCAGATCTACACGAGAAGGCTAAAGAGAGGCATGGTTGCACTCTCACAGGCACATTGCAAAAATATAGGAGGAACCACTTTGGCAAAGCCTTCAAGAAGTGGAGTGCACGGCTCAAGTCCACACATGAGCAACCCCACTTTGCTTGCAGGGCACGACGCATGTTCTACAGGTTTGAGTTTTGTGCTAGACACTTTACGTATGTTTTGTAGGTTACACTAGTCTTGTCATGGTGACACAAAACTTTACTTGTTGCTTTGTAGATGGTCGAGAGATGCCCATTCCTAAGCACCCTAGTGATGCATGGTGCATGTCCAAGAGAGAGGAGACGGGCTTATATTCGGATGCGTGGATAGATGATTTGCGGCCAAAGGCAACGTGGGGAAAGTTTCCTTGGTGGCTGGATTACCTGGATAAGGAGTACCCACCCGAAGAGGAAGAGCTTTACATAGGTAGAGTACTATCTTTATATTGCCTTTGCCATGCAATATGACATAGACACACTAATCTTCATTTTTTTAATCAATAGCGGAGCATAATGCTTCACGTAAGAAAGCCGTTGTGGTAGAGGATGCACTCTCTCTGAACACAATGAAGAAATCGGCCTCAAAGAAAGGCCCAAAGATTGGATCCACATCGGGCAAGCAAGCCCCCTTGGCTGACCGGCAAGGTGGGAAGAGAAGGAAGAGAGCTATGACATCTAGTGATAGTGAGAGCGGGCATGTAGATGAGGATAATTTTGTCGAGGTTAGCCATAGTGCTAAGAGCCTTAGTTCTATGAGCCACAATGCTCGGAACCATACTCCTCGGAGTGCACAAAGATCACCATCACTTTCCTTTACTCTGAGACCACTAGGGGACACCCAAGAGTCACTTCCAACCATCACGTGACAGGGCTATAGAGGACCTATCGGACATGGCCAGAGTGGTGGGAGAAAACCCTCCAGGTTTGAAAAAATGGTTAATGTTGAATTGTTCTCTTTAGCAATGCATGCAAGATATATTTAAGATATATTGGCCATACAGATATGCATGTAGAGCCACGCCACCTTGCAATGCATGCTAGTGTCAAGTGCTTGGCAAAAACTATTCCCGATGTGCTGTGCAATGACAGGTAAGCCATGCTATTTTGCCTTCCTAGTTATGTCCACAATTTTAGTGCTAACAAAGATTTTGTGTAGGTCTCTCCATTCGTACGTAGATTCTTGGGCTCTCTATCAGAGACATGGCAGATGATACCCAATTTAGCATTGGGTGGCGTACGTTTGATGTACATGGCCTTTCCCATACACATTAGGCCAGATGCAACTGGCACGCTTTATGCAACCAGTGGGATAGCGAGCTTGTGGATGCAACATTCCTTTACGCAACCAAGTTTCTTTGGGCAGATGGCATGGTTGTGGAGACATGCCGTGCATAACATCTATCCATTATCACTTCAAAGGAAGAGGGAGCCGATTTCGAGTTGTTGAGGATATTGTACATACGGTTGTTGGAGTCTAGCTGCACGACTGTTCAGGACTATGAAGAGGGGGTATGTTGATTTTTGTTTAAATGTTGATGAGTACCCGTAGTTTCCACATTACAAAATATCTTATTGTTAATGTTATTTTTAGGTTGGTACTATGTTGCTAATCATTTTTGCACCGCCTAGAGATGTTGGGTGTCGGCTTCTGAGGTATGACCGAGCGGATGGAGAGATTGCAGCAAATGTACATGGCTTCTCTGTAGATGATGACATGTTGTGGGAGAAGCTACCAGATACGAATCCCACATAATGGACGCTTGATCGTATGGGCATGCTATTTCGTAGAGGCGTTGAGAGGAGTCCAACGTTCGGCAGGTGCTTGAAACTTATTGGACGTTTTGACTTCATGTTACTAAAAAATTGGAGCTGTAAGAAATCTAAAGATTATTGTTGGTTTGTAGGTGGCTACTAGGTACCTTCAAAAACATGGGAGATGTTGTGTTCGATTGTTTTGCAGGAGTGGACATTGGCAGGACAATATTTACAGCTACGTAGGCATTACATCAATTGTGAGAAGGATTGGTCAATTTTTAGTGCATGTGTAGGTCCGGCTCAATGCATACCTTCCAATATAGGCTTGACATTGATGTTTGGAAGGGTAGCTAGAGCTCATGTGTCTAAGCATCCGGAGCAGGTGACAGAGCAGATTTGTCCATTGGAGCCACCTTTGCCATTCAGCAATTAGGGAGGTACGACAATAGCTCCATGTACGACTTTCACATCCTCAGTCTTGGCATGGCCTTCTTATGGAGCTTCCCCCAATGCATTCAATGTCTCCACATCTAAGACCCCCCCCGGAGTTGGTCCAATGCCCCGCACATTACCTATAGGCCTCCCCACATATGGTTTGTACGCTTTGCCATTCGGAGGAGTTCCTCCATCATTTAGTGCACCCACCACTACTTTTAGGCCTGTCGTCTCTGGCCATATGCTGGGTATTCCTCGGCCATAGATGCTTTGTCTGCACGGCCCCCATTGGCATGACCTTTGTTTCCTCCGAGAGAATATGGCCGCTCAAAATAACTTTGAATGCCCAGATACCCAGTCGGTGTGTTCTATCTTGTAGATAAACTCAGCCTCCTTTAATTTATCGATCTCCTCCTTGATGCCCTTAGCAAATGTATCATTGTACGTGTAAGGTCTCTATCGCCTAGGATTTGCATTGGGCATTAATGGGATCGTGTGCTGACATATTGTAGGATCTACTCCCTTCAAGTCCTTATATGACCAAGTGAACACGTCCTTGTATTCCTTGAGAAGACTTATAAGCTTCTCTTCCTTTTCCAAATTTAGATCTCTTGCTATGTAGGCTGGCCGTGCCTCTTCTTAGGGTCCCGCCAAATCTATCTTCTTTGCATCCTCAGGTCCATCGTAGGACTCCTTGTCTTTTTGCTCTCGTAGAGGTTGCATGAGCACTACCTTTCGATCTTGGCTAATGAACTTTTTGGAGTGGGATGACACGCTCATTTTGTCCTCATTTTTATCGTCTTCTCCCTCCCCACTATCTACTTCAGTTGTCCAAACCTCCCTAAGAGTCTTCTTAAGCTCGCAATACTTCTTCTTTCTCTCCACCTTAGTCCATTTAGTTTCTCCAAACTCGTTTAATGCTGGTTCTTTTGTTTGTTTGGGTTTTGTTTCAGATCCTGACTTTCTGGTTTGCTTTTGCAAGTCCTTTATGCTCTCTTTCGTTTTGGAATCTTGAGCTTTAGAGAACCTTCCAGACATCTTGTCCTTTACACAATCTTTAGCTTTTACAAGCATCAAAAACTATGCTTTGCCCCTTAGTCTAGGCATGATGTGCTCTCTTGGTTTTTTTTTAGCTCTCCTTTTCTTGTAGCGTTCTTGACATCTAGGTTTTTCATTGGAAAAATCATAAAACTTGACATCTACTATCGTTTCTTCCTGCTCACTTGGGTTGTCAGAGCATTCGTTATCTGCATCATCCTCTCATTCAAAATGCTCTGGGGAGTCATAAAACTCTTCTCCCTCTTCTTTGGCACTTGTCGATAGATCATATTTGGGTCCTTCTAGGGCTAATGTCTCATCAATCACATTTACTATACTGACCATATAGTATGGAACCACATCATAACCGTCTTTGTCACATTTTTTTTTTGTGGGGTCATCTAAAATAGCACACACATCTAGAATCGCTAGGATATGAGTTCACTCTAATGGCTCAATAGTTTCTTTCGGAAAAGGTTCAAAAACATATTCCTTATCTTCAAGCACCCATACTAGGATACACTCTGTCTTGTTTCAAACTCCCACACTGTGATGCACAGCACATCCATAGCTCTTTGGGTTTGCCTAACCAAGCTGAAATCTTCGATCCTGCTATTGTAGCTAAATCAAACCCCTCCACTAGCGTTCGATTCACGTCTTTGTAGCTATGGTCTTTAAGGTTTATGTGCGTCATGGTTTCCATGCATCTGAGGTATATATGATCATATCCCCAGTCTTGAACCATATTAAGTTGTCTCATAAATGGTTGTCCAAGTATGATGTCATAATTGTTCTTCTTGTCAAAGTCAACGATGGCAAATGTATGCTCATACTCAATGCCGCAAGAAGTAACAATCATTTTCTCTAGAAGTTGTAGGGGTTTTTTCATGTACCCATCTACTAGTTACAATCTCATTCTGGTAGCCCTCAAGGCACTCATTTTTTCCAAATTTCCTTGGTGACGATAGCAACACCAGCTCCACTATAGATAATTGCCATGGTTGTTATACCTTGGAACTCTATTGAAGTGTCGTATTCTTATCTTCACCCTCACAATACCGATCAACCTTGTTTAAGGGTACAGGTCTTGTGTTTAATTAAGGTTTTTCCAATTCTCGGATCCCTTTTTGAATCTGTGATGTGGGATTTTTTACCCCGAATTTCTCCAAGCATTTTCCAACATTCGCCCACATGTTTGGTCTTATTCGAAGGAGCTCTGCTAGCATAATAGTACAAGTCATAGGCATAGCAAATATGTCTATCAAACCCTTAGAGTCCATAGCCTTTTTTTATGAGAACATTTGTGATGGCATTGCCTTCACATCTGATTTGGCTTCATACTCTCCCGTGTATGAGGGTCAGGTTTTCAATGATTGAGGTTGACTCTCTAAAGAGTGTATGGATGCTTTATCCCCCCAGTATGAGCAAAGGTCTAGATCAACCTGAGATCCTGCCTCAAACTCCTCAATAGGTGGAAGAAAAAAATCCCTCCCCTTACTGGCTTGGTTGACTCTTTCACTCCACTCTTTCGCATTGTTTGCTTCTCGTATGTGTCCCAAAGCTCGTCTAGGCCACCATCCTCTTTGTAAGCTTCTAGTATCATAGGATGGAGATCCTCAAATGCCTGATCTATGATATTCATCTTCACTACTCTAGGTTTTTCTATTTTAGATGTGGAATTCCTGATGGTCTTTTTAGTTTCATGCCTTAGTGAGATTATCGGTGTTGGAGCTGGAACTTTGATCCAACTCTTTGTCTTACTTGCAGGTGACTCTAGCAAAGCTTGGGCAGTTTGGATCATTTTTTGACACATCTCCAACCTTTTCTTTTCTAACTCTGCATAAGGGTACGTCATCCATTTTTGGTTTTGGTTTTGCTTACTCTGAAGTCGCACTTCGTAGGCTTTCATAAGTGTGTCTAGATGTTCATTCATTTTTTCAACGAGTATTGATCCTCCAGAACTTGCACTCTTTGGTATCTTTGTCTCATTAGGCTCTCTGATCTTAGGGATTTCCAACTCAAGCTTAGTTTGGCTCTCTTATCTCTCTAATCTATCCTTGGTTTGTTTTAACTCCTCCGCCGCTAGGGTTGTCTGTTCACGCTCCTTTCTAACTTTCATACGTGCCTTCCTAGCTTTCCAAGTGTTATGTTGACTTTTTTGTTCATAAGCAGGCGCGTCTATATTAGATTCCTCAGTTATCAATTCTTTCCTTACTTTTTGGACTTGCGCACTTGTGATGACCTGTATGGGTATCACCGTTTCATTTTCTGAATTGTTACTTGATGGGATCGCCCCCACTATGTTTAATGTAGTTTTCACTATTTTATTTGGGTTTTTTGGATAGTCACTACTCAAATGAGTAATGTTGCAATCTGGACAATACACATTCACTCTCATGATCTCCATGTGAGGATAGTCTTTCATAAGGTGGTCACCACCATACTTGTAGCACAGTCCTAAGGGTTGGCGAGGTGCTCCTGGAGCCACTCTTTGTTGATAAGTAGGTCTTGGTCCTGTTAACCCCCCATTGGCTATGAACAATAATGTGCATTTATCCAAATTGTATCTACCCTCTCCTGCAGCATGAGCTACTGTTGGTGGTCCCACATTCCCAATCATGCTCCTGCAGCATGAGATACTGTTGGTGGTCCCACATTCCCAATCATGCTCCAAGGTTCATGTGCTTTTGGCTCTTTGGGTGGGTAGTATGTTGAACTAGCCCTGTATTCAGAAATATGTCTCTCATTTGGTCCAATGATCAGCAAATCATCTACATAAAGAACCACAATGAGAAGTACATCACCCTCACGCTTTACATACAGTGTACTCTATTGGACTATTATGAAAGCCTCGTTTGACCAAATGAGTGTCAGCCTTCTCATACCAAGCATGAGGAGATTGCTTCAACCCATACAAAGCTTTGTTACATTCGCACATCTTATCCTCTTGTCCATTCTTGACAAAACCGCGAGACTGCGTTACATAAACTTCCTCGAATATGTCACCATTCAAGAAAGCAGTAACAATGTCTAATTGATGTACACATCCCAACCAAAATGAGCAGCCAATACACATAGAAAATACACAGTAGTCATACGACAAGTGGGAGCAAAAGTCTCTTCATAATCTACGCCTTTTTGCTATGCCTAACCCTTTGCAACAAGTCGAGCCTTATAGTGATCAATCTCACCAACCGGGTTGAGTTTTGACTTGTAAACCCACTTTGTACCAATGGCCTTTTTGCCAAGAGGAAAATCACATAAAGTCCATGTGTCATTTTCTATAAGTGCATCATATTCTGATTGCATGGTAGCTATCCAATTTTTTGAATTTTGTGCTTCATCAAAAGACAGAGGTTCCTCAACATTATGTAAGCTAGACACAGCCAAAGCATAACAATCTGATGCATACAATGCATGACGAGAGCTTGAACGAGGGTGACTAGACAAAGGTGCATCCAATTTACTATCACACAATGTATGGACCAACCATTTTGGCATACCTTTAATCTGCTTATTTTCAGCCCTTTCCTCATCAAGTACATCATGTACATCTACATCAATAATAGGCTGACCTGTAACATTTTCAGAAACCCCCATAGGCTGTACATTTGCCTCATTGTAATTTACATTCATACTTCCACCACTAAAAAGAGGCAACAAAGTGTCATAAATGTCCTGTGAGCTTACATTACTATCTCTAGTACATGACAGCAAGGGCTGAACAGAATCTTCCACAAACACAACATCCCGTGAAATAGAATACGTTTTGTTTGTGGATGATACAACCTTAACCTTTGCTTTCAGCACTATAACCAACAAAAATACATTTGACAGCCTTATCATCCAATTTTATGCGTTGTGTTTGTGGCACCAAAGCATATGCAAAACAGCCAAAAAGACACATGTGCTCAATAGAAGGCTTTCTATCATGCCATGCTTCATATGGAGTAATAGACTGCAAAACTTTTGTAGGACACCTATTAAGTACATAAGTGGCACACATGATGGCCTCAAGCCAAAACAAATGCAGCAAAGCTTGACTTTTGACCATACATCATGCCATTTTTGTAAGTGACCTGTTTTTCCTCTCAGCAACATTATTTTGTTGAGGCATATCAGGCACTGTACATTGGTGTTTTATCCCATGAATAGCCAAAAATGCATTAAATTCATGTGACAATACTCCCCCCCTCAATCAGAACAAAGGGTGCCCATAATAGATTTTGAGACATTTTCAGCCATAGCGAAAAATTGTTTGAAGCACATAAATACTTTAGACTTCGCTTTAAGCGGAAATACCCATGCATGCCTGGAGTAATCATCAATGAAAGTCACAAAGTAAAGGTAATTGCCCAAGGACGGATTTGCATGGGCCCACAAACATCACTATGCACAAGCTGCAAGCTGCAACCTGGATGTGGCCCTAACTGAATGGATAACTATACATAACAGTTCATTGTGTTTTTTTTTTTTTTGATTTATTGATATTTTTGAGTTACTTTAGTTATTTTCGCTTTATTTTTACTAATTTCTTGGGAAAAATAAAGAAAAATAGAAAAAGCAGGTGAGATAGAGTCGGAACGACAAAAGAAAAATAGAAGAAATGATCAATACGCAAAGGACATCATATGGTGAAGCCTGGGCACAATTTTGGAAAAAAGTTGCGAAAACCCAATCTGGTCAATTTTTAGACAAAGGGCAAATTATCCAAAAATGGGTTAAACGGAGTCCAAATGGAAAAGAAATATGAGCCTTAAGTGCATTTCACGTCGAGATAGGAACACATGTCAAATTTCATGGCAAGTGGTTCGGAGACAACCAATATAAGATATTTTGGCCTCACTTATTCTCTCATTTCTACTATTCACATGTTAGAGAGAGTTAGAGAGAACTACAGTGCACGGACTTTCTACAACCAGTCAGCACCAAATATGAGAGATAGGCTCCTCATCATGTCCTTTCCTTGCTCTACACTAACTTCATCATGAAAGCCTGTGAAAACGGCAATGAGAAATCACTGGGAAGAGACTGAAACGGGGCCGCAACGCAACAGCCACTAACTCGATAGCTATGAGACTTGATAGGGGGTTAACCTAGGCTAGAGGAGCACGTCTATGACCTCCTATGTTGATTTAGACCAATTGGAAAAACCCTAACTTCCTGGAGCCTGCAAAAGCCGACCCAAAAGAAAGTTGTCAGAATGCTACCAAAATTTGGGAACAGGTGCTCCTCAAGGTTGCCTACAAGTTGATGTTGCCTCTAGAGTCAAACTACCAGGTGTTGGTCAAAACATCAAGCTCGGCTTCGGACACACAAAGCGTCATTTGGCTTTCACGGCCAAACGATGCATCCATTTGCCACTAAACTTCACGAGCATCATCGACATATCACCAACAGCCGACACATATGGTCAGACAACAAGAAAAATCATCGTCGACCATCTCCTCCCAAAAAGATTATATTTGAGCGACATATCACCGAACAGGGTATCCTTAAGGCCAAACGCTACAATGAAGCCATAAGAAGGTGCCCTATTTCATCCATAAGCCTAGGAGATTGAGTTCAAGAGGCATCATCGAGGCTCCAAATGAAGAAATCCATTTCAGAGACTGAAATGGCAATCAAGGAGTTTCTAAGCTAAACATCTGACTTTGTAAGATGAAAAATAACTATTAGGGCCTAAGCCACAAGCACAAAGCACTTCAAAGCATCGGAGCTGATTTTTTATCAACACAAACATCATACACGTATGATGTCTCACAACACGTTTTTTCACAGGAACTACTAATTTGAATCCACCACAACATTGTGCATACTCTCAACATGAAATACACAAAATTTCATGAGATTTGGAGCTGGTTAGGGTGTCCAATGCCCAAAAAAATGCAAGGTCTAGGCCTAATCCCAAAATTTGGCTTTAGACCCACCAAAAGTGCTCCAAACCAAGTGAAATTTCACACACAAGGCAAGCACATAGCATGTACATCATACCCCTATGATCAACTAACCATTTTCCAAAAGTAGACATCATACGCGTATGATGTCTAGACCTGTCCTCACAGAGGAGTTCTGTCAACATTTTGGGCATCCATATTTGTAAAGCATGGTACATATAGCCTCTACACCAAGTTTGGGCACCTTTGGGCATGTTTTGATCACCATCCTCGTCATTTTCCAAATCAAAGTGTCATAAACACCTTCTATGGCCTTGGGCACATGAGCAGTAGTCCAAATTCATATTTGCTCACATCATGAGCTACCTCTGCACCAAGTTTGAGCCAAAAATGCCAACCTAGACACCATACATGTATGATGTCTAGACCCTTTGAATTGACAAGCTGCTGTGATTTTGGCAACTCTAACACTTTATACACATCATTATGAGCTCCCCGTCAATTTTTCATAACATTTGGATATCTTTTGACCTCCAATTACCCAAAAGGCGGAAATCTAGACGCACAAAAACTTTACATGACTTTTAACCTCTATTCTCAGGCTCAAATGTAAATTTGGGGTCATGGGCACCATGCACATGCTATACACATCTTACCCAATGACTTTCAAGCATTTTTGCATCAATAAACATCATACGTGTATGATGTCTATTATCTCATACAGATGCCACACTCCACATCTTTCATCATGAGCATGTTCACCACATAGTATAAAGGCCGTGCATTCAATTTGGACAAGTTTGAGCAAGGTTGTGACCACTTGGAGCCCAAAATCAGAAAATACTGGCAAAGGATACATTATGTGGCCCCAACCACGTGACTCATCTCCAAATCAAAATTTGAAATGATCAGAGTGTTACCCATCACCTGGGGATACTACAGATCAAGTCTGGGCCCAAATCCTCAACATAGACATCATACACGTATGATGTCTCCAGAGGCCAAAATGACCAATCTGGGGGTTTCTCACTTCCTATCCCATTATACCATGATTGTTAGCCTACAGCTCAAGTTTCATCAAGTTTTCATTCTTTATACCCATCTAAACTTGAATTTTGGCTTCAAACACATGAGAGTAATTTCAATTCAAAATCTGATGCCACAAGAGTCTATACCATGATAAAGCCCAGCTCTAGTACAAGTTTGAGCCCTTTTGGGCAAAGTAGACATCATACGCGTATGATGTCTCACTAGTGTGAAGATGAACTTGGAAGCTAACTTGACCCCTTCTAAGCCTTTACCACATGATTATGAGAGTATCTACCAAGTTTCACTCCATTTGAACCTCATTTTCTTAAAACTAAACCAGAATCCAACTTCAAAGCTTGAAAGGGATTCTAATGGTCACAGCTTGTCCAAATGACATCCAAATTGAAATCCAAGCATATATACAGGATGTACATGCTATGAGCTATGCACATATGAAAAATCAATCCATTTTGAGCACTTAGAAATCATACACGTATGATGTCTCACATCATGAATCTGCACCCAAAATGCATTTTTGATCACATGCATAGCACCCTTAGGCCCTAATTAGCTTTTGTTTCAAACTTGAAGTCATTTGGATAGCTAGAAACTGAAAAATGCTAGATTTTATGAACAACACTAACTTTTGCACTTGGAGTGCCCGTAGGATCAATGGAAGTCAGCAAATCACCAGCAAAGAAAAAGAGGTTGTCCTTGAAAGACATAACTGTGGTGGCAAAACCCTACACTATCCCTGAGAAAATACTAAAACCAACAAAAGCTTGGATAGATTAAGTCACACTAGAAGCTGAAAGAATCAGACTTTACCAAGGTACATTCAAAGATCCACAGGGCAATACAATAGCTGTGCCCATGATTTCTAGAGAGCTCAGTGAGTATGCCAGCAAGGAGTGCATCCTCAACCACCTAGAGAGGGCCGATCTGCATAATTTCTTTGCAGCAAGACCAACAGATTTGGATACAGAGAGGGTCTATGAGCTAGCCAACTCCATTCAAAAAGACGGCAACGCAATGATTACTACTTTGGATGGACAGAAGACTTAGGTGGTAATTACCCTCAAATCATTGCAAATGCTCTGGAACTCCACAATGAGGGTAGCTCTATCAGAGAACGAAGAGAAGATGTGAAGGTCTACGCTCACAAGAAGACAAATCCCACCTTCAAAGACCTAGAGGATCCGAGGGTTGCAAAGATCTGCAAGCTTTACAACGAATACTTTCATGTTTGCAGCAAACGATCGCAAAAGTATACCACACCACCACATGCAGTAGCCACCACGATCACATGGGCACTGAGAAGCAGTATGCCCATGAACAAGTGGTTGGAATGGAAACAGATAAGCCGAAGTACATTGGTGGGGCAGAAGTTCTCACAAGGATTGCCTATGAAGCAATAGGAGCAAGAGGATGATGGCCAGAACAACCCACACAAAATAAGTGGTTGAGATTGAAAGAGGATGTTGAAGAAGAGACTCCAGCAGCAGCAGTAGCCCCACTTGTCTCTACGTAGCTCATGCAAAAGCTCAAGATCGTTGTCGGGGGATAATTGTGCGAAAGGTGAGCCTGGAAGGCACCGGGCCCCTGGCTGTGAGAGGTGTGGGGAAAAGGGGTGCAACAGGCACAATTAACAACACAAAGCTCAAAACAAACGGTTCTCTTAATTCAGTTAACCAACAGTAATGATCATTAATCAATCGTTAATGGAGGCTTAATGCTCCTTACAAGATGAAACCTGGCTTAATCCAGGTGCTAACAAGAAAATTATCAATGACCTACTTTGTATCGCCTTCTGCTTCTTCCCGCTAAGGCACGAGAGTTTTTTCTTCCAACGGCCGTCTGATTTGGCTTCTGCTTCCCATTTCGAATGGTTAATGGTGGCTTAGAAGCTTTGGCTTGGTTTAGGAAATTGGCTTAGAGAATTCCAATTAATGATTGGTTAAGCTTGTCTTGCTTTAGAGAGCTTTTGATAATCTGGGTTAAAGTTTTGATGGCTTATGAGTGTCGAGGATTATGGCTTAGAGAGCGAGATTAGAGACCAAGCTTGGCTTATGATTGAGGATTAGAGCTCACGAGGCCTATGAGTACCTTCGATTAGGCTTGGCTTAAGGATTAGGCTTAGCTTAATTAGTGTAAGTGAGGTTCGGCCTAGAGAGCTTAAGAGCTTAATCTTGAGGATTTGAATAGGTTTTGGATGGCATATGAGGTTTTGAGTAGGTTAAGTATGGCTTGTCAAGCTTAAGAAGATTAGCATGGTTATGGCTTAGAGAGCTTAAGCGCGATTAATGAGAGCTTAGGAGTTTTTAATGGGAGCTTAGGTGCTTTGGACTCTTCTCTCGGAGACAGAGTTCCATGAGATAATGGTAGGAGACTCGTGAAGAAGAAGAACTATCCCAAAAAAATGAACATGCGTCCTTCAGATTGGGCCAAAAACCCATCAATTATGGAATCTGCTTTTGTGATAATAGAATCGGCAAACATATTGCCAGAAGCAACCATAGGTTCATTGGCATTATCAGGTACATCCTATGTTAGGTGCACAACCTCGGCCACTTCATCAGCTATTGTATATATAATACATTTGTTTATGCAATCATCTGTAATAAATCTGCTACCTTGTTCAGCTATAGTGCCGATAGAACCATTAGAAGCCTGTAGTGGCTCATCTTCTTGATATACTTGTTGAGAGAATCCCATGCCAAGGTCAGTAGCTTGAAAAAATTTTGTTGTACAGTCTGGCTCTTCACTAGAACCATTATTCGAGGTAACTTCCATACGAGCAATCTTTGAAAAAAAATCATGCATTTGTGTTTTAGCAGTAAATTCATCATGTACCTTTGCTTGGTTGCTCAAAATATGGTCCTTTGAAGTTGAATATGTTTCTTCCAAAGCTGTATTTGCCTTGGCTTTACTTCTTGCAAAAATATGGTCCCAAAATTGATCATAATTAAGGAACTGCATATGATCCCCTTCTTCTTTATAGAAAACAATCTGGCTTTGTTCATTAATCTCCTTCATTGTTAACTCGATAATTTTTTAGCTTTCATGAACAAACCCATCTGCAAAATAGTCCCACTACGTGGGATATGTTTCAGCCAATTCTTGTACCTTATCTTTAAACTCGGAGGTTACAACTTCTTCAAAGGTCGAAGTCATCCGATCTTCTGGAATTCCTCGGCTCTTCATCTCCGCTTGATAGCATGCAAGGACTCCATCTGGATCATGTCCTTGAAAAATTCTATACTGCTCATGCACGGCATCAAGTGCCATCTCCACTGCATCATCAAGCTGCTTTTTCTTCTTCATGGCTTTTACTTCTTGCAAGCATCCCTGAACTAAGCCCAACATTTTTGACAGATCTACTACTGCTAGATTTTTATCAAATCTATTGAGGTTGTAATCTGCTATAAACTGCTTCAATTCTGCTGGAATCTCCATCCTGACCTCCCACCCCGGCTCGTTTCACGTCGGGTTCACCAAGAATGTCGGGGGATAATTGTGCGAAAGGTGAGCCGGGAAGGCACCAGACCCCTGGCTGTGAGAGGTGCGGGGAAAAAAGGTTGCATCAGACACAATTAACGACAACAGATTTTAAAACAAGCAATTCGCCTAATTCCAGTTAATCGGCAGAATCCGTGTTTAATCAATCACTAATGGAGGTTTAAATGCTCCTTACAAGAAGAAACCTGGCTTAATCCAAGTGCTAAAACAAGAAAGTGATGATGTTCTGCTTACTCTGCCTTCTGCTTCCCGATTCGAATGGTAAGCTTCGAGAAGGCTTAGGATGACTAATGGAAGTTAAGTTTGAGGATCTTTAATGGCTAATCAAGTTTAGAATAAGATTAGAATGGATTATGGCGGTTAAGGTTGAGGATTCGAATGGCTTTTGGTTGGCATATGAGGTTAAGCTTATGGAATTAGAGAGGTTTAGGATGGCTTAAGGAGTTAACCTTATGGTAGTAGAGAGGTTTAGGATGGCTTAAGGAGTTAAGCTTATGGTATTAGAGAGGTTTAGGATGGCTTAAGGAGTTAAGATTATGGTATTAGAGAGGTTTAGGATGGCTTAAGGGCTTTTAATGAGGCTTAAGAGCTTTTTATGAGAGCTTTAAGAGATTTTTAATCTTCTCCCGGATAGAGAGAGCTTAATCAAATGAGGAGAAGTTCCTGAAAAGAAAAGAGCTTAATGAAAATGAGGAGAAGAGCCCAAAATAATCACACGACCCCTTTTGTAGGTTGCATGCCCCCCACTTGCTAAAAAAAACTAGACACCCATTAGCGACGTCGCTAATGGGTCCCCCCCCTTGGTGACGTGGCAGGCAAAATCGAACAACGCGGAATCCGCCAGAACTAATGCCAAAAATCATCGCGAGGCGGTCTTGAGGAAGATTCGCTTCGGTGGCAAGCTCATCCTAGCAGTCAACTAGCCGGCGCAAGCGAAAACGTTGATGTCTTCGCTGCCACTATGGCTTAGCTCGCCATGCCTCCTTGTCTTCACATTAGGTTTTTAAAAAAAAACCCTTAATTGGAATGGGCGGCCATATTCATTTTCCTTGGGCGGCCATAGCTCCATAATGGGCAGCTACTTTTGAACTCGGGCGACCTTTGCCTTGGGCGGCCATAGCTCCATAATGGAGGGCACCACATTTGACATACATATCGGGTAGTGCTTTGCTAAGATCCCTCGGTCTCTAAACTTCATTAAGGCCCCACATTAAGCATACATACCGACCAAGCCATCGCCTACATTCATTGCATTCCAAAAGATGACATTTTTGATAGACAACTCAACAAGAACTTTTTGTGCCTTCGTAACAGCACCACATTTTGCATACATATCGGCCAAGGCTCTGCCAAGCAACTCAGTTTTCTACAGAAAGCTGCAGCAATGTTGGCCTTTCCCCACAATATTTGCATTCCAAAACCCGGACAAAAGACAAAAACTTCGAGATGGCACTCCAACCGAGTGGACCGGTCTAGTGCGGACCCGGCCCCCAGTAAATCTTAAACGGTCAATAATTTGGCAACTGTAAATCCAATCACCAATCTAAAAAGATCAACGCGCTCCACAAAGTGAGCACTTCAGCCCGATGCATTCATTTCATTCTTGTCCCCTTAGCTACAGTTGCCCAATCCGGTACAGATCTACTACCGACTCAACTTAAAATTGACATAACTTCCTATCCGTAGCTCCGATTGATGAGCCGTAAAGACAGGCATGTAGAGATTTTTGAGTACTTCAACTTGGATTAATAAAACCCCATCCATGACCACATTAAGCACACTCACTGTTTGGAATTACTAAGACATTTGTTGGTCCTTAGAGCCTTCTCTGATACACTTTTAGCTTAAAAATTGGCTTGTTAGCAAGCCCTTATAACTGTTGAACAATCATGCAGGATTCAAATACACCTGACCGACATTCCTTTGTTTATTTTCTCGTCATGGAAGCGAATCGGCACGACACCGTGTAGGAGGATACAGAAGAGGAGCCACCAAAGAAAAAGGGGAAAACAGCCATGATCAAAGAAGAGCGAGTGAAAGAGGCTGCTAGCCAGAATGCCGCCTGGATTGAACGCCTTATAGAACAATTCAAGGCAAACAGGGCATTAAAGGGAGACTTTGAAGAATATTGGGTACCATACCCTATGAAGGTGAGTGGTAGCTCTTCTCGACCCCTCGAAGATCAGTTCAATCATTATATCAAGGCATACAAAGAGATAGAGTGAGTAATAGAGCAACAAAATCTTGAGCCATTCATCACTAATGAGGTGCAGACTAAAGAAGAAATTACAAAGAGCAACCTGAATTTCAAGAAGAGAAGAAAGAGACAGAAGATGTCAAGACCAAAGAACGGAGTGCAACCCCACCAGCATCTCCCCTTGCACACATCCAATCGACAAGCCTTAAACCACCGACATCTCAACAAAAGGATTTACCAAAGAAGAGATCCGAAGTTGAAATGACGCACGAAAACAAATGCACCTATGAAGACCTCCTCAAAGTTGTATACTCATTTAAAGATGCATCTATGGCTATGTATGCCACCTCTATACCACCATGGCTGCAAAAGACAAAAAGAAGGCTAAAGAAAAGCTTAAGGATCAAGAGACACAAAGAAGACCACCATAAGTGTAGTCACCAGAACCTGAAGTACCAGGGTTGGTACAGATTCCACCTGTACAACAATGGAGACCGATGGAGCGTCCTTGGAGACCTCCTCCGACAGGAGTATTGCTAAGCATGGGACACCAAGCTCCATTCTTTGGCCCACTCCCTAGACCATCGGCAAGAGGCATAATAGCTGCAAACGAAGAAGAGGTGAGAGATGCCCATCAAATACTCGACAAGATCAGAATGCGGTCTCTCACACTTGTTGAAGAAAACAGCATGCTACACACCAGGGAAGGCAATATATTGGAAGAGTATGAGAGCATCACAAGGACTCTACAAATAGAAAATCAAAGAGATGAGATGGATAAACGAGAGCTTGAAACTCTCATTTAAACGCTATGGGATGCAGAGAGCGAACGAGATACTCTTACACTACGGATGACAGAGATCTCTGGCAAAGTCAAGAGTTTACATGAAGAAAAGGAAAGGAGGGAAGACGAGCTAGAGGCGGCTAAAGATGAAGTACTGGAGCAAAAAGCCAAGTTAGAGCTCCAAGATGTGACAGTATAAAGACTTAGAGAAACCCCAAGGGATGCACGAGCAAGTGTAGGAGTAGACAACAAGGCTATACAAGCCTTGGAGGCCCAGGTTGCAGGACTTCAAAGGGAATTATGGCTATAACAAAGGCAAAGACTGCACATGGCAGAAGGTTCCCTAGCCATTGAACAGAGATTAATGGCCCATCAACAAGATCTACAAAAGAAAACGAACATCTCACACTTCAGCTAGAGAATCTGCAAGAGCTGTTAGTAGATCAAGCAGACTAGGCCATAAGAAGGGATATAGCCTTGCACAACAACAATTGTTATAGCTCCAACAAGAAGTAGAAGAGGCAAGAACACAAGAGACAGATCATGTTGCAAATGGGAGCGCGGAGAGCCGTGCAAATATCAAGAATAGTGCACTATAAACCATAAAACAATAAATACACATACCTGGCACATCCACAAGCACAAAATCATAGTTGTACGCAAACATAGAGAGACAGAGAGCGAGAGAGAGTAAGCGAGAACATGCAGCTGCACCTCCTAGAGCGGAGTGCTACGTCGGCACGGCGAGAGAGGAGAGAGGAGAGGAGAGAAGAATAAGATGGACATTGGGTGCAATCTCCCCCGTGCAACGTGACCATTTCCCCTCTTGCACGTATTGACTTTATAGATTTCTTGAATGGTCAATGTGCGCTCCTTGCCGCACTGTCGAAGCAAGGGACTTGCCGATACACCGTGTGCGAGCCACAAATGGCTCCAAGCACACAACAAGCCTAAACTAGCAAGCTCAAGAGAGCAAAGGGTGTGTCACTCACCGCTCTACGCTCGCCTTCGTGGTGGATTCCTCGCCGCGATGAAGAAGAAGCTGCAGTCGTGCCGCGCTCAACCGCCTCGCCGCCGTCGTGCCTTCGTAATGCTCGATCGCACACACACTCTCCCTCTCTCTCTCCCACACACACACACACACACACAAGGAGGTGAAGAAGAAGAAGATGGAGATGGAGCAAGAGCACTCTTCTATTGCACAAATGAGAGAATGAGTAAAAATTAGGTTTAGTTGGCTTTTATATGAGCTCACCCCATTCACACTTGGGCGCCCATGCTTAGCCAACTAATCCCTTGAATGTCCCAGTTAGAGTGCGCCTCTCATCGGCGATCACTCTTACCCTTTTCCTATTGGACCGACAAGCCTGGTACCTGACTCTAAATAATACAACGTTTATAGATCATAGGGTGTCCGTGTGCCGTGAGGGTTAACATGCCCCCCTTCCTGATGTAGATTCCGTCCTCGGAAGCTATTGAGTTGAAGCTGGTTCGTCGAGGTGGAAAAGCATTTGAGATGAATGTCCTTAGCCTTCTTTAGTCACTGCAAAATCAAACAACATTGGCACAGTAATGGCATTCTCTTAAAAAGCATATGCAGTTTTAGGTAGACACGTTGATTGGTAAAAGAATTTCAAACAATTTGTCAGCAATGAACATTAAATTGCAATGTAATCAAATGCATAAACAGATGTAAAGGTAAAAAATTAGACAAGTCTGGGGTCGCTAATTTGACGGTCAAAAGGCACTAGAGATCGAATATTAATACCATGGGTAAGCTTCTTAATTTTCTGTGGTCAATTAAGTTGTTTAATCGCGAGAGCCAAGTATTCATGTTCGAGGGCTGACTAGAGGCTATACCTAGAAGACTTTGTAGTTAAGCTACGATAAAAGGAATTTCTCATGAAATCATCGCCTGACTGATTACTTTTTCTTTGACCCCCCAAAGTCTTTTCACATTGATTCAATTTTGATGTGTGTGCTTATTTTGTATGCCTTGGGTTTTTTGCTTTTCAAGGAAAAGCGCCCACACTGGGAACCTCTAGGGCTCTAGTACCATAGGCGATACATGTGAGTGAAGTACCAAATCAAGCTGAGATTTCTCTTCCAGCTTAAAATTTTACATTGTGGCACTTTGATTTTTTGTTTGTTCATTTTCAGCATTTAAATTTTGTAACTTTGGGGGGTCATATAACATTGTTACCCTCCCCAGGCTCATCACATTAGTAAACTCCCTTTATAATACTTAAGCTAAAGGTCGATAGGGTTAAGCCCACTAGAAAGCCCTAGTACATTTCATACAATGCTGCCTAAATCGGATTAAGAACCTAAGTAACCATTGCTTATTAGGAAGGCATTCCCCATGGTATTAAGAGAAGATTTCTAACACCTAACTTGGTCAAACTAGCTTAGTCGGACTGCTTGAGTTTTAAACCTAGACAACTGATTATGACAAAAGATTACATTGAATTAAATGTTTGATACTAAGCAAATGCATTGAATATTAGGCTACCAATCACAATTAAAGCAGACAATCATAGATGCAAAAAAGATAAGGGGCAATGCTAATGGACAAGAAACACCTGTTTGTGTTGATGGTCGCGCTTGATTTGAAGTGTGAACGAGAGAAAGGTTCCATGAAGGTCCAAATCCTATCAATAGCAACACGTTCCTGTACACACTAGGAAACAAAAGGAATACCTCCAGGAGGCACATCAGTGGGAAAAGAGAACTTCGCTAATCTCTCAACTCTAAAACAGAAACACTCCTATCGTACTAATCTTACCTACCCTCCATCACTCAAGTGATGAGGATCAAAGGTGTTTTATGGCATAGGTTTCTATTTCACTGTACCAGATGTAAATGTGTAGGTCTGGGTCAATGTTTTGACTTTTATTGTGCATACTCGTTTGTGAATTGCTCTTGCTCTTTATTTTTTGTTTTTTTTTTTTTGGTGAGTATAAAGCTTTATATGTACATTCCCTAAGATTAGGAGATATAGAGGTCAGGGAAAAAGGTTGAGAGGGAAACAAATGAATGATGACTGTCAGCAAACACTCCCCCCTTCCTTGGGTAGATCATACCGTTTGAAATGAGCTTGTCACCCTTTGAAACCAATTGTTCCAGTTGGTAATAGGTGAGGATTTTTGCCAGTAGTTTTCTATTACCCTAGGTGCCTCGTCAAGCTGCAAGGGTGGTAAGGTACTCTCCCAGGATCGAACTTGAAGTGGTTCATCAGGTGATTCTTGAACACTGGGAGGTGTGGATTCTTTTGTAGCTTCATGGAGGTCCACTACTATAGATGGAGGCTGTGTAGAAGCTTTTACCTCTATGGATGTATTACATGAGGAGCTAGAATCTTCATGGGACTCCCCCCTTCCTGAGCTAGGTGGAACAAATCGTTCTTTCTTTGGCACCCAAACTAGCTCGGGAGCGGGTGTGTAGCATTCTGTGATTTTTCTTTCCACGATCATTGATTCGTTTTGGAGCTACGGGATGGGGCTCACTTGGGTCAGGTGATAGGTAAGAGCACAATCTACGTTTTGGCACCCAGATTTGATTATTTCCTTGATAGTAGCCTTGGGCTTCCAATAGTCGTTTAGGGATCCATCGCAACATTTGCTTACTTTTCTTGGAGCGAGTGGTACGTTTCTTACAAGGCTTCTGTTTTTTAGCACTAGCTATGGTCACTAAAGAAGCTTTAGGGACCCACTTGTATGTTTTCTTCGTTACATTAGGATGAGTCTTGTCGGAAGCGATATGCATTGCTTGTAGCATATTTAAGGGTACATGCATTTCATCCCCCTCAGGTGTTACCCAGGTCGTCCCCCTATTTCCCCAAGTGTCTATGATTGCTGCTAGGTGGACCCAATCCACATTGTCCAACTTCGTCATCCCAGGTAGGATATCCATATGGACACTCTTTGGGGGTGTGGGGTCCACGTGCGATGTGAAAGGAGAGTCCATTTCCCCACCCCCTTCGTGTGCTTCATTTGCATCAGGTTCCAAGCGAGTAGCTCTACCTAATGTTTCCATGAAACGGCTAAACATACTAGTACTAGGCTGTGGAGCTTCGGGAGGTGCATGGCCTTCTCTCTCAGTGTTTTGGGTAGGGTATGCTTCCATGATTTCTGAGTCGGAGGAGGAACTAGCGACTATTTTAGGGTTTTGGGTGGTGCTACCTTGTGTCCCCGCTGAGGGTCTAGAGCTTATCGTGGATGGGTAATGGGTGTCCGTATGAACAGAGGCACTACCAATGTGATCGTGCTCTAACACTCGTCCAGAGCGTAGGTTCATATGACTTGATCCCCTAGAAGTGTCAGTGAGTGCCCGTGAAGGCTGCTCACCTAGTATTTTTGGGTGTTTTGCAACCCAAGTCTTTCCTTAATTTGACTTTTTGGTCCTTTTTTTCTGACCCGGCTATAGAATAGAGCGTATGATAGCTCAAAACGAGCGTCTCAGTCAGAGGGTCGTGCCGTGCTTTACAGCCCTCCGTTTGGTCACTCTATGCCCTCGAAATCCCTAAAACTGTCAATTTCCAGTAGGGAACTAGGCCCAAACTAGAAAGTCTAAGGGTGCAAGTGGGAAGAGAAAGGAGGGGAGTGGAGGACTTGTCCCACATGCTCTCATTCTCTCTTGAGTGAGTAGGGTATATATATAAGAGTGAGTCTAGTATATGCCATAAGACTGAGGATTGAGGCCTGGGCTTGGGCTTGGGCTTGGGCTTGGGGAAATGATCCCGATCTATCTTTTATACAAACCAACCCGTCCGTTTTAAAACTCACGTTTTTTATTTTTGAAAATTTAACCGCCCACTCACTCGCGTTTTTATTTTCCGAATTTTTTTTAAAAAAACTTTTTTTTTCTTTGATGCAGAAAATACAGAAATTGAAATTGCAGAAATTGAAAAAACGCAAGAAATGCAGAAAATTGAAAAAGCACAGAAAATGTAGAAAATTGCAGAAATTGGAACTTGACAGAAAATTTAACACAGAAAATTTAACACAGAAAATGCAAAAATTGAAACTTGACAGAAAATTAAATGCAGAAATTGAAACTATGCAGAAAATGCAGAAACGCAAGAAATGCTAACTGTGCAGTGCAAACCTAAAAACGTAGAAAACGCAAAAAACAGAAATCTCCACACAACTACACACACTCATTCCCTGCCTTTCCTATGATAGAAATTGCACCACAAGAAAGCGTAAAGTGCTAACCGAGCTTAGTGTAGGGCATATCCCCGGCAGCGGCGCCAAAAATGTGCGCTCCTTGCCGCACTGTCGAAGCAAGGGACTTGCCGATACACCGTGTGCGAGCCACAAATGGCTCCAAGCACACAACAAGCCTAAACTAGCAAGCTCAAGAGAGCAAAGGGTGTGTCACTCACCGCTCTACGCTCGCCTTCGTGGTGGATTCCTCGCCGCGATGAAGAAGAAGCTGCAGTCGTGCCGCGCTCAACCGCCTCGCCGCCGTCGTGCCTTCGTAATGCTCGATCGCACACACACTCTCCCTCTCTCTCTCCCACACACACACACACACACAAGGAGGTGAAGAAGAAGAAGATGGAGATGGAGCAAGAGCACTCTTCTATTGCACAAATGAGAGAATGAGTAAAAATTAGGTTTAGTTGGCTTTTATATGAGCTCACCCCATTCACACTTGGGCGCCCATGCTTAGCCAACTAATCCCTTGAATGTCCCAGTTAGAGTGCGCCTCTCATCGGCGATCACTCTTACCCTTTTCCTATTGGACCGACAAGCCCGGTACCTGACTCTAAATAATACAACGTTTATAGATCATAGGGTGTCCGTGTGCCGTGAGGGTTAACAGTCAAAGTGAGTACAAACTGGCCGACCGGTCATAAATGACCAAAGCTCATAAAAGAGCACTTGAATAATAAAATTCACATAAAATATATATCCATTCACATAGGCCTAGCTCAGTCAACCCTTTTCCACCTATCAGCTGTAGTAAATACTAAAATATCAATACCATTGCATACCTCTCCGTTAGAAAGCAATTATTCTCAGTTGCAAAGATAAGAATCTGCAAAGAACACTTGTCAAAAACAGTGATTAGTATGTTGTGTCAAAAATATTGCATAGTAAAAAAATAAAATGAAACTAAACAACATTGCTTATGCATGCCGTCATCCACATACTACCTATTCTAGTGTCCCATGCCACTATAATAAGCAGTATATGTCATACCCAGATGAATCACGATATCATTGGTCACACTCATCATTCAATAATCTATTCTCATCATTCTCAAGTTCACTTTCATAAATACTGTCGTGACAAAAAATCATCATATACCAATTCCAAATCAAATCCAAATATCTGCCAACATATACCCATTTCAAATCCAAATCCAAATATCCTTCAGTTTGTATACCCAGGTAACAAAAGCATGCTAGGGACAATGGTGGCCAGTCATTCCAGCATGATTTTGTGATTGGTGTTGCCTCAATCGGCGAGTCTACACCAATACGATGTGCTGCCTAAATCAGCAAATCTGCACAAATGTTTCTTAAACCGACGAATCTGCATTTATGTTTGTGAATCTGCAATTTGTTATGTGCTGCGTAAATTGGAGAATATACACCAGGATGAGCATTGACACACTGTCTAAATCGGCGAATCTGTGTGCATGTGACCAATGGACTACACAAGACATAAAAGAGAAAAATATTTACTATATGTTTAACACCACTCTGGGGTATAGTGGAATAGCAAACACCATAGTTCATGTAAGTAGCTATATAATGTCAAATAATTTTAATAAAAATTCCATTTAGTACAAAGTTTAAGCCATGATATGAGAGGTGACTGGGCTCATAGCTCATAAGATAACCTGAAAAGAGAAAGGAGGTATTGGAGGTACGTGCCTTGATAATAGACCGTATTAAAAAATGTACACACTAGTGTGTACATGGAGAGAGAGGTACAAATAGGAGACAACTACAACTTATGGCTGTTTATGCTAGAATTTAAAAAAATCATATAGTTACAAAAACTTTCAAACAGATCCCTTGAAGGTAGGAATGACTAGTAAAATCATTAGAATGAAAATAATAATGCTACTGTATGAGTCTTGTTAAAACAAAGTATAGAGGATAGTGAGAGTTGGTAAGGTTAGTCATCACACAAATTAGTTGTCCCCTATTTTGATTACGTTGTGAATAGTAAGTGTCTGTATTGT
Organism: Adiantum capillus-veneris; assembly: GCF_014529385.1. NCBI lineage: Eukaryota > Viridiplantae > Streptophyta > Polypodiopsida > Polypodiales > Pteridaceae > Adiantum > Adiantum capillus-veneris. The sequence goes on along the minus strand of NC_140946.1, from coordinate 47,294,752 downwards.
TTATGAAAGGCCGGGAAAAGTGGTACTAAATTGAAATTACTGCAAGAAACGTTCAAGATAGATAGTGTGATCCCACTGAAAAAATATGTGATTTATTTATTTATCGTTCACCATAATACGACAACAGCTTTACACTCAACTACTTGGTAAAAAGAATCAATCACAAGAGGTGATTATTTGCCGTGAGCTAGCGATGTCGAGATTAAAATTGAAAATTTTATGTCTGTTATTCGATAGTCAATAAAAATTGCAACTGAAATATTAATATGGGCTTTTTTTCACCATAGATACTGTGAACCTCTGCCTCCCAGTTGTAACCTGCAGCAATTGGAGTCATCTCTTTCCATTCAGAGTGGGTGTGTCGTGGTTCTTGAGACAGCCACGCCCCATATTTGACGCAAGAAAATTAAGGTTTATGGTCTTCGTACCAAGCAGCATGTAAGGTAAGATTTGTAGCTAGTATGTGTTCACGTGCGAGGATTTCTGCTCTTTCCTCCGATAGATGATCACATAGATAGGGTGACTGGTCATCCCATCAATTCCCAATGCAGACGTCTCGAAAGTCCGCAGACATACGTGGTTTGTGGTACTTATCAGATGAGGTTATGGTGGGGGTTATTACAAAAAATTTAACCAAATACATTGTGAAAGTGGTCAGGTGGTACAGAACGACTTCAAAAGGATTGTTTTTATACTTAATGAGATAGTTACATAGTACCTTGCCATTGCATAGCACCTTGTCTTTGTGGCAGATGATATGTTCGGTTGCAGTATCTCTTTAGTCCCTTCAAATTCTGGAGGATCTTCTACTAATGGCTCTTGTGGTGGATCACCCTTTTAGCCCTTTAAAAGAATTACATTGGTGTGTATTTGCCAGTTTAGGCTATTCGTGTGATTTTGTCAATCTGGGTATAAAGATTTCAAATTATATTAATATATAATTGAATTTGGTTTATGATGGACGACGACAAAGTTATGGGTTTGGATTTGATATTAATGGATCTTGCATATTGGATGATAAATGTGACCAATTATATTATAATACATCAAGATACGACACATACTACTTATTCTAGTGGTATGGGATATTAGAATATGCAATATGTGGAGGCATAAGACAAATCAAATTGTTTAAGTTTGTAAGATTTTATTTTGATATTCTAGTATAACTTTAACCACTATTTTTGACAAGTTCTCATTTACAAATTATTAACATAGCAATTGAGGGCAATTCCTTCTTTGATTAAGATATATGTAATATCTATATGTTGCAGATCTGACACGTAAAAATCAATAAGAACCATTGTATTATTTAATGATGGATAGATAGTTATAGATGGCTCTTTATGATCAAAATTTATTCTATGTTCAAGTGGACGATTGTAATCATTCTTAGCATTTTTTTATAGTTATAAGTAAATTCGTGCAAAAAGGATTGATCACTCTTGCACGAACGGAGACTGTACCCACTGTCTCGTGCATCTCTTCTTCTTTCCTCTCACCTCTACTCGTGTGCATGTGCGTCTCTGTGCTCTAGGAGGTGTGTGTGCATGTGCTCTCCCTCTCTCATCACGTGGTCGTCATCGAAGGTATGTATGTCTCGTTTTCTTTAGGGGGGTAGATGATTTCATTTAATCTGCAGGCACTCTGCGCTCCCTTCTGTTTTGCAGTAGTATATAGGTGGAGTAAGTGTATAGGTGGATTAGTGAACCCACATGGCACATACATAATATATGTTATTGGTTTTTAAGTTCATTAGTCTGCTTACCACTGAGATTGATGTGCCCAACCTGCTTTTCAAATGGGAGGGGTGCCTTACTATTGGAATTAGGGTTGCAAGGATGCACGCACAACTTGGAGAAGATGAAGAAGCTCAATGCACACAATAGAGATTGTATTGATTAGTGCACAAATGGAAAGATAAGCCAGCCCTAGAGTGATGGGAATATATACAATGCACGGGTCCTAGTGAGAGAAAGTGCCCCAACAGTTCTAAGTGTGTTCACACACATCACTACCTCATACATGGTAAAAAATTATTGGAATTAGGGTTGTAGGGATGTACACACACTTGAGAAGGTGAAGAAGATCAAGGCATACAAGAGAGAGTGTATTGCTTAGTGTGCAAATAGAAAGATAAGTAAGCCCTAGAGTGATGGACGTATATACAATGCACGGAGGAAAAAACCTCATAGTGAGGGAAAAAGTGCCCCGATGATCCTAAGTGTGTTCTTACACATCATTACCACATATATGGTAGCAAATCCCCCTTGGGAGTGATATAATGAATGAGAGTTGGCACATAGTGTACAACGGAAGTACCATGCCTTGAACACATGATCAATCCACAAAGGGAAGCAAGCCCAAAGCTTTGCGAAAAGATTTGAACTCTTCACAAGGCAATGCCTTTGTGAATAGATCTACAAGGTTGTCATGTGTCGGCACATATGCCAAGCTCATCTCTCCTACTTAGATTCTCTTCCTGGCATAGTGATAATTCACCTCAATGTGCTTTGTGCGAGTATGAAAAATTAGGTTCCTCGCAACTGCCAATGAGCTCTGACTGTCAGTGTAGATGATGTTGGCAGTGTCCTGTCCAACACCCAATATAATCCATAAGGTTTTGAGCCATACAAACTCAACCGTAGCTATGCAGAGTGCCTTATACTCAGTTTCGCAACTCGAAGTAGCCGAAGTAGGTTGCTTCTTGCTCAACCATGATATGCATGAATTGTTGAGCATGAAACAACAACCACTTGTGGACACTCATGTGCCATAACAACCAACCCAATCTAAGTTTTAAAAAAGCATGCAAATCTAGGAGCAACGATCTCCCCTTGGGATAAAACACCCAAGATGTAAGCGAAAGATCCTTGTAACAGCCTACCAATGCTTAGACCCTAGGCTATGCAATTGTGAGACTACACTCATGTGCCATAACAACCAGCCCAATCTAAGTTAAAAAAAGCATGCAAATCTAGAAGCAATGATATCCCCTTGGGATAAAACACCCAAGATGTAAAGTCCCGCTCAAGTATAAGCGAAAGATCCTTGTAACAGCCTACCAATGCTTAGACCATGGGCTATGCATAAACTTGCTAAATTGTGAGACTGCAAACTGAATATCGAACCTCATATTGCATAAAGCAATACATGCATCACACTACTTAAATTATATGCCCAATTAATGATGCAAAACCCCCAATCCTTCTATCTTGAAAATAACATTCAATTCAACCTCGAATTCAACAATGTGCATCTCATTCGGACCAATAATCAGCAAATCGTCTAATGAATCCATTTTTACTATCACGCAAAGTATGCACCATCCATTTCGGCATACCCCTAGCCTCTTCATTCTCAGCCCTTTCCACATCAAGTACATCATGCACATTTTCATCAGTAATAGACTGATCAGTCACATTCTTAGAAACCATGAGATGGTGTCGAGCTGAACTACAACCGAGGGCTAAAACTTGAAAGTTAAAAGGGAAGTTGGTCACGTGAGATGACATCAAAAAATGCAAGCAATGAGCAATTCATGATACAAAAAGACTACAAGACTACGAAGTCTGGACACATAGTTCTAGCAAAAAACAGGAGCAAAGATAGGCAACGGGTTTGAAAACAGTGTGTTGATGGACAGAGGCACGGGATAGCAGCTCCTCAAATCTGTTGAACATTTGATGACGTGAACTAATCATGTGGGGGATGTTGAGGATGGGGGCTCGGATAGGGGCTAATGATAAATATCGGCGTGGCTAGTTGTTGGTGAGCCTAAGATCCTTTTCTGCCTATTTGAATCAAGAATCGGGTCACATTCTCCACTTATTTGACATAAGATCTTGAAAATGCGATCAATATAGTGTCGTCTACTCTGTGCAGCTTTTTCAGACGCGCTCGCTTTTCATGTCACCCACTTTACGGACCTTATTTAATTGGACAACTCAATGCACCCGTTTGGAGATGGAAACGCAAGTCTGCAGACCTACTTTAGCCTTATGCACTACGAGCCAGATCCTTGCTTGGAACTCATTGGCCACCCAACACTACCTTTATTTGTAGACGACGGCCGTGCAGATTCTCATCTCCATTCGAAAGTCTCCGCTATGGCTTAGGTTATTAGCAAGTTGGATGTCCTTCAAACTTATGATGTTGTCCTTGTATGCAAGCATTGTTGCCGACATCCTCACCAAGGCAGCACAACCTCATGCCACACTGTTGGGATTCAGATTCCTTGGAATGCAGATCCTTCAAATCGCACCGCTACCCTCTGAAATGTTCAATGGAATTTTTCCATTGTGCTTAGCCTTTCCAACTCCATCCTTGCAAGAAGGGATATCATTTTTTGTTGTAACTAGGCAACAAAGCATTAAAGCCAACCACTTTGTTGTTACCATATACATGTGGTAGTGATGTGTGTGAACACACTAGGACCGCTAGGGCATTTTTTCCCTCTATAAATGGTTTTTTCCCCCGAGCATTGTATATACGCCCATCACTCTAGGGCTATCTATCTTTCCATTGCATACTAAGTAACACACTCTCTATTGTGTGCCTTGAGCTTCCTTCGTCTTCTCCAAGCTATGTGTGTTTCTCTGCAACCCTAATTCCAACAATTGGTATCAGAGCAGGTTGCGTCCTCCCGGGCTTACTCGCCAGCTGCTCCAGCACACGCCTGCTCACTTTCTCCAATTTCAGTGAGCTTTGGCAAGCGTTCGCAGGTCGACAAAAATTTTGGGTACGCACGTAGAGCTCATTCTGCTCAGATTTTTGATTCGGGCTCATTTCGGCCTCCGTTTCCACTACAAGCAGTACTGCATAGGCTATTTTGTCATTTTGTGCAGAATTTTTGTCAGTGCTGTTTTTTGCATAACATGTGGCTAATAGTCTTCTACGGTTTGTGCTATATAGCACGTGTTGTTCCCACTCCGTTTCTCCTATTTTTGGGCAGTTTTCACATCAGGTGCAGCATTTACCATGGCTCACAACAACACAGATGTGTTCAAGATGGTTGCTGTTGAGGACAGGTTGGATGGGGACAATTACCCTATGTGGGCTTATATGATGCAACACGTCCTTGTGTCAAAGGGCGTCTGGAATATTATGCAGGGCATTGATGTACATCTTAGTTCTGAGGATGTAGGCGATGTTGAGTATGTTGCAGGTCTTGCTGCAAGGATTGCTGCTATTAGAGTTGTTTTGCCTACGACAGAACAAGCTCGTTGGGATGTAAAGGATGCCCAGGCTCATGCACTGATTGCGTTGTCTATGAAGCACACCATTGTTCCTCACATTCGTTCAGCAAAATCTGCAAAACAGGCTTGGGATATTCTAGCAGGTCTTTATGCAAGCCGCAATGAGGCTAAAATTGCTTTGCTGCATAAAGAGCTGGAGTCGAAGATTATGCATAAGGAAGATGATATGGACACTTTCCTTGCTAGTGCCAAGGATATCAATGAGCAACTTATTTCTGCAGGTGAAGTCATTTCAGACAGTTCCCTTGTGCAGACTGTTCTTGATGCCTTACCAGATTCCTACCAGACTTTTGCTAGTACTTGGAGACTGATGACCCAAGGAAATCCTGAAGTTGTCAAGTTTGATGGATTATGCACATTGCTGTTGCAAGAGTCACTTTCCAGATAAAACAGAACTAGGCAGCGTGCAGTTGAACAGGCTTTTATTGCTTCTCAAAGAAAGGGTGGTAACAGCAATGCAACCACTTCTTATAGTTCTGCTACGAGTGGCAAAACTTCTATTCCTAATGCTTCTGTGGCAGCAATTCGTCTGGAAACTCTGGTGATAAGGGCAAAAAAAATATGCGTTGCCATTATTGTAAAGCTAATGATTACTTAATCAAGTCCTGTCCTAAGTTGACGGCCAAAGAGGCTAAGAAGAAAGAGGGTGGTTCCACTGCAAATGCTGGTTTCACTGACGGAAATGGCACGATGTATGGTCAAAAGTCAAGCTTTGCCGCATTCTTTTTGGCTTGAGGCCATCATGTGTGCCACTTATGTACTTAACAGGTGTCCTACGCAAGCTTTGCAGTCTATTATTCCATATGAAGCATGTCATGATAGAAAGCCTTCTATTGAGCACATGCGTGTTTTTGGTTGTTTGGCATATGCTTTGGTGCCACAAACACAACGCAAAAAATTTGATGATAAGGCTGTCAAATGTATTTTTGTTGGTTATAGTGCTAAAAGCAAAGGTTACAGGTTGTATCATCCGCAAACAAAGCGATTTCTGGTTTCACGGGATGTAGTGTTTGTGGAAGATTTTGTTCAGCCCTTGCTGTCATGTACTAGAGACAGTAATGTAAGCTCACGGGACATTTATGAAACTTTGTTGCCTCTTTTCAGTGGTGAAAATACGAATGTAATTTCCAATGAGGCAAATGTACAGCCTATGCCGGCTTCTGAAAATGTTACAGATCAGCCTATTACCAATGCAGATGTACATGATGTACTTGATGAGGAAAGGGTTGAAAATGAGCAGGCTAGAGGTATGCCAAAAAGGCTTGTGCACACTTTGCGTGACAGTAAATTGGATGCACCTTTGTCTAGTCGTACTCGTTCAGGCTCTTGCCATGCATCTTATGCATCAGATTGTTATGCTTTGGCTGTGTCTAACTTACATGATGTTGAGGAGCCTCTGTCTTTTGATGAAGCACATAATTCAGAAAATTAGATGGCTGCCATGCAATGAGAATATGATGCACTTATAGAAAATGACACGTCGACTTTATGTGATTTGCCTCCTGGCAAAAAGGCCGTTGGTACGAAGTGGGTTTACAAATTGACACGTAAGCTGGATGGTGAGACCGGTCGCCATAAGGCTCAAGTTGTTGCAAAGGGTTATGTACAGCAAAAAGGCATAGATTATGAAGAGACTTTTGCTCCCACTTGTCGTATGACTACTGTGCGTTCTCTATGTGCATGGGTAGCTCATTTTGGTTGTGATGTACATCAATCAGACATTGTTACTGCTTTCTTGAATGGTGACATAGTTGAGGAAGTTTATGTAACGCAGCCTCGTAGTTTTGTCATAAAAGGACAAGAGGAAGTGTGCAGATGTAAGAAGGCTTTGTATGGGTTGAAGCAATCTCCTCGTGCTTGGTATGAGAAAGCTGACACTCATTTGGTTAAACGAGGCTTTCGTAACAGTCCAACAGAAAGCACATTGTATGTAAAGCGTGAGGATGATGTATTTCTCATTGTGGTTCTTTATGTTGATGATTTGTTGATCACTGGACCAAATGAGAGACATATTGTTGAATTTAAGGCTGATTTGAATGCTACTTTCAAGATGAAAGATTTGGGGCTGTTGCATTATTACTTGGGTATACAGTTTAAGCAGTGTGATGGTGGTATTGCCTTGTGTCAGAAAAGTTACATAGAGACATTGCTATGTAAGTTTGGACTTGAGGATTGCAAACCTATGCCATTCCCATGGAAACAAGTTTGAAGTTGAGTCTACATGATGCTGGCGATCCTGCTGATGTCACTCTTTACCAAACTGCTGTTGGCTGCCTCATTTATGTGTGCAACACGAGGCCAGATATTCAGTTTGCAGTCTCACAGGTCAGCAGATGTATGCATAGCCCAGGGTCTAAGCATTGGCAAGCTGTCAAGAGGATTTTCCGCTACCCTAGTGGCACTTTACATCTTGGCTTGTTTTATCCCAAGGGGGGATCATTGCCACCAGACTTACATGCTTCTTCGGACTCAGATTGGGCTGGTTGTTTTGACACGCTAGTGTCCACAAGTGGTTTTTGTTTCATGCTTGGCAGTTCATGTATATCATGGTTGAGCAAGAAGCAACCTACTATGGCCACTTCGAGTTGTGAGGCTTAGTACAAGGCAGTCTTCACAGCTACGGTTGAGTGTGTATGGCTTAGACGCCTTATGTGGTTGATTTGGGTGTTGGACAGGACACTGCCAACACTAACTACACTGACAGTCAGAGCGCATTGGCAGTTGCGAGGAACCCAGTTTTTCATGCTCGAACAAAGCACATTGAGGTACATTACCACTATGTCAGGGAGAGGCTCTCAGCAGGAGAGATCGACTTGGCTTATGTGCCAACACTGTTACCATATACATGTGGTAGTGATGTGTGTGAACACGCTAGGACCGTTGGGGCATTTTTTCCCTCTTTAGGAGGTTTTTTCCCCCGAGCATTATATATACGCCCATCACTCTAGGGCTATCCATATTTCCTTTGCACACTAAGTAACACACTCTCTATTGTGTGCCTTGAGCTTCCTTTGTCTTCTCCAAGCTGTGTGCGTTTCTCTGCAACCCTAATTCCAACAATTGGTATCAGAGCTGGTTGCGTCCTCCCGGACTTAGTCGCCAGCTGCTCCAGCACAAGCCTCCTCACTTTCTCCGATTTCAGTGAGCTTTGGCAAGCGTTTGCAGGTCGAAAAAAATATTGGGTAAGTTCGTAGAGCTTATTGTGCTCAGATTTTCGATTTGGGCTCATTTCGGTCTCCGTTTCCACTACAGGCAGGTCTGCACAGGCAATTTCGTCATTTTGTGCAGAATTTTTGTCAGTGCCATTTTCTGCATAACAGGTGCCTTACAGTCTTCTACGGTTTGTGCTATATAGCACGTGTTGTTCCCGCTCCGTTTCTCCTATTTTTGGGCAGTTTTCACATCAGGTGCAGCATTTACCATGGCTGACAACAACACAGATGTCTTCAAGATGTTTGCTGCTGAGGACAAGTTGGATGGGGACAATTACCATATGTGGGCTTATATGATGCAACATGTTCTTGTGTCAAAGGTCGTATGGAATATTGTGCAAGGCATTGATGTACGTCCTGGTTTTGAGGATGTAGGCGATGTTAAGGATGTTGCAGGTCTTGTTGCAAGGATTGCTGCTATTAGAGTTGTTTTGCCTACGATAGAACAAGCTTGTTGGGATGTAAAGGATGCGCAAGCTCATGCATTGATTGTGTTTTCTGTGAAGCGCACCATTGTTCCTCACATCCGTTCAGCAAAATCTGCAAAACAGGCTTGGGATATTTTGGCTGGTCTTTATGCAAGTCGTAATGAGGCTAAAATTGCTTTCCTGCGTAAAGAGCTGGAGTCGAAGATTATGCATGAGGAAGATGATATGGACACTTTCCTTGCTAGTGCCAAGGATATCAATGAGCAACTTATTTCTGCAGGTGAAGTCATTTCAGACAGTTCCCTTGTGCAGACTGTTCTTGATGTCTTACCAGATTCTTACTAGAGTTTTGCTAGTACTTGGAGACTTATGACCCAAGGAAATCCTGAAGTTGTCAAGTTTGATGGATTATGCACATTGCTGTTGCAAGAGTCACTTTCTAGAAAAAACAGGACTAGGCAGCGTGCAGTTGAACAGGCTTTTATTGCTTCTCAAAGAAAGCGTGGTAACAGCAATGCAACCACTTCTTATGGTTCTACTACGAGTGGCAAAACTTCTGTTCCTAATGCTTCTGCTGTGCTGGCAGCGCTTCGTCTGGCAATTCTGGTGATAAGGGCAAAAAGAAGATGCGTAGCCATTATTGTGAAGCTAATGATCACTTGATCAAGTTGTGTCATAAGTTGAAGGCCAAAGAGGCTAAGAAGAAAGAGGGTGGTTCCACTGCAAATGTTGGTTCCACTACAAATGTAGCCATTGTTGAGTCTTCTGTGAATGGAGACTGTGATGCTGATGTTGATGTAGGATGGGCTTTTAGCACAAAGTGCACTTACAATCGTGTTGTCCATGATGCATGCTTGTCAGTTGCTATAGATTCACATGTGTGGTATTTCGACAGTGGTGCTACAAAGCACATTACCTCACATCGTGAATTGTTCACCTCTCTCGAGTTTGTCCCTCATGGGAATTCAATCACTTGTGCCAACGATGCCTCTTATCCGGTTCAGGGAGTTGGAAAGATTGTGCTTACTGCTGCAAATGGCAGTTCCTTCACACTTGTTGATGCACTTTATGTACCTGGGATCAAGAAGAATCTCTTGTCTGTATCCGCACTTGCTAGACTTGGACTTGTAGTCAAATTTGTGGATGATAGATGTACAGTTCATGATCTCAGTTTTGGTGATGAAATTGTTGCATCTGGTCTTTTGTGTCGTGGGTTGTATAAGCTCACTTTGTATAACAAGTGTGGATAAAATTTTGCAAATGTTGTTGCAGATTCAAGGGCTATTTCAAATGCAAAACTTTGGCATGCACGTTTTGGTCATCTGAATTTTGTATGTTTGTTGCATTTACAGAAATCTGATATGGTTGCTTCTTTGCCGCCTCTTCAAGCACCTGTCAAACATGTTTGTGAAGCCTGTATTTTGGGTAAGATGCAGCGTTCTAAGTTTCCAAAGGATGGTTCAATTCGGGACACATGCAGTCTGCAGCTTGTGCATAGTGATGTTTGTGGGCCCATGCAAACTCTGTCCTTGGGCAATTACCTATACTTCGTCACTTTCATTGATGATTACTCCAGGCATGCATGGGTATTTCCGCTTAAAGCGAAGTCCGAAGTTTTTATGTGCTTCAAACAATTTTTGGCTATGGCTGAAAATGTATCAAAATGTACTATGGGCACCCTCCATTCCGATCGAGGGGGGGAGTATATGTCTCATGAATTTAATGCATTTCTGGCTAGTCGTGGGATAAAACACCAATGTACAGTGCCTTATACACCTCAGCAAAATGGTGTTGCTGAGAGGAAAAACAAGTCACTTACTGAAATGGCACGATGTATGGTCAAAAGTCAAGCTTTGCCGCATTCTTTTTGGCTTGAGGCCATCATGTGTGCCACTTATGTACTAAATAGGTGTCCTACAAAAGCTTTGCAGTCTATTATTCCATATGAAGCATGGCATGATAGAGAGCACATGCATGTTTTTGGTTGTTTGGCATATGCTTTGGTGCCACAAGTGTAGCGCAGAAAATTGGATGATAAGGCTGTCAAATGTATTTTTGTTGGTTATAGTGCTGAAAGCAAAGGTTACAGATTGTATCATCCGCAAACAAAATGTATCTGGTTTCACGGGATGTAGTGTTTGTGGAAGATTCTGTTCAGCCCTTGCTGTCATGTACTAGAGACAGTAATGTAAGCTCACAGGACATTTATGACACTTTGTTGCCTCTTTTTAGTGGTGGAAATACGAATGTAAGTTCCAATGAGGCAAATGTACAGCCTATGGGGGTTTCTGAAAATGTTACAGATCAGCCTATTCTGATGCAGATGTACATGATGTACTTGATGAGGAAAGGGTTGAAAATGAGCTGGCTAGAGGTATGCCAAAATGGCTGGTGCACACTTTGCGTGACAGTAAATTGGATGCACCTTTGTCTAGTTGTACTCGTTCAGGCTCTCGCCATGCATCTTATGCATCAGATTGTTATGATTTGGCTGTGTCTAGTTTAGATGATGTTGAGGAGCCTGTGTCTTTTGATAAAGCATAGAATTCAGAAAATTGGATGGCTGCCATGCAATCAAAATATGATGCACTTATAGAAAATGACACATGGACTTTATGTGATTTGCCTCCTGGCAAAAAGGCCATTGTTACGAAGTGGGTTTACAAGTTGAAACGCAAGTCGGATGGTGAGATCGATCGCCATAAGGCTCGACTTGTTGCAATGGGTTATGCACAGCAAAAAGGCATAAATTATGAAGAGACTTTTGATCCCACTTGTCATATGACTACTGTGCGTTTCCTATGTGCATTGGCAGCTCATTTTGGTTGGGATGTACATCAATCAGACATTGTTACTGCTTTCTTGAATGGTGACATATTTGAGGAAGTTTATGTAACGCAGCCTCGCGGTTTTGTCATAAAAGGACAAGAGGACAAAGTGTGCAGATGTAAGAAGGCTTTGTATGGGTTGAAGCAATCTCCACGTGCTTGGTATGAGAAAGCTGACACTCATTTGGTTAAATGAGGCTTTCATAACAGTCCAATAGAAAGCACATTGTATTTAAAGCGTGAGGGTGGTGTACTTCTCATTGTGGTTCTTTATGTCGATGGTTTGATGTGATCACTGGACCAAATGAGAGACATATTGCTGAATCTGAGGCTGATTTGAATGCTACTTTCAAGATGAAAGATTTGGGGCTGTTGCATCACTGTTGGAATTAGGGTTGCAGAGAAACGCACACAGCTTGGAGAAGACGAAGGAAGCTCAAGGCACACAATAGAGAGTGTGTTACTTAGTGTGCAATGGAAAGATAGTTAGCCCTAGAGTGATGGGCGTATATACAATACACGGGGGAAAAAACCTCCTAAAGAGGGAAAAAATGCCCCGACGGTCCTAGTGTGTTCACACACATTACTACCACATGTATATGGTAACAAATCCCCCCTGGAGTGATGCGGTGAACGAGAGCTGGCACATGACTAAAGGGAAGTGCCATGCCTTGAGGACAGGATCAGTCCACAAAGGGGAGTAAGCCCAAAGCTTTGCGGAAAGCTTCAAGCTTCTCACGAGACAATGCCTTTGTGAAAAGATCTGCAAGGTTGTCCTGTGTTGGCACATAAGCCAAGTTGATCTCTCCTTCTGAGAGCCTCTCCCTGACATAGTGGTAATGCACCTCAATGTGCTTTGTGCGAGCATGAAAAACTGGGTTCCTCGCAACTGCCAATGCGCTCTGACTGTCAATGTAGATAGTGTTGGCAGTGTCCTGTCCAACACCCAAGTCAGTCATAAGGCGTCTGAGCCATACACACTCAACCGTAGCTGTGAAGACTGCCCTGTACTCAGCCTCACAACTCGAAGTGGCCACAGTAGGTTGCTTCTTGCTCAACCATGATATACATGAACTGCCAAGCATGAAACAAAAACCACTTGTGGACACTCGCGTGTCAAAACAACCAGCCCAATCTAAGTCCGAAAAAGCATGTAAGTCTGGCGGCAATGATCCCCCCTTGGGATAAAACAAGCCAAGATGTAAAGTGCCACTAAGGTAGCGGAAAATCCTCTTAACAGCCTGCCAATGCTTAGACCCTGGGCTATGCATAAATCTGCTGACCTGCGAGACTGCAAACTGAATATCTGGCCTCGTGTTGCATACATAAATGAGGCAGCCAACAGCAGTTTGGTAAAGAGTGACATCAGCAGGATCGCCAGCATCATGTAGACTCAACTTCAAACCTGTTTCCATGGGAGTGGCAATAGGTTTGCAATCCACAAGTCCAAACTTACATAGCAATGTCTCTATGTAACTTTTCTGACACAAGGCAATACCACCATCACACTGCTTAAACTGTATACCCAAGTAATGATGCAACAGCCCCAAATCTTTCATCTTGAAAGTAGCATTCAAATCAGCCTTAAATTCAGCAATATGTCTCTCATTTGGTCCAGTGATCAGCAAATCATCAACATAAAGAACCACAATGAGAAATACATCATCCTCACGCTTTACATACAATGTGCTTTCTGTTGGACTGTTACGAAAGCCTCGTTTAACCAAATGAGTGTCAGCTTTCTCATACCAAGCACGAGGAGATTGCTTCAACCCATACAAAGCCTTCTTACATTTGCACACTTTGTCCTCTTGTCCTTTTATGACAAAACCGCGAGGCTGCGTTACATAAACTTCCTCAAATATGTCACCATTCAAGAAAGCAGTAACAATGTCTGATTGATGTACATCCCAACCAAAATGAGCTGCCAATGCACATAGAAAACGTACAGTAGTCATACGACAAGTGGGAGCAAAAGTCTCTTCATAATCTATGCCTTTTTGTTGTGCATAACCCTTTGCAACAAGGCGAGCCTTATGGCGATCGATCTCACCATCCGGCTTGCGTTTCAACTTGTAAACCCACTTCGTACCAATGGCCTTTTTGCCAGGGGGCAAATCACATAAAGTCCATGTGTCATTCTCTATAAGTGCATCATATTCTGATTTCATGGCAGCAATCCAATTTTCTGAATTCTGTGCTTCATCAAAAGACAGAGGCTCCTCAACATCATGTAAACTAGACACAGCCAAAGCATAACAATCTGATGCATAAGATGCATGGCGAGAGCCTGAACGAGTACGACTAGATAAAGGTGCATCCAATTTACTGTCACGCAAAGTGTGCACCAGCCATTTTGGCATACCTCTAGCTTGCTCATTTTCAGCCCTTTCCTCATCAAGTACATCATGTACATCTGCATCAGTAATAGGCTGTTCTAAAACATTTTCAGAAACCCCCATAGGCTGTACATTTGCCTCATTGGAACTTACATTCGTATTTCCACAACTGAAAAGAGGCAACAAAGTGTCATAAATGTCCTGTGAGCTTACATTACTGTCTCTAGTACATGACAGCAAGGGCTGAACAGAGTCTTCCACAAACACTACATCCCGTGAAACCAGAATACGTTTTGTTTGTGGATGATACAACCTGTAACCTTTGCTTTCAGCACTATAACCAACAAAAATACATTTGACAGCCTTATCATCCATTTTTTTGCGCTGCACTTGTGGCACCAAAGCATATGCCAAACAGCCAAAAACACGCATGTGCTCAATATAAGGCTTTCTTTCATGCCATGCTTCATATGGAGCAATAGACTGCAAAGCTTTCGTAGGACACCTGTTAAGTACATAAGTGGCACACATGATGGCCTCAAGCCAAAAAGAATGCGGCAAAGCTTGACTTTTGACCATACATCGTGCCATTTCCGTTAGTGACCTGTTTTTCCTCTCAGCAACACCATTTTGCTGAGGTGTATAAGGCACTGTACATTGGTGTTTTATCCCACGACTAGCCAGAAATGCATTAAATTCATGAGACATATACTCCCCCCCTCGATCGGAACGGAGGGTGCCCATAGTACATTTTGAGACATTTTCAGCCATAGCCAAAAATTGTTTGAAGCACATAAAAACTTCGGACTTCGCTTTAAGCGGAAATACCCACGCATGCCTGGAGTAATCATCAATGAAAGTGACGAAGTACAGGTAATTGCCCAAGGACGGAGTTTGCATGGGCCCACAAACATCACTATGCACAAGCTGCAACCTGCATGTGGCCCTAACTGAACCATCCTTTGGAAACTTAGAACGCTGCATTTTACCCAGAATACAGCCTTCACAAACATGTTTGACAGGTGCTTCAAGAGGCGGCAAAGAAGCAACCATATCAGATTTCTGCAAACGCAGCAAACTGGCAAAATTCAGATGACCAAAACGTGCATGCCAAAGTTTTGCATCTGAAATAGCCCTTGAATCTGCAATAGCATTTGCAAAATTTTGTCCACACTTGTCATACAAAGTGAGCTTATACAACCCACGACACAAAAGACCAGATGCAACAATTTCATCACCAAAACTGAGATCATGAACTGTACATCTATCATCCACAAATTTGACTACAAGTCCAAGTCTAGCAAGTGCGGATACAGACAAGAGATTCTTCTTGATCCCAGGTACATAAAGTGCATCAACAAGTGTGAAGGAACTGCCATTAGCAGCAGTGAGCACAATCTTTCCAACTCCCTGAATTGGATAAGAGGCGTTGTTGGCACAAGTGACTGAATTCCCATGAGGGACAGACTCGAGAGAGGTAAACAATTCACGATGTGAGGTAATGTGCTTTGTAGCACCACTGTCGAAATACCACACATGTGAATCTGCAGCAACTGACAAGCATGCATCATGGACAGCAGGATTGTAAGTGCACTCTGCGCTAAAAGCCCATTCTGCATGAACATCAGCATCACAATCTCCTTTCACAGAAGACTCAACAATGGCTGCATTTGTACTGGAACCAGCATTTGCAGTGGAACCACCCTCTTTCTTCTTAGCCTCTTTGGCCTTCAACTTAGGACACGACTTGATCAAGTGATCATTGGCTTTACAATAATGGCAACGCATCTTCTTTTTGTCCTTATCACCAGAATTGCCAGACGAAGTGCTGCCACCAGAAGCATTAGGAACAGAATTTTTGCCACTCGCAGCAGAACCATAAGAAGTGGCTGCATTACTGTTACCACCCTTTCTTTGAGAAGCAATAAAAGCCTGTTCAACTGCACGCTGCCTAGTCCTGTTTTTTCTAGAAAGTGACTCTTGCAACAGCAATGTGCATAATGCATCAAACTTGACAACTTCAGGATTTCCTTGGGTCATCAGTCTCCAAGTACTAGCAAAAGTCTGGTAGGAATCTGGTAAGGCATCGAGAACAGTCTGCACAAGGGAACTGTCCGAAATGACTTCACCTGCAGAAATGAGTTGCTCATTGATATCCTTGACACTAGCAAGGAAAGTGTCCATATCATCTTCCTCATGCATAATCTTCGACTCTAGCTCTTTACGCAGCAAAGCAATTTTAGCCTCATTGCGGCTTGCATAAAGACCTGCTAGAATATCCCAAGCCTGTTTTGCAGATTTTGCTGAACGGATGTGAGGAATAATGGTGCGCTTCACAGACAACGCAATCAATGCATGAGCCTGCGCATCCTTAACATCCCAACGAGCTTGTTCTGCCATAGGCAAAACAACTCTAACAGCTGCAATCCTTGCAGCAAGACCTGCAACATCCTCAACATCGCCTACATCTTCAGAACCAGGACGTACATCAATGCCCTGCACAATGTTCCAGACACCTTTTGACACAAGAACATGTTGCATCATATAAGCCCACATAGGGTAGTTGTCCCCATCCAACCTGTCCTCGGCAGCAAACATCTTGAACACATCTGTGTTGTTGTTGTCAGCCATGGTAAATGCTGCACCTGATGTGAAAACTGCCCGAAAATAGGAGAAATGGAGCGGGAACAACTTGTGCTATATAGCACAAACCGTAGAAGACTATAAGGCACCTGTTATGCAGAAAACGGCACTGACAGAAAATCTGCACAAAATGACGAAGTAGCCTGTGCAGTACTGCCCGTAGTGGAAACGGAGGCCGAAATGAGCCCAAATCAAAATTCTGAGCAGACCAAGCTCTTTGAGCTGCCCCAAAATATTTGTCGACCTACGAACGCTCGCCAAAGCTCACTGAGAACGGAGAAAGTGAGCAAGCGTGTGCTGGAGCAGCTGGCGACTAAGCCCGCGAGGACGTGACCTGCTCTGATACCAATTGTTGGAATTAGGGTTGCAGAGAAACACACACATCTTGGAGAAGACGAAGGAAGCTCAAGGCACACAATAGAGAGTGTGTTACTTAGTGTGCAATGGAAAGATAGTTAGCCCTAGAGTGATGGGAGTATATACAATGCACGGGGGAAAAAACCTCCTAAAGAGGGAAAAAATGCCCCGGCGGTCCTAGTGTGTTCACACACATCACTACCACATGTATATGGTAACAATCACTACTTGGGTATACAGTTTAAGCAGTGTGATGGTGGTATTGCCTTGTGTTAGAAAAGTTACATAGAGACATTGCTATGTAAGTTTGGACTTGTGGATTGCAAACCTATTGCCACTCCCATGGAAACAGGTTTGAAGTTGAGTCTACATGATGCTGGCGATCCTGCTGATGTCACTCTTTACCAAACTGCTGTTGGCTGCCTCATTTATGTATGCAACACGAGGCCAGATATTCAGTTTGCAGTCTCGCAGGTCAGCAGATTTATGCATAGCCCAGGGTCTAAGCATTGGCAGGCTGTTAAGAGGATTTTCCGCTACCTTAGTGGCACTTTACATCTTGGCTTGTTTTATCCCAAGGGGGGATCATTGCCGCCAGACTTACATGCTTTTTCGGACTCAGATTGGGCTGGTTGTTTTGACACGCGAGTGTCCACAAGTGGTTTTTGTTTCATGCTTGGCAGTTCATGTATATCATGGTTGAGCAAGAAGCAACCTACTGTGGCCACTTCGAGTTGTGAGGCTGAGTACAGGGCAGTCTTCACAGCTACGGTTGAGTGTGTATGGCTCAGACGCCTTATGGCTGATTTGGGTGTTGGACAAGACACTGCCAACACTATCTACACTGACAGTCAGAGCGCATTGGCAGTTGCGAGGAACCCAGTTTTTCATGCTTGCACAAAGCACATTGAGGTGCATTACCACTATGTCAGGGAGAGGCTCTCAGCAGTAGAGATCAACTTGGCTTATGTGCCAACACAGGACAACCTTGCAGATCTTTTCACAAAGGCATTGTCTCGTGAGAAGCTTGAAGCTTTTTGCAAAGCTTTGGGTTTACTCCCCTTTGTGGACTGATCATGTCCTCAGGGCATGGCACTTCCCTTTACTCATGTGCCAGCTCTCGTTCACCACATCACTCTAGGGGGGATTTGTTACCATATACATGTGGTAGTGATGTGTGTGAACACACTAGAACTGCCAGGGCATTTTTCCCTCTTTAGGAGGTTTTTTCCCCTGAGCATTATATATACGCCCATCATTCTAGGGCTATCCATCTTTCCATTGCACTCTAAGTAACACACTCTCTATTGTGTGCCTTGAGCTTCCTTCGTCTTCTCCAAGCTGTGTGCGTTTCTCTGCAACCCTAATTCCAACAAACACAGGACAACCTTGTAGATCTTTTCACAAAGGCATTGTCTCGTGAGAAGCTTGAAGCTTTCCGCAAAGCTTTGGGCTTACTCCCCTTTGTGGACTGATCATGTCCTCAGGGCATGGCACTTCCGTTTACTCATGTGCTAGCTCTCGTTCACCGCATCACTCCAGGGGGGATTTGTTACCATATACATGTGGTAGTGATGTGTGTGAACACACTAGGACCGCCGTGATTTTTTCCCTCTTTAAATGGTTTTTTCCCCCGAGCATTGTATATACGCCCATCACTCTAGGGCTATTTATCTTTCCATTGCATACTAAGTAACACACTCTCTATTGTGTGCCTTGAGCTTCCTTCGTCTTCTCCAAGATGTGTGTGTTTCTCTGCAACCCTAATTCCAACATTCGTCATGTTGACAAGGTCAAAGGAGGTGAAAATCCATGGAACGAATACGCATAGGCATACAAGCATGGAAGTATTTGCCAACAATTTTAACAAAATCAAATCTTAGTAGGTACCTTCATATAATTGGAAGGGAGGAACAAAAGGACGACATGGCTTAGAGAAAACAGACCGAGGAGGATATTTGACAGTCTTGATTGGATGGCAACGAACATACACATGCAGAGTGGTTGGATGAGGGGGGACACGACAGGAGAGGGACAACATACTCCTTTTAGTATGTTGATGCTTTTTGTATTTTTTGAGTTTGTCAATGCTTCTTATGTTTAGTTTAGCCACACATTTTCCTCACTAAGGCATGCTCAATCTCAATCATTGAATCTATATATCAAATAGACAGATACTTCTTTTCTTGAGTTCAGCAATTCACGTTATGTATTACACTACTCAATGCACTTTGCACATGTTTACTTCATTCCTAGATGGTTGATGTGAAACTATGTACGTTCTTATTTGGCAATGCATCTTATATATTGCAGGCCAACGTTTTCCTTTGCATAACCAGTATGTAGCAAGAGGACAACCCTTTGTCCCACCGTTTTCCTCCTCCAATACGTTTTGCACTAGGTTGTGTGATCGACATCCAAGACTCCTTGCTCTCTCTCTGACTGGAACAAGACATACCCCTCTCTCTCTCTCTCTCTCTCTCTCTCTCTCTCTCTCTCTCTCTCTCTCTCTCTCTGTGGTTCTAAGAGAAATTAGAGAAAATTGACTACGCTTGATTTGGAGTAATAAATACACATGCAATTCATTTTTAAAAGTTCGTCAATGACGTGAAATTGGACCAGTTTACAGACAACTATAGTGGTAATCAATCACGATATTCACAATTCTTTTTTAAAAATTTGTCAATGACGAATTTTTAGAAAAGAATTGTGAATATCGTGATTGATTACTTAAGTGCTAGATGCTTGATATCAATCTGCATATGTCCTGCTAGGTTCTATAGCAATGCCCACCAAGCAAGACTAGTTAGCTATTTCAGTTGGTTATGGGAAGGCTTCTTGTGTGATACTATGAGTGGGGGGCCAAAGTTGAGCAAGGGCCCCGGAGGCGAGAGAGTGTCTTGTAGATTTTACCAAATTTGCCCATGGATAGCTTCAACACTAAAGGGCACGGGGCATTAAATGAAGCCCCAGAGGTGGGATCTACTGCTGAGAAGCTCGGGCTCAAAAGCAGAGGTGCGTAGGGCCGTAGGATGCACCAGAAGTAAACTAAGACGCCAAAAAGTAAACTTGAGCATGAGCACACCTGTCCACGTTGATTTATCATACGTTTGTTGCCCACCATGATCAACATATGCGCATGGAGGGTTGGATAAGCCACGCGCCTTGCCCAACGCCCACCTGGGTTCGAACCGTAGATCCCATCTCTTTGCTCCGGTGCCCTTTAGTGTTGAGGCATGGATAAGGCCAGCGTTGAACTTTGACAAAGCGAGCGAAGGAGGCCTTTGTCCTCTTCAAAGTTAAGGCCACACAAACGCTCGCAGTACTTCCTAAAAGCTCTCACACCACAGGCCCAAACTCCACAGTAAAATATACCCGTGCTGATAACAGCATTGGAGAGAAGAAGCAAAGTACAAGAAGCATTAAGGGTTGTGCTTTTACACACACTGTGTATCACCTTCCTCAAAGCTCCTCTGCACTTCTCTTCTGCCTTTTGTGCCCTTTCTGACTCGTGAATCAGACTCACCCTCTCTCTCGACTCTTGAATCGGACTGACTCTCTCTCTCTCTCTCTCACACACACACACACACACGTGTTTTGAGTAGTGTTTCTTCTCTGTGAGTTTCTCTCTCCCCAAATTACAGACCTGCCCATAGCTCGATGCTCCCCCTCCCCTCTGCTCGCAGCTCGATACTCTCTCTCTCTCTCTCTCTCTCGGTTTTCCGCAGACCACTAAGCGCCGACTCCTCGATCGAGGTCATTTTCTATTCCTTGCCTTCTCTCTCTACCGCCCCATACATTTCAAACTCTTCCCCGTCTTCTCTCTCGCTTTCTCTCGTTTTCTCCCCCCGTCTTTGTAAATCGGATTCCTCGAACATAAACAGCAATGGGAGAAGCCCTTTCCCTCACTGACTCCAAAGGGACGCCCTCTTCGAAGAAATTTCTGCTGCAGAATTTATCTCCCTCACGGAGAGCAAGTTTATCTAGCCGAAATTGTCAGCTCGCAGATAGGAGCTGAGCATGGTAACGAGGCCCTGGCTGGGTGCATGTAGGCTCAACAGCTAGACCAGCTAGTCTGCTGCCATAGCCAGTGGCCACTTTCACGCTTCAATGAGTCCCTCAACCATTGCTTGTCAGTCAGGGATCACCAATTCTTCGCAGATGCGAACGTCCAATGTCGGGGAGCCCGGCACAATTACTGTCTCTACAGAAGGTATGAAGATAATTCCTTCATTGTATGTGCGCGCACGTGCACGTGCACGCGCACACACACACGCGCACACACACACACACACACACACACACACAGAGAGAGAGAGAGAGAGAGAGAGAGAGAGAGAGAGAGAGAGAGAGAGAGAGAGAGAGAGAGAGAGTGTTTCTTCTTATGTAGTAGGCATGTGCATGGAACATGCTCCTGGTGGTATTGACTTACCATTCCCTGTGTGTTTCTTAACATATTCTCAGCTGTTGGCGTTGGATGTGAACAAAGTTAGCCTGTACTTTGTGGGCATTCACTATACTAGAGACATATGGTCGCTAATCCCAGATTCCTTGAGCAAGAATTTGTAGATTGAACAAACGATTTTACCTCGGCATCCTTAATTTTAGCTTGTTTGAGTTGAGTAAGAATTAATGGATCCCACAAGGAAGATTAGGGCACATAATTATTAAAGACCTTCGTTACGCAACAGGCGGGTTTTCATCTGCATCGGCTATGCTGACCTCTGCTATATATGCAAAGCAACCTTGTTTGCTTTGTCTTGGGTGGGCTTTAAAGCCCAAAGCTCCAAGTTACCGTTTTTGCAGTAATCGAGAGGCTGAAAGGTTCTGTCAGCTGTTTGGGATTTTACCAAAAGAACACATGGTACTCTTATGAATTACGCCGGGTTGGGAACTGATGACTTTAGTGAGGATGTGAAGTAATTGGTTCTTACTATGTGCGTGTTGGATTTGCTGATTATGATGTTCTATTGATGGCTAGTCTGGACTTACAACTATCATAAGTGAGTTTTGAGCTTTTCGGGAGTCCATTTCTGCAGTTGACCTTGCAAAAAAGGACGTTGATAGGAGATGCTGGGAGGCGATCAGGATTTAAATAGACAATGTTAAAATTCAATTCATGTGTGTAGCTTCTAAGTGGGGCATTCATTCAAAAAGCATTTGTGTCATTAGTGCACTTGTTTTAGTGGAGCTGATAGCTCCAACTTAGCCCCTTGGCAGTGAACGGCGAGGTATGATTTTTGTGGAAGCCCTGACTATTGTAGGTTCTTGAGGGAAAAGGTATTGGCGGGAGCTGCCATGACTCATGCTTGACAATTAGATGCATATTTGGGTATTTCTGCCAAGAGCTGTTAGATTTTGATTCCAAACACCTGTTATAGTGATGCTCAGGTAAATACAAACTAGGCAGGTATTAATGCCATGGAAGCTATAAAGTGAGGCAAGGGCAACTTGCTGTTGTCAGTTGTGGGTGACAGTAAACCATTGTGCTGGCCAGGGTCCTGCCAGGAGGGCCCTGCCAGGAAGGGGGACCTGAATTAACTAGATGAAGGTAAGGTTGTTGAGACTTATCTAGTCCTGTGGATGGCTAGTATGCTCACCACCAAGCAAGATCATGGTTTGTGCATAGAGGCTTTTTTTTGGTTTTAACATTATGACACTGTCATTGCGAGGGAGCTAGCACACTGTTGGGTGCATGTTTCACGAAGCCCATAGAATCGTAGATATTTGGATGGTTGAGTGTTTAGACTATCCCGAGGCTGGTCAAGTCTTTCATTTTCTTCATTGTGCGCTGTTCTGAAATGTTATTTAGCTGGTATTTCTATGGTCCAATTTCAAGCTCGTGCCCTTCTTAGCTTCACTTAGCCAAGTTAGATATGCCACCCTTCCTGGCCACCTTACCTTAGCCATACCCAACCTATTGAGCCCTTTTCCCCTCCCTTTAGGTTTGACTGCATCAGTATGTTATCCTAACTGTGCTGTATGTATGGAAGAAACTTTGAAGAGCCTTGGTAACATACGCAGAAAAAACAGTGTCTAGCGCAATGTTGTTCATGCTGTATCTGATCAGAGGATGATGTAGCTGTCTTGAGCAATCCTGCCCTTGCTTTAACCTTTTATTGTCTGGAGTGAGTGATGATTGATCACTGCCTTCAACAATTTATTATTTAGAAAAGTGGAGAACCGCAATATATAGATGTGTTCCTGTTAGCTTTTTCAATGGTTGAATCACTAGTAAGGGCGTGGTCATGCGAGGCTTAGTTACCCGTAAGCCTGGCGGACTTCTGGCAGGAGCGCAGAACGGATACCGGGAGCAGCAGGTAGAGAGAGGGAGAGCCGGGCGCAGGCAAGAGAGAGAAACTCAGAGCGAGGCTGTGTCGACTGGGCAACGTTTTGCAACTATGCCTTTTTAGGCATAGTTAGGCTTCTAAGCAGGTAGAAAGCTGCAGCGTGTCAGAGCCTGTCAGCTGATCTATGGAGAACTAAGCCTCGCGTGACCATAGCCTAAAGAGATATATTAGTATGACAGCCTTTTGAGAGTTATTTATCTCCGGGACTTTTTCGGATACCGAAATGTTTCACGCTTAATACGTGTGGTTTTCCTTTCAAAGCGTGTCAGCCTAACGTAGGTTCTCATTGAAATGTTGGGACCCAGATGCTCTAGAAAGGTTCTAGGAGGTTCCAAGAGTGAACGGCGAATAATCTGGCAAGCATAGATGATGCTAGGGGAAGCTCAATGTGCTTTGTGTAAAGCTTTTGTGCTGGGCTTTGCAATTGTGATTGTATTACCTCCGCTGTTTGATCCTTTTCTGGGTAGTCTGATCTTTGCACACCAGACTAATAGGAATCCGTAGGTGTTGTGCACCTTTGGAAGTCATGGCATGAATTTGCTACGCTGAACTTTGTATTGCTGTATGCTTATGTGTGTGTGGTGTGTCCTGCATTGCTAGAACGTAGTTCTGTACCCGTTATTGGGCACATATAACGCTAGTGGGGATGTTGTAGTATTTGGTCTATACTATGCATGATGGAACTGATGGTCATATGTTCTTGTGGATCTCTATCATGAGTCTTTAACTTGCAATTGGTGAATCTGGGCTTTACTGGATTAATCTAGGTAAATTTGTGGTGAACTTCTTTACATTTTGGTTGAGCTGTTGTCAACATGATTGTGCATATAGAGCATACAGAACCATGATTTCATGAGGGTATTTCAGTCTTTATCTTGTAACATCAAACCTTTTATGGGCAATTCTGGTGCTCAAATTTGTCGTGGACCTTGGCATCTTCCACTGTTGAGTTAGCTGTGCAACTAGCTTGATCGAGATCTTTTTATTTTGCATATGTGGTAATTTTGTAGTTGACATGCAGTATACATAATTTGTTTGAGAGAGTTTCACTCGATTGTAGGTTGTACAGGTGAAAGGAAGAATCTCAATTCAGAGCTGTGGCATGCTTGTGCTGGACCTCTGGTGTCGTTACCAGCTGTGGGAAGTCGTGTTATCTACCTTCCCCAGGGTCATAGCGAGCAGGTTTTGTACCCAATTTCAAACAAAGTCACGTATGTGCTGCTACAGGAATTCATACTTGTAGTCAATTTTTGAAATATAAAATGTTACATGCAGGTGGCTGCCTCGACTCAGAAGGAGGTAGATGCACACATGCCTGCCTATCCCAATCTCCCTCCGCAAATTATCTGTCAACTTCATGATGTCATTCTTCATGTATGTCAAAACCTCTTTAGGGCATCGTTTTGCTTGTGATCCTTGGCATTTCTTCCACCCATAAGCACCTGAGTGTGTTTTGTTTTGCTTTTTTGAACTAGGCGGATGTGGACACTGATGAGGTGTATTGTCAGATGACACTGCAACCTTTAATAGGGGTAAGGATCTGGCTAGCAACATGGATAAAACCTCATGAAAGGTTTTCCTTGTCTGACCTTGCATTAGCAGGCTGTTATAAACTTTTTAAAGGATTTGTTGCCTTGCTCGGAATAATAGGGCACATTTTATGTCTTGTTGTTTGAATTATTCGGCTGTGCATTGCAGCCAGAGAAGGAGTCCTTTTTCACACCTGACATTGGTTCTCAAAGTAGACAGCCTACTATATTTTTCTGCAAGACCTTGACAGCAAGTGATACAAGTACCCATGGTGGCTTTTCAATACCTCGCCGTGCAGCTGAAAAAGTCTTTCCACCACTTGTAAGAGAAGGTTCTAGTTTTTCATGTTCAAAGTATCTTTATTGTTTGAAGTGTTTTCCATGAATTGTTGAAGTGCTTGTTTCACCTTGCAGGATTTTGCAATGCAGCCGCCTGCACAGCAGCTGATGGCCCGAGATCTACATGATACTGAGTGGAAGTTCCGTCACATTTACAGGGGTATTTACTCTTAGTGGCACAGCACACATGGTAGCATGCTTATATGAGTTATCTACTTTTTCTTGAAGCTTTAAGTGAAGGTTTGTTTACACAGGGCAGCCAAAGCGGCATCTTCTGACCACTGGTTGGAGTGTTTTTGTGAGTGCCAAACGACTCGTTGCTGGAGATTCCGTTCTTTTTATTAGGTAGAGTAACTTATTGCCGTAAATGTGGCTTAAAAAGTTCAACTCTTTTAATGCTGTAACTGCCCTCTGTCTCTCTTCCTGTGTGCATGAAACGGCTCATTGTCGGAGGTTTTACTGTTTTGATTAAGTAGAGCAGCTCATTGTCAACGATGTCAACTGTGCTACTTCTCTTATTGGATAGCTTCGGACCTCCTCTCATCAGCTGCAGATAGACACAGGTAGATACTCTTTAGTACCCTGAGAGCGGCGGATATGCCAGCTAATGCGACTTTGAGCCAGAGACAGCGGGCTATTCTCGCTAGAGATATGTAGGCACATACATGCTTTAGTGCGCAGTTCTACCTGCCCTAGCAAAGGACCCATGCAGAGGGTGACAAATTTCTTCCAAAGTAGCAGCGCCCAGTAGGTCCCTAGGTACGTCCCTAGGATTGTGCTAGATGGAGCCACACAGATTTGTTGATCTGGATGCCCTCATATCTCTCGCAGATTACACCTCTCGTAGATCATGTTACGGCATATTTACGATCGCTACATCCAGGCCATTATTGAGAGGCAAGGGCAGCTCCTACGAGGTTATTGACAGAGGAGGGTGATGCAGGTGGGAGTTCATATGAGGGTACTTTTAAGGGGCAGCCCAATGAGGAGATCAGGCTTCTTAGATAGACACTCTAGTAGTGCTTCACTACATTATAGCTTTTTTAGTAGGATTACTTCAAACGATGGCCCCGTGGCTTTGACCTTATAGTTGATAGGAATTCCGAGGAAGCAGATTTTACAGTTTTGGTCAGCTTCCTTGGCCCGCTGCCTTCACCTCTTTTCCATCCTCTTCATTGTCCTCATCTGGTCTCCCCTCATATTGGTCACCCGCACCCACTTCCACCCCGCTCTCTTTGGTTTTCTTTCATCACCATCCCCTTTTGGCCAATTGGTGGCCCTCCTCCTTTGGTCTCTTATGCTGGGGCATCCTTTGTTAGAGTTTAATCTGCTATCTGGTGGCATGAGTATCTCCTAGGAGCAATGCGGGTTGATTTGTGGTTGTACTCGGCTCTACTTGAGGTAGACGTAGGTTACAAGACCCTAGTTCCTAGGTCATAGTGGGGTTAAAGTCTCATTTTCATGCAGATTAGGCCATGTTATTATTTTTATGGCTGTTTTGGTAATTTTTTTTTTCTAGGGCAGAACCCCCCACCCCACCCCACCCCCCCTCTCGCGGATGCTTGCTTATTTTGTGTATGCATAGCTCCAACGTTTGGGGTCACGCTCTCTCTACTGTCTGAGCCCGTCCCTAGTGTTTCTAGATTGCAACATTTTGCAAATCCGAAATGCATCGTCTTTCTAGTGTT
This sequence comes from Adiantum capillus-veneris, assembly GCF_014529385.1. NCBI lineage: Eukaryota > Viridiplantae > Streptophyta > Polypodiopsida > Polypodiales > Pteridaceae > Adiantum > Adiantum capillus-veneris. The sequence goes on along the minus strand of NC_140946.1, from coordinate 47,267,781 downwards.
TTGATGAGATCTGGGGCTGCCCACTTGTGCCCTTCTTGTTTCTATTTGTTGCAGAGGCTTTGAGTAGTTATATCATGGCTCAAGATGAAGGATGTTGGGCTTACAGGGTTATAGATGCCGCTTTGTGAGAAGCTGTTGGATGCGGAGTTTGCATATGACTTTGCATGGCATTTGGATGGGTAGGAGGGCAATTTGAAGAGAGGCCAGCAAGCTCTTGAGACTTTTTGTATGGCTTCTTGTGCTCCTTGTGGATTTGATTCATGATACATAGACATGACAACATCTTCACTTTTTGGGAGGCAGACTATATGCAGAATGAAGAGTTCAAGTTACGATATGCACAATGTACGGATTCTTCATACCATACGGAACGTAAGATACATGGATCCGTATGTACGAATTGTACCGTACTTGGGTACGTTGAAAGAATTACAATACCTGTATTTGATCATTGATCATTCTTGGAAGGTCTTAAAGAATTTACCTAAGATACTGTATATATAGGAGACTCTTAGTTGGCTCTTGAGTAATACCTTCACAACAAAATTTGTTTTGTGATCTTATATGATGTTATTTGTGATCATTGGATGTATCATGTTTTTATGAATTTTGTCATTTTGATGAGACTATGATCTATGTCTCATGTCATATGCGATATTTTTTATAGTTCATGATTGATTTTAGACTTTTAGTAATTACTGCTTTCTATAGTTTCAAAATGATGGTATAGAGTCTCGTATGAGATCCATTGTGTAATTTAGAGTTCTTGGAGTGTGTCGTTGTTGTATGTGATAATTTAGGGTCAAGTAGAGCTTTGTATCTCTTGTTTAATTATAATTGTTTAGCGTTGGGTGTCTCAAGTGGTCTACAGTATTGTACAATTGTATGAAAGCCTCAAATGCTATATTTTATGGCAGTTTTGGTTTGGAGTTTTAACATTTGTGGAGTGATACATATGAATCTACCACAAAAAACTTGAGGTATTCTAGATTGTAGGCTTTTGAAAAAAGACATACGAATATTATGTACCTAGTAACTCAAACCATTCAGCACTAAGTACCTTACATACCAAACACTAGGTACCTTTCCATCTTGTAAAGCTCAGCTCCTTGACTTAGAGAAAGCTTACTGTCATGTGGATTGAAGCTTTCTAGAGGGTACCATGGTTTCTCTGAGTCCTGATGCCTGGATTAGAGGCGTTGCAAACAACCAGATATTGACTGCTTGGAAGAGAGGGTCGAGATTTACATTGATGAGATATGTCAACCCATTTGCGCCCTTCTTGTTCTTGTTCTTTGTGGAGGCTTTGAGTAGTTATCTCACGGCTCAATACATTGGGCTCAGGGGGTTATAGATGCCTCTTTGTGAGGAGTTAATTGGATGCAGAATTCCGAGTTTGTTGTGACACCTAATGGTATTTGGATGGCTAGGGGACCAATGTGAGGAGAGGCCAAGAAGCTCTTGAGACTTTATGTATGGCTTCATGTGTGTTGATGCTGATCAATTGGTACAAGAGAGGTATTTTTGATTGGTTGGACGCTCACCTGAGATTCGTTTCTCGGTGAGGAACTCGGTTGGATCCCCGGGACAACAGTGTGATATGTAGGCTTAATTTGACACGAGCAACAGATTACTCTCCTCCTCTCGAGGTATTGGAGGAAGCTTGTAGATTGGAGCTTGATTCGCTTGTACTTTAGCGGGGCATAGTGTGGTGGCCAACTGGATGCTTTTGGCTGTGCTGGATCTTTTTGAATTCTTGTATAGTCCAGATCTTGCAGCTCTTTATGAATGTGCCAACTGAAGCCTTTCTTCAAGCTGGGCCAGGGTATGCAGTGGCACTATCGGCCATCTGCGTGGATTTCCCCCACCCATAAGTAGCATTTTAATTAATTTTTTAGCATGAGAGAGGCCCCCTTTTTCTCCTGTGCATTGTACCCTCTTGCTAGTGGAGATGTAGCCCTTTGGGCAATCTTAAAGACTAATAGAAGGATCTTTTTATTGCTAGATAAAACTCTTCCTTCTTCTTCTTCTCTCTCTCTCTCTCTCTCTCTCTCTCTCTCTCTCTCTCTCTCTCTCTCTCACACACACACACACACACACACACACACCTCTGACATTAATATCGTAGCTTGTAAGAGCTCTTCTGCTGGTGACGAGCTACCAATTTAACGAGGTGCAAGATAAATACGCTGGAGCCGGGAGACGAGCTGCAATATACCCCACGCATTACGAAGGTCATGTCACATAGTGAGATTGATGCGTAAATTTTCAGCCCCAGCGTTTTTGCATCAGCATAACACTTCACCGTTTTGCATATTCACCACGACAGAATCCCAAGAAGCACCAACGTTTTCAGTTTTCGGCACTTAAGACACAGCAAAACAAGTCCCGAACCTCGAAGATCTCACCTTCCCGTAGCAGATCCTCGCCGCACGGTCAGATCGAGCGTAGTTTGCAGATTCAGCCCAGAAAACGCAGATTTCAGCATCTGCGTTTTCAGCGAGTCGTCGTCGCATCGTCATCGCATCGTCGTCATCGACATAGAGTCAGAGTTCAGCAGATAAAGATTTGCAGATGTCAGCCATTAGTGTTTTCAGATTTCAGCCCGTCTCATCGTCGTCCTCATCGCCGTCGACATCGTCGGCAAGTCCAAAGCATTGTAGAGATTTGTGCAATCAATTGTAGACCGCTCTCGCCATAGAGAGTGGGGCCTTCGAAGGAGGGTTTGACAACATTCTGGTGTCGTACTCTTCTCTCTTTATCTCTCAGTCTCAGTACCTTCATTCACAGTGTTTATCCACTTACTTTGTGTCCATTGCACTCTCTCACTAAAGGAACGGAAGGCTCTCCCTTCCGTAAGTAAAAAGAACCCTTGAGCACAGTTCGGAGCACTCATCTTGAGCAAAGTTCAACATTCACTTCCGCTGCTTAGTCTGGCTTTCCTTGTTTCGGAGGACGTTTACGACACAAATTGCTACATCTTCCTTCCTGGAGTTTTTCACAACTTAGTCCTGGCCACACTAGATTGCAGGTTCATGCATTGACTAGCTGCCGTGCATACTGATGATGGTTTTTGGGCTTCTCCATTTTCTCCAGATAGTTTGACTACAGACACCACAGATTCTATTGGGCAAGACGCTTGTGGGTCTATTGGTACTTGTTTCACGACAAGGAGTTGTTTTTACCTGAGTTTGTGACCTTCACGCGATATCTTCACCCTGTATTGGCGGAGTACATCAGTTGACTAATTGCTCGTGACGACACTTTGCCATGGAGATTTCTTGGCGATCAGGACACCCCAGACTGTTGCTACACTCACGGAGTTCGGTGGAGTATTGTTCTTCAGTGGACATTGTAGCAGATATCTTTATCATTTGCCTCACATCTTCGGCTTCACGCGGTTTGTTCAGCATCGGGTGCTAAGAGGGGGTGTTAGATTTACACCACTCTGCTGCTTCACACAAGTCTAGGGCACTTCCTTGTACGGCTAGTGTCTCCAGGCTGGCCACCCATAGCATAGGTTGTACCTTGTCCGGCCGCTCGAGTTTGGGGCCGGCCGCCCACTTGAGTTGGGCGCCCACCTTGGACACTCATATATATGGGGCCAGGGGGGTACACATTTCATTATCATCTGATCATTGTACGGGCTTCTTGTTCTGGTACTCAATGGGCCCCCTCTTCCATAGACCAACGTTTTGGGTTGTTTACTCTCTCTCTCTCTCTCTCTCTCTCTCTCTCTCTCTCTTCCGCACACGCGCACTCTCACATAGATCAGTATCCTTCATGCACAGTTTATGGGACCTCCCCAGAGATAGATATGCTCGGCTAGCCCTTGAGTCATTCCGACAGCTAGATCAAGAGTGGGAGACATTCACAGAGGGAGATCACTGACTTCTTTAGAGCAAGGACTCGGCAATCAGATGAGCAAGCTTCACAACAGGCTTTCGAGCCCACCTATACTAGAGGTATATTAGTTGACAGAGCCATTGAGCTTGGGAGAGCTAGACGCCCACATCTACGACGGCGACCACGACATCAAGAGAGGTTCCATCAGAGGATCGTGACTATTATAGCATGACATGGGAGACGTCCAATATGACTATTTACAGAGATAGACATTGACGATGCTATACTTTCTTGGACAGCGCCCGAGCGATGCCGGGCATCCTCGGGCATTGATGATGATGATGATGATGAGGATGATTTTAGTTTTTCACTTTACTTCAATTTTATCTTATTTTGCACCCAGACAGTGTACTGGATTCACCAAGATTGTATCAATTTCGTCTCATAGGTCATTTTGATAACATGTCATCTCTCTCTCTCTCTCTCTCTCTCTCTCTCTCTCTCTCCCCGTCTCGGGTGTGTGTGTGGGTGTGTGCTAGTAAGAAGAGGAAATGGTATAACGTATCTATCACCCAAGTGTGGTAGATTGGTTATGCCATTTTCCTCTTGAATAACAGGCCTTGAGTTCAACTCTCCTCGTCTGATAGATCTTTAAAGTCTCTTGGGATAGTTTCCTACGATGTTAAAATTCTCTTCTTCTTCTCTTCTTCTCTCTCTCTCTCTCGTAATGTTAATAATAAACATGCCTTTCTTTTATTTTTTTGTCGCATGAATGAGCTGTGTGCAGGTTTTCACCATGTGAACGTTGCATCGAACTAGCTTTTTATCTCTTACGTTGACCTTGCTTGTAGGAATGACAAAGGGCAGCTTCTACTGGGAATTCGCAGAGCAACTAGGCCTCAGACTGTAATGCCCTCGTCTGTTTTGTCAAGTGACAGCATGCATATAGGAGTTCTGGCTGCTGCTGCACATGCATCAAACACGGGGAGTCGGTTTACCGTCTTTTATAACCCCCGGTGCCTATTCTTCTCCAAATGCTTTGTCTATTATCAATGTTTATTGACTCCTCACCTATGTATTTATTGTTTCATCTTTGGTCAATGCCCAGAGCAAGTCCTTCAGAATTTGTGATTGCTTGTTCAAAGTTTGAGAAGGCAGTATATCACACTCGTGTTTCTGTCGGTATGCGGTTTCGCATGCTGTTTGAAACTGAAGAATCCACTGTCAGAAGGTAAATGACCTGCTCTTTTTATGCAGTTTGGCTTTAGTAATCACATTGCAGAGGCAGCAAAGCATTTGTTAACATGCTTCTGATGTTGTCGGAGGCTCTGCTTAAGTTTATTATATGCCTATTGCTTGTATAATTTTTTGGCTTCTTTTGTGCACGTTTCTGAAGTGCAATTTCTGCAATATAGGTATATGGGAACTATAACTGGTGTTAGTGATCTGGATCCTGTTCGTTGGCCTAATTCACATTGGCGCTCAATTAAGGTAAGTGGGGGGGTGCAGGAAATAATTTTTCAGCCTGTACGTGCTGGAGCTTTACAATGTGTTTAGGGATGCAGGTAGGATGGGATGAATCAACAGCTGGTGAGCGTCAACGGCGTGTCTCACTGTGGGAAATTGAACCACTCACGACTTTTCTAGTTTACCCTCCAACCACAAATTGGCGGTTGAATCACCCTCTTGGTAATTTTTTAAAGCCTCACATCATTCTGGATTTGATATGGAATTTTGGTACTGTTTCAAAAAAGACACGGCGTAACATTCTGGTGGGAACGTTCCTATCCTTGCTTTTCACAGATATGGAGTTTGAGAGTTTAAAAAGATCCTCAACATGGTTGCAATTTCAAAATGGCAACAGCAGCTCCTCAGGTTTGGTGGCTCCAGGAATGGGGATGAACTCCTGGCTGGGGTCGGTGCAGCCAAAGTCGGAGTTTACTGTCGAAACTGATGCCTTCAATGTGCTAGCTGGTGCGGTAGCACTACATGAAACTTACCCCTCGAAACAGCTGCATTTTCAGCAGCAGCCACAGATTGTCCTGCCTGATCAGATGATGTTCAAACCTCAAACTGAACGTCAGCAACAGCCTCAGCAGCCTTCCCATGTGTCTCAAATTCTGCAGCAGCAGCCTCAGCATCTGTTGGGGCCACTTCACCACCAGCAGCTATTGCAAGTGACGCAGCAACAGCCGCTATTACGATCGCCGCAACTATTACAGCCAGCACATCAACAGCAAGCCTTGCATCAACCACTTGAGAAGCCATGCCAACAGTCTCTGCAGCACCCATCAGCACAACTACAGCTGTTGCAGAAGGCCCAACAGCTATCACATCACTCATACCCGCATGCCTTGCAGCAGCTACCCCAGCAGCAGTTGTCTCAATCGTCAAATCAGCAACCATCCCAACAGCCAAATCAGCAATTATTGCAACCGTCAAATGAGCAGCCATGCCAACAGCCACAGCAGCAGCTGTGCCAACAGCTACCTCAACAGCTCCAACTTTCAAGGCAACACAAGCAACCGCGTCTTGAGCAACAACAGCAGCTGGAACAACTGCCACTTCAGCCCCTGAAGGTGCCACATCAACAGTCTTTACAGCAATTGCAGCAACCGATGTTACATCAATTACATCAGCAACATATTCCTCTCTCTCATACTCTTCTCTATCAACAGCAACCCGCTCATCATCATCAGCAACAGGTGTTGCCACAGCCATATTCTCAACAAGTACGTCAATTGAATAATGTTCAACAGCAACAGCAGGCTTTGTCGCTACTGGCTCAGAACCATCTTCGACCAGCCAAACAAGAAGCGACTGAGCTTACCCACCAGATTTTATCTCAATCACATGTTCCTTCCACTCAGTCACAATCGACACTTTCGACTCTATCTTCTCCACTGGCTATGCAGCAGCCAAGGAGTAATGACCTTCTTGTACAACAAGGTCAACAGCCGCAACTTGCATCTCAACAGCAGCAGCAGCAACAACAGCACCAAAATCTTTCTTACCTTCATACTCTTCAACAATCACAAGTTCAGCCTTCTTATCCTGAACAACTACATCACCAACAGTCAATTTCATCTCCAAATGTTCAGGGCATTATTCTCCATTCTGCTTTTCAACCTCAAGCTTTGCCAAATAATTCTGTTTCCACTCCACAATCTACATCAACGGACTCCAGTTCTGTTCTGAGTTCCACAACGGGTTCTCATGCACTGCAATCCATATTTGGTAATTTTTCAGCTGACGGGCTTTCTTCTCATTCCAACACTATTTCATCTTCTCAATCATCAATACAACCGGTAGGCGTAGTCTGCAGCTCTGAGGCTCATCAGGATTCCAGTGTTCCATCTGCATGGGTTACTGCAGCAAGTCAGGTATCAAGTGTTCTGCCCCCAGGGACGAAAGATCTGGAAAGCTCTTGTGTCGGTTCAGAGGCTGAGCTGCCAAGTTTTTCATCATCAGCTCCTCCTTTCTTTTCTGATGCTTTCAGAGAGAGCTCTCAAGAGCAGCATGATCTACAGGCAAACCTGCAGGGGCAGACGTTGTTTGGGATCAATATAGATCAGCTACAGAACATGGGTGTTCCTTCATCGATAGTGGAGCCGGAAGAATCCAGGTCTTACAGTTGCAACAATGAGTTTCAAAGCGAATATTCAAGCCACTTCAATCAGGTCCCAATTTCTGACATTGATATTCCCTTCGGCTCAAGCATGTTCACGGAAGCTTTGGAAGACCCTTACTTTCTTCAAGCCTTGGCTCCAGTACGGACCTATACAAAGGTATGAAGACCTTTCTTGTCTTTTAGAGGCTTGTACGAGTTTTCGTTTTGTAAGATCCAACTGCATGTGTACACAGATCTACAAGAATGGTTCTGTTGGTCGATCTCTAGATGTCAACCGGTTTAACAATTATGATGAGCTTCGTTGCGAGCTTGCGAGAATGTTTGGTCTTGAGGGGCAACTGGAGAATGCAAGGTCGGGCTGGCAGCTCATTTTTGTGGACAAAGAGAACGATTGGCTTCTTCTTGGAGATGATCCTTGGGAGTAAGTGCTTCCACTTGTTTTACTATCCAATATTTTGAATGTGCATGTACCTCTTGTTATTCTTGTCTGTATGTCCATAATCTTTTGATTCTTAGGGAGGGTCTGTGCTTGCATCCTTTGTTTTCATGATGGGTTTTTGAATATTTAATTTAAAGAATCTCTTGTTCAGTCTTTGGGGGTATATCTTTATGGACACAATTGTTTCCATGGGAGTAAGTGCTTTCACTTGTTTTGCTAGCCAATGTTACGAATGTATGTGTGCATGTCATTAATCTTGTGACGCTGCATTTAGTAACCATTTGATCGTTTTTTTGGTCTCTGTTTCCGCATTTTGTATGTTTATATCCTGACGCGCCCAAATTTTTCCAGGGTATTTGTTAATAATGTGCGTTCCATCACAATCTTGTCACCATCCGAAGTTCCTCAGATGCAAGATGGCATTGGCTTGCTTTCAGTTCCAAAACAGACAAACAGCAGTTCTGAGGATGGTCCAAGGCAGCAGTCTGTGATCACCTCAGCATGTTCTTTTGAATATTGATCGTTTTTGCAACTGCATGACCTTGGATGCAGTACAAAGAGCTTGTCATTTTCCCATTCTGTTTTTTAAAATTGCGCACCATATCGATGATGCAGGAGTCTTCCTTTGAAGTAGATGCTCTAGGAACCTGCATCTTTACGTTCCCATATAATGGGTGATGGGTTTGTATATTGATGTACCTTGGTATGTACATAACTTGCTCTGGAGGGCCTTTGAGCCTGTGCAGACTTGAAACATCTCCTGTACTTGAGTGCCCACTATGGTGAATCATCTTGAGGCTGGAAACTCTAGGAAAATGCATGTTCAGTCCCCTTGTGTACCTCAGTTTACATACGAAGTGGGCATGCGAACTGTGTAACACGGCTGCTAAGGGTAGTGTTAGCTCAGTTTCAGAGCTTGCTGGGAAGCTGCCACGGGTTGGCACAGATGTGTGTTTCGGAGAAAGGTGTGAACCAAGAAGCATTGAAGCTGCGGAATCCCAGATACTTGAGGAGGTTGTGTGTAGATGGTAGAGCTGAAGATTTTGTTTGCACAGGGAACAAGCTGTCTGCTGCAGTGCTTGTTGTAATTGTTCACAGATGGCACAATCTAACTTGGTGTTGGCATAGAGGTCGTCCAGAAGTCGATAGACTGTTGTAGTCTGCTAGACAGCAGATTAATAAGAAATGTGAAAAGTCCCTGGTGACACAATAACATTTCCAGTCTGCAAATTTGTAATCTATGGGGTACAGGCATATGGCTCTCCCACTGGTATTAGTCATCAAATAGTCAAGGGAAGCTCTCTGATTACATTTCAAGCTGTATTGAGCCCATGATCTTCGGAGCAATTGCAAACTGCTGGATACATAGCTCATCGATTAGTGCAACACGGCACTAATCTCTCTCTCTCTCTCTCTCTCTCTCTCTCTCTCTCGTAAGAGGGGCATCAACTGGGCATTGTCTTATGTAGGCCACTGTGACATAGTTGACTTTGTTAGGCATGCACCTGTTTCTTTCGAGTTTCAACAGGAGGAGAAACCGCCTCTTTTTGTTACATCTGTAAGGTGCAACCATGTGTGCAAGTGGAGTTACATCGTCGTCTCAAGGAGGCACATGAGACACGTTTTGTTACATCTGTAAGGTGCAACCATGTGTGCAAGTGTTTACATCGTCGTCTCAAGGAGGCACATGAGACATGTTTTTGTGTGCATCGGGAATAAAAATGAGGAATCAAAACCGAAGAGTCTTCCATCCATGCAATGTGTAGTGTTTCAAATTGTACGTGCAGTTAAGCATGCTGTACCATTAAACCAGGGAGTGCAAAGTATATTGATCAAGAGAGTTATTGAGAGGTGGCAGTAGCCTTTGAAAGATATCCTTGACAGTCTTGCTAGTTTAAGGTGTCATGGCATATCAAAGTATATTGATCAAGAGTTATTGAGAAGTGGCGCTAGCCTTTGGAAGATATCCTTGACAGCCTTGCTAGTTTAAGGTGTCATGGTATAGCAAAAGTGCCCTCAAGGGGAGCAAGCTAAACCTTTTTGTATGGCCATTAAAAGTACCCACAAGTGAAGCAGGCCCCAAAAGTTTAACCTGAGACCCACTGCCACCGGTGGACTAGTTGATATTCTTGGGATTGGCTACTATGGTTTATCTGATTTTGTAGAAGTGTGGAGTGGTGCATAGCTTGGCCTTATTTAGTGAGGATTGCTTTCACTTCAGCCTAATGCTATCACATGCCCATGAGTAATAAGATGAAAGTTTAAGAGGCTTGCGTAGCAATATCAGGCTAAGGTTTTAACTTTGATTTGTCTCACGAAAGATGGGGGAACCTATGTTCCATTGAGTCACAAACCTGGCATTGCCAATGCAATGCTGGTCTTAAATTCTTGAAATGTTTGCATGCATTATAGAGGATGTTGGGTTATGACTTTGATTTGTAGAAAGGGTATTTTCTCTTCAACTTTTGTGTGGGTGCATGTTGGGGGAGCTAAAAAAGAAATGGCTATTTATTTTAGAATTTATCTTTGTGAAATGGGTAAACCATATTTTAGTACTAAAGGAACACTATGCCCATAGGTAGCTTTATCGGTTTTCCTCAGCCCAAGAGATTGGACTTGGCATTCATGAATGTATATTTTTGTTGCTTGTCTTTAGCGGGGAGAGGGCTCTCCCACAAGCCCTATGTTCAAGAAGGTTCCATGAACTTCCTTCTCATGCATGTGTGTGTTGTGTGTGTGTGTGTATGTGTGTGTGTAAGAAGGCTCCATGAACTTTATTCTCGTGCATGTGTGTGTATGTATAAGAAGAAACTAGAGTAACCTTTCTTTTGTCCAAGTGGTAGATTGCTTAATCTAGTTCCCCATGGAGTATCAGGTGCCAATCCTTCCAAAGCCGGGTTCTTACTGTATGTTTGTGATACTAATTACATCATGATATTTTCTCTTTATTGTTATAATGAAATCGAGCATGTAATGTATCCAACATTTATCCATACAAGTCATTTCAATTATTTTGCAAAGTAATTGAGATTCTCAATTTTTTGAGTCATCATGAGTTTACCAGAGCAATCGGATTGAAATCGGATTCAGAATCTATTTATTTATGATCTTTCTTTATGTGGAACAATAGGTTTATGTGAGAATCTAATCTATGTGTGAAGAAAAAGCTTAAAGATAGTATTTTGAGGAAAGAAAAAAAGGAGTTAAACTTAAGATACTTCTTTCTTTCTCTCTCTCTCAAGATAGAATGAGAACTTGTAAGTATAGAGCTTTTTAAAAATCGCGCATAGGAATTTGTAAGCCGTGAGTTTTTTCTTCTCCTATTTTTGAAACTTCTTAGCACCCTCTTAGGGCTTATATAAAGGACCTTTCTCCTCTCACTTTGAACACACACATCTACAGAAGCGGAAGCTTTCTTGCATTGACGCGTCGGAGGAAGGCTCTCTCCCTTAACCTCTCACCTTCAAGTCATCTCCAATCGTCGACGTGACGTCCCTCGGTTTGTGAACACTCTCTCTCTCTCTCTCTCTCTCTCTCTCTCTCTCCAACAACGCGCTTTTCTTTTCTCCATTGCGAAGCTATGGCTCCGAAGCGTGCAACGCGAAGCTCTAAGGATGCCCATGCCGTTGTACCACCAAGGAAGGTGGGAAGAAAGGTGTCTACTCCGAACGTAGCTCATGCGGAAGCATCAACTGAAGAAGAAGTCGAAGTCGTCCAACCTCCACCACAGGAGTTAGCCGTACACGCTCCAAATCCGGTAAAACAAATTTATAATTCTGCATTACTATTCATGCTTGACCTGTGAAGCTAAGCATAGGGAACTCCTTAAAATGTTCGAGAAACGTGATTCTATCACAAAAAACAAACATATGTTTTCATAGATTAGTAAAAGAATTGTTTGATAAATTGTCACTGTTTGTTGAATTGTAATTGCTCAATAAATTGTTATTGTTTGATAAGTGGTTACAAAGGCTCTGTTGGTTAGACAGAGAAAGTTCGCGGGTAGCGACAACTCATGAGAAATTGGAAAAGTTATTTTCGTTGAATAATAGGGCTGTTTTCATAAGGTCTTGTTTGAATTGTTTTTGGTATTGTTTGAAGGGCTGTATAAATGAACCTGTGTTTGGAATTAATTAAGGAACACTGTTTGTATATGTAAAACAGTGTGGTAAAAAGTGTGCGTGTGGGGTGGAAAGTGGGGGACTGGCTCAGGTTGCCAGTCAAAGATGGGTCGATTAGTCGAGAAACTCTCCACTCCCTCTTATTAAGAGAAGTAAAATTAGAGATTCATTGTGTCAAAAGTCGAGATGTCCCAAATCTACGTACCCACAAGATTACTAGTTAGTTTAAGCTAAGTTTCATATCATATTTATGGTTTATGGATGACGGCCGTGCCTCTTAAACGTGGGGAAAAAGACGTTTATGGATTTTAAATATGTCAATGGGATTTCATCTTTATGTTAGGAAACAGTTTCATCAGAATCCTAGATTATCAATCGGGCTTGTGGCGTATGACCTTTATAACCACGTAGACGATGGATAGAGGACTTCCTCTCTTCTGTTGTTCGTATCTCTACTTTGTGGAAACAGAGTAGGGTGTCGTCAATGGAAAAGGAGAATAACGGAAGGCCATCTATAAAAGTCGCCCCAATCTTCTCAAGGTTGGGGACCTCACACAGCAATTAAATGGTCCTCTACCAAAACTTACAAATGATGTTAATTTTCTCTAGCCTACAATATGAATAGTGTGGACAATTTACTCAATCACATAAGTAGAAACATCGATCTTATAAAATTTATATATTACCTTGCCATAGGAAAGATCTCTTTATGGATGGTAAGGTGAAATTGAGTGTAAATAAACTTCATGATTTGGTGTCCTGGTTAGATGAACCTTGAATTAGAATCCTTGAATGAATTTGTCTTGCTTATGTAGGACTTGGGAAGGTATGAATATGATATATCTTAAGACTATTCTATAATTATGGCAAACTTTGGGGATATGGATGTGGCTACCTTGACTTCATCTCTACATTGATCATATTGAGGTAAATGTACTTGGGAAGGTTATGCTCTTTTAAATTTAAAGCATTGATGCCCAATTGCCTAAAACACCATTTTCTAATTGTTAATAACTTGACTTTGGCATTCAATTTTTTGTTTTGAATGATAAACTAATTTGCAAACATAAACTTGGCTCGAGTTTGTAGAATCGTAATAACTTGGCATAATTAGACTTCGTGTATCTTGCTTTACTATGTAAATTTTAGCTTTCTTTGATGAGAAATGACAATTGAGGTCATGGTAAAGGATGGCTATCTAATCACACATGTGAGAAATCTTCTTCTATTTTCTATTGAGGGAAATACTTAAGGTAGGCCCATTGGATATATGATACCTTGCACTCTTTGATATCATATACAAATGAAACATCCCCCAAACTGAAGGGAGCTTGATCTCTAATGGATTATCAAAACCACAAAACTCTTAAGTTGATTTTGTCGGCATATGAGCACTACACTGTACACAAACTCATGTCCTAGGTTATGGCATGCATGAAAATGTACCACATAACATGGTTATTATCTCAATAGAGACATTATTGATTATTAGGTGAATAGGGGCAATAATGTACTTTGGGTGGGTTCCACGTGGCTACTATTATTTGCAACAAGACTATGGAGGTGGAAATTGGATCACTCACGCTAGTTTAGGACATTAACATAAACAAGCTATCATTCAAAGTGCTGACCCAAAACTATTGGTTACAAGTTCTAGGCTAAGTCTTAGATTTTGGCCATGAATATGTCTGTTTTGATGCTTATTACTAGGACAACGTAATATGTATTTCGTTCAACCTTCATGGAAGTTTTGCTAACTCATACCTTATTGAGGTATAGGGCTAACTATTACAAGTCTAGTATTTATGACTGTAGGATTTATGCTAAATGAAGTGGACTAGTTACTGATGCACTATTGTTTCTTGGGTTCGAATAACTAGCTATTCTTTCAGCAAAATTTGAAGATTAATATCCAATCTCTCTTTACTTTGGTTAAGTTTGCTCATCGGATTGGTAGAATATTGTACCTAATGAATGTGAATTACCACTAGTTGGTGGTAAAGGACATCATGGTTGTGGGTCTGACTCCCTCAAATAATGGTTTCATTTATGACCTTGTTATATCCCTATGATAGATTACATATGTTGATAACACTAAATATGCATAGTTTTGGCTTCTTCTAGTTTTGGTGTGTATCTTAAGTACAATTGTACTTTAGAGTGAATCTTGAATGAGAAGAGCTTTGAATTTTGGAAGCTGACAAATCTTTTCTGTCTGTATCCTATTTGCTTGGCGCTTCTTATACGTGCATGGGTGCTAACCTCTTATTCGTATTTGATGCAACCTACAATGCAACCTCTTATTCTTATTGGATGCAAACGAGAAAATGTTAGAATCCTAGCTTTCTATTTTTTGACCTATAGCTGTTTGATTGTTGATCTAATGTATTTTGGAAGAAAATGCAAAATCTGCAACTTGACAAAGTATAGAAATTCTAGTTCCAAAGGTTGTTTTTGAATCTTGAATGAGATTCGATTGGCAACTGAGCTAGTGTATTATTGTCAAATTTTTGTAGTTTGTATCTTGTTTGACTGACGCTTCTTATATGTGTATGGGTGCTAACCTCTTATTATGATTTGATGCAACCTATAGTAGATCGTGTGTATATATATGTATGCTTACTTTTATATTTACCATTTTGTAATCGAATACCTAGTTTTATCTTGACTTAGGTTGATAAGGATGTATTTATGAGGAATTGACTATTATGACTAGTTATATTGGGTACTCCTTTGTTGCAAGTTTATAGCACAATGTGATATACTAGATATACTTTTAGTTGCAAGTCCGAGTAGCTATACTTGGGTACTCCTTGGTTGCTAGGTAGGGAAAAAATGAAAAATAGTGAATTTCTTGGGGGCAGATTTGACTTCTTTATAGGTTTGAAAAATTTCCATATTTTCCTTGATGGACATTGAAAAAAATGTTAGGTTCTTCTACGAGGTATCCTTGATTTGCTACCAAACATAGTGGTTTCTCACTACCTAAAATCAGGTAAAAATGCATACGTTTTAGAGACCATGAATTCATCTTGTGACATGGTAGGAAATTCATGATATGCATAGTTTTAGCTTCTAGTTTGGGTTAGCAACAAGGAAACAACCTTCTAAATGTATATGTAGTCTAACTTTTCTTTATAGGCAGGCAACAAGACTATGATAAGCCTTGATTTGCGGACTTTTAAAACCTATAACCTATTGAGGATATGGGTGAACCATGAAAGCATGCTAGGAAAAAAAGAGAGAAATTTTCAAACTTGATTACCATTTATGAGCAAAATAAAATTAGTACATATGGCTATTTGTGGCTCTTTATTAAATATGAAATTTAATTTTAGCATCTTAGTAGCTAGGCTAGTTTGATGCTTCTAGCTAGGGTCTTGGCATGGTTGGCTATGGAGATGAGGGCCCCACCAAATACAAAAGTTATAACTTTGGATTCAACATCTTGAGTATATTTATAACACACACACACACACACATAACATTTGTGTAGCACCCATACAATAATGGCATGCACACACAAAAACACATGCAAACATTATGTCATACATACATATGTATCATCTACCTTCAAGCATTCTAAACTCAAAGGTTTGGACAAAAGAACTATGCTATTTTTCGACAAGAATTGCGAGTGACGTGGGCTTGGACAAACATATATGTCTAGCTTTTTAATTGTTGTAAGACGTTTTTGTGGATATATATGACTAAAAAAGATGCAATGCAAAGAATACTTGAAAAATGTTGGAATCACAATATGCATGAAGAGGAAGTCATTGCCTCTTGATGGCTTATCATAAATAAAGTAGATTTCATACCTAGCACTTTAGATCACAAAAGATCTATAGTGCTTAGGATGTTAGTGAGTCTAGATGTTTTTTTAGCTTGACATGGATAACAAATGATTGACTCAATGACAAACATATTTAAAGCTAATTCGTTCATTGTTTTGTTTACATGGATGCAAGTGACAATTCTATTCTTTCTTAAACGTGCTTAGAGTAATTGATGTTTTACATTGAAGATGAAGAACACCATCTACTTTTGTAATTTCAAGTTCGTGATATATACAAAAATTGGGGTGCACCTTCCACTCTTACTTTGAAGTACAAAATTTTGAAATACAAAAGAAATTTTGTACTCACTATCTTGAGGTCGAGAATCATATGTCTTTTGAACATGTAAAAATGTTCTTTTGTGGATAAGTAATGTAATCAATACAAAACACACATACACACAAAGTAAACTTAAATTTCTTGAGTTAGCCGGGACAATGGCAACTGAGTACACTCTATCACGATCCGATGTGTATGTCCACTATCTCCACAAAGTCTTATAACTCCTACTGGAGTACAATGTTTGTTCTTATATAGGTATCGGGAGAAACTAAGTAACACTCACACTAAGGTTGTTATTAGAGATATCCACTAGCTTGACGTTCTGCTTTACTAACATAGTCATCATACTGGTGAGGTAGTGGGTCCATACACAATGGGCTTAGTACCTCATTGATTTTGGTGCTTGCAAAAGGGTGATACATGTGTGCACACGCGTGCACGCACGCACACACACACACACACACACACACACACACACACACACACACACACACACACATACAACTTTCCTCCCTTGGTGGTCATTTTCAACTTTCTATTATTTTATTCAAGGTGTGGAATAGACGATACATGCTCTATCAAGGGTTGTGTGGTTTCAATCAATTTTTTGCGCAATTCCAACCTTTGTTTCTCAACTTTGGATAAGAATAGGTCACCCATGTCTATTTTAATGTTTAGTTAGACTTTAGTTTAGCCACATAAGATTGCAATAAAGTGTCTAGCAGCTACAAGATTTATCTACCGATATAGATCGCTCATAGTTGGGAGTTTGTTTTGCTCCCTTAAGGAATTTTGTTGGGAATTTGTTTTGCTTCACTAAGGAAGTATCCCTCTCTTGGTGCTATTTCAATTGATCTTGACCTTGAGAAAGCTTTGTTGCCATAGTTGCTTGCTCACACTCTAATTTGGCTTTCAGTTTTTGTTTTGGCTGTCCAAAATTTCGTAAGGTCCTAGTGGATTTGTCAGCTGTATTGTTTGTTTGGTTTAACTCAGACAATTTCTCTTCATCGTTTTTTTTATTCATGGACTAAAGATTTTGTTACCACATGTATTAGCATAATTTACTAAATTTGTATCGATTGAGCTTGATAGAATATATATCATGTTCATTGGTGTCTTTCTTACTCTATTAGGATGTTTGGGACAATCCAAAATTCATAGCATGGTCCTATTTGTTGAGGTTGTTGCAGTGATGGTAGTGGATGCCCTTGTCTAGGTTGATATACCTTTGGTTTGTCATTCAAATTGGCTATAAACATCAAAGTGTTCTTGCTTGTTAGGTAGTGATCTCTCATTGGATGAGACACATGACTCTTTATTTGGCTTGGTATCTTTCAATAAAAGATCAAATTTTCTCCTGTATGAAATAGTCTCTTAAGCTACTCCATAAGCTTCATTAAATTCTTTGTAATATGTTGAAATTGGCACAAAGTGCTTGGATTTCTTGTGGTTTGATAGGGTAAGTGAATCTAATAGAAACTTTGTTGTCGTTAGGTAGTGGCAGTTGCTATCCTAGCACTGGTTGTGGCTTCTCACGTTCTAGTGTAACGTTGTTTTATCCCATTGGATATTTCGGTGGCGGTGGTGGTTGATCCATGGGTTGAGGATTGTATGGTCGCTCTCTAACATAGTTGCAATTGTAGTAGCACTCCTTCATCTCATGGTTCATCCACTTTTTTTTGATTGTGCAGCATTTTGGTTGTCATGGCATGCTTGCAACTACTGGTTTTGGTTGTAGATAGCATTGAGTGGTAGGATGATCACCTACACAAATGTCACACTTCTAGGTTTGAGGTTGTCTAACATTTTGTGCTTGTCTAAAGACCCGATTCATCTTTTTTGACTTCTTTGTCATTGATTTAGTTGACATAAGCTGCGTTTGCCTTCCGAGTTGTAGTTTCTGGTAGTGGAACTTTTAACATTGGTTCAGGCATGTGTTTCCTCTAAAATCTCGCCATAAGTTTTATAGGTGTTCACAAGGTACATTGCTTCTTTTGTTATTTCTCTAGAGAAAAAAAACCCTTCAAGTGAAGATTTTTTTAATAAAGTGTTTCATTTTTTCGACCTTCAACGAACAATACTACTAGTCCGTCTTGTTGGGGTACCTCTCTAAGTGGGCATCTCTTGAGATATTGTTTGAATTGTAGTGAAGCTTAGTTCACCTTTTTCTTGTTTTTTTGTTTTAGATCTACAAGACAATATTAATTATGTTTATCTCCCTTTTTGAAAACTCCATTGCAAACTTTGTTAAGAGATTTTTTATTGTGGTGAAAACTTCTCGATACAATGGTTGGAACCATGTCAAGACTGTTCCAAATCCTTTGTATTGGATATGGAAATCATACACTTGCTCCACTCTTAAGATTTGCTTAAATACATGTGCATGAGGATTCTTAGATTCACCATACTTCTTGCTCACACACTTGGCTACTTGTGATGCTCATTTGTTGTGGTTCCACCACATATGTGATCATTCTTGGGTCTCTCGCGAAGAAGTCTCTTCCTACTTCATGCACTCATGGACGAAATATTGGTGAAGTCCTCTCTAACATTCTTACTAGGTTTCTATCCACAAATTTAGTCCTCTTTGACCCCATTATAGCAATATATTATGTGGATTTCATGCCTGTCACGCCCCACTTATCAACTATGTAAGAGGAAAATACAATTTGATACTCGATTTCAATTTGTCATCATTGAAATATCTACCCCCATTGTAATAAACATGCACTACATCCTTGAATTGATCGGGTCTATCATCTACCATGATGTAATAACACTCCATCAAGTCTTTGTATATCTTGGCTCCCTGATCAATCAAATAGTATTGCAGTTGCATGAGTTTTATATTGGGTTTGGAGTTTTATATTGGGTTTGGCATTGGAATTTTCAATGACCTCGTCGTTGGTCTTAAAACTCACACGAATAGAACTCTCAGGCATGATGTGATAGGAATTTTTAGATGACGTACTCAACAAGCTTCCTTCTTGAATAGTCTCTAACAATTAAAAAGCATTGTTTTATGCTCTCTTTTGTGGATATGGTTCTAACTCTATTCCCTTGGATTGGATTCCTAGACTGATAAAGCCGTCCCGATCTTAGAAACATGAAAATTTTACCATGGGAGGACAATATAAAATCCCAACCCGTTATCCGATTTTCATGATTCTGGATACCTCCTCTTGGTTGTGTAAAGCTCAATGGCAATCCTTGAGTCTTCAACTTGAAATCCAAAAGTACTCAAACGTTTTTAACTTCTATGCTATGTACATTGTGAGTTTACTAGATTTTGTCGATTTATTGGTTCTAGGTTTTGAAACACTTTTGAGCTTTGTTAATACAGTTTTATTTATCAAAATTCAGATTGGAAATTATTAATGGGTTCTTTTTTCACTAGGGAATCTATGGTATAACTCTTATAGGAGGTGGTGAAAAATGATGGATCGTGCGATCCAACCTTGAGAAAGAGTTTGACTTGAAACTTTGCCAAGTAATTACCCCTGTATTATCTAGACATTGATGATACAATACTTTTGTCAAGTGACTACCCCTTGTATCTAGACATTGATGATACAATTCTTTTGCCAACCATGGATCATGATCCATGTTCCTCAACATTTGGTCTTGACCTCTGGCAGTTGACCACTCTCTATGTCTACCAATTATCTCTACAATCTTTTTCAATTTGAGTTTATTTTGATGGGCCAAACCCAAGCTTTTTGGTGTGTATTGTGGTTCTTGTTCTCTTTTCTAACCTTGAAACTTCTACTTGGTTTTTTATGTTTCAGCTACACTTCTTTGTGGTGGTTATGTGTGTAGTGAATATCTCTTTGGTCAAAAATCACTTCAGGGATGATGGGTCACAATCCATTATTCGTAGGACTTGAGTTTTGGATTTCACCACCGGTAGAGGAGGTCAATGGCATGTGTTTTCCAAAATCATTTCAGATTTGGATGTCAAAATCTCAGTATCCCCTTATATTTTGAATTGTTATGTCTAAATTCAAGGTCTTTTCCCAATTCCTTGGTTTTGATGTGCTTTTATGGAGTCTATTTTCATCCAAATGGTTAGTATTGGTACCAACAAGCGATAAATATTCAAGGTAAGCCCAACTGTTATTGTTGTTGATCTGAGATACATGGATCTAATCCATGCTTCTGCCAATTTGCAACCAAAATTTCCAGATATAAAGATATTATAAAGTTGACCTTTTGTAGCTTGGTTTCAATTTTCCCTGGTTCCTTACACTACTTTACAATTGTAAAATTTTATGGTCTTTTTTGCCCAAATATGGTTTTGGTCCAATTTTCCTATGACTTTTTATGGTCTACTTCACAAAATGAAAAAAACTTGAATAAAAACTTAATGGTGGTGGAATGCACAACACTCTGAAAGCAATGAGAAAATTGGCTATTGAAATGCTTTGTTTCAACCTTAATCACAAATACTCTTTGCTAGCAAATAATAGGCCTAGCCATTCCTCTACTTTTAAACGTTATCAAGTGAGAAAACCTCAATTTTTCACTATGTTAACAATGCAATGGAATGGATTTTCTCAGGAGTTTTGGATTAACGCAAGTATAGTCACAACGTCACTCGACCTTCATAGGACCAATATTAGCAGATTGCAATGATGGACGTCTATAACATAACTATTTGGCACTAACATAATCTCACGTTACAAGGTCACTCGACCTTCATAGGACCAATATTAGCGGATTGTAATGATGGACGTCTATAACATAACTATTTGGCACTAACATAATCTCATGTCAATACTGAAGGAAGCGATTGTAATGGGGCATGAAGATGTAAGGGTGTATGCCATACTGGCCGGGCGCTGGCCATTACTAACCCAAATAATTTTATAATACAAAGAGAATAAGGGACTATTGATACTTTATTAACTCAAAGATCCACCGCACCTCGTGTCTTACAGCACTGCTTTCTACACTTGCACTCGCATGCACACGCTCCACATTGCACCTCACAAGTGGTATCAGAGCTTCGGTTTTGCGCAGGTTTAGTGTGACGATTGAGTCGACGACTCCACAACGACAAGGGCATTGACGATAGTAGTTCAAGAGAAGCCCAAAATACAGATCTGAACTTAGGCATGTATATTCAGCTTGTATAGAGCTTGTGTACCAAGTCATTGTTGAATTTGGCAGAGAAATAGCAGGAACAAGAAGAGCTGCAACTCGTTTTCGCTGCTTTTGGCTCCCGAAACAACGTTTTTTTGCATATCTCCGCCATACGGAGTCGGATAGATATAATCCAGGAGTTTATCCTGGGGTTTTGGCACGTTTCAAGAACGCTGGTCATGTCAAAATTTTGAAATTCTTATCGCTGATTTTTTGCAGCAGTCTACAACAATCTCGACATATCGAAGTTTGACAGTTTGGTTCCTACATTGCAGAGCATGATGTGGTTTGCATTTTTGGCCATGTATGGCACACATAAGCATGCATCTTTACTGCATGTGGTTATACGCAAGATGCTGATATGGGCTTAAAAATTAACTCTGAAATTGTTAGTCAGGGGCTGTTGAGAAAGATTTCCATGCTTGGCAATGCCTTGGTTGATATGTATGCCAAACGTGCTACGGAAAAGCTGTAGGTTGTTTTCAGCAGACGCAAAGCAAGTATATCTCTCCAAATTCATTCAAGGCATGTGGCTTTGCGCAAGTGCTCGAGGAGCTTCGTGTCCTAAGTGTCGACTCTTAGAATGTGCTAATTGCATGATTTGCTCCACAAGGGCAGGGCCAGCAAGCTCTATTTTGTTTTCAACAGATGCGAAGCGAGGGCCTCTCTCCAGATGCAATCCCGTACACATGCATGAAGGCATGTAGCTCCACGCAAGAGGCTGATATGGGCAGAAAAAGTGCTTGGGGAGTTTCGTTTTCGGAATGTCGCCTCTTGAAATGGATTGATTACAGGTTGTGCAAAACAGATCGCAAGAAGGGTCTCTATCCAGACACAATCAACTACGCCTACACAGGAATCTAGAAGGCATGCGGGTCAGCAAATGCAATGACATACACAGCCATAGATATTAAAATTCACGATATGATCGCTAGTCAACGTTTGTTGGGAGTACAATTTCATGCTTGGTGGTGGTTTGATCGATATGTATACAAAATGTGGTGTTCTCACAATAGCACAAAATCTTCTTGAAGGGTATCCTCCCAGGGATGTCGTCTCTTGCAGCAGCGGGTTAAGTGCAGGAGATGTCCAACATCGTTGATACAAGCAAGTCCACTGGCGATAGACATTCAATCGCGCGGTGAGTAAACATTATTATTTTTTGATTTTTGACACTCAGAATGCAGTTAATGAACACACTGAAAATTGCACGCTGCCATGGGAATGGCACGTTCCCTCGTATTATAAAAATTGGGGAGGGCTGTGCAAAACCCCCCATGCAACGAGACTTGCATGTTTCCTTTTTTAAAAAAACATAAAAATGGAACAACAAACAATTAATAACATTGTATGATCATGAACATTGAGCTTGACAAAACTCTTAACACTAGAATGGTAACAGGACACTTTTATGTCCTTGGACACTTTTGTGTCCTGTTAAGTGACCATTTTTCTTGAATTATTTGAACAGTATGAAAATGAATTTTTAGGTGCTATATATCCACAAAGTTGCCTTATAAGCTGAAAAAAACTTAGCATTTTTTTTTGAGTATTGATCTCACCATTAACCTTACTCTTGCACAACATTTTTGAACCTAAACTGTGTGAAAAAACGGGTCCTGTTTTTGGCTTTTTTTCAATTTTTGGCAACTATACCACTCTAAACTTCATGTTTGTGAGGTTTAGATGGCTAGAGGTTAGGCCTTCATAGTTCTCAACATGTTTTGATGCTTGTAGGGAGAGCTAAGTGTTAACTTGAAAGTTATGACCAATTTACAAGAATTGCATAATCCTGTGTTTTTGCCAAAATTAGCACTTTTATGATTTTTTTGTTGGCTTTCTTGATATCCAAATTCAATTTTGATTGTGTAAGTGTAATGTATAACATAAAGCTAATCTTCCTTGAGCTTTGGGGGACCTAATATGCTATATAGCATAGTATATGATGATGGTTGAGTTTTTTGATTACTGAAGAATATGATTCATTTTAGAGTAGCAAGTATAACTTTCTCAATATTGCTAGTTTCCTAGGCCAATTGTGTGTATTTTGTAGGTAGTAACCATATCTAATCATAGACTACAAACTTGGCTAGATATTGAGTAGTTTCTATGGGTTTCTAGAGGTCACAATGCTAAACCCAATTTTTTCATGTTTGTTGTATTTAGCACTTTATCATTGCCCCCAAGGTTCCAATTGTAAGAGATCCATTATCCTTTTGACATGCTCCATGGCTCCTGTTGAATCCACAGGCCCAAAGGGAACTCAGAAAACATGTATATAGCATTTGTATTGAGCGTGACTATAGAAACTTTGATGATAGGTCCGTAGAATGGCAAAAATGCAACTTTTTTGTACCTATTTTTTTTGCCCAAAAAAAAAATGGTGAGGTAAAAGCAACCATATGTTTTGGTCACCAACCCATTGAAGTTAACGGGGCATTTTATCTCATGTCCTACAAAAATCTCCGCTCTTATTTATATGCAATCAACCGTAAGAAATTGCTGTTTTGGGCAAAATGCACTGGTTCATCAACTTTGGAGGCTTGTAGTGACCAAGGGATGAGAAAAATTACAAGTTTCTCATTTTTTCCATATGTAGTAGTTATTGAACTATAAGCTCATGAAAGGATTTTTCAACATGAGTGGATCTACTATGGTTTTGGAAATTTTTCCCAAAACCCTGAAAGGACACTTTTATGTCCTGTTAGGTTACCATTCTAGTGTTAACACTCCTTGTGGTTTTTGGCGAGGTATCCCTCTGAAGCACTACGATCGGTAACCAATTTATGCAGAGCTACATGACTAAACCATGACGATCAGTATCCCAAACAATCTCAGGTAAAAAAACCTAACACTCTTTCATGAAATCTCTCTCTCTCTTCTCTCTCTCTCTCTCTCTCTCTCTCTCTCTCTCTCCGAGTATCCAATTTTTTGTTCGATCTCAATTCGATGGAACATAGCTAACGAAGCAATCTACTTACCTTGATTATGTAAGAGCGATTTTGGAAACTCTAAAAGGAGAGGCAGTCCACGTGGATGGGTTTAATTGGACAGAGAAGTTGGAAAAGGAAAGGCATAAAAATAGAGTGAGAAAAGGCAGGGAAGTAATTTTTTTTTGTAAAATTTTGAAAATAAAGTGGGTGAAGGTGCATAAATAGAGTGAGAAAAGTAAGTGGTCGGGCTGCGTAATCATTGTTTGTGTGTGTTTAGAGAGAGAGAGAGAGAGAGAGAGAGAGAGAGAGAGAGAGAGAGAGAGAGTAGCTATTGCCGCAAACAACTGAGAGCACTTGCAGAGGAAGCACATGCCGAAGAGAGAGAGAGAGAGAGAGAGAGAGAGAGAGAGAGAGAGAGAGAGAGAGAGAGAGAGAGAGAGAGCAGCTATTGCCGCAAACAGCTGAGAGCACTTGCAGAGGAAGCACACAGGCCGAAGAGAGAGAGAGAGAGACCAGTTATTGCCGCAAACAGCTGAGAGCACTTGCAGAGGAAGCACAGGTAATTTTGTTTTTTTTTCTACTTTGCCATCATCTATTCTCTTTTCCTGGGCTCACTGCAGGTCGGAGAGAGAGAGAGAGAGAGAGAGAGAGAGAGAGAGAGAGAGAGAGAGAGAGAGAGAGAGAGAGAGAGAGAGAGAGAGAGAGAGAGAGAGAGAGAGAGAGAGAGAGAGAGAGAGAGCATCAGACATCTTCTCTACTTTCCTCGGGTCACTGTAAGTCGAAGAGAGAGAGAGGGAGATAGAGCTTAAAACTCTGCGCCGTCTTTAGCAGGTGCCAAACGGCAACCAAGGTCTGAGAGAAAGAGAGAGAGGCCATCTCTTTGCATCCGCTCAAAACACCCTAGAGATTTTTGGTTCTGCTCATGTGGCGCATATTCCGTAATCAATGCTCTCTAGGAGACAACATTACAGACAGGAATGTCCTCAAGCACTTTCTGTGCTCCCTAAAGTACACCAGATTTAGCCTACATATCGACCAAGGCATTGCGAAGCACGACAATTTTTTACAACCCGAGACTAACCATATCAGAGTGAATTTTGAAGCCCATATCGACATCCTGCATAGAGCCACATCCCTTCAAGATGCACACGTGGGTGATTTCATCCGGACAAAGGCCCTCACTTTGCATCGACCGAGCCTCCATTGGAAGATGAGGACTACTGTAGCACGATATGGGAGACGCCAAGTACGGCTATTTACAAAGGTGAGCATAAAGGAGTGGACCAGACCTTGGTGCGCAGTCCTCAGCTGCAACACACGCACACGCACACGCACACGCACACGCACACGCACACGCACACGCACACGCACACACACACACACACACACACACACACACACACACACACACACACACACACACACACACACACACACACACACACACACACACACACACACAGAATCAGCAAAAAAAAGTGCTCGATGAGCTCTCTGTCTGGAATGTTGTCTCTTGGATTGCTCCGATCACGGGATATGCCCAATAAAGGCAGGGCCAGGAAGCGTTGGGCTGTTTTCAGCAGATGCAAAGAGAGGGCAACTCTCCCAAATGCAATCACCTACGCTTGTATCTTCAAGGCATGTGGCATTATGCAGATGCTGATATGGGCAAAAGAAGTCACGATTATATTGTTAGCCGGAGGTTGTTGGAAAAAAACGAGGTACTTGGCACTGTCTTGGCATGTATACCAAATGTGGTGCACTTGAGAAAGCACAGAAAGTGCTTGAGGAGATTAATGTTCGAGGCGGCATCTCTTGGAATGCACTGACTGCTCCAGGATATGTACAAGAGGAGCAGGGCTAGGAAGCCGTGGACTGTTTTCAGCAGATGTGAAGCGAGAGATATCTCCATATGCAATCGTCTACGTGTATATCTTAAAGGCATGTGGCTCTATGAAAGATGTTGATATGGACACAGAAATTCACAGTGATATTGTTACTCAGATGCTATTGAAAAGAGATGTCATGCTGACACTCCCTTGGTCAATGTGTATGCCAAATGTGGTGCACTTGAGACAGCACAAATACTGCTCGAGGAGCTTTTTGTTCGGAACAACATCTCTTGGAATGAACTTATTGCGGGATACGCACAACAGAAGTCTGGCTAGAAAGCTCTAGGTTATTTTCAGCAAATGCATAGTGAGGGCCTTTGTCCAGATGCAATCACCTACACATGCATCTTGAAGGCATGTGGCTCTATGTAAGATGCTGATATGGCACAAAAATTCACAATTTCTTTGTTCGTCAAAGGCTTTTGAAAATAGAAGTCGTGGTTGGCACTCCCTTGGTCGATATGTATGTCAAATGTAGTACGCTTCAGAAAGCATACAAAAGTGCTTGAGTTGCTTCTTGTCTGGAATGTCGTCTCTTGGAGCGCACTGATTACGGGATATGCGCAACATGAGCAGGGACAAAAATCTCTAGACTTTTTTCAGGAGATGCAAAGTGAGTGTATCTCTCACCATTCAGTCAACTATAATTTTGTCTTGAAGGCATCTGAGATTATCAGTAAGAGAAGGACAAGACCATCACTCTTCTTCTCGTAGCTAGCTAACTCCTTTGCTAAACATTACCAGTGCTTCAATCACTTAGAGAATTTTGATAGCAGCTCATTTGGCTCTAACTTAGTGAATACCACGAACTTCGTGGAGATTCCCGTTGATACCACGTGTGGCTCTCTGCTACATGAGCTGTAGGTTTGCTCTTTTGTTTCCTCGTGTTGAATGTCGTTTAGGCCCAATGCTAGTGTAGGATGATCTGACAGACATGCGTATGCAACAAGTATGCTGTTATGACTCCAGTAAGGCCCTCCTTCCTTCTGCTTACTACTTGCTATCATGTCAACATATTTAAGGTTTTTGATTGCCTCGTTGACAGTACATATGGGGTGAAGTTGGTGAAGTCCCCTGCATCAAGCAATTGCAGATGCTGAAGCAGAAATTGATTTTCTTATTTTGGCTCTAGCTGAACATGGGATCGTTGTAAGGGTAAGAGGATTCTCCTGTACGATTATTCTGCAAATATGCTCTGCATTGGGATACCTGATTTTTATCTTAATACTTGAATGTGATGGAGGTGCTAGTATTTAGAATGAGAATTCTGTGGCTATGTTGCAAGGTGTGAATGTTTTAAAAGATCTAGAAACAACACAAGTTGCTCTTAGCTACTCTGTGTGTGCGCAATAAGAGTAATATTCAAAAGCTTCAAGAGAAGATATTGTGCCTCTATCAATAAGGCTATTACATGTCTCTTTACATAAAAGAAGCTTTTATGTTCATATTTGCACTCCTTTTCACATACATTGTAAATACCTGGCCATGGGACCATATGGTAATTGCTTTATTCTAAAATAGTGTGACCTTGAGAGCAACATCGCATTATTGGACAAACCAGAATTTGTTTAAATGTATCTTGTGAATCCTGCCGATCAAAAAAGAGGGTTGCGGGGTGTTTGGGCAAATATTGTGTCACTGGACAGGAAAACAGATATCAACTCATGGAAAGAGAGTGCCTTTGTCCTGATGAAATCACCTGCGAGTGCATATCTTGATTGCATCAAGCAAGGGCCTCTCTCTTGATGCAATCACATGCGTGTGCATCTTGAAGGCACATGGTTCTACGCAAGATGCTGATATGGGCATAAAAATTCACGTTGATATTGTTGGTAAAGGTTTGCTGAAAAAGATATCGTGCTTGGCAATGCCTTGGTTGACATGTTTGCTAAATGTCGTGCACTTCAGAGAACACCATAACTTCTCGAAAATATTCCTATCCAGAGTGTGGACTGATTGTGGGATTTACCCCAAAGGAGGCAGGCCAGAAAGCTCTACTTTGTTTTCAACATATTTGAAGTGATAGCTCTGGTCTGTTCTCAGCAGATTAGAATCGATGGCCTCTCTCATGATTGCAAGATTTTCTCCAAAAGGGCAGCGTAAGAAAGCTCTAGGCTGTTTTCAGCAGATGCGAAGCAAGGAATCTTGGAGAAAGATGTCATGCTTGGCCGTATTAATACATATATCAAATGGGGTGCCCCAAAGACTACGACTTTGTGTATGTTGCATGTGAGCCTACGGACGAACAATATAGAGAATTCAACATCAATCGACATGTTTGGAGAAGTTGCAGAATGGATGACGATGGTAGAATGTATACTGGTGGAAAGGTGGCGGAAGAATGTAAGGAAGGTCTACAAGCGGCTCCATCCAAGATTGTGCGTTGATCCACACGATCGATACCAAAGGTACACTTATATTCCTTATTTTGATTTCCTTTATGTGATCTCAAAAGTACTTAGATTAAATCATGTATACATTAAAACAATAAATTAACATCATTTTTATTCCCAAGGCAGTCACTTATCAAAAGACCCCTATATCACGTGCGTTCAAGAGGTAATTAATAATACCCCAATATACATACTATACTTACACTGTGAGCCTATTTAAAAAACCCCCACCCCTCTCTGTATGTATACATCTTTATACATTTTGGTCTTTTAATAATCCTCTCTGGTTAACTCATGTGATATCATACACATTCTAAAAAGTGACCGCCCCAAGTTTTTATTTAAAACATTGTAGATGAGGGTGACAAAGGCTGAAGAATTTTTGTGATGGCCAACTAAGGGACACGTTGACAATACGCCACGGCAAGGCAACGTGGAATGATACATGTCTTCATAGAACATTGGTAATGAGTTCTTCCTTGTAAAGCTGTATTATTTTTACAATAAGAAAGTCCTTCTAACATTTGAGGAGAATCATAAGTCCCCCTTTGACACTGAAGGGGATAAAAAGTGGCGGGGGAGGGGCACTCTCCCTACGGTATTATTATAAATGTAGAGAACGGTGCAACTCCACACCATACATATGTATGGTTTTTTCTTTTTTTATGGGCGCGAGCATCGTAAATGCACGAAATGCATTTCGTTTCGTCTTTATTATAATGTGAAAATGTTTACATTCATACATCTTTTCATGCAAAATCTCATTTGTGATGGGAGGTCATAGAGCTTTTGGCAAAATCTTCAAGGAGAGATGCTATGGAGCCATCATCACGAGCTATGCCACGCGGTAAAATCCACACCACTATCACTATTTTACTTCTTACCATATACATAGTGAAGTAATAAAGGCAAACTAGTTTTTTTAAAAAAAATTTGGGAGGGGATCTTAGTACTATTGATTATATTTTTTTGAGAGAAATCCAATTGCATGCAGTACCGATTTGAGAAAAGATATGAGGTGAGGAATCTTCCTAGATCCTTTCTCTCATCGTTGCTTTGTTGAGGTACGTAAATTTCCTTTTTTAACTCTATGTTTGCATGCGACTCTCTCTCTCTCTCTCTCTCTCTCTCTCACACACACACACACACACACACACACACACACACACACACACACACACACACACACACACACACACACACACACTAGATTAGGCTTCTTGTATAGCAGCAAGTAATCACTACCTCCATGCGAATTCAGTTGTCAATGATATACCACTTTTTGCAGAGGAGATTGTTCCTATAAGCGGCCTTTCTCCAAAGGGGATTGCGATGCAGTGCCTCTCTCTCTCTCTCTCTCTCTCTCTCTCTCTGCCTTTTTCCAGAGAAGTCACAAGGAGATTGCTCGTCAATAGGTGAAGGGAGCAACAAGATTGCATGCGGGAGGCGACAGGGTGAGTATCAAGGTTGCTTGAGCGATGGGAGAAGGAAGCAACAAGAAATTGCATGAGGAGGCTTCAAAGTCGACAAGAGGGGGTGAAGGATGAGGGAATCATTTAAAAGAATCTTTTAGCTAATAGATTATTTTTTAAGTAGAGCCGTAGGTTGTTGAGCTTCAAGCCCAATTGCATGTGGGAACATCTTTTATAGGCATGTAGATACATTTTGAACCTCCAATTCTAGCGGAGTGTGCATGTCCAAAGCAGTTATATATATTGTAAAATAAAAGGCTTTCACATAATACAATCTCATAGCATGTCCTTTTATTTTTTGGTGTCATGCTACTCTCTCTCTCTCTCTCTCTCTCTCTCTCTCTCTCTCTCCATCCATCTCATTCATGTTTCTGTGCACTTGCATGCCATGGTGATTCTCCCCCATTGGTATCGTCCCTAGACTCGCAGCCCTATCAGCTGGTATCAGAAACCACACGGACAAGCGAGGGCTCCAGACGCTGGTAGAGAAGCGTTCTAAAATGTTGCGTAGACAGGGCGTTTGGTGGGCGTTTTAAAAACGCTGCAAGAAACAAAGACGGGTACTTGATGGTAGCAATGGGTGGCAGCTCTACTGCATCTCAAAACACACACACATGGGTTGGACTGCATATTTGGTAAGAAAGTCAAGCAACCAAAAAAATCTAGCTTTGGCACAGTGGCCAAGACGATGGTGGTGATGGGATGAAACAAATATGTGAAGCCTACGAGCGTGCAGAAGATAAGAAGACAAGCACCTTGCGAGAGCTTGAGACGGCTAGGATGCTACATGAGGAGAGACTCGCGGAGGAAGATACCAAGCGTCACCAGATTTTCTTGGAGATTGCAAAGCTTATCTCTAAGAAGCCAGAGTAGTAAGTTCATGTATACCTAATCATAGTAAAATCTCTATTTTCTTTGAGCACTGCCACATTACATTGCAAAAGAAATGATATATAGACATGTTTACTTTTATGTAGGTGAGGTTTTGCAGCCGCATTCCATTGTGTCCGCACGTGAGCGTCCCTACTTGTTCTCAGGTATGTTATAACTTACTTCGTAGTTTGGATATTTGTTTGCTTGTCATTATTTTGCCTTTCCAAATCAATATGTTTGTTTCCAATCATAGGATGGAAGAGTGGGTACATCTCTTTGGGATGATGACATTATTGCGTGAAAGTACACAAGGACTAACTACTACATCACATGGTCAATGCTTTGAGGATTTGGAGGATAACAACTTCTTCATACTTATGTTTGCTTATGCATTGTTGTGTTGCAGGATGGCGGGGGACACTTGAGTCAGTGGCATGGTGTTTTGCACCAAGAGTATGGTGGTATTTTCCTCGCCAACACACATTCTTTCGCACTGTGCACAGTGTGCTTTGGTCTTCGGCTCGCTTGGCAAATCAAGATCCCTACTATTTTGCGTATCGCATGTTTCGCAGATCCTTTCATGTGCCTCTAAACATGATTAGTCCAATCTACCTACAAGCGGAGACAGATTTGTCAAAGAGCCCATTTCTCTAGAGGCCACGCTTTCTTGCGTCCTTTGGCAGCTCGCTCATGGACACTCCTCATGAAGCATGACAAATCTTTTTGGCTTGGGTGAGAGCACCATTTGCAAATATGTGGTGATCATTTGTCGCATTTTGAGCAATACTGACTTCTTTCATAGGGTCGACATTAGAGTGCCGCATGGAGACTGTCTTGAGCAGATAATGGCAGGATTTGAGGCTATCTCTAGTTTGCTGCATATTTCTGTGGCACTTGATGGGACTCACATCCGGCTACAAAGAAAGCCTGCAAGAGAGTTCTATCCAGCACAATACATAAAAAATAGGCATGATTTTTCGAGCATCCTCCTACAGGGTATTATGGACTCAAAAAAACTTTTTTGGAGTGCAGTGTGTAGGGCTGCAGGAGGGGTGCATGACTCCTCTCACTTCAAAGAATGCGGCTTGTATGGTCAGCTTAAACGGAGAGAAGCACTTGATCGGCCACTATTGCAAATTCAGGGGGAAACAATAGAGCCTTATTTGATTGCAGACTCAACCTACAAAGCGAGGACGTTCTTGGTAAAGCCATATCGAGTGAAGACAAGGCAATTTTTACGTGAAAAGCGAGAGTTTGATAGGAAACTCTGTAAGGGGAGAGTGAAGCTGGTGGAAAATGCCTTTGATCTCTTGAAGAATAGGTGGCGAATTTTAC
Source organism: Adiantum capillus-veneris (assembly GCF_014529385.1). Classification (NCBI taxonomy): domain Eukaryota; kingdom Viridiplantae; phylum Streptophyta; class Polypodiopsida; order Polypodiales; family Pteridaceae; genus Adiantum; species Adiantum capillus-veneris. The sequence continues at coordinate 47,235,580 of NC_140946.1, read as the reverse complement.
GAGATCTCAACGTCAATCTTGTTTTCACACCTTGCGTGATAGGAGCATGTTGTTTCCTACACAACTTTGTGCAGATCCAAGGCGAGGCGAAGCCTCAAGATCAAAGAGATCCGTATCCCAACTCCCAAGTGCTGCTTCACAATGATGGGAGTAATCCAGCTCACCGCGAGATGGCTTTGCGGATAAGGGCAGCCTTATTCCACCATAGTAGCTTGAGGGTTCAAAACGCATCAGGTCCAGGTGTAGAAGGTTGTGGATTCAGTGATTACTCTTATTTTTGAGATTGATTCTTTCTTTTGTTTCAACTAATGTCCGAATTATGTATTCATAAAGCTTATGTCTAATTTCATGAAGTTGTGTTTTGCAGGGATTGATGATGATTCAAAGTCCGAGGATTGAGTCACGTCCTGAGGGTTGCAATTTTTTTCATGTGTCTTGGTTTATGGGTACAGTGTTTTAATTATGATTCTTTAGCATTTTCGTTTATGGCTACAAATGAGCAGGAATGCCAAAGCTTTTGTATCGTTGTCAATGATCCTTTTTTGATGTACTTAGAACAACTTTATTGATGGCTATCAATCACTACTTTATATGGTTGTCGAACATTGAGATCATTGTTCATCATGCATTTTTTTCATGCATTTTGTACAATGTTATTATGCGCTTTTTGAACGGACGGTCACATGTGCGCACATGACGTGGCCGGATGGAGCAGGTTGTTTTTTTTTACCGAATGAAATCATGAACGTATGCATGTGCGTGAAATGGCAAAAAGTTTGCATCCATTTGCTGCACTTTTTCAGGAACGAATGGCTGAACAAACGGCCTCATGTGCGCTTTACATCTCTCTCTCTCTCTCTCTCTCTCTCTCTCTCTCTCTCTCTAACAAGAAGCAATGCAGCTTTGCCATAGCGAGGCTTGCCTCTCTTGTTTTCATGTTGCAGGTGCCTCTTTTCGGGTTCGTACTGATTTGATGTGGGGGAAGCTGGGGCAAGTGATTTTCATCCGAGAGCCCCAATGGAGAGGCCAGAACGCGCATGGCAAGGGCAGGAGATCTGCAAGCACCTCCAATCGGAAGCAAGGAGTGAAATGGGTGATGTAGTGTAGGCAGGCTAGGAGGTGAGGCAACGTAGCAAAACATGCATGAACAGGGGGATTCTAGATGGAATACTCTACAATGGCCAGCACAGAAGGTGCCAAGAACATGCGAGGAGGTGTGGGGGGGGAGATTTTTCATGGAGCCCTCTATAATGGGCATCACAGAGCCAAAGAGGTGTGGGAGAGCTTGACAATGCAGACGAGGTGTGGATTATAGAAGTTGTAATGGAGTGCAAGAGGAAGGGGGGTGAAGCGTGCAAGGCACAACGCTTGCAAAAGGGAGAAAGTAGAGAGAGAGTGAATCTTTTGAGATTCGTGTTAATAACTGGAGTGGACCGAGTAGGTAGTAGTACAATAGAGAAAGCCATTAGGTCTATGGGTTATATATAAAAGAATATGAATATCTTTATATAGAGACAAAAACACACACAAATGTATCGCTGATTTCTTTCCTCAAATATCAAAGATCCTCACTTAAATTATGAGAATCAATCCAATTCTTATCTAGAGTTGGTGTGTTCATATCTCAACTTCTTAAGGGCCAAGGCATCCTCTTGTTATCTTTTTTTTTTCTTTTTGAGAGAGAGTAGGAACTTGAAATTACAACTCACACACCCAACTCCGTGAGGTGGAGCATCCTAGCCGGATAAAGTTGACCAACCCATCATATGGATGAGGGGAATAGCCCCTTAGGGCTACATGTCACACGAGCCGTCAAGGGGGTTTGAACCCAAGACTTTAGACACAAGATGCTCTTGCTCTATAAATTGAGCTAGCACTCGTTGATATCCTCTTGTTATCTCTAGAAAGGACAAGCTCTTTTGACACGATTATGTCATCATAGGTGCATGATCTAAGTTTGTGACTAAGAGGAGTGCACTTGTATTAAGGTTGCTCGGTTTCAACTCTTAGAAGTGGGAAATTGAATGTAAAGAAAAATATTTTGTTTAGTGCTAATGTTCATCAAGCTATCGTGTAGCTATAATAAATAATAACCGGTTTCCCCTTCGTCCTTGCAAAGGTCAAAGTCGGTACAATGAGCATACATGAGGAGAATAGATCTCGTGGTAACCTCAACATCCTTGGCTTCTTTGTGGGGGGTGTTAATCTTTTCGAAAGGCCAAGCTAGCATGTAAGACAAAACCAAGGTACAACAAGAATCATGGTACATACCTCATGATAATACTGGAAAGAAAATATACTTCTATACTTCTATGCCAATATGTTGAGAGCATACTGGGTCTATTGCCAATATGTTGAGAGCATACTGGGTCTATTGCCAGTTTCATTAATTTATTTCCAACTTTGATTCGTTTCGAATCATGTATTCAAAAGCAAAAGGCACCCTCCATGTCACGGACCCCTCATCCCATGGAACCTGTGATCGCCATTCGCCATGGAGGCTCCTTGCTCCTCGCCACTCCCAATTCAATCCCCTGATTCTCTGCTCTCTTCCCTCGGCATCCCCTGGGATGAAGATGGCAATGCTACCTCTGCCTCAGCGTTCTTGATGAGAAACGGCATCTCTCTCTCTCTCTCTCTCTCTCTCTCTCTCTCTCTCTCCCCCCATTTCGTTCCTGCTCTCATGTATCTCGCTCTGCATATCAGCTCCTGCGCAGATTGCTTGGCCTTGCCCCCCTCATGCGAAAAACGCAATCGCCAGAAACTGCATCTCTACTGCCTTGGCTTCGACACACAGCATCCAGACCATCGCGGAAAATCATCCTTCATCGTGACACATGGGATCTCTCTCTCTCTCTCTCTCTCTCTCTCTCTCTCTCTCTCTCCCCCATGTGTCGCCTCTGTCTTTTTCGACCTCAAAGCCACCACAACATCTCAATAGATTTTTATCAAAAGAAACACGAAAAAGATTATAGCAACATACTACCTAACACGCTGTGGGAAATTCATTCATGGCGTGTATCATATCTCCATCCTATGTCTATGGGAGGTTCAAGAATACCCATCATTAATGTTCACACAAAATTGGACTTTACTGTTTGTTAATTCAGGCCGGGGTCTAAACTTACCATGAAGAAAATCGGTAAAATTTCACAACCATTAGAGTAGAAACCGGCAGATCCTTCAAACTTTGACCTAAAAATTGAAAGAGTTTTAATTGAAAGAGTTTTAAGTGTGCCCAATTTTTTTTTCTAGGGTTGGAAAAAAAGTTTTTTTGGTGAGCCTTGCCCGCCTAAATAGGATCGAATCCATTATGTATCCAAGACAAAAAGCAAAAAGAGACTACATAGTCATTGGATCTTGAAGTGTGTCTCACATGGACAACTAGACTCACTAGGCCATACTATAGAAAAATGGCAATGTATATTTTTAAGTGATGAAAAGTGCTCACATATTCTGCCGATCTTGGCACATCTACATTAGGGGGAGTTCGTAAGTATGTCCCTCTAATTTTTGGAGTAGGTGGAAGCGATGCGAATCTGTGGAGATGTTGGGGGAAAAGTTGAGAGAAAGAGAAGCATTTATTGATGTGGTGCAACGTGGCCAACGGACGTGTCGGGACCGTTGACATCTGGGAGGTGGTTCTAGGTTGTATTTCATGCGTGTGTCCTTGCGATTTTTTTGTCTGCGATGCTTTGGACCAACCAACGGGTGCTTACTGTAAGTTCTCTACGTTAGCTATTGCTGCTCCTACTTTGCTATGAGTGTGGTGGGTGCTCTCGACAAACCAGCGGGTGGTTACTGTAAGTTCTCTACGTTAGCTGTTGCTGCTCGTATTGTGTTGTGAGTGTGTTGGGTTCTATCCGTCTGTGTGTCATAGTGCGCCTAAAGTCTCAAGCTCGAGGCAGGGGGGAGGCAGAGCCGTCAACTGTTTCTAAGAAAAGAAAACGTGATGATATGCAGCCAGCAAAGGGTAGACCATCAAGAACAGCTAGTAAGATGATGGAGGTTAGCGTCACTATATCTATAGGGGGTGGGGATGTGGATGTAGGGTTGCTACAGCAGATGGAGCGATTCCTTCAAAATGAGACTGTAGCTGGGGTGTGTGCAGTTAAGAGGGGGGGTGTTCTTTTCCATTTGCATCTACAAATGGTGGTGCGACTCTGGGTGTCTTCACTAATTGCTGTCAACAAGAAAGTGAAAGAATACCTAGGATGGGACAAAGCATTGCTTGCGGGCGGCATGGTGTTGTGTCGCGGGCTCAAGCAACGCAAAATGCACTCTTTCGAGGGTATGATAGGGTATTGCTTGAAGGAGAGTGGTGAGCCGTATTTTAAAAAAAACCATGCATAATATAAGTGCTGATGATGTCAATAGAAGGATAGAATTGTATAGTTTATATGGTGCGGACGAGGACAAAAACAAGGTTTGTTTGACGCCGGGGAATATTTTTGATAGGGTGTTGATGTTTTGAAAGTATAGGTTGAGACATCTTGTGGGTAACGATTTCTTGTCAAATTTACATAGAATGGTTAAAAGTGGCAAGTATTATCCGTCTTCGTCATGAATAACTCCGCACCAAGGGCAAGGGATGGAGTTGGGCAAAATAAAGGCCCTTTGGAGGTGCATGGTGCATCTATCAACTGCTTCGTACCAAGATATCACTAATATCTTTGTCAACAGTGATACATATAGCATGACACACCCGCGGTCAGATTGGTTTCTATCGCGTTGGCAAGAAAGAGGAAGGTAAAACACGAGCTTCGTTGAGATAATGGTTGGCAAACACAACTGTCATTGATGCTTAGTGTGTTTGGCAGCCCGAATGTTCCTTGTGCTGATATTGCTGACGCGCATGTGCGAGATGCTAATAATGACAATATGGATCTATATGTGACAGATGCAGAAATAGGGGATGAATATATCCCGCTTGTCCATGAGATTGGTGTAACAACAGTTGCTTAGCGTAGCGATTCTGGTTGTTTGTACTCTCGTATTTGTTTGTTTTTTATTTGGAGAATGGAACTAACAGTATTGTGCTGATTCTATCAGGCATACAATGGACGACCAAAATCAAGATCAGTTTTACTGGCATCGGAGGAGACGCAAGGAGATGAGTCATTTACACAAGTGGAAGATGGACGAATTGAAAGGATTGAGGATGTGTTGGTGAACATTTTGAAGGAATTCTTGGTGACCAGACGAGGAGTCAGCCGTCGCTACGCTCTGAACTTCTTCAAGCGATTTCTAGCATCAAAATTGTGATCGACAATTATGACGTTAATATTGCTGATGTCCAAGTGACAAAGTTGGAAGAGCGCATTTTGTTGTTGCAGAAAGAAGTTGGTCTGTTGAAGACGGAGTTGAACTGCCTAAATGCAATAGCATGTAGGCTTTCGAATCTACTTGCAAGGATTGGTATTTGAAATATGGCTACACACAAACCAGTCACCTGCTGATGTACAGTGATGTCTGTCTTCATCTATGATCAATACTTAAAATATGTGTGTGCATAATCTGTTTTTCTTTGCTTGAAAATCATCACTTGATGATGTATAGTTATCTGTGTCATCATGTACGCTTTACTGTTGACGTAATGAAGCAATACTTCAGTTTTGTAGAACTCCAAAAGTCTGTGGTATGAAACTTTGTGTTCCTTGCAGTCCCTTTCTCATGCTGTTTCTGTGCATCATGTCTCATCACCTACTGATGTGCGATTACCTATTTCACCATGAACAAATGATGCTTGCAAAAATCTCTGCTGTCAAATTCTGTGTTCATTGCACTATGGTTGTCATGCTCTGTGCATCCATTGCAAACATCTCCGTTGCGTGGAGATGGGGAGAAACAAGCTGCGATCTCGACACGACTGACGCAAGTATGACGAGGTACGCCGACCAGACTTTTCTTTTCAAAGAGAAGTGCGAAGCGAATCTTTGCGATTAATTAATTAATGGCTGGTCGAAAAGACCCAATATGTTGCATATGATGTTACATTAGGGGGAGTTCGTAATATATTTAATGCAGGCAACTTTCAAAAGAATCAATGTTCTCTTTTTAGATCCTCTCTCTTCTCTACCTATTAGCAAAGGTAATATCCTTCGTGCAGCTTTTGTTGACTACACATGTAGGTAATTACTGATAATTGTGCTCGCGTGTGACCGTGATCAAGGCTCAATTATCTCTCATTCAATGCGTAGAAGGCTCAGTAGATTTAGTTACTCAAACGGATAACTGAGCCCTCGCATGACCACCACCTAGGTAGTAATTCTCGATTAAAGGTAGAAAATATGGGCTATAACATCGTATGACATCCTTTTTTTTCTTTTTGCCAAAACCCACAAAATCTGAGCAAAAAATAGATTAATGACAAAAAACTTACAAGGCTAGCCATGCTCCCATAGAGCCACAACTTCACATGACAGTAACATCCCATACAGCTCAGAAAACAAAACCATCCTATACATCAACCACCAATACATCCAAGATAGGGCCAGAACATGGAGGCCAACCGCAAACAAAGGGATACCTAGAAACATTAGAAGCACGGAGACCGCATTACTAGCCGAGAGGGCGGGGCCCTAGTCCCCATCACTAGAAGAGCCTCACAAGTTGCACCATATTGTCGCCTCTGCCACAAACAGATGATATGCCCAAAAAGTATCTTCGGCTACTCTCGATGTCGATGCCTAGAGAGGCCAAGCTAGCATGTAAGACAAAACCAAGGTACAACAAGAATCATGGTACATACCTCGTGATAATATTGGAAAGAAAATATACTTCTAATATATGTGGTCCGAATTCTGCAAGCAGCTCGAATTAGAGGGTATCTCATGAGATACCGACCAGAAAGTAAAGGAAAAAAAAACTGTGCGTGACAAAGCCGGCGTCGGGGGATATATGTTCGCTATGTGAGTCGGGCAGGTGCCGAGCCTCTAGCTGTGGGAGGTGTGAAAGAGAGAGAACAAGAACAACAGATGTAGCTGAATCTTGAAATCACCGTAATCATCAATTAATTGATTAACGCTTGAGTACAATTTAATCCTTAGCCAAGGCGGGCTGTTAACAACGCCGTCACTTGGAGCATCTGCTAACTAGGAGTTTAGGCTCCCGCTTTACAGAATTAACCGGGCCGTTAACGACACCGGACTTAAAAGAATGTTAATTCAATCTCTATATGATGACGGTTGTGGAAATGTCCTCCTGTCGCTTTATACTGTCTTTGAATTATCTGCTTCAATTGCCTTCAAGGGCGCTCTTAACCTTGTTTTCTCCTTGCCTTTTTAATCATGGTCGCTCATCTTATGCTCGATGAGAGAGAGACTTCATTTTTGCTTTGCCCTTCAATCTGTCTTTCTTGCCTTGGCTTGCTCCGATCTTGGTTGCTTGTTTTATCGACTTTGCTTGGAATCCCTTCTTCTTGCCTTTACCTGCTCAAGCCTCGAGGGATTGTCTTGCCCAAGCTCTCGTCTTCTTCTTCTTCGAACAACTCTTCTTTTTCTTCGTTGATGCTTGCTATCCTCCTTGCTCGTTGCCCTTCTCCATCTCCCTTTTCTTCTCAAGGGCAGAGAGAGAGAGAGAGAGAGAGAGAGAGAGAGAGAGAGAGAGAGAGTAAGAACTCTTCTCGGGTATATGATGGAGAGAGAGAGCTTTCTCCATGCTCCGAGCCCTCCTTGCCTTGGCTTCGTGCCTCTCCTCCTTCCTTTTGTCTTCAACAACCCGTCTTCATGCCCTACTCGTCTTGGTGCTCCTCACTTGCTCGCCTTGGTGCTCCCTTTTGTTCCTCTCCTCCAACTCTTGCCCTCGTTGGCTTTTCCTTCTCTTCTTTAACTTCCCCTACCCGCATGCAAGAGGCCCCAAGCTATTAATAGCTTGCGCCCCCCTTAACAGTAGTGCCGCCGCTACTGACGTGGCATGGGAACCGCTGTGATGACGTGGCAGAGCCGGGGTTCGACCAACTTGAAATTCGCCGAGACAGGCTCCGAAAGTGGTCGCCCTGGGCTGCCGAGGAATTTTCGCTTCACATGCGTGCTCGTCTGAGCCTTCTGCTGGCGGGCGCGAGCTCCCCTTTGCCCCACTGCGCTGCTGCCCGTTTTTCTCCACGCCATGGCTTTCTTTCTTTTGCTTTGGTTCACACCCCTATTAAGTTAGGGTGGCCATTTAGTGAGCCTTTGGACGTGCGGCCACCAACCATACCCACTTGGGCGGCCCTAGGGTGGCATGCATAGCTTTTGGGCTCCTGGGTTGGCTTGGGCGGCTTTACTTAGTGGCCTAGCTTGGGCGGTCGGCCTTCGAGCTCCACATTAGGCATACATATTGGCCAAGGTATCACCAAGCTTATCCATTGGGCGGCCACTTGGGTTTAATTTGGGTGGCCCTTGGCCCTTGTTGGGTACCACATTTAGCATACATGCCGATCGAGGTATTGCCAAGCACAACAACTTTCTCCAGTAGCCCTCGATTAACAATATCATCGTGAATTTTGATGCCCTTAAAATGTTCTTGAATAGTGCCACAAGCGTGCTAGCTAGATGCAAGTATAAGTGATTGCATTTGAACAATGACCCTCGATTTGTATCTGCTTAAGCCATAGCCGTGTTGGGCATTTCCTGCTATCAGCAACCTCCAATAAATAATATTCTTGTCAGGCACAACATATCAACCAAAGTTTTGCTGCATGACATTCCAAAACTCGGTCAAAGTAAAAAAAATCCCAGATGGCACACCGACTGAGCGGATCAAACTGGTATGGAGCCGGCCCCCGGTGAATCTTTAAAGGTTAATATCTTGGCAACCGGAACTCCGATCACTGATCTGAAAATACTGACGTGCCCCACAAAGTGAGCACTTCATGCCCGTGCATTCATTTCAATTCTGTGAACTCAGCTGCAGTTGCCCAATCCGGTACAAATCTGTAATCGACTTAAACTTCAAAGTGCCATAACTTCTTCACCGTGACTCCAATCGACGAGCCGTAAAGACAGGCCGGTAGAGCACTTCAAGCAGTACAGTTCTAGATCATAATCTCTCATCTGTGGTCACTTCAAGAATACTCATTTTTGGCATCATTGAGGCATCTATTGGTCCTTATAAGCCGCATCTGGCATACATTAATCATTAAGCTTGGCCTGTTATCAAGCGCTGATCACTGCTCACTTAATGTGTAGGCTTCAAAGAAGCTTAGCTTGCATTTCTTTGCTCTTTTTCTCTACATGGCAGCGGAGCTGCACGACACTGGTGGGGACAGAGCCGCGTGTCAGCACCTGCTTGAAATATGGAGATTTTTTTTGTAGGTACGTAGCCGCTGAAGTTTGTCCATTTTGTGGACTCGGGCGAGAGGCGGACGTGGCAGTCGAGCCGGAGCACGCCTATGGAGTTGTGCTCTCTGTTGACCTGCACCGAGGTGCCCTGCACAGCGTGTGTTGTCTCTCTCTCTCTCTCTCTCTCTCTCTCTCTCTCTCTCTCTCTCTCAACTTGCAACGCAGAGGCAATTCCGCAGGCGACTGACCAGGGCACGCAGCTTATGGAGCGGCATCTCTCGCTGTGAAGGGACAGGGAGGTAGGGAGGTCGGGCATAGGCACGATGCGAGGAAAGGTGGGATGATATGAGGTGAGACAGAGAGCCAAGTCTCCTGCTCTCTCATGGGGTGATATTTTTTACGCTGAGAAATGAGCTGCATGGTCGTCAGAGTGCTTTTTTTGGTCATGGTTCGCTTTCCACTGGCTCGCTTTCGGCACTGCGCGAGTGTGGGAGGCCATCAACAATGTGGAGCACGCTTCATTCTCTCTTCATTCATTGAGTGAAAAGCTCATTCGAGACGCAGGTGGACTTGCTGGAGAAGGCTCGTGAGCGGTGCGTCATGGACACACAACTTTCGGCGCTGCGTGTTGTGAGAGAGAGAGAGAGAGAGAGAGAGAGAGAGAGAGAGAGAGAGAGAGAGAGAGAGGGAGGCTGCCATGGGACTTGGCACCTGGACGCAGATATGGACTCGGAAACTGGGGCGAAAGTCGCAATCTTAATTTTGAAAGAGTGGCAGAATGAATCTCCAGCTTTAATTAATTAATGTTTGCATCGTAGACCCGGTAAGTATCCTCATTGCCCAATGTGATCCCATTATTTAACAATCTACTTAACTCGCTGTGGGAAATATATTCATGGCATGTATCATATCTCCATCCTATGTCTATGGGAGGTTCAAGAATACCCATCATTAATGTTCACACAAAATCGGACTTTAGTGTTAATTCGGGCCGAGGTCTAAGCTTACCATGAAGAAAACCGGCAAAATTTTACAACCATTAATGTAGAAACCGGCAAATCCTTCAAACTGTGACCTAAAAATTGACGTTTTAAGTGTGCCCATTTTTTCTAGGGTTGGAAAAAAGGTTTTTGGTGAGCCTTGCCCATGTGCCATCATGCGAGAAGGGGCCAAATAGGATCCAATCCGTTGTATCCAAGACAAAAAGCAAAAAGAGACTACATAGTCGTTCGATCTTAAAGTCGTGTCTCACATGGACAACTAGACTCTAGCATACATGTCTCCATGTGTGCTAGAATCTAATGTAATTTTAAAGATAACACATAATAATAAGGCCAAGTATGTTGTCCCAATCTTGGCAGCACGACAGATTAATTGGAATCTATGGAGATGCTCCCAAAAGTTTAAGGCAAAAAGCCGGCACGTGGAGAGAGAGAGAGACATGCCAGGCATTGCAAGCTATGAGCTGGAACGTGGAGAGCAAAAAGAGAGAGAGAGAGAGAGAGAGAGAGAGAGAGAGAGAGAGAGAGAGAGAGAGAGAGATCTGATGGCGAGGCTCGTGAGCAGCATAGACACACATAGTCGTGCACACAAGAGGAGAGAGAGATCGGCTGCATATGGATCAGGACCAGTAGCGCGGAGAGTCAAGGACTCGTATTGTAGCTGTGTAGGTACTGCGAGGAGCCAGTAGGGAGGAGGCTCTTCGTCGTGAGCAAGGAGGCCGGTGGAGTTACCTTGTCATGCACAAAAAGCGGCGAGAGGCAAGGAGAAGCGAGTGCAATGGCCGACTAGGAGGAAGAGAGCTCGGGGGGAGCAGGCGGAGGGTTGAGGACTCCATGCCGGCGCGTTTTGTGGGGTAGGGTGGCAGTATGTGGACAGTGTGTGTGTGTCCCCTTCAAGTAGATGCAGTACCCACATGTAGCGCAGACCAGCGGAGGGGTTGTGGCGGTACCACAGAGAGGGGCGCCTGCAGGAGGGCGAGACGGGCCGCACGGAACCGGGGACGCAACAGCTCCCTTCCAGGCCACCTCGCGCGTGCGTCGCATCCAAGTCAGGCGTTTGATTTGAAAGTTAAGCTGCGAACGAATCTCTGGAAAAAATTAATTAATGAAACGAGGCTACACCCAGTATGTAGTGGTGCATCCATCATTCTTTTCCAGAGATTCGAACGTTCAAACGTTTTTTCCATTTCTTTCTTAAGGAATGAAGAAAGATGCTTTCTTGAATGGACGTGGAAAAGGGAAGGCAGGGGGACGGCAAAAGATTTTTTTTCCTTTCGTCTTTCTAGGTGTTTGGTGCGCGTAACAGAGGGAGACGAGGACTCGAGGACCACCAGATGCAGGCTATGAATAGTGCGAATCGCTCTCTCTCTCTCTCTCTCTCTCTCTCTCTTTCTCTTTGTGTCTCTGTGTGTTTTGGAGGCAGGGCAGTAACTGTCCCTTTCTCACTCTCTGCCCCTCTCTTTCACGACCTGGGCCTTGCATGGCATCGTGAGGGAGCGCATTTCGTGGGTGGAGAGAGAGTTTTTCTCTGTGGGAACACCATGGCAGAGAGAGAGAGAGAGAGAGAGAGAGAGAGAGAGAGAGAGAGAGAGAGAGAGAGAGAGAGAGAGAGAGAGAGAGAGAGAGAGAGAGAGAGAGAGAGAGAGAGAGAGAGATTTTCTGCACCATGAGGATCCATAGAGATAGGAGATCTTCGTGCCTCAAATGTGGGTCATCATGTGTGCGCAGACAGAGCGATTTTTTTTGCAACAAGGGAGGCCGCACTGTGTGGCCTTTTCCTGCATGCTGTGACACTGCAGTCTCTCGCTATCACATTACTGAGAGCAACATAAAGGAATGGGAAGAGTTTGCTATTTTGAACAAGATGGTAAGCTATGTGGTGTTCATCAGTACGTGTTCAGAGCATCCGGTGGGTAGTACTGAATAGATTGGGACTGGGAGGGATCGTAGAGGCGGACGACATGAAAGGGGGGGAAGGGATGAAGGAGGTTGGGCGGTGTGCAGGAATACGCTGGCAGGAATGCGCGCTATCGAGTTTTCCTTCAGCTTGGAAGATTCCAAATGGAATCGAATCAACAAAATTAATCAGTTTTGGCGAGAAAGACCCAGTATGTCTAGTAAGGCCATACTATAGAAAAATGGCAATGTATATTTTTAAGTGATGAAAAGTGCTCACATATTCTGCCGACCTTGGCACAGTTGCATTAGGGGGAGTTTGTAATACATTTAATGCAGGCAACTTTCAAAAGAATCAATGTTCTCTTTTTAGATCCTCTCTCTTCTCTACTTACTAGCAAAGGTAATATCCTCCGTGCAGCTTTTGTTGACTACCACATGTAGGTAATCACTGATAATTGTGCTCGCGTGTGACCGTGACCAAGGCTCAATTATCGCTCATTCAATGCATAGGAGGCTCAGTAGATTTAGTTACCCAAATGGATAATTGAGCCCTCGCGTGACCACCACCTATGTACTAATTCTCGATTGAAGGTAGAAAATATGGGCTATAACATCGAATGACATCCTTTTTTTTTTTGGACAAACCCACAAAATATGAGAGGAAAATAGATTAATGACAAAAAACTTACAAGGCTAGCCATGCTCCCATCGAGCCACATCTTCACGTGACAGTAACATCCCATACCAACTCAAAAAACAAAACCATCCTATACATCAACCACTAATACATGCAAGATTGGGCCAGAACATGGAGGCCAACCCCATACAAAGAATCACCTAGAAACATTAGAAGCACGGAACACCGCATTACTAGCCGAGAGGGTGGGGCCCTAGTCCCCATCACTAGAAGAGCCTCACGGGTTCCACCATATTTTCGCCTCTACCACAAACAGATGATATGCCCAAAGACTCGTATCTTTGAATACTGTCGATGTCAATCCCTAGAGAAATGAAGCAGGACCTCAAAAAGGAGTAGAAGTAAGAGTTGAACCATAGATAATCAGCCCAACAACACCACCAAACTCTGACCCAACAAAGGGGGTGATGCTAAGGCTCCCACAATGGAGCTCAGCACTATCACCACCAATCTGCACCTCCTTCAACAACCCCCCAACACACTAGCCTGTAAACAGTCCACTCCATTGGCACCAACTGAATGAGACCTAAACCAACATAAGTCCCGAATCTTGACCGCAAACAGGCTGGGCCCGCAGGAGTCTCTCCATGCATGGAGAGGGGGCCACCGCCAAGCCTCTGATCCAAAAAAAAAAAGAGAATTGCGAATGAGGTGGAGCCACCGAACTAAAGCAAAAAGCAATTTGGTCTCCCTCCCCAGGAGAATCCCCTGCCCTCACGATCATTGTCTGACTCTATTCGGCAGTCGAGAAAGGTGCGCAACACATCGTCTTTCCTATGCCTGTCAAAAGCCCAACCCTTGGACGCAGTCGCCTCGCGCGCATAGGCCAAGGCTGTCGAGACAGAGCTAGGGTTTCCTCGCTTCACATACATCTTATAACGTAGATTGTCTACTTTGTTTTGCCTTGGCAAAAAAAATGGTACTCGATACGACTATAAGGTGCTGATCACGTGAGGCTTAGGTATCCGTTATTTGAAATGATAACTATGCCTTGTGCATGGTCACACACAGTTACTAAGGATGCTTAGTTCTACTATGCATGCCATTTCCCAACTATGCCAAAATCGGCATAGTTGCAAAACACAACCCAAAGAAAATCATAAAAAATGAGGAATGATTGTAGCTTACGCATTGACAGCTTTGCAGGTGGCTTTAGAATGTTGGCTTTATCCGGCTAGCAGGTTGTAATGTCACTCACTCTCTCTCTTTCTCCTTCCCCCGCATGTCTACAAACTGGCTATTGACAGTCAGTAGTGCCCACAAAATCTACCACTGCAAGTGTTGCGGATTACTTTTGCTTGTGCGACAACAATGGACTTCAGATCAAAGCCTTTATTAACGATAAACCCTTAGTAGGCATAATTATCCGCAACAGATAACTATGCCTCGTGTGACCATGCCCTAACATACATCATAAAGAGATAAAGGTGTTCAGCAAGGAAATTGCCACATGGGAGGCAAGAAAATTTGATTGGTATGAGGAAAATTTTCATTTGAAGGAAGTTTAGTCTTTAGATGAATGTACTGTCATATTTATTGAAGCTTGTAGGGTGCACACTTAGGGTCTCTTTCTTTGAAGTTTGTTGCAAGTGGGCTGAGGAGTCAAGTGGAAGCTTATAAAAAATGTTGTGCGCTCTCTCTCTCTCTCTCTCTCTCTCTCTCTCTCTCTCTATTCCCGCATTGACACAAACTCATTGCTCAATGTAAGTCTCACTTTTGTTTCATAGAGGGGTTTCCCTTATAGTTTTTTGAGAGAGCACTAAGTCTAAAATGAGTCAGAGGTTGTACGTTGTAGTCTCGTAGCAGTACTATATTGAGAGGATGTATGGCAGGCTATGCTTGATGTTATTATCTCAATGCAATCACAAATGCTCGCATCTGGAAGGCATTGACATTATGCAAGTTTTTTTTTTCCTATAAAAGGCGATAGGAGGATTGTATTAGAAAAGAAACAACATTACATGTATCTGGGGTGATGGGGATAGGCTAAAACCTGTTTTTCCTAGGAGGATTACAATGGCCATTCGATACCAAATTTTACAGCAATTATCCAAGGGGGATTACAATGGTCATTAGATACCAAATATTATAGCAGTCTTCCAAAAATTATAGCACCAGTATTCCATTAACCCTTTGCAATCACCACCGGCTACTACTCGGCTAGGAACGAAGGACATCCTGGAGGTGGGCGATTAGGCAAAGGCCGTTGAAGTGCTGCCTTCTAAGTTTCTCCTCTTCAGACCTGCAGTCGTCAATCATTCGTTGGAGGTGGGTGTACGAGCCATCAAGTAGAACTTCCTGCTGTTTGTTCATGTTTGCATTGTTATAGAAGCCCATGCAGTCGGTAAGGACTTTCTAATTGGCCTCGCAGATCTTGCATCGATCAAGCTTGAGCTGGTTTACCTGCAAGGAAAAGTGGGAAAATAATATTCTCAGACTTTTAGTTTGGTAAGCATTGTTAAAAATACTTTCATTCCTTTCACACCATATGATCCAGAAGAACTCTCCTCGGATCCTGTTCCAAACAACTGAGAAAATTGCAATTGAATCACCAAGTAGAAATTGTTTCCAGTTGGGGGTGAAGTCCAATGCACTAATTAAAGGGGACAGTATAGTAGAATTAGAGGGGCAGCTCATGAAAAGATGCGGGATGTCCTCTTCTGTTTGATGGCACCTGCTACAAGCTCTAGTGCCCAGTCCTAGAGACCTCATTCTGTACCTTGTCCAGACAGCCTTGTGAAGGATTATCCAGAGAAGAACAGAGTGTTTAGCGGGAGTTCCCTTATTCCAAATGGCTCGGAACTTGAAAAGCCACTATTTCGTTGTTAGAGTTACATTCCACTTTTTGTTGAAAGTGATGTGCATGGGTACCTGGAGCTTAGGTGGCAGATTGGGGGGATTATGCAGTGAGCTGCCATTTTCTCAGTAGATAGCCTTAGGAGAGGGATCATGAAAGGTAGACAGGGACCATTCCAGTTCCTTCGGGAAGTAAGACTTCCTTAAATCTATAAGGGTTAGTTCCCACGGTTGGAGTTTGGTACCTTATGAGGAGTTCAGAGTGAGTGAGCCATCTGGAATTAGCTGAGTTCCACAGGTCCTGCCAACCCGTTCTTCCTTTGTTGTGAATACATCTAGCTGTCCGAGTCTGACACTGGGAGGGTGGGGGTATAGGGGGGAAAGTCCACCATAACGATTCTTGGGCTCTGAGGTGGAGGTTGTACTTTGAATCCCAATTAATCCATAGTAGGTCTCTATATCTATTCCAGGCTTTCCAAAGTGATTTAAGGAGATCAGGCCCACTTGCTGTTGACTCAAGTGGTCCAAAGGAAATGGTGGTCCATGGGGTATTGGTTACCCCTTGCACTCCTTTTAATTGGAACTTACCCAGGTTGCAAAACAGAAGGGAGGCCCATTCTTCCTCTGGTTGGTCTAGGGCTTTGAGGGTGAGCTTAACAATCAGCTTTTCAGCCCCAGTTGTTAATGTTTGTGAGCCCTAGTCCCCCTTGTTCTTTGGGGAGAAAAAAAATTCCCACTTGACTTTTTCTATCCCTTTCTTGAGAGGGTCTCCTGTCCATAGAAAATTCTTGCAGATCCTATTGATGTCCTTTAGGTGTTCATCAGGAGGTCTTCAACATGAGAGGGAGTATAATACATAACACGAGATGAAATGTTTGATAACTAGCACCCTTCCTACTAGGTTGGCTTAGAAGCCAAGCCATCCGTTTATTATAGATAAGAACTTTTCCAGGAACCATTTCCATCTCTGCGTCATAGTGACTTTGAAGCCAAATGGTATGCCTAGAAGGCTGAACATGACACCATCTTGCAGGATAGCAACATCCCTGATCTGAGATCCATCTAGGGAGGGGGGAGTGTGAAGCTCTGATACTTGTTTTAGTGTGATTGATTGTAGATCCTGATGCTGTGTAGAAAATCCTTAGGCATTCCCAAAACTGGCTAAGGGATTGATCATCGTTGTGCAGCAAACCATTGGTGTCGTCTGCAAATTGAGAGAGACATTGTTGTCTACCATTTGGCAAAGAGATCACTTTTATAACTCCTTCGGAAATTTTGGCTTTGACCAGCCAGTTAAGAGAGTCAGCATCTGTGGAAAATAATAAGGGGGCCAAAGGGCAGCCTTGCCTGACGAACCGATTAAGTGGGAAGGGGTCAGAAAGGGATCAGCTCGTGCTTTAGCATTCCCCAACAGGGTTTGAACAAATTTACCACCTTGGGGCCAAACCCAATCATTACTAGACAGTCAAGTAGAAAAGACCATTCCAACTTGTCATCATAAGCCTTATCGAAATCCACCTTGACAAAAACAAAGTCCTGCCCAAACTCCTCAGCATATTCAATCCCTTTCCACATTGCAATGACTGCTTCCATTATTCTTCTGCCTTTGATGAAGCACTTTTGTTCTAAGGACAACTATTCTGTGAGTCTTGGCAATATCCTCAGTGAAATTGCTTTGGCAAAGATTTTGTAGGCCTACTTAAGCACAGTTACGGGTCTCCAGTTGGATAACTCTTCCTTGGGACCTTTTTTATGCAGAAGTTTGATGACCCCGGTGTTCATTTGGACGGGGAGAGTGCCCTAATTGATTGATTCTTCCCTGACCAGAATGGGGGCAATCACATCCTTGAAGGTTTGCTAAAATTCTACGGGGAGCCCATCTAGCCCAGGGGTTTTCTTTGGTTTGAGGGAGTCAATAGCCCATTTAATTTCCCATATAGAGAGGTCAGAGTCAAGCTGGGAGGCCACTTGGGGTGGGATAATCTTGTTCTTGCAGCTCTTGATGGTCTCTATAGCAGAGGAGATAGCCTCTTCGGGCTTTTCGGGGGGGCTGAACAGGTCAGAGAAGTGGTTCCTGGCAATTTCTAGGTTTTCCTTCTCTGAGGTTGCTTTACCTTTGGGGCCTACCAGGAGAGGAATGGCTTCCCTCTGGTGATTTCTTCTGAGGTCTGAACATCTCCTTAGTAGGTTTGTCCACTTTCCCTGCCCACCACTCCCTAAAGAATTCTGCAGTGTGCTGCATGGCAAGGTCCTCTTCCACACGAAGCTGATGGCGTAGTGTGGAGATTTTATCCTGGGTGTGAATGTCCTCTCTATTGGAGGATTCGAGCTTGATGAAGTCATTATAGATGTTGTCTTTCCTTCTTCTCCTAATCTCCATGATTTTTTTCCTGTATCTTATAAGGGTCTTTTGGGTGTTGGAGATCGCCGCCGCCCAGGCTTTGGCTAGGGTGAAGCCTTTTGAAAACTCTTTAACCCAGACAGCGTTAACACATTCTTGTACTCTCCCTAGTTTAAAGAGGGAGGTGTCTGTGTGGAACCAGTGCTTTCGTATTTTGTTACACTTGTCGTCCAGGGTGATGACTAACGGATAATGGTAAGACGCACACGAGGTTAAGTTCCTAGGCTTGAGTTTAATCCGATTAAAATTCCTAGCCAGAGGGACACTAATGTAGCATCTGTACAGCCTTGCTTTTCTAGCGTTTTCCCCTTTTGAATAATTTTGTCATGTAAAATCCGCAGGTGTACCTGCATCCCATAGTTCTAGATTGGATTTGAGGAGCTCCCAATCTTTTTGTTCTGTGGGCTACTACGTTTGCCCCTTCTACTGATATCTCTCTTCTGTGGCTTCTACCATGTTGAAGTCCCCAAAGAGGATGACTTGCCCTCGTAGGCGGCTGAGGTGGCTCCAACGTTGAGTTCTGTCTTTGACAGATCCACCTGCATACACTGAGACCAGAAGGCAGTGGTGAAGGGCCTCGATAGCCACGGTCACCCAATAACCTCCTATTGAGGAGAGTTGAGGATTAACCTTCCAATCTTTAGGGATCCCTAGGGCAGTGCTACCAAAGCCTATAGTGTGGGTTGAACAGTACCAACGGTGCTATTTAGAAATAACTAGGAGCCTCTCGTTGAGTGCTGCCCCCGTTGTCTTGATCTCTTGGAGGCCTATGACCTCTACTCAGTAGCTGCCTAGCCATGCCTTGATTATTTTGGATTTGTTAGGGTCAGACAACCCTTTTATGTTCCAAGATAGAGCTTTCATCTATTATTACGATGATCTTTGCGATTTTTGCTATGGGTCTGCGGTGATGCCTTCATCACTGAGTTGTGCATTCTCTTGTTATCCTTGTGCACCTCCATGGGGTAGGGGAATTTCTTAGAGGTCCCCTTTTGTTTGGGGAAAACATTTTCTTTGTTGCGAGGGATGGGAGAGGCTTTATTGAGATCAATAATAGTTTCTTTGTCTGCCTTATTTACCTATGTCTCTAACCGAGACTTTTAGTCCTCCTCCTCACCCGAGTCCTGACCGATTGAATTAGCAACCTCAGAGTCTTCCCACTCAGGTAGTGAAGCCAGAATCATAAATCTATTTCTCTCGTTGGATTGTTTCTCCGTAAGAGGAGTGTCCGCCTAAGCCTGTTTGGAGGGGGGGGGGGGGGGGGGGGTCATCTCCCCGAGGGGGCAACAGAGGCAATGAAGAGATGGTGCTGTGTAGACCTTGCGCCATCTCTTAGGGTTTCATGTCACTCTTCATAACAAAAGCTAATGCAAGAATATTACGTGGGATGCTAGAAAGGGATTCTTGAAAAAAGATATCATTCTTTGTCATGTTTTGTCGTGCCCCGACCAACATGTATCTATACTAATAGATAATGGGGGAGCGAATTCCGGCTCCCCCCCTTGACATGTGGTGCAATTTGCTTGATCCGGCCAGTGGCGCCTGCAAACCCGGCAACACAGGGAGGTAGACTCACTGACTGTGTAGAGAGAGAGAGAGAGAGAGAGAGAGAGAGAGAGAGAGAGAGAGAGAGAGAGAGAGAGAGAGAGAGAGAGAGAGAGAGAGAGAGAGAGAGAGAGAGAGAGAGAGAGAGAGAGAGAGACGTAAAATCGATGTGCAACAGTGCGAGCAGTTATCTGCCGATTTAAATGCTCGCGAGCTGTGGATCTCCTCGATGGCTCAAGAATTCGTAGACATGGACTCCTAGCTTGCACGTTTGACGGGCCTGAGTGGCATCTTGACCGCCTTCTCGAAGAGTATGGCCTCCTCGTCGGTGCAGGACGTCCGGAGCAGCAGGAGAGATGGAGGGAGCACATGCAAATGCATGCGCTGGGGGAGACGCAGAGAGAGAGAGAGAGAGAGAGGAGGAGTGAGAAGTGTAGTGTACAAGCTCGAGTACCATAACGGGCCCCAACCCCAACCCCTCCGCCTCAAGCCTCTATGTGCTGCCATGCGTGCTGAGACTGCTGACTCGCGAGTTGCAGGCGATTCTCTCTCTCTCTCTCTCTCTCTCTCTCTCTCTCTCTCTCTCTCTCTCTCTCTCTCTCTCTCTCTCTCTCTCTCGCTCGCTTTCGCTTCAAACTGTTGCAACCAGTGTTCGTGAAAAACCATTTTCCCAAACATAAGAAATTCCTTTTCTTGAATTTTCCAAAGGAACATGCGCAAGTCTGAACAGTGTTAGAAAAAAACCGGGGTACAGTGTCGCTAAAATCATAAAATCCCGATTAGATTTTGAGCTTGACTTTAAGAAAACTGGCAAATTTGCACAAGTTTCAGTGTAAATACCGGCAAAAGCTTCAAATTTTGACCTAAAAACCAGTAGAATTTCAAGTTTGCCCTTATTTTCTTCGGTTAGAAAAAATGTATTTTTCTAGCCCTGGCGCAAGAGTAAGGCTTTGGATGCGTTACATTAATATGCTGCGGGTAGTGGGAGAAGTCGTCGAAGACCGGGTCGTGCGAAGCATTAATATGCTGCGGGTAGTGGGAGAAGCCGTCGACGACCGGGTCGTGTGAACAAGGTACAAAATCTCTTGCAGTGGGGTCCAACGTTCTCTACTTGGAGGAACCAGAGGTCGAAACCATGGCTGATGCTGTGTAATCACGGGATTAAACCCGCGGGTTAACTACTCACTTAAACATTAGACAAACATGATGAAAACTCAAAAGAGTGAGGATAAGTAAATCTATACTAATAGATAATGGGGGAGCCAATTCCGGCTCCCCCTCTTGACATGTGGCGCAATTTGCTTGCTCCGGCCAGTGGCGCCTGCAAACCCGGCAACATAGGGTGGTAGACTCACTGACTGTGTAGAGAGAGAGAGAGAGAGAGAGAGAGAGAGAGAGAGAGAGAGAGAGAGAGAGAGAGAGAGAGAGAGTTCTATTATCATCCTGGGAGGTCAAATATGACCTATGGGACCAAATGAACATGTCACGTGGTCTGAGTGGAGTTCATAAGTGACTCTCGATGCTCAAAAATGGCTGAAATGAGCGTCGCAATAGAGAGTCCACATCGTGGTTGGGAGAGGAAGGTATGTAGGGAGAGATCATGGCTGAATATATGGGGAAAAGAGGACCTAATGTGGTCAAAAGCTGAGCAGTCAAGTAGTGTGTGGTACTCACTCTCTCGCACTTGACGAGGGCATAAGGTGCAAAGTCGATGACACTCCTCGCCAGTGCCCCAACATCCTGTCTCGCAGCGTAGAGAATGGGAGCTAAGACGAATGGAGGCAATGGTGCGAATCGCACTCAATGGGATGGGCTCAAGGATGTAGGAATGGGTTCGGTTACCTCGTTCCGAGAAGAAGAGAGATTTGTAGTTTGGGGCAACGTGTGTGGTGTAATGGTTGAAGCGAGAACCTCCGGATTTCTCCCAAGCCGTGATACATTGGCGTTGTAAGAAGGCCTCATTAACTTGGGAGTCGATCGACGCATCCTTGACCAAGTGACATGCATCCCATCTTCCAAACCATTTCTTGATATCAAGCATCCACCCCGAACTTAGTATTTTGCTCTTGCATGTCTTTTGAACCATTTGACTTGCTTCATATGCGATTCTAGGAAGTCGATGCAAAGGGCTACGTTGTGTCTTACGCATGTACTCCACAACCCTTTGCATGCCCAAGACCTCAATGGGAAGCAATCCGGACTCAAGAAGTAAGAGCATGTATCCGGACTCAAGAAGTAAGAGCATGTAGGGTGTTTGTGTCTTGACTTGGAGAAAGTTGGTGAGAAAACGCTTTTGGACATTCTCAAACTCTTTCCAAGTAGACTTCCCGATGCTTCCACCCCACACCTCCACTCCATAAAGAAGCACCGGTGTCACCAATGTGTCAAAGAGATACTTTTTGAGAGCCCAATACTTGATCTCTCCTGCATTGCACATGTTCTCAAATGCATAATAGGCCCTCTTTCCGGCTTCCAAGCGACACATTGCACAATCCTTCCATTTATGATTGGATGGAACCTCAAGGCCAAGGTACTTGAAGTGATCTACCACTTCAAGTTTCTCATTGTTATATACAATGCATGGATTTTCATCATTGAGGGTCTTTACAAGCATAACCTTGGTTTTGGATCCATTCACGATCAGCCCGCTATGTAGGCAAAAGCGTTCCAAGACACTCATAAGCTTTTGTGCATCTTCTAAGGTATGTGCCAAGAGTACTACATCATCGGCATAAAGCAAAAGCATGATCACCGCATTTCCAATCTTAACCTCTTCTATGCCTTCTTGCTGCATAAAGTTAAGAACCATGCATTCCAATTCATCAATGAGTATCCCAAAGAGGGTTGGGGAAAGTGGGCATCCTTGTTTGACACCAATAGTGCTTGCAAAAAATTTTGAAATTCCATCTCCCATACGTAATCGACATATCACTTTTTGGTAGATGCAAAAGACTGCATGCATAAATTCTCTCGGCACTTGAAGGCTTTGCATACGTCTCCAAAGATTTCCTCACGGTACCATGTCAAAAGATTTCTTAAAATCCACAAAGCAACAATACAACTTTTTTCCTTTCAATCGAGACGCTTCCATAAGAACTCGAAGAGTGACAAGGTGATCAATAGTGCTATGATGCTTTCGAAAACCTGCTTGGCCAAGTGCACGTTTGCCATTCTTTTCAGCCCATTCACTTATCTTCATCTCCATGATACATCCAAATAACTTTGCCATTAAAGAACCAATCATTATAGTGCGATAGTTGTTCACATTGTTTACATCTCCTCCTTTGTGCAAAGGTTTGATCCAATTTGCACTCCAATCATGAGGCATGCCATACTGAAGTGCAAGGTTAAACATATCGCATATCCAATATCGTGTTTTCTTGCTTGTCCATTTAATCATTTCAGCCTTGACACCTTGAAGGTCACCTGCCTTACGAGTAGCAAGTTTCTCAAGTGCGCGGCATACATCTTCAATGGTAAAGAAGGGAGACATAAACGGAAGGGAGCTACAACACTTCATCTTATCAACATTGGGTTGCTCATAGAGATTCTTACAATGCATATACATATCCTCAAGAGTCAAGTCACCAAAGCTCTGACAAATACGATGTGCATTCTTTGATGTGGGCCAAAAATGCAAAGCAACGAAGAGGCCAAGGAGGCGTAGCATGTATGACCAAAAAGGGTTTGAAAGATGTTTCCATTGTCAAAGAAGATAAGTATAAACGCTACTTATGGCTGAAAATCAGCCCACCAAATGGTCAAGTCATGTTTGTGGCCGGTTGCTACATTCCTCACTATGACTCCAACTTTTATGCTTGCTTGAATATGGATAGAGATCAGCCCTTTGTTGAACTAGAGGAAGACATTGCTCATTACAAGAATCAAGGTGAAGTCATTGTTTTTGGAGACATGAATGCTCGCACAAATATGTTACAACACGACACACAACAAGTAGACATGCCGCATGTCTCAAGAAGAATGGATGACTCATACATGTATAATCGAAGTTCTAATGATGCAAAAGAAGTGGATCACTATGGAAAGTCACTTCTACATATGTGCAATAGTACTGGAATGCTCATTGCAAATGGTGTATCTCTATGGCAAGGCACCAATGACTTTACATGTAGAAAGCACAACGGTGCTAGCGTGATTGACTATATGTTGTTCTCGGAAGCCACTCTAGAATGCATACAAAGCTTTACACTTGGTGAATGGAATCCGGAATCGGATCATAGGATGTTATGTATTGACCTCAAGTGTGGTAAACGGCCCGAGCATGTAGCCTCCAATCATGATGTGAATCATTTGTACCTACGTCTAGACTTCAAACAAGCACTTATATATGCTGATATGGTGGACCAAATGTTAAGCATGATAGAGCATCAAGAGAGCCCAACATTAGAATGCAAGTGGAAAGTTTTCAAAGAAGTAATTTTCTCTTGTGCGAAGGAATGCTTTTCGGTGAAACACATGTCTTGCAAAAGGTCTAAGAAGGGTAGCACCAAGAAGAAATGGTTTGACATGGAATGTAGTCAAGCCCGAAAACACTTGCTAAGATTGGATGCAATCAAAGACAAGGAAGTTTACTTGGAATGTTCACACACATACAAAGCACTTGTTCAAAAGAAGAGGAGAAGGTGGGAAGTCGAAAAACAACTTCTTTTAGCACAAGAGAAAGCACATGCAAATCCAAGAATTCGTTGTGCATCATGCTCCCATGTTTCGACAAGAAGTATCACATCGGAGTCATTGGTAAGCTCATCAATGCCAATTCCCGCATTCCATTAATACCCGTTACAATTCCAAAAGCTTATTCGCAAGCGTGAGTTGGTCTCATAGATCATGTGTCCCTATTTGTTGGGTGGACTTGCATCCTCCTTAAGTGGCTTTTCTTCTTGAGGTGATACCTTAACCTTCTTGCTTCTTTCCTCATATGCTTTGCGACGTACATTTTGTTGCATAATAGTGCGATCCTCATATACATTACAACCTGTTCCTTTGAGGTAGCCTTGTCAAGGATGATCTTTCTCTTTACCTCATCAGCCATGGTACATACAATAGGTCTTTGTCCCGAGCGAGGGACTCCTTGTTTTCCAACTCGATGTGCACCATAAGCCATGATTCCTGACATGCCAAAGTGTGTAGCAAAAAACTCTTCAATAGCAACTGCAAGAGATTGGGGTGTTTCCATGCTTTCCTCCTTGATTCCACGAATGACGATGTTCTTTGAGCGTTTTTGTCGTTTGTGCAATTCTTGAGTGTCCACATTCTCTACATTCTTTGCTTGGACAACGGCTTGCGTGATAGGAGATGTAGAAACCACATTATCCTTACATATATCAGCCCATGATTTGGATGCATTTCTCATCTCACATACATCATGTCGTATTGTATCTATTGTTTCCTCTTTCAATACATGATCACTCTCAACTTTGCTCAAGTGCTCTTTCAATACATTCATGTCAACAAGAGAGCGTTTACATTCTTGAACTTCATTCTCAAGATGCATCAAGCGTGTTGTTTGCATTTCAAGAACCTTCTTGAGGTGCTCATTCTCCACAACGAGAACTCTTAAAGTGCCATTCTCCATTGCAAGTGCGCGCAACTCTTCACCTTGTTTGTTGACGGTTTCTTGTAACTAGATCAAGTAAGCCATGATCATTGCTTCCGTTGTTGTAGATGATGTGGTTGGATTAACATCCAAATTCCTTGGAGATTTTGCATCATTCTCCATGGCGAGTGTGGCTTTTCCACCTTTGCGAGTTTTGTCTGACATTGCCTTCAAGTCGGCAACAAAAACGCAAAGTTTTGACAGTTTTTTCACTTCTGAGATGCTGTTACAGCAAAGCCTTCCATTACACAGAAAAATTCTGTCTTTACATCAATGCATAGAGGGCTTCGTGCTCTTCGATTGAGATTATAGATCACCTAAATCGGAGTTCGGATGAGCAAGTTATGGTCAAAAGAGTGAACTGCTGTCTACTAGGTCAAAAAACGGCCGAGAGAGAGAGAGAGAGAGAGAGAGAGAGAGAGAGAGAGAGAGAGAGAGAGAGAGAGACGTCAAATCGACGTGCAACAGTGCGAGCAGTTATCTGCCGATTTAAATGCTCGCGAGCCGTGGATCTCCTCGATGCCTCAAGACTTCGTAGACATGGACTCCTAGCTTGCACGTTTGACGGCCTTCTCGAAGAGTATGGCTTCCCCGTCGGTGTAGGACGTCCGGAGCAGCAGGAGAGATGGAGGGAGCACATGCAAATGCATGCGCTGGGGGAGACGCAGAGAGAGAGAGAGAGAGGAGGAGTGAGAAGCATAGTGTACAAGCTCGAGTACCATAACGGGCCCCAACCCCTCCACCTCAAGCCTCTGCGTGCTGTCATGCGTGTTGAGACTGCTGACTCGCGAGTTGCAGACGATTCTCTCTCCCTCTCTCTCTCTCTCTCGCTCGCTTTCGCTTCAAACTGCTGCAACCAGTGTTCGTGAAAAACCATTTTCCCAAACATAAGAAATTCCTTTTCTTGAATTTGCCAAAGAAACATGCACAAGTCTGAACAGTGTTGGAAAAAAACCAAGGTACACTGTCGCTAAAATCATAAAATCCCGGTTAGATTTTGAGCTTGACTTTAAGAAAACCGGCAAATTTGCACAAGTTTTAGTGTAAATACCGGCAAAAGCTTCAAATTTTGACCTAAAAACCGGTAGAATTTCAAGTTTGCCCTTATTTTCTTCGGTTAGAAAAAATGTATTTTTCTAGCCCTGGCGCAAGAGTAAGGATCTGGAGGCGTTGCATTAATTTGCTGCGGGTAGTGGGAGAAGTCGTCGACGACCGGGTCGTGCGAAGCATTAATATGCTGCGGGTAGTGGGAGAAGCCGTCGACGACCGGGTCGTGCGAACAAGGTACAAAATCTCTTGCAGTGGGGTCCAACGTTCTCTACTTGGAGGAACCAGAGGTCGAAACCATGGCTGATGCTGTGTAATCACGGGATTAAACCCGCGGGTTAGCTACTCACTTAAACATTAGACAAACATGATGAAAACGCAAAAGAGTGAGGAATTAGAGGATAAGTAAATCTACCCGACTTCAATCGTATAATTAGCTATTTTTAATGGCAAGGAAGTACTGCACTATAGAGGGGTAACATTTAAAATCTGAGCAGCTTTCTAAGAGGAATTTTTTCTCTGTTTTCTGAATTTTTACACTATTTTTCTCTATTTTAGGGGGGGATTTCTCCTTTTGCTTTTTCCCTCAATTGGCATTCTACACACTTATCCGCACCGAAGATCTCCCTTGATTGAGCCCTTCATAGGCAGAGTTCTCTCAAACTCCCCCCCCCCCGGTCTGACATCTGTTGACACTTGCTCTATCCGACGCCTTCAAACAGCGGAGTTCTCTACGTGAACACTGTGTCCCTTCCATGCAATTATCCACACCGAAGATCTCCGTTGATTAAGTTGTTCATGGGCAGAGTTCTCTCTCCCCCTCTGACACGTGTTGACACCTGCTCTATCTAGCGCCTTCAGACAACGGAGTTCTCTACGTGAACACTGTGTGTGTGTGTGTGTGTGTGTGTGAGAGAGAGAGAGAGAGAGAGAGAGAGAGAGAGAGAGAGAGAGAGAGAGAGATTTTCAGCACTCAGTAACTTTCTCTTTCTCTGCCATTTTAAAATGCGCAGGAGTTGCAAGTCACTTATTCGCCCGAAGATCTCCGTTGATTGAGCCATTCATAGGTAGCGTGCTCCCCCCCCCCCCCCCCCCCCCTCCTTGACACGTGTTGACACCTGCTCTATCTGGTGCCTTCAGGCAGCAGTGTTCTCTTTGTGAACTGTGTGTGTGTGTGTGTGTGTGTGTGTGTGTGAGAGAGAGAGTGAGAGAGAGAGAGAGACAGAGAGAGAGAGAGAGAGAGGGAGAGAGAGAATGCGACAACAGTGTTTGCGTGAATACTGAGAGAGAGCGAGAGATTTTCAGCACTCAACAGCTTTCTCTTTCTCTTTCTCTGTCGTTTTAAATGCGCACGAGCTACGACTCATCCCTCCTCTCTAACCTTGGTCCTAGACGGCTCAGACTTCATGGCCCAATTTGGAGAAGACCTCCCCCCCCCCCCCCCCCCCCCCCCCCCCCCCCCCCCCCTGCCCCCCCACCTCCCCTTCCCCCTTTGACACGTGTTGGCACCTACTCTATCGGACGCCTTCAGGCAGCTATGTTCTCTGTGTGAACACTGTGTGTGTGTGTGTGTGTGTGAAAGAGAGAGAGAGAGAGAGAGAGAGAGAGAGAGAGAGAGAGAGAGAGTGAGAGAGTGAGAGGGAGGGAGGGAGAGAGATTTTCAGCACTCACCAGCTCTCTTTCTCTACCGTTTTAAATGCGCACGAGTTGCGAGTCATCCCTCCTCTCTAACCTCTGTCCTCGACGGCTTAGACTTCATGGCCCAATTTGGAGAAGATCAATAATTAGCAGCTCGAGAGAGAGAGAGAGAGAGAGAGAGAGAGAGAGAGAGAGAGAGAGAGAGAGGGACACTGGGGAGATAGAGAAAGAGAGAGGAGGAGGGAGAGCGAGAAAGACAACTAGAGAGAGAGAGAGAGAGAGAGAGAGAGAGAGAGAGAGTTGCAGATAGAAAACGGCATGATATTAAGTTGAGACACATTTTTTCCGAAACTGCTCTCAGGTGCGCAGATTTTGAAGTTGAATGTGAGAGAGAGAGAGAGAGAGAGAGAGAGAGAGAGAGAGAGAGAGAGAGAGGGGGGGGGGGGGACACTGGGGAGATAACAAAGAAAGAAGAAGAGAGAGTAATTTTCTTGATCTTCTTTTGTGAAATTTGTCGAGAGTGAAGAGCTTGAGGGTAAGAGGGGCCATGCCGCCACCGAAGGCGGCGCTGTTTTACTAGTGCCAAATGGGTTTTCTAGGATGCATCTTCGTACAATTCATTGATGCATGCCAACACAAGTAGAATCAAGAAGCAGTTGGTTGTTTTGAGCAAATGCAGAGCAAGGATTTTCCTCGAGATGAAATTTGTTGAATTGCGCTTATAGGAAGAGACTCATATAAGGTTCAACCAAGGAAGCTTGGGACTCTTTTCAATGTATGCAACAAAAGGTTATCTACCTAAATATAATAGCTTTTTTGGCCTGCCCCAACAAGGCTATAGTGATGCATTCTCTTTTTGTTGACTAAAATAGAAAAAAGATTGAGTTATATTTTCAAGCATTTTTTGATAAGCTAAATAAGATGATTGGTCGAAATAAGATAATGGACACTCATTTAAATCAAGGGTGTGTAAATCTAATGAATAGGTAGTCCAAACGTTTGGATTGGGCGAAATCTGGAGAGATCCCTTGGTTTGCTTGAGGCTCAAGAGGAAAAGTAAAGGCAAAAAAAAGAAAAAAGGTCTTTCCTTTCCAGCTGTTATACGTCTAGATAGTTTCGTGCGGCGTTAAAACTCTCTTCTTCTTCTTGTTTTTCTTGTCTCCCCCCCTCTCTCTCTCTCTCTCTAGATGCGCGCAAGACGAAGGGAGGAGGCATATTGCAGCGAGCAAGTCATCCAGTGGTGCAAGGGGGGGTTCGGCGGACAGCAGGGCTAGGGTGGGGAAGCGGTTGTCGATGGCGAGACTGCCATAAGGCGCAGATCTGTCTCTCTCTCTCTCTCTCTGATGCAATCAAGGCATCCCTCCTAAGGGGTTGTCGATGGAGAGACTGCCATAAGGCGCAGGTCTCTCTCTCTCTCTCTCTCTCTCTCTCTCTCTGATGCAATCAAGACATCCCTCTTGAGGGCACGTAGAGCAATGAGTCTGATAGGAGGGTGCGAGCAGCCAAAGACAGGGAATCTTTTGGGGAGGGGAGGCAGCGACGATGGCGGCCCTGGTGAGCCAGAAAAGCCAATGAAAGCTTAGGCTTCTTCTAGAGTGACTTGAGGAATCTCCGAAGATTCCAGTTAAAGAATTAAAGTAGAGCCATTTAGGAGAAGAATAGACATGTCTTGGATTTTGAAATATGAATGAATGTTAGTTAGTTTATCAAGGAAAGGATTTTGGGCTACCTTTGAAAGCATGAAATGTTGACAGCTTTAGAGGTTAAATGATAAAGCTTTATAGCTTCACAAATCCCAAGACTTGCCTTTTCATTTTGAAAAGTTCTTTCACCAGTTGAAACTTGAGGTGAATGACCAAAGTTATCATTTTTGTTAGTTTAAACTTTAAGGAAGAAATGTATCCTCTAGAGCTTTAATCTTTAGAGATTTTTCGTTTCACCCCTTTTAAACTTGAGGTAATAGATTAAAGTTGTCATTGGTGTTAGTTCAAACTTTAAGGAAAGATGTTTTAATTTTACTTTTAAAGATTTTAAATTTAAGTTTAGAGCCTTAATCTCTAAAGATGTTTTATTTTTACTTTTAGAGATTTTAAATTTAAGTTTAGAACTTAAAAGATGCAACACTTTTAAAGCAAGGTCTCCAACGAGGACCCAAGTATTTTTTTTAAGAAATTAAAAATTTGAATTAAAAAAATTGAAAAGGTTACATAGACTCACAGGCAAGAAAAGGGTCACCCCGAAGCGATAGAGTTTTAAGGTTTATAACTTTAGAGCTTCTATGGTGGGATTTACAACTTACGGATCTGAAGTTTTAAATTTGTAAAGGGGGTTGTAGAGCTTAAAGATGTAGAATTTTTAAAGTAGGATCTAGAGCTTAGGGCTCTAAAGATTAGGGAGGTAGAACTTAAGAGTGCTATTTTAATTCAATTCTCTCTGCTTATGTTTCTTTTTTTTAAAAGTTTAGAGATGTAGAGCTTTTAAAGTGGGATCTAGACTCATATCAAGGCCTAAAGATGACACCTATTTTTTTTTTGTCAATGATTATTTTGCCTATCAAAACAAGTGCTTAAAAAACACCTCATATCATTTGACTGCTAGAATCTCAAAATTGTCTATCATTTTTTGTGTATATACCCTTGAGTTAACGTTATATATGGAAAATTATATAAGTTGATAACATTACACAAAGCATATGAAAGAGGGCTTGAAAAATTGCATGTCAAAAAAAAATTTCTATTATGTTTGGCAGGCCTAGTGATTTTATCACTTGTCTTGACTAGTTTAAACAATGCATCCATAGCTGAGGGTCACAATATGTAAACCCTTTATATCAAGAGCGCTCAAAGGTGTTAAAAAAAACCCTACTTATAATAAATCCCCCTAATGCAGCACTTTTTATAATCACTAGTAAAACGGCGTCGCCTCCGGCGGCGGCATGGCCTCTCTTACCCTCAAACCCCTCACTCTTGACAAATTTCATAAAAGCAGATCAATAAAAGCTCTCTTTGTGTCCCCTCCCCCCCCCCACCAACAAACCCCCCCTCTTACCATAGGTTTAGTGTGATCTCTTCTCTTTCTAAATATTTTCCTGCTCTCTGTCTATCCCTATCAATCTCCATTCCCCTATTTCTCTTTGTATACTTGCATGTGTTCATTTGTACAACGGCACCGCCTTCGGTGGTGGCACTACCTTCGAACAGTGCTATGTAGATTTCTTCTTAGCTCCAACGGTGCATAATCGAGGCTTCGACCCCATGTACGTTATGTTGCATGATCGAGTCCCTATATGTCCGCGTACCTATTGTACATGTTGCCCCTCTCTCTCTCTCTCACACACACACACACACACACACACACACACACACATATACACACACACATACACACATGCACAAACGCACGTGCACACACACACACACACACACACACACACACACACACACATGTTGACCACTTGGCGATTGTTGACTATGGCTGGACATAATGCCTAAGCCTAGACACGTGGACAACCACTCGCATGCCATAGGCAACATTGCGGATATGAATCTCTTTGAGGATTGCATTGCACTTGACATACATTCTGACTAACGTGTTGCGTAAGTATGTGTTCTTTTCAAGTAACCAACTATCACGAATATCAGCATGTATCATACTACCTTGGTACAAATCCTTCTTCTTAGCACAATCTTTAAGTGAGCTCACAAAAGAAAGACTTATTCTCTCTCTCTTACTGCTGTTTGTCTCCTGTCTTGTGTGATCTTCCTATCGCGGACTCTCTGTGTGTGTGTGTGTGTGTGTGTGTGTGTGTGTTCTCTAGCTAGTAGCACTTATGGTTTCATTTTCTATGTTTTATACCCAAACATGGTATCGGATTCACCCGTTTGTGTCATTTTGGCCCTTTGAAGACGTTAATATATCATTTTGGCCTCAATCTTGAAGTCAATATATCATTTCATTTCTCTACCATGGCCATCAACTTCAAAATTTAAAGCATTACCTAACAACAGTCTCGCTTGCTCTCTAGACTGTCTCGCTCTCCCCTCTCTCTCTCTCTCTCTCTCTCTCTCTCTCTCTCTCTCTCTCGTGTTAATCACCCGCACATGCCTCTGTACTCTCTATAATTAAGTACAACTATATCAGCATCTTCTGCAATGCCACATGCCTTCAAGGTGCAAGTGTACATGATTGTATTGAGAAATGCCCTCTCTTTGCATCTATTAAAATGATCCGAGACCTTCTTGACACTGACCCGGTTGGACATATCCTACAATCAATGCACTGCATAGGCAACATTGCGGATAGCAAGCTCATCGAGGATTGCGATGCACTTCACATACATGCTGACTAACGTGTTGCGAGAGAGAGAGAGAGAGAGAGAGAGAGAGAGAGAGAGAGAGAGAGAGGCACTTTCTAGCAATTGAGAGGAGAGAAGGAGTACTTTAATTTTTTGACTTTAAACACTTTTTCTCTATTTTGGGTTGGAATTTTCCTTTTTCCCTTGCCCTCAACCGCCGTTTTTGAAATTGTAAAGGGCACGATATTAGCTTAAGCTGAGACATATTATCCCGAGCACTGGTGCGAGCCCTGCTGCCTGCACATGCACACACACAACTCAGCCTGACTTGGGTATCTAAACCTTCGACGCCCTGCGCAAGGTGCAAGATATGCCTTGCTCAGTACTCAGCACGCGAGGCTTTAGAAATAGGCTGATGAAAGGTGTCTGGGACTGGGTGAGGAAAGGCAAGCCGCAAGAAATATTGGAGTTTAATGCTTTGATTTGACTTGCGGTGCCCCGCTTCTCCCCCCCTCTCTCTCTCTCTCTCTCTCTCTCTCTCTCTCTCTCTCTCTCTCTCGCTGTCTCGCCGTTCGTGCAAGGCACACTTGCTTGAAGTGGCCGGAGCAAGTACATTCCGCCACGTGACCGAGGGGAGGGATCATAATCCCTTCCCCCAACTTCATGACACATGCCATTTATCGGTTGACAGGTGTGATGGGAACATGTCTTGAGTTTTTGAGCTTGAAAGTTTTATAGGCACTTTCTTCCTTGAGGTCAAAAATGTCCTATCAAAACCTCTATGCTTTTCCTCCCCTCTTGCATCGTGCTTGCTGTACTTCAAAAAGATGTTCAAAAAGAGCATCTTCGAGGATGATGCAATGCCCAAGCTTGTTGTGAAACTCCTATTGATTGAAAGGTATTTTTCCATGCTTGCAGCATGTGATGAACACGGGAGCCACCACTTTGGTAGGCACATGAGCACCAAGGCACCACTGAGATGAGGTAGAAGGGGAAGAACGCGAGCAAGCACATATGTAAGGGAGCAAGGTCGCAAGTGAAATGCATATAATTATGTGTATCGGCCGATTGGCTTGGTACAAATCCTTCTTTTGAGCACATGTTTTTAGTCCAATCAAAATGGGAAAACCCATTGCTTTTGAGTAGGTCTTCCTACCTGTGCTTGGCTTGTGTAGCAAATATAGTTTCTTTTGCAGATTGATAGGGGATTTGCTGTAGCTATGTGGACACAAAACTGGTGACAATAGAAATGGGAGAAGAGTAGGCGAAGGAGGCGAAGAGCTAGGGAGACATGTGAGCACAAAAGAAGGCACTGTAGCGTGCAAGGAGGGGAGCATGGATCGAGGATGTAGAGAAGATGGGAGGTGTGGGATGAGACCTAAATGTAAGGTGCAGTGTGAGCACTATCTGTGTGAGGAAGACTATCTGGTTGTGGCACCTCTCTCTCTCTCTCTCTTAAGTAAGATAATATTTACTTTTCACAACCACTTGTATTTGCATTTGAACACATTAAAATGTTGCTTCTATAGGATTAAACACAACACTTCACAATTTGATTCCATGATCTTGATCGAGTCCTAAACAAACAAAACTAAGAGCAACATCTGTTTCAAGGTTCCCATCTCCAATATTATCAACTTAATTAAATAGTACAATCAAAAGGTGTAATGGATGCCACAATCTCAACATTTCTCACCATATCAGCTGCTGACATATATTAGTCACTAATAATAGTGCAACGGCG
Organism: Adiantum capillus-veneris; assembly: GCF_014529385.1. Taxonomy (NCBI): domain Eukaryota; kingdom Viridiplantae; phylum Streptophyta; class Polypodiopsida; order Polypodiales; family Pteridaceae; genus Adiantum; species Adiantum capillus-veneris. Next base: position 47,201,641 of record NC_140946.1, on the reverse strand, counting down.
CCGCCTTCGGCGGCGGCACCACCTCTGATAGTGCTATGTGGACTTTCACCATCCACAGAGTTCCGTATCGACGTAAATAGCATATTTGAGTTTCTTTTTCCACTCTGTATTTGTTAGTTGCTCCATTGATGATGAAGCTACATAACGATGCCTTGATTCCTCCTTCTCCTCCTGGTTTTTGAAGTCAAGCTTGCTCTGTGTTTGCCTGGCTCCAAGCCCAAGTTACCCGTGTTAGCAGATCACTTTTGCAGCATGGGGGGAGGGGAACCGGTGGTGACTGTGGAAGGGCAGTGCCAGTCATCTGTGTGTGTGTGTGTGTGTGTGTCCCTATATCGTTGAGCTCCAGAGCTCACTAGTCGAAGCAAGCAGCTTGCGACACATGGTGCCAGGGGGAGAGGGGTGTGGAATCCCTTCCCCCTTCATATGTTGTATAGAGTATAGATAAGGGCTGAAGGTTTATACACTAAATCTCAAAATTTGTAGGTGGGATTATATCAAGCCTTAGTATTTTTTACTCTGGTCCCACCATCGATAGAGCTCAGTATCGATGCAAACAGTGCATCTAAGCTTCCCTTTCCCCCTCTCTTTATTCACCTACTACTCCATTGATGATGAAGCTACATAACAATGCCTCAATTCCTTCTCCTCTTACGTTTTGAAACCGAGCTTACTCTATGTTTTCCTAGCTGCAAGCCTAGGTCACCGCAGTTAGCAAATCGTTTTCGCCACGTCGGGGTAGGAGAACTGGTTGACAGTAGTGGGAGGCACCTCTCTCTCTCTCTCTCTCTCTCTCTCTCACGCGCCATTTTGAAGCTTTCCATTTGCTTCTTTCTACTCATCAATTCCTCTCATGTGCATACCCTTTGTTGCTTCCCCTATCAATCTCCGCCCTGCCATTGCATCCTCTCTTCTACAACCCGAGTATATATCATGTACATTATTAAATCCATTTCTTCTTCCATTGTTTAAACCCTCAATTCTTGTATATTTGTGTCTATCCTCGTTCTTGCCTCTGTAATTGTTCCTGAATTGGGATCCGTCCACCCCATATTGAATAAGGTTTCACACCACTTGTAGTATAACATCCTCCAATAATAGCGTGGTTAGAGGTGTGGCGATTAAACTTTGGCCGTTAGATTGTGGGTTCATGTTTGTTCTGAATACCCCCTGATTTGTCTCACTGCCAGACCCACAAAATTCAGTAGCCTTTGCGGCGCTCATTTTACTGCCAATATAGTTGTTGTGTTCACCGTTCATTTCTGCCATTTCAAGTTCGAAAGAGTGCTCTACCCTCTCCGGAATTGGTCACAAAGTTTACGTGTTCCAAAATTGGAGGTCTTACCCTAGATACATGGGATTTGACATGCAACACCTCTCTTCTTCTTCTCTCTCTCTCTCTCTCTCCCCCCCCCCCCCCACCCCCTCCTCACACACACACACACACACACACACACACACACACACTTAGGCTGGGTTCAGACAAAGCGGCGACAAAGTTGTAGCCAGGGGCGTTCTCATAAAGTGGCGCTCAAGGATTGGTGAAAAGAAAATGTGAGCCTTCCGGACGCACCAAAAATTTGGGCGAGCCCCCCCCCCCCCCCCCCCCCCCCCCCCCCCAAAACCCCCGTCGGAAGAGAGAACTGCCACGACACTTTTCAGTAGAGATTCCGGATGCACCCTTCGATCTCTGATCAAGCGGCTCTCAGCCGTAGAATAGGAGCCATGGTAGGTCCGAGTTGCTGAAGGCTGCCGCCTCTTGTGAACTGCAGAGTGAAGGCCTTTCAAAGCAGAGAGAGCTGCCGGCACCATTGTCTGAACCCACCCTTAGTTCTTCTACTGTCTTATGAAACTGGCTATAGAAAGTGTGCGCAATGCGTAAATAACGCATTTAAGAGGATTCACCAACTCTGATATGATCGAAATCAGGAGCGCTATGTGTCCCATTGGTATGTGATAGTGGGTCAGTGCGTAATGCGGAGAGAGGGAGAGAGAGAGAGACGCCCCTCAGAGTTTATTCGGTTGAAGGGCAGCGCAGCAAGCCTTGCAGAGAAGCAGATCATGGGAATGAATGTGTCAGAACATCATAGGAGAGAGAGATGGCGCATGTAGGATGGAGAGGTCTGACTGTGGAGGAGAAATAGACATTTCGTTGCACCGGTTGTACATTGGTCGTACCCTCAGCCACAACGGCATGGACGCCCTGGCGTGATACAATACACTGCAAGCCTCTCTTCTAAACTTTAACCTCCCTCCCTACACATGCTACACGAAATTGAAACCAGGTGGTCGTAGCTAGCCACCCATTGTCTTCTTCAACCTGCATCTATAGAACCTTCTTGGGATGTGCCACCGCATCATGCACAATCCCTACTGACAGAAAGGAAGAAGAACACACATGACCCGGCATGTAGCTCTCCCGTCTAAGATCCGTCTTGATTGCCTACACCTCGCAGCCTCCCCTGCAGAAGCTCTTGATGCGGAGCTCCCTTTTAGAGCTTTGCATAGAGGCACTATCAAACACGCTCAGCAGGCCCTGCCCCCCTTCTGCTTCTGTGAGTCGTAAACGCTCGCACATTCATTGAGATTCCCCTTATGCAAATGCCTCGTGGCGTTTCTCCTTGGTTCTCAAGATCTCCCTGCGGCACTTGGACCTCTCCCTGGCTTCATCCCTCAATTGTGAGCACACCCCGCGTAGCAGTCCAACAAAAAAAACCCACCCACATGTGCCCTCTTTGAAGAAGCTTCCTGCATCCTCCAGACAGAGCTACTCCTGCTATCCTCTCCCAAATTGAGCTGGAGGAATCCAGTACCCTCTGCTCCAGGCATCATCTCAACTGCCCTTGCAACCTGCACGCCTCGCTGCTCCACATGCAGCACAGGCTCCTGTAGGCCTCACCCTGCCTGGCGGAGAGGAGCTGAGTGAGGCTTGTGTAGCTCGCAATTCCTGCCGATTTTCCATCTCCGCTCTCGCCTTGCCCAGTGATCAGTAGCTCGCTAGCAGCAGGTAACGGTCCAACAGGAGTGGGAGAGCTCTAGGTTGTATATCTAGAGTGTTATCCAGGACCACGTATCCCTCAAGCGAGACGTTATGAAAATAGCCGTTTGAAGCCGTTTCAACAATCCGCTGAAGCATTTCAAGAGAAGTGCCGTGACTCTGAAACGGCCTAGCAGTAACGTTCACTCGTCGGAAGCAGGAGCTACAACCACGTGTCGGGGGGGGGGGGGGGGGGGGGGATTCCCTCCACCTTTATCTATTAGTATAGAAAGTATTCAAATGTATCAAATTTTTTACTATTTTAAATAAAAACCTCTTTATATAAGTATATTTCAACTAACTTTTTTGTTGAACTCCCATAACTCTTAGGACGGATTCACAAACGTCCACAAATATTGTGCACTCCAAAAATCTATGTCCTTTTGGATCTCCACTGCAAGGTGTCCAATTGGCTTTCGTTACAGATGGTGGAGAGGGGGAAAGAGGAACAAAACCGACACACAAACAACTGCCCATATATAGTTCAGGGTATTCACAGCACCCTTGTCTTTTCGAAAAACACCTTCACAAAAGACAACTCACACTAACAGGGCCCCGTCTACACTTCGCCCAACGCACAAACGTCCTGCACAGATAACGATCACACCGATCTTGCCTGCTTTCAGTTCTTCCACAACTCAACACCTTTCTCTCTTTCTCTCTCACACATACAGGGGCCCCGGGGGACGCACACGCTCAGACACACAGGCACCACACACCCTGGAGATGAGCAAAGAAGAAAGGAGGAAAGGGGAGAGAGACGACGTCAAAATTGGCAATGATAGCTTCTCCTTCAATGAAAAACACCATGTACAAGATCGGTACAGTATGCTCTAGGCTGCACCATGGCAATCACCGTTTCACATAGAGGGGCACACACCTCCCTCGCCACTCCAATCTATCGGCCCACACCTCGACGGGAAATCCACCGTTGGCTCCTTGTTCTGCAAAGCCCTCGCTCTTTCAAGCCAATTCACGGACAATGCGTGCTGGCTTTGACCGCCAAGCACGCAAAGCTTCTTTTCTTCTTTTCAATTCTCTTCTTTCTTCCCCTCAAGGAAAAAAGGCTCCACCTCAAAAACACTGCCTCCTCCTCCTTTTTTGGCTTTCAAAAGGCCATAGGAGAGAGGTGGAGAATTGGTACACTTTCTGGACCGTTGATTAAGAATCATGGATTGGCAACACATGTAAGATGAGCTTGTTTTATAATGTATATAGGTTTTTCCATCATCGGAACTTGGTCCCTTCTTTTAATGCTCAATTGACTTTCTTGTTTTATAAAGGTTATATATATATTTATAATGTAAATGGGTCTTTCCATCATTGTAGTTTGGTCCCTTTATTTAATGCTCACTTGAACTTTTTTCTTTTTTGAATCTTTGTTTAGTTTATAAGTTTTATAAAGGCTGTTTTTTTTAATATTGTAAGTGTCTCTTTCTATCATTGTATTTGGTCCCTTTATTTAATGCTCACTTGATTTTTTTATAAAAATCTTTGTTTAGTCTATAATGGGTCTCTTTGTTTACGGATCTAATGACTTTCTTGTCAATGTTTTGATTTAAAACATACTTTTTTTCTTATAATTTTTTCTTAATTTTTTGATAATTTCTAGCTAAAAAATTATAAATTGTCCTGAAAGAATTTTTTTCAACACTAAGAATTTTTTTTCAACTTTTGGTTTTGATATGCAAATGTCACCTTATTACTTTAGTGCATGTATTATTATTAGGAATTAGCTTTATAATTTTTTCACACAACTAAGGAATGTTTTTCAACTTTTTGTTTTGATATGTAAATATCACCTTGTTACTTTAGTGCATGTATTATTATTAGGAATTAGGTTAAAAAATTTTCAATATCCATTTTTATCCTAAACATATTATGGATTTCTTTCATTTAATAACATCCATCATTTTATTGTGTAATTTGTTTTATTAATATATTTATACAAGAATTAGTTCAATTCATAAACTCTCACTAATATTTTATATGCTTTATGTTTTCAGGAGGTCAATTAATATAGTACTCATACATAAGGACATAAGGAAAAACAAAGACTTTTGGTGCAATCCTTTACCATTGAATTGAATTGTCAGATGTTCTCCATGTGGCATTTGAACGTTTTTGAATTTTAATGTGTGCATATGGGAGTGCCTCCCCACTCTCTTACTTCGTTGGATTTGAGGTAGCTTGCTCTCTCTCTCTCTCTCTCTCTCTCTCTCTCTCTCTCTCTTCTTCTGTAGGCCACCGTACCACCGTAAACCTTTACCTTGTTTCTTCTCTCCCCCCTTTTTGAAGTTTCTAAACTAAACTCTTTTAGCAATAGCGCCTGGCGCTATTGCTTCTTGGCTCTGCCCAAAACACATTTTTTCTCCCCTCTTAGCTTTTGAGATTTCATTTGTCTTATGAAAACCACTCTTGCCCACCTTTCGCTTTCTGATTTATAACCAAGAGGATTTAAGCATTTGATTCGCACGCCATCGATGCTCGTACCCGATTGTACCTCTCGCATAATTTCTTCGATCACACCACATACGAGCTCCACCTACCGGCTCCGAAATCCATGCGCTTCTCCACAACTCCTCACAATGGCTTCGGACAATCCGTTCAAGAAACAGAAAAGAACATCCGATCCCTTCTTGCCGCAATCGCTTTTGCCGACCTGAACTGTGCGTATCGCGATGCCCATGACTCCAATCGACGAGCCATAAATTTTGGTTGACTCCCTACGTCGCATGTAACTTTCCAGAACCTTAGAGAGCTCAAAAATATCCTTGTCAGTATGCTTTTCAATTTGGCTTAGTGAGCACATACCTGACCCTCGGCAAATATTCCACAGGCCATAACTTGCTCGTTTGAGACCCAATTGACAATCCGGAAAGACCGAAATGCTCCACAACTCAAGCTCCACACATTTTTCTGCTTATCGCAGTTCTGACCACCTGTCATCACCTGCCTTGTCCATCGGGGATCTAGAAGACCTACTAACTTTAAACTGGCATAACTTTCACACCGTGGCCCTGTTTTACATGCTGTCTCGATGGGCTTCTAGAGCATCTCAAGCACTACATTCCAAGACACATTTTCCTCATTTTGTACACCTTGAACGGCATCTCAATTATCCCACTTTGTAGGCCCCCTTGGCCTAAAAAACCACTTTAAACATACATTTCTACTGCCACTATCCTGCCCATGGCTTTTATACCCACTCTAGCTCTTTACCATGCACCTATCAGTATAAACAACATTGCATTGTACACTTTCTAGCACGGACAAACTTTGGCTGCACCATCATTGCCCACCCCCTAGTTGAGCATTCATATTCAACCAAAGACATGTTTATTACACCTAGAAAATGTCAACACCAAACTGACAAGCAAAAGCACTCCAAAACCACAACCATGTGTACAAAACCCGTTTCCTACCACCCACCACTCTTGCTCAAGTGGGTTGCCCAACCCCCTGCATTACCTGCCATCATCCACCTGGATCAAACACCTGGCTTTGGTCTCGCCCATCCACCTGCAACAACCTTCCATAGTGCTGCATCCCAGTACATAGACAATCATACACATAAGCTGCCCTCGGCATGCTTCCACTGCTCCCAACATTCATTGGCATAATGTCCACTTCCAAAAAAAATACCACCAAAAGCATCACCACTCTCTGAGTGCACATCATCATTCAAATTGAACATAGCATGCCCTCCCTCCCAACCATATAAAGTGAGATCCTCCTCAAGAAAATCTTGTACCTGCTCAACAACCCACTGCATAGCCGCATTTATAACCATACCTTTCAACCACCACACATAAACCTCCTTTAAAAGCTTGCCCCTAACCTGAGAATCTTTATCACCCGATATAGAGCACACTTGCAACACTGAAAGCTCCATCTTTGTCTCTCTGCTCTTCTCTTTACTTGCCATGCACTTAATTTTGGCATCCTCAATCCCTTCCGTACCATCCAGCTCATATGGGTCTACCACCACCTCTTGCAGATCAACCAGTTGTACCTGCTCTTCAAGCTTCTCCTTGTCTAGTAGCAGACAAAGCACAAAGCCACCTTTAACCTGCAACATGGCTAACGTTTTCTCAACAAGTACCTGTGATTGTTCATCCATTTCACCCATCGAGTCAACAAACCCCCAGTCGGCTTCATTTTCCATGCATTCCTGACCAAAAGAACCTGTGTCCAAGGCACTACCCGTGCAATTTATAGGCAATTGCAACTGCTCTTCCCTTTGATCAGTATTCTTTTGTAGAACTGCCCGCCATCTTCTTCAACCTGTTCTTCTTCCATAGCCATCACATCTCTCTCCTTGGGAAACCCCTGTTCCTGCCATACAATCAAAGCACCACAGCCACCTTGATGAGCATCGTCATCAGCATGGTGCCGTATAGCACCCCCGCCTACAGGTCTTCATTCTCAAGCTCCAATACTCTCACCTGCTCTTTATTCATAGTGGAAACCACCACATCTTCATGCATATAACAAGGTAGCTTTACCTTTACCAACACCGGCTCTTCGGACTCTGTCTCCCAACTTGTATCTCTATCCTCCTCGCTCGTTCTCCAGAAACTCGAGCTTGCAGCCTCATCATCTGCTGATTCGGCATTAGCATCATCATCCTCTAGCTGCTCCACAAAAGCTTGATCATCGTCGTGCCCACTTTCGTCATCCAACCCCAAGATCTCGGCACCTACAACCTGACCACGAGTTGTTACCCTTTCATATAAGCACTTCACAAGAAACAGTCTCCACCTCTTCAAGTTGCACTAAACATTTGGCATCTGCTAACTCCTCTACACACAAGCTCTCTTCAACAAAAGGCCCATCTTCATTGATGAGCTCCTCCACCATCGGCATACACGCTTCACCAATAGGTAATTCCCAAGGAACATAGTCAATCATAGGCCTTACCCTAGCCGACTCCACACTTCGCATCACTGGCACCATCCTCGACGAGCCCATAGAACACGCTGCTGCTTCAACAAGCACATAATCTACATGCTTAAGCAAGCCCAATTCCACTTTCTTTCTCAGTTTCTTGCTCTTCACCTTGGCAACTCTGACTGCCTCATCATAAGTCTTTGGCTCTTCATAATCCACCTTATCTCAAACTCAAGGACACATGCAAGCTAGGAATTTCTCTAGCTTGAAACCATCTGCATTGACCACTCGGGTGGCAGCAACCAGATCAGTCCATCAAAATCTCCACTTACTTCTTGTCGCATCTCTTTAATCTTTGCATTCGCTTCTATAGCCGACACCACTTTTCAAAACCTGTCTAGAAACCGCTCTCGAAAACGAGCCCAATCTTGCTTATTCGTAGCTTCTAGACCATCAAACTAGGCTTTTGCTTTACCTCACAGCACCAACGACACTGTCTCCAGCTTTTCTTCATCACTCCACATTTGCAATGAGAGCATAAATAACTTGAAATCTGCCAGTCATTCATCCACATCTTCATCACCATTGAATATTGGGCCAGCACTCTACTGCATTTTCGCTTACAATTGGATCACCAAGGAGCAATCAGTGTGCTCGTTAGTAGGGGCACCAAAAGATGGAGTGGGGGAATGGGGAACACACCCGACACACAAACAACTACCCCTATATAGCTCAGGGTATTCACAGCACCCCTGTCCTCTCGAAAAACACCTTCACAAAAGACAACTCACACTAGCAGGGCCCCGCCTGCACTTTGCTCGCACAAACGCCCTGCACAATCCTCAGACAGTGATCATACCAATCTTGCCCTCTTCTTGCTCTTTCACAACTCAACACCTCTCTCTCTTTCTCTCTCACACACATAGGGGCCCCAGGAGGCGCATACGCTCACACACACCGGCACCACACCCTGGAGACGAGCAAAGAAGAAAGGAGGGAAGGGCGGAGAGACGATGCAAAAATCGGCAATGATAGCATCTCCTTCAACAAAAAAACACCATGTACAAGATCGGTACAGTCTGCTCTAGGACGCACCATGGCCATCACTGTTTCACATAGAGGGACGCACACCTCCCTTGCCACTCGAATCCGCCGGCCCACACCTCAATGGGAAATCCACCATTGGCTCCTTCTTCTACAAAGCCCTCGCTCTTTCGAGCCACTTCACGAACAACACTTGCCGACTTCGACCACCGAGCACATGAAGCTTCTGTTGGAATTAGGGTTGTAGAGAAACGCACACAGCTTGGAGAAGACGAAGGAAGCTCAAGGCACACAACTGAGAGTGTATTACTTAGTGTGCTATGAAAAGATATATATCCCTAGAGTGATGGACGTATATATAATGCACGGGGGAAAAAACCTCCTAAAGAGGGAAAAAATGCCCCGACGGTCCTAGTGCGTTCACACACATCACTACCATATGTATATGATAACAAATCCCCCCTGGAGTGATGCGGTGAACGAGAGCTGGCACATGAGGAAGGGAAGTGCCATGCCTTGAGGACATGATTAGTCCACAAAGGGGAGTAAGCCCAAAGCTTTGCGGAAAGCTTCGAGCTTCTCATGAGACAATGCCTTTGTAAAAAGATCTGCAAAGTTGTCCTGTGTTGGCACATAAGCCAAGCTGATCTCTCCTGCTGAGAGTCTGTCCCTGACATAGTGGTAATGCACCTCAATGTGCTTTGTGCAAGCATAAAGAACTGGGTTCCTCGCAACTGCCAATGCGCTGTGACTGTCAGTGTAGATAGTGTCCTATCCAACACCCAAATCAGCCATAAGGCGTCTGAGCCATACACAATCAACCGTAGTTGTGAAGATTTCCCTATACTTAGCCTCACAACTCGAAGTGGCCACAGTAGGTTTCTTCTTGCTCAACCATGATAAACATGAACTGCCAAGCATGAAACAAAAACCACTTGTGGACACTTGTGTGTCAAAACAACCAGCCCAATATGAGTCCAAAAAAGCATGTAAGTCTGGCGGCAATGATCTCCCCTTGGGATAAAACAATCCAAGATGTAAAGTGCCACTAAGGTAGAAAGAAATCCTCTTGATAGCCCGCCAATGCTTAGACCCTGGGCTATGCATAAATCTGCTAACCTGTGAGACTGCAAACTGAATATCTGGCCTCGTGTTGCATACATAAATGAGGCAGCCAACAGCAATTTAGTAAAGAGTAACATGAGCAGGATAGCCAGCATCATGTAGACTTAACTTCAAACCTGTTTTCATGGGAGTGGCAATAGGTTTACAATCCTCAAGTCCAAACTTACATAGCAATGTCTCTATGTAACTTTTCTGCGATACCACTATCAAACTGCTTAAACTGTATACCCAAGTAATGATGCAGCAACCCCAAATCTTTCATCTTGAAAGTAGCATTCAAATCAGCCTTAAATTCAGCAATATGTGCCTCACTAGGACCAGTGATCAGCAAATCATCCACGTAAAGAACAACAATGAGAAGTACATGACCCTCACGCTTTACATACAATGTGCTTTCTATTGGACTGTTATACGAAAGCCTTGTTTGACCAAATGAGTGTCAGCTTTCTCATACCAAGCACAAGGAGATTGCTTCAAACCATACAAAGCCTTCTTACATTTGTACACTTTGTCCTCTTGTCATTTCTTGATAAAACCGCGAGGCTGCATTACATATAATTCCTCAAATATGTCACCATTCAAGAAAGCAGTAACAATGTCTGATTGATGTACATCCCATCCAAAATGAGCCGCCAATGCACATAGAAAACGCACAGTAGTCATACTACAAGCGGGAGAAAAAAATTCTTCATAATCTTTGCCTTTTTGCTGTGCATAACCCTTTGCAACATGTCGAGGCGTATGGCGATCGATCTCACCATCCGGCTTGTGTTTCAACTTGTAAACCCACTTCGTACCAATGGCCTTTTTGCCAGGAGGAAAATCACATAAAGTCCATGTGTCATTTTCTATAAGTGCATCATATTCTCATTGCATGGCAGCCATCCAATTTTCTGAGTTCTGTGCTTCATCAAAAGAGAGAGGTTCCTCAACATCATGTAAGCTAGACACAGCCAAAGCATAACAATCTTAGGCATAAGATGCATGGCGAGAGCCTGAACAAGTACGACTAGACAAAGGTCATCCAATTTACTGTCATGCAATCTGTTATGCAGAACACAACACTGACATAAATTTTGCACAAAAAGACGAAATTGCATGTGCTTGCAGACTTACCTGTAGTGGAAATAGAGGCCGAAATGAGCTCGAAATATTTGTCGACATGGGAACGCTCGCCAAACCTCACTAAAATCAGAGAAAGTGACCAGGCGTGTGCTAGAGCTGCTGTTGGCGACTAAGCCCAAGAGGACACAACCTGCTCTGATACCAATTGTTGGAATTAGGGTTGCAGAGAAACGCACACAGCTTGGAGAAGACAAAGGAAGCTCAAGGCACATAACTGAGAGTGTATTACTTAGTGCGCTATGAAAAGATAAATAGCCCTAGAGTGATGGGCGTATATACAATGCACAGGGGAAAAAACCTCCTAAAGAGGAAACAAATGCCCCGACAGTCCTCGTGTGTTCACACATATCACTACCACATGTATATGGTAACATCTTCTTTTCCCTTTTTCAATTCTCTTCTTCTTCCCCTCAAGGAAAAAAGGCTTCTCCTCGAAAACAATGCCTCCTTCTCCTTTTTTTCTTCTCTCCCCCGTTTGAACTTTCTAAACCACACTCTTTTTAGCAAAAGTGGCCGGCGCTATTGCTTCTAAAAGACATTTTATCTCCCCCCTTAGCTTTTAAGTTTTCATTTGTCTTATGAAAACCACTCTAGCCCACCTTTCCCTTTTCAATTTGGATGACTCCCCATGTCGCATACAACTTTCTAGAACCTTGGCGAGCTCCTTGTCAGCACGCCTGCCAATGTGGCCCGGTGAGCACATACCCGACCTTCGACAAATATTCCACATGCCATAACTTGCTCGTTTGAGGCCCGATTGACAATCCGGAAAGACCGACATGCTCCACAACTCAAGTTCCACACATATGTATTTTTATCCCACCTTTGACCACCTGTCATCACCTGCCTTGTCCGTCGGGGATCTGCAAGACCTACTAACTTTAAATTGGCATAACTTTCATAGCGTGGCTCCGTTTGACGAGCCGTCTGGATGGGCTTTAAGAGCATCTCCAACACTACATCGCAGACACATTTTCCACATTTTGTACACCTTTACCTGGCATCCCAATTATCCCACTTTGTAGGCCCCCTTGGCCTAAAAAACCACTTTAAACATACATTTTCGTTTCCACTGTCCAGTCTAGGAATCTTATACCCGCTTTAGCTCTTTATCATGCACCTGTCAGCATACACAGCATTGCATTGCACACTTCCTAGCACGCACCAACTTTGGCTACACCAATGGGTCCGCATTCAAATTAAATTATTTTAATATTTTCAGTGGATATCAACGACACGCTTTAGTGAAGCGGATGCAACGATTGGTGGGAGATGTTGTATGCAGATAAAATTTTTTGAGGGCTGCAGCTTTTTGGCATGTTCGTCTCATTTCTTGGATGGGCGGGGAGTGTCACCTAACATTTTGCATGGGAGGGATGCTAGTTAGCAATGACTCGATTGCCAACGTGTGCCCACTCTTCATGTGTGTGAATCATTTTGGAGCCTGTACGTTGACGTGTAGAGAATTGATTGGCTATGGCTGGGAGTTTACAAACGTTCTCGGACGTTTGTGAATATGCCCTTATTTTCTATAACTCTGTTTGAAACAATTGACACTTATGTTGAACTATATCTTTTAATCCCCCTCCCGCCCCAAGGGGCCGCGACAACCCAAAAAAAGAAAGAACCCGAAACCCACCCTCAGCACTAAAGGGCGCGGGTAATTTAATGAAACCCAAGCGGTGGGATCTACGACAGCAAAGCTAGGACACGAGGATCGAGACACGTGTAGTCGTAAGATGGCCAGAGTAAACTAGGACACGAAAAAGTAAACTTTGACATAGGCAAATGCTTCAAATATAAAACTAAAAACTCGATGTGGTCGGTGCACTAAGAAGTTTTTTATGACTTAGTGTTCGCCTGGGTGTGACACTGAAGGTGGCCAAACATGCTCTGTTTGAGCACGTTCGACACTCGTGTGTGACACATGCCTTACAATGTAATGTAGATGGCAAAAATTAGCTCGAAATCTTGGCCTTCGATAAATAAAAGATCTCAGAATGACAAGATTATGGACCTTGTGTATCAAGGATGAGGGGCCGGGTTGGTAGGGGTAGCTGCCCTGATAGTCGATGGAATTATGGTCCTTGGATGTTGTCATGGCTGAACATGAGCATGACAAGACCTTGTAATTTTTTGGGTTGGTGAATATAATTCACTCACAATTGTGAGTTTTGTTGTAAAAAAAGATAAAAAAAATTCATATGGAGAAATCCAGGGAGAAATGATTTTTTTTCGGCACTACGTCTTTGCACATGCGTGGATGTGCCCTCTGGATTTTGGATAGTGGAAAGCAAAAGACTAAAGTTCAGCTGCGAGCAGCGACACGTATTGGAATTCGCCGTTCGGGAGAAGTGTCTCCTAGCACGTGGCCCGCCGTGGGAAAGTAAGTTTGAAACTGGTCGCAGACTCACAGCTTTTCCGTTTGGTGATGCAGGCAGCAATGTGGCTTGCTACAGCAATGCAGTCTAGGAAATTGGAATGCAGGCTCGATTACAGGGTATCTGTCAGAGGGGGAAGTTTTGTGCCTCGTGTTTGGGAAAGTCTTTCTCCCCTACAGTCGAAGCAGTGCTCGAAAAGAATTTTTTTCCAAAAGCTTGGCAAACCTACATATGAGAGAGTTTAGAGGTAAAATGACTAAATTTGAAGGTTTTCACACTAAATTACATTAAATTTCTCTAAAATTTGTAGGTTTTCTTACCTTCAAATTTAAAATTTAGTAGGTGGGATTACACTAAACCTAGGTTTTGTTCGAGCAGCCATGTCCTCCTCCTGACGATGCAACCAGGAAGTACTTGTAAAACTTTTCCAAATTTGTAAGATCTTCAAGTAATTCCTTGTATTTTTAACCGTTTCTATTCCCTTTCTGTGGTTTCAAACCGACTAATCTAGCTCTTGAACGGGATCTACGCTAAGCTGAGGCAAACCTTTTCCAAACACCAAGGTGTGGTTTGTTTCTAGTGGATGCAAGGTCAGGGTTAACATATGAATGCATAGCGATACTATTAGTCATTGGGTGTTGGGAAAAAATGTCATGTGTGGTAGTGCTTTGGTCAACATGTTTGCTATCAAAGAGATTTAGCAAGAACGTGCTTGATAAGCTTCTTGTTGGAAATTCCATCTCTTGGAGTACAGGATATGCTCTAAAGGTTTAGGGAAGTGCAAAGATTATCCAGCCTCTTTCCAAAGGATGCAATACACTAGATACTTCACAAATTTAATCTAGCCTTCCAAAGGATGCAAGACACTAGTTACTTCACAAATTGAATGAGCTAGTATTTCTTAATAGCTTGCGCAACCTGCCTTGGGCGGGTCTTGCTCGCTCTTACTGTGACACACATGGTAGTCATGAGGTGTGAAAAAACTTTTTTAGGTGGTGCCTATACGACCTTAATTAGTTGTTTTCATTGTTAATACAGATGACGGATGGCTTGTTGAAGTAGTTGTCCACCTTTCTCTCTCTCCCTCTCTCTCCCCCTCTCTCTCTCTCACTCTCCTCAATGCCAAGGGCATATTCTAGTAGCACAAAGCCTGGTAGTATGAAGAATGCATGGTGCAGAATCTAGTGTAGGAGGGTTGAACGATGATGGCATATAAAAGTAGCCCTCCATGATGAAGATAAAGTAAGAGAAGGGGAGAGGTCTCATTTCACAACATATGTTGGCCAAGAGAGGCATTGGGGCAAAAAAAAAATGCTTGTCATGAGCCAATACCTCATAGATGACATGCTTGTTCATAAAGCTTATGTGTGTGTGTGTGTGTGTGTGTGTGAGAGAGAGAGAGAGAGAGAGAGAGAGAGAGAGAGAGAGAGAGAGAGAGAGAGAGAGAGAGAGAGAGAGAGAGCACCTAAACAATTGCATGTAATCACCCTTAACCTAATCAAACCCAATGCATGTATGTTGTTAGTTCATTAATGAAATTATCGATGTGCATCCACCGAAAACAGTCGAGATGCTTCTTGGCCTTGCCCAAGTTGGACATATCCCGCAATCAATGCATTCCAAGACACGCCATTCCGGATAGGAAGCTTCTCAAGCACTTTTTGTGCTTTATGAAGTGCACTACATGTGGTATACATGTCGACTAAGGCAGTGCCAAGCACGACGTTTTCTTTCAGCAACCAACAATATCATCGTGAATTCTTTTGACCATAGCAACATCTTGCTACATGCCTTGAAGGTGCATGTGTACGTGATTGGATTTGGAGACATAACCACTGTCACAAATATCAGCATGTATCTACGTCTTTGGTACAAATCCTTCTTCTTAGGACAGTCTTTAAGTTAGCTCACAAAAGAAAGACTTATTCTCTTTCCCTCCGTGTTTGCTTGTGTCGCAGATATTGCTGCTTTCTTGGCGTTGCTCTATGATGTGCTCACACTTGACACGGCTCTGAATAGTGCTACTCACGAATGTACCCGCCCTCAACCTCCGGCACCTTATGTAGTGACACATGCCTTGAAGATGCAAGCGTATGTGATTGCATCTGGAGAGACACCCTCGCTTTGCATCCACCATAAACAACCCAGAGCTTCTTGGCCCTGCCCAAGTTCGGCATATCCCGCATTTAGTGCATTCCAAGAGACGCCATCCTAGATAGGAAGCTCCTCAAGCACTTTTTGTGCTTTATGAAGTGCACCACATTTGGCATACATGTGGACCAAGGCAGTGCCAAGCACGGTGTTTTCTTTCAACAACCCCTGACTCACAATATCATCGTGAATTCTTTTGCCCATATCAGCATATGCCTATAAGGTGCAAGTGTACGTGATTGAATTTGGAGAGATGCCCTCTCTGTGTGCTAAAAATAGCCCAAAGCTTCTTGACCTTGACCCTATTGGACATATCTTGCAATCAATGCACTCCATGGGACAACATTGCAAGCTCGTCGAGGACCTGCTGCGCTTTGAGACGTGCACCGCACTTGACATAGGTATTGCCCATCGTGCAATCAATGCACTCCATGAGACAACATTGCGGATAGGAAGCTTGTCCAAGACGTGTTGAGCTCTGAGAAGTGCACCACTCTCTCTCTCCATCTACTGAAAACAGCCTCTTTGACTTTGACCCTATTGGGCATATCCTACAATCAATGCACTCCAAGAGACAACATTGAGGACTCGAAGCTCATCAAGGAGTTGTTGCGCTTTGAGAAGTGTACGGCACTTGACATACATATTGACTAACGTGTTGCCTAAGTATGTGTCACAAACTGCTGACCCGTCAAGCCGCTGAAGTACGAAGTCAACCAACTTGCAAAGTCTTGCCGAGTGGCCTATTTTTAAAGAGGAGTTCCCGCCAACTTATGGGAACTCGATCGATGGGGCCCAAGTGACCTAAAGGGATTAAATAAAGCAGGACCACATACACACACACACACACACACACACACACTATATTTGCGTAGCAATTGATGATGTGGCATATCTGTACGGATTCCTGGATTTCGCACTGATGATGTGGCAGCCTCCACGGATTTTTGCGTTCTACGTTGATTGCTGACATGGCAGAGCTGTACAGATTTTCACAAAAGGCACTGGCAGCTTTTGGCGCTAGTGCTTTTGGGACCAGTTGATTTTAAATTTGACTGCTTTTCATGTAACTGCTTTTCAAGGCCAAGGGCCTTTAATGTAAGGTGCAACGGATGTGAATGTTGAACTTTACTCAAGATGAGTGCTCCAAATTGTGCTCAAGGGTTCCTTTTACTTACGGAAGGGAGAGCCTTCCATTCCTTTAGTGAGAGAGTGAAAATGATCACAACAAAGTGGGAAAACACTGTGCATGAAGGTGCTGAGACTGAGAGAAAGAGAGACAAGAATACGACACCAGAATGTTGTCAAACCCTCCTCCGAAGGCCCCACTCTCTTTGGCGAGAGCAGTCTACTATTGATTGCACAAATCTCTACAATGCAATGGACTTGCCGACGATGTCGACGATGATGAGGACGGCGACAAGATGGCTGAAAATTGAAAATGCTAAGGGTTAGAATCTGCAAATGGCTCAAGAAACATGGAAAACGGTGTGCATTGACCATGAGTTAGGTAGCAATTTCATTGAAACCTCATTTATCTTTTTAATGACAAGAAATGGACCATACATTCTGAAAGACAACTTTGGACACTTCTTTCCAACTTGCTTAAGACGTTGCTTCATGATTCTTAAATACACCCAATCTCCTTCCTTGATCGAAACATCTTGATGATGCTTGTTGGCCTGTGGTGAGTAAGAATCCTAAGCCTTGCTTATCCGAAGCTTCACACTCTCAGAAATATCATCCAACGACTGACTTTCATCGTTGGCATCAAGCATTTGACTGACCGAGCGAGTCAAAAGTGACTGGAACGAACGCTGGCACATAAAGATAGAAAGATTTAAAGGTAAAGTGATTAGGCGGTTCTTGGTTAAATTCAAGAACTATCCTACATTGGATGCGAAGTGGATAGAGGAGGAGGACCTAGCAGATACTCCTCAGATTGTGGAACTTTACCTTGAAGCATTCGATTTAGCATAGTCTACTCCGATAGAACCCCGATTTTAGCATGGGTGAATCTAGTGCAGTGGGCATGCACAAGAGGGGAGTCACTCCACTCCTTTTTCAACAGATTACCCCAATTTTTTTGTGTGATATAGAGTCACTGATGTCCCTTTGGGTTTCAAGGATACTGATGAGATGACAATATTCTGTTGTGCGACTTTATGAACTGGAATTCTCGAAAATGAAAATGAAAATGATATTGATTGATTTGTCATTGAGTTGTTTGAGTGTAGGAAGTGAAAGACAAAATGACTGCAGCATTTCGGTCTCATAAATCTCTATAGACATGATTGCAATATGGATTAGTTAATCGGGCATCTATGAGGTCCCGATTGGATTTGATGCAATTGCTAAATACGTTGCCGATTAATCATGGTCTGAGATTTGGAATGATTTTGAATGTGATTTGTCATGTGATGTCCTGTGATGTTAAGTGATGTCCTATGATGTCCGGTGATGTGATTGTTGATTGGTACATGTGCTAATCTGTTGTTCCTAGTGCGTCGGTACTAACAGTCAGTGTCTGCTAAGACAATTTATGGCCTCTGTCTATTTTGTAGGCATAATCGAGGGTGATTACAATGCTTTCAAGAGGGGGGTATGTCACAAAATGGTGATGTGGCTAACCCCGGACACACACTGACACGTGGCACTAGCACGGACCCTCGCTGACGTGGTCCATTGTACGGACCTCCGGATTTTGCACGAAAAACGCACTCACATGCTGACGTGGCAGTGTACGGATCTCGACAAATTATGCTGGCTCATTTTTGCTGGCAGCTTTTGGGATATTATCTTTTGAGTTGGGAATCTTTTGATTTTAAAAGATTTTGGGGCTCTGCTTTTGGGCATCCCTTGTACCTTTAAATAAGTGGGCAAGGCCTCACTTCTTAGAGCATCTGGATGTAGAATTTGAGAGTGAGCACCTACCCGCTCTCTTGTACTTTGAACACAGATTAATACAAAAAGAAATACCAAAAGGGACGCTAGTCTTTGGGGCCAATACCTCCTAGCATGGAACTACGACGGATTGTGTCGACCTAATTGTGAATTGTGAACTGTTGTAAAGTGAATCTTTGCTATGTCGCGGTAGAATCTTGACTTGGGGTGTCCAAGTTTGTTTCAGAATTTTATTTGAAGAATCTTCGTGCTTCGACCCCACACTTATTAGCCACTCCTACCCTTATTTCATCACGCATCGGGTGCGCTCCCGTCTTCACCGCTCTGTCCTATAGGGCATAAGCATAAAGAACCCAAGATATTGCGTTCATGGATTCAACAGAATATTTGCAGTTTCTTCTCGACGAGCTTCGACATTCTTTCGTGGCATCCTCATTAGAATCTTCTGATGCTGCAAAGTTTTCAACAATTTTTGAATTACATGCTACCCTCTCTGATGCCCTAGGTGGTACCTCCTCCGGCATCAGAAAGTACGAGAGCTTCCAGCTGGAAACCTTCCCAACCGTCTGCTCCAATCGGGGGAGTATTCAAGAATATGGTGCAGCCATTTGCTGACCCTGATCTAGTGCAACCGCCTTTGACATTGTCGTTGCCCCCACCTGCCCCACCACCATCAGGCTACAATGGTTGGAGCCCATATGGATACCCTTATTATCCATACCCGAGATATGCGCCTAACCAACCCAAAGATTTCCAGGATGATGGCATGACAGTCAATATTTTTACTTTTTCCAGGGTGAAAGATCGGAAGAAAGCATTGCAGTTCCTAGAGCAATTCGACAACATCTATGCCTTGGGGAACTATACAGAAGAATCCAAGATGAGTAGCAGGATTTCTTAAAGATAACGCTATATAGTGGTGGAGTTCAATTGCGACACAATCGCATGCTCCAAGGACCTGGCAAGCTTTCAAGATAGTATTTGCACGCAGTTATATGACTTGTATGTTTGAAGTCCGTATCTTGGCAGAATAAGGCAATTTCAAAATGCTTGCCATAGAGACCATGGACAACTATAACCAAAGGTTTCTCGATGTATACCTTGCGGTATCCTTCTTTAGGTTCATTGACTTGGAGGCCCAATGCGAGCGATACACCACTGGACTACCATCTCCAAGCAAGTCTCCACCATGAAAGAGCTTATGGACCATGCTGCGGTCAGCTACAATCTGATGAAGGGAAAGCTGGAGTTTACCACAGAAGAACCTCTGGCCACTAACCACAACTCTCGACAACAATGAACAAATTCTCGAGAGTCTCGTGACACCCAACCTCAAAGGCCTCGTCTGACACATTGTCCATGAGAAACCCTTTTACAAGAAGGCCGATGCTTCAGATGTTTTCAAATAGGGCATACATTTACTAAATATCCTGAGCGAGCCTCGACGTCTTTAGAGCAACCTTGTGCTCCCACGATAGAACGATCCTCAGGGCCACCTCCAACCAAGAGAGCTAGAACCGCTATCAGACTAGTCCTTGATATCTATGGCATACGCCTTGAAAGTACAAATGAGTTGTGTCGAGCATATGGTAAAGTCAACGTCTTGAAAGCACTTATTTTCTTTGACCTCGGAGCTACAAAGAAGTTCATCCATCCATAATTCTTGAAACAAATGCACTTTGATTATGATGCAGAGGGTGGAGAAAATGAAGGTGAGCTAGCCACGGGGCAAACTCAAAAAGTGGTACTGCTCATTGGTGCTCTTCTAGTGGCTATCCAAGATTATCATGGAAAAGCCGATTTCCACATTATGAAGTTGGGCAATTGCGACGTTCTCTTGGGCATGCCCTGGCATGACAAGAATGATGCTACTCTCAAGGTTCGGAACTGAACCATCACCATGATGTAGAAGGGCAAGCCAGTCGTCCTCAAAGTTCGGTTGTCCAAACAAAACCCTGAATGAACTCTCTAGTTGTTTTATAGTTAGATACTTTTAACACTAGTTTAGAGAGTATTGTTTGAAATTTGTTTGAAATGGATGCTATCTGTTTTAAACCTGTCTTGGTGCCGATTTGAATTGTTTGACTCTGGTTCTAATAATGGTTTCATTGATTGGTGATTCACTCCCGGGAGGAGTAGTGATAAATGATGTTTTGGTATTTTTTGAACCTCGAAACGATGGAGACGGGATGTCTGGGGAGTGTTTTGTTGTATGCTGAAAAACCTTCGAACGACGCACACGGGATGTCTGGGGAGCGTTTGGTTGTATGCTTGAACCTCCAAGCGATGTAGGTTGCGATCTGGGGAGCGTTTGGTTGTACCAGTGCTCTGAACTCATGGCCTGGACCTTTTCAGGTTATTTGTGGGGGGAGTGACGAGGTAGTCATTGAGTAGCTTCATATTGTATGTAAAGAATGAGGATGCAAGAGAGCTACACAAGACAAGCACAAAGCACACAGAGATGGAAAGCTTCTTCTTCTTCTTCACAGAAAAGAGAGTACAAAATGACTAAGTGCTAAAGCTGAAAAGTAGCACATATGTACATGCGGTCACTAAGTGTGAACTCGCTAGAAGCGTACTAGGCTGGCACTATAAGTGTAGTCCATCTGTAGAATCACTGGCAGAGATCCTCCGTGTCGGTCACCTAACGCGCCAGTGAGTAAATGCCGTAAGCGGCCAAGACCCGTAGTGGATGCCAGCTCAAGGTGTAGAGCTCGACATCTCAACACTCCCCCTCGAGCTCTGCATGTCGCAGAGTCCAAGTATAGTCCGGAAACGTCGAAGCTTCTCAGCTCCGAGGGCCTTGGTAAAGATATCCGCTATCTGCTCCTCTGTGTTGACGTAGACCAAGTCGATGTCGCTTGCCAACACTCGCTCTCGAACGTAGTGGTAATGGACCTCTATGTGTTTGGTCCTAGCATGGAACACTGCATGCTGCTGAGGTTGTCACAATGAATGACAATCTGCTGGTCCACCTGCACTCCCAAGTCCTCAAGTAATGTGCGTAGCCAAGCTACCTCGCACGCCGCAACTGCTGCACCTCTGTACTCGGCCTCTGTGCTCAATAAAGCAATCGTAGGCTACTTTTTGCTACTCCAAGTAACAGCAGCACTCCCAAAAGAGAACATGAAGCCACTCGTAGATCTCCTATCAACAATGCTACCTGCCCAATCTGCATCTGTATACCCATACAATGCTAATGGTGCATCTGCTGCATAGAACAATGCGTAGTCAAGAGTCCCTTGCACATACCTAAGTGTGCGTCGTACTCCATCCAAATGTGGCTTCCTCGGAAGCTGCATGAACTGACTCTCCAAGCCTACTGTGTAGCTCAAGTCTGGCCTTGTGATAGTCAAGTAGATTAGACTACCCACCATCTTCCTGTACATATTGACATCCTCAACAACATCACCCTTTTTTGCACTCAGCTTTGCATTCACATCCAAGGGAATGGAAATCGGCTTACAATCAGCCATACCATACTTTGATAACATTTCCAAAGCATATTGTCTCTGTGACAGCCATACACCCTCTGGAGTCCTGATCACCTCAATGCCAAGAAAGTAGCGCAACTCGCCCAAATCTTTCATTTCAAACTCCTGTTTGAGAAGACCCTTCACATGGTCAATCTCCATAGCATTGTCACCAACAATAATAAGGTCATCTACATATATGGTAATGACCACAATCCCCACATCACTCTCACGTACATAGAGTGAATGATCAGCATGAGCTCTCCTAAAACCAATACTGACAAGATACTTGGCAATCCTGTCATACCATGCTCTAGAGCCTTGCTTCAAACCATACAAAGCTTTGAGAAGTCTGCATACATAATCTGGGTAACCTGGATCGACATAACCAGGTGGCTGATCCATATACACTTCCTCTTGCAACTCACCATTCAAGAAAGCATTCTTTACATCCATTTGATGCATAATCCATCCTCTAGATGCAGCCACTGCTATGACAGCTCTCACAGTCGTCATCTTTGCCACTGGAGCAAAGGTCTCCTCATAGTCTATGCCATACGTCTGTGCATAACCCTTTGCGACCAGCCTTGCCTTGTGACGCTCAATGTTACCATCAGCCTTATGCTTGGTTTTATACACCCATTTACAGCCAATAGCTTTCTTGCCACTTGGCAATGGCACCAACTCCCATGTGTCATTTGCTTCCAATGCAGCCATCTCTTCATTCATTGCATCATCCCAATGCACATTTCCAACTGCATCCTCAAAACATGTGGGCTCCACATCCTGTATCACCTTAGCCATGTAGGCTTGGTGATGTGCTAGATACCCATCATAAGTCAATTTCTGAACTGGATTTCTGACTCTATTAGATCTGCGCGGTCCTTGGTCACTCCTTTGCCCTCTAGCATCTTCTTGTACTTTCCTTACACTAGGTGTCCTGACAGCCGGAATTCCAAATTCCTCATCAAGACTTTGTTCAGAACCATCTGAATCCATGTCTACATGTGAAAAACCTGATGATGCATCAACCATAAAGGGAGGTTCATCAACCTTTTCCTTTCCTTTTCGTGATACATTCCCTGTACCTGTTGGTGGAGTAACCTGCGTACGTAGTCTACCATTCCATGGTTTCTCAACAGAGCCACGAGAAGAGGACTCTTGTGGTCCACTCAAAACCTGTGACTGTGGCCTCACATTTTGTACAACCACATCATCTTTTACATCAGCCCCAATAGTGCCATGTGCATTACTGTACCAGCTGCTCATCTCATCAAAGACTACATCTCTGCTCACTCGTAATTCTCGTGTAGTAGGATTGTAGCACCTGTACCCCTTTTGTTCAAGGGAATATCCCACAAGAATACATTTCTCTGCTTTAGGATCCAATTTCCTACGCAACTCATCTGGTACATGCACGTAAGCTATGCAGCCAAACACTTTCAAGTGTGCCAAATCAGGCTTTGTACCTGTAAACTTTTCCTCAGGTGTTACATCATGCACCGCAGCTGTAGGTGTCCTGTTCATAATGTACACAGCTGTATTTACAGCTTCAGCCCAGAAATGATGAGGCATGTTCTTCTCATTCATCAATGCACGTGCAACCTCTGCAATGTGCCTGTTTTTCCTTTCTGCGATCCCCTTCTGCTGTGGAGTGTATCTGCATGTAAACTGCCTGTGTATACCATGCATTCGCAGAAAATCTGAAAAATCATTGGAGAAGTACTCTCCCCCTCCATCTGACCTCAATGTCTTGATTTGCATATCTGTCTCCTTCTCAATCATGACTTTGAAGTCTTGAAAGTGACCAAACACTTCACTTTTGTTACGCATGAAGTAGACCCATACTTTCCTTGTATGGTCATCAATGAAAGAGACATAATACCTGCAACCATGTATACTTGCAGTATCGGTTGGACCCCAAACATCTGTGTGCACCACCTCAAGTGGCCTTTTACATACATTGCGCTCATGTGGAAATGAGCCCTTTGACTGTTTTCCAAACTGGCATGCTGCACACACTTTATGCATACCATCCACCTTGAATTTGGGCAAACCTTTTACAATCTGTTTTGATTGCATGCTACGCAATCTCTGCTCATTGACATGGCCAATGCGTTTGTGCCAAATGTCAACATCAGCCACAACACCTGTGCCCTGTGCAAATAATGCAGCTTTTACCTCAGGCATGTCTACATTCAGCGTAAACATTCTGCCCACACATTTGCCCTCTGTGATCAGCTTACAGCCATTCTGGAAATCTTCTACATAACAGCCATTTGGATTGAAGCGAACCTGCAAACCCTGCTCAACCATTTGTCCAACAGAAACAAGATTCTTTGTAATGTTTGGGACATGAAGTACATCTGCTAAGTACTTTGATTTCCCACTCTTCGTATTTAGAGATATGTCCCCTACATGAGCAATGGGGTGAGCTGTGTCATCTCCTGTCTGCACATAGCCTGACACATCTGGTTTGCGCATATCTCTAAACCACTCTCCACGAGACGTCATGTGATTAGAGGCACCTGAATCCACATACCAAACATCATCTTGGGTGGAATTCTCTGCAGTCATTGTATTCATTACATGCTGCATAACAAACATGCGCTCGTATTTGCTGTCATCTGCATCTCTGCTAGTAGATGCATAGTTGCCCTGTTCTCTCTTTCTACTTGCTTTTCCCTTTGGACAGTCACGTGACATGTGACCTCTTTCACCACAAGTCCAACATTCTCTACTATCTGGAGTATGTTGCTGCCTGCTTGATCCTGCACCACGACCTCTTTGACTCCCCCTGCCTTGAGACTGGTTTCCTCTGCCACCTGTATTGTTTTGATTTGATTGACCTTCCAGAAATTGGCCCCTGCAACCCCTTGGGCCTCGACCACGACCTCTACCTCTACCTTTGTTGGAGTTAGAATAGAAGGCCTGTTCAGAATTATTTCTACCATGAGAAGAAGATGTGTCAAGGTTCTTCTCCTCAAGAATAAGCATAGAAATCAAATCTTGGAACACGGGGATGTCGTCTCTTGTATTCATGGAAGACCTAAAATGTACATACTCATCTCCTAGACCATCCAAGCATGCACGGACAATGTCATCGTCTTCCACTGAGACTTTAATAGATCCAAGAGCCTTAATGATACTCTTGATCTTCAAGGCATAATCATTGATTGAGAGGTTGTTCCTCTTAACCTGATTTAGCTCCGACTTTAGTTGAAGCTTCCTGGCCTTGGTGTTCACCTCGAACACTCTGCCTAAGTTTCTCCATGCAATGGCGGGGGTTTCAGCATCCTGTAGATAGCCCATCATGCCATCTGTGATGCTCATAGACAGCCAATACATCACTTTGCTCTGGCCTTGTTGCCAGTCCCTCAAAGCTTTCCTTTGTTCTGCTGTAGCATTTGCCTCGGGAATCTCTGGTTCCTTTTCATTGTCTCCTTCTACATAGTCCCAATAACCTTTTCCTTTTAGGAAATTTGTTATTCTGAACTTCCATGCAGGGTAGTTATTTTTCTCAAGCTTCTCAGTAACAATCTGACTGAAACCGTCAGACATCTTGAAGCACTAAGACAAAATAGCTGCAATCTGCAAAAACCTGCAAATCTGCTGAACCTGCTATCGTGGTTCCTGTAACGCTTTCTACACTCAACGAGTGTCCACAATCAAGCGTTTCACAACCACTGTACTTGTACAGTAAATCTCTGTATACTGCACTTTGGAGACCTGTTCAGAAACTTGTGCGAAAAACCCCTAAAATTTTTTTCGCTGCGTGAGGCGCCTTCGGCATCTGGTCGTGGATTGCGAACGAAGGAATGGTGATGCTCTTGCTCTCTTAGCCTCTCTTGCCTGCACCAGGCTCTGATACCATGTAAAGAATGAGGATGCAAGAGAGCTACACAAGACAAGCACAAAGCACACAGAGATGGAAAGCTTCTTCTTCTTCTTCACAGAAAAGAGAGTACAAAATGACTAAGTGCTAAAGCTGAAAAGTAGCACATATGTACATGCGGTCACTAAGTGTGAACTCGCTAGAAGCGTACTAGGCTGGCACTATAAGTGTAGTCCAACTGTAGAATCACTGGCAGAGATCCTCCGTGTCGGTCACCTAACGCGCCAGTGAGTAAATGCCGTAAGCGGCCAAGACCCGTAGTGGATGCCAGCTCAAGGTGTAGAGCTCGACATCTCAACATTGTAGACATTTTGTCTCGGGGAAGTGCTCAACGGCGTTGTTCGTTGTGTCTTGTAACATGCATATGTGAGCATTTATTTTGTTTATTGGATGAGATAATTTTGGGAAGTCAATGACCCAGGATATCAAGAGTTCCGATCTGGAACGAGTCTCCTTATTAGATGAGATTCTTTGTGAGAAGCCAACGACCCAGGAAATCAAGAGCTCCGATTTGGAATGAGAAAACTGATTGTCCCTCGGAATGACCCTAGGAAAGTTTTGAGCTAACTTTAGTTGTTTTGCAGATATGCTATAATTGCAGAAGATTACTTTCTTTCAAGAAGGGGGGATGTCACAAACTGTTGACATGTCAAGCCACTGAAGAATGGAGCCAAGTTGTAGATCCCGGCCGAGGGGCCTAAACCCTAAGCAAAGAAGCAAAAGTAGTAGAATAAGTTTTACCAACTTGCAAAGTCTTTCTGAGTGGTCTATTTTTAAAGAGGAGTTCCCGCCAACTTATGGGACACCATCTGATGGGGCCCAAGTGACCTAAAGGGATTAAATAAAGCAAGACCACACACACACACTCACACTCTATTTGTGTAGCAATTGATGACGTGGCGGACTTGTACGGATTTTTGCATTTTGTGTTGATGATGTGGTAGCTTGTACGGATTTCCGTGTTTTACGCTGATTGCTGATGTGGTAGAGCTGTTCGGATTTCCGCAAAATGCGTTGGCAGCTTTTGGCACTAGTGCTTTTGGGATCAATTGCTTTTACGTTTGACTGCTTTTCATGTAACTGCTTTTCAAGGACAAGGGACCTTTAAATATGTGTAGAGGGCTCATTCTTTGGCATGCTTTAGTGTGAAGGTGCAAGGATTGGAGTACCGGCATTATACTCAATTGAAGCAATATAAAGAAATACCGAAAGGGGCGCCAAGGTTTGGGGTCAATACTCTCTGGGGTGGAATTCTGCCACTCCGTGTCGTGTGCTCTCTCTCTCTCTCTCTCTCTCTCTCTCTCTCCCTCTTTCAATTCAATTGTTATTTGAAGTGCTAAAAGTTTGTTTAGTCTGTTCTTTTCCATTGGCACGTGGTGCCCGTCTTATGACAGTATGCGTTCTTTTCAAGTAACCCACTATCACGAATATCAACATGTATCTAGTGCCTTGGGGCAAATCCTTCTTCTTGGCACACTCTTTAAGTGAGCTCACAAAAGAAAGACTTATTCTCTTTCCCTCCATGTTTGCGTGTGTAGCAGACATTGCTGCTTTCTTGGTGCTACTTTGAGTTGCCCTCTGAGAAGTGCTCGCACTCGCATGGCTCTAAATAGTGATGCTCATGGCTCTGCCTGCCATCAACCTTTCGCACCTCGCGTAGTGCCACAAGCCTTCAAGATGCAAGCGTATGTGATTGCATCTGAAGAGAGACACTCATTTTGCATCTGCTGAAAACACCCCAGAGCTTCTTGGCTGTGTTCAATTTCAGCATTTCCCGCAATTAGTGCATTCCAAGAGACGACATCCCAGATAGAAAGCTCCTCAAGCACTTTTTGTGCTTTATGGAACGCACCACATTTGGCATACATGTCGACCAAGGTAGTGCCGAGCACGACATTCTCTTCAACAACCCCTGACTAACAGTATCATAATGAATTCTTTTGCCCATATCCACATCTTGCCACATGCCTTCAAGGTGCAAGTGTATGTGATTGGATGCGGGGAGATGTCCTCTCTTTGCATCTGCTAAAAATAGCCGGAGCTTCCTAACCAAGACCTTGTTGGACATATCTTGCAACCAATGCACTCTGCGAGACAACATTTGCAGACATGAAGCTCGCCAAGGAGCTGTTGCGCTCTGAGAAGTGCACCGCACTTGACATACATACTGAGTGATGTGTTGCCTAAGTATGCATTCTTTTCAAGTAATGAATATCAACATGTATCTAGTGCATGCCTAAAGAAAGGAAAGGGAAAGGAGCGGCTTTTTCCAAAGTTAAGTATGCGATATTAAGGCCCTTTCTAGATTCAAGAGAAGATAAATGATGGTGAGGTGCCAATCGACAGGGAGCCTGAGGAGCAACCTAAAGTGAAAGAGAGCGAGGAGATTCTTGTTCTGGAACAGATACTAGCTCACCAGGAAAGGAAAGAGAAAGGTAAAGTGAACGACGGTTCTTAGTCAAGAGCTATCCGGCATTGGATGCGAAGTGGATGGAGGAGGAGGACCTAGCAGATACTCCTCAGACATTGAAACTTTACCTTGAGGTATTCAGTCTAGCTTCGACTATTCCGAGAGATCCCGTGGATCAGCAATGTTGAATCTGGTGCAGACAGGACTCCACAAGAGGGGAGTCACTCCGCTCCTTTGTCACAAGTTACCCAGATGGAATAAATTCATTGATTTCCCGTTGGATTTCATGGATACTGATGTGCTAACAGTATTTTATTTTATGACTTTATGACTAAAGTACTATGAAATGGAAATTCCCGGAAATGAATTTGCTTTTATGTGTGGTCACTGGACACATTTAGAAGGGAACAGTGGGTGACATGTGTTAAGAGATGAAGGCCAAGGGAAGATCTTCTAGCGATACAATTGACACAGCTGGACACATGATAGGCTATAGGTTGTTAGGGAGAAAAATTCTCTGGCTAAGTTGAGACTGAATGGAGGGAGTCCCAATAAGTAACTTTCATGGCCTACAGTGAGGGATAAGAATAAAAGGGCCCTTGGGCCCTCACCTTGCAGAGGTCCCTCGGGAGTTGTACTTGGCAATGATTAATTATAAAGAAACATCGAAAGGGCGCTAGAATTTGGGGCCTACAACTGGGCACGAAACTACGCTAGGCCGTGTCGTCTCTCTCTCTCTCTCTATTAAAGTTCAGTGATTTTGAAGTTTTTGTTCGAATGTTGCTATTGATTTCTTGCTTGCAGTGTCAGGGATAATTCGTGGGACACAAGATGGACACATTTAGAAGGGAACACTGGGTGACGTGTGTTAATACATGAAGGCGAAGGGAAGAATTCTTGGGATAAAATTGACACAACTGGACACATGATAGGCTATAGGTTGTCAGGGAGCAAAATTCCCTGGCTAAGTTGAGATTGAATGGAGGGAGTTCGAATGAGCATCTTTGATGACCTATAGTGAGTGATAATAGCATTTGATCCTAGAGCCATTTACAAGTGGAGAAGGAACACCGTCCAGAGTCTCTAATTGTACAGCTCCTTGTGGCAGAATCTCTTGTACTCTGTATGGTCCTTGCCAGGTGGGGCCCAACTTCTTTACCTTTTTTTGATGTCGTGCCTGATAAAGAAGCATTAGCGAGCCTTGCACTATTTTAGGCTTGCGAAGATGATGATCATGCCATGCTTCGCGACAAAGTTGCTCTGCCTAAGTAGCATAGGAAGCTAATTTGAGGCTCTCTTCCAACATGGAGAGACGAGAAAGTTTGGCACAGGTAATTCCAGCTGTGACACGAAGGCTGCCCACCCTAGAGAATCCGGAATTGAATTCAAAAGGAGCAATTGCTTCTAAGCCAAAAGTCAATTAAAAGGGGGTGCGGTTTGTGGTTGCTTTGAAGGAAATACGATATACCCAGCCAGTGCCGAAGATTACTTGAGCACAAGAAGCTCGATGCAGATGGCAGGCCTTCCGAAGGAGGGCAATTAAAACTTTGTTAGTACTCTCTGCCTGTCGATTGGCTCTGGGGTAGTAGGAGCACGACTTGCGATGAAAGATTTTCTAGTTGTTCAATAGTGTGGTGATCAATTCGTTGACAAAGTGACTGCCCTCGATCACTAATGATCTCACAAGGACGCCCAAATTTGCAAAATATATACTCATATAAGAACGTGGCTGCAATAGTACCTGTGCAGTTTGTAGTGGCTTGTACTTCGCTCACTTGGTGACATTATCTGTAGCAACAAGGAGATACTTACGATTGCCTGGTTGAGATGGGAGAGAAATTGGACTAACAAAGTCCAAACGCCGTCTTTCACATGGCAACCATGCCATAGATACTTGTAAAGGACGGTTGGATTGCTTACTAGGTTTATGTACACAACACTGACAAACATCGCAAACCTTCTCATGAGCAATTGCATCCCTAATTAGACACATAGGGCCACGATAAGCCACTCTATAAATTTTTTTTTGCTATGACGTTACCTGGGTGATGGCCACTTGTGGGACCATTGTGGGAATCTTCTAAAATATGCTCTACTTCATGAGGGGAGACACACTTGCGTAGCACACCATCAAGTTCAGACGTATAGAGCTGACCTCCAATTAAAGTAAATGGTCAAGAATTCTTCAATAGTCTTCTTTTTTGCAAGGGAGAGGCATTCTCTAGATAGAGACCAACAGACAACAAATACAACATATCACCATACCATTCCAGTGTCGTGTTCAATGTAAAGAGAGTGCTATTTGGAAAGTAGTCGTCAACACTTGTAGCTTCTTCACGCGTATGTATACAAGAGAGGTGGTCGGCCATGATGTAACACTTGCTTGGACGAAGGACCACTTTAAAATCAAACTCCTGGAACAGAAGGAGTCATCACCAAAATGTTGGGATTAAAGCCCAAGTGGCCTCTTATGCGGATATGGCTGGCCGTCCGCCTAACTCACTTTTCTCTAACTCTTTGTATATACTAACTTATACTTTGTGAATACTAAGAAATTGGGAGATAACCCTTCTAACAGTTCTCTGCGTACTGTACTGTGTAAGTTCACTGTGTGTGTGTGTGAGAGAGTCGACCCACGCTCCGCTCTGCGACTTCAATTGGTATCAGAGCCTTGGTTCAATGCGGATTTGCGCAATCGTGCGCGCGCGCACTTTTTCGGCAGATTCTGGATCCGGAGTTCGAAAATTCACACTCGGCGTTCCGGGAGCGTTTTCAGTAGGCGACCTGAGGTTTTACCCCCCTTTCGAAGCCGTTTATGCCCTCAGAATTTCGTTCTGAGCACTACAGCAGAAGATAGATTTCAGCCGCAAAGAAATCCGTCTTGTGTAGATTGGCAAGCAGGAGGAGGTCGACATCAATATCGACATCGACATACATCACTTATTCGTCTTCAGAGCATCATCTATAGACCAGGTACACATATATATCATCAGATATATATATTGCAGTCTGCATTGCTACTTCTTGTGCTTGCCAGGTTCCAGGGGAGGTGTGGCCATACGACGGCTTGACACCACTGGCATGTATTGCAGATTGATGTACTGTGATTGTGGGTCTGCTAGTTGTGAGTCACGATAGCAGACAGACCGCCGCAGTGGTCATAGGACAGTGATTGGTCTGATATAGGATGTATGCTAGTTCTGGGCAGTTTGCTGAGCCATCTGAGAGGGTCGTGTGTGAGGTTTTTTGAAGCCAAGCACTGGGGGCTGGGTTACCCAGTGTGAGGTGGATTAGGTTGCTGGAGTTCCCCTCTACACGCATCCTCTTCGGCGACTTTTATCCCTTAGGATGTATGACTTTGTGTAGACACTGGATTGCATCTTATGCGTCAGGCCGTTGAGGCATTGTTCAGGGTTCAGTCTTGAGACAGATACAGGTTCTGTCATCGCTCAGAGAGGAGACAGTGTATGCTTACAGGACAGCATATTACAGAGAATTTTTTAGATTTGTCACTGGTCAGCTATTTATGATTGTTTTTTGAGCTATCTTTTGGTTCCCAGAGCTCAGTTTACAGGGGAGACTCTGTCAAAAATTTTCAAAATACTGACAGTTCCTGAGGAGAGGTGTTCAGCTTGTTGATTACAGCTTGTTTACTGTGTACAGAGGCCAGTTTACAGGGGAAACTCTGCCGGATTTTTCTCAGGAGTAAACAGTTTGGCAGATATGGCATCTTCTCAAAGTGAGACTCTTTACAACATAAAGAAGCTGGATGGCACAAACTTTCCATTCTGGAAGAAGCAGATTTGGCAGGTTTTGGTGCAGAAAAAACAAGTGAAGCCACTGAAGCTCAAAGGGGAGAGACCAGAATTTATGGCTGAAGATGAGTGGGAAGAGCTTGACGAGTTAGCTTGTTCCACAATCATGCTGACACTGGCAGAAAATGTTTACTTCAATGTAGCAGAAGAGACTACAGCGTATGGCGTATGGCAAAAGCTATGTGATATGTACGAGAAACAAAGTGCTGCTTCTCAGATTTACTGGCTCAAGAAATTGGTGGATTTGAAGATGAAGGAAGGGACAGCCATGTCAAATCATCTGAATGAATTTCACTCAATTTTCAGCCAGTTAACAGCACAGGAGATAGTCTTTCCAGATTCAGTGAAGGCTATGTTTCTCTTAATCACTTTGCCAGACAGTTGGGATACTTTTCGTACAGCGTTAAGTAATTCTGTCGCGCCAGAAGGTCTTACAAGTGCCAATGTAGAAGGCAGCTTGCTCACAGAGGAAGTGAACAGGAAGAACATTGACAAAGGCAAAGGCAATAGTGCTTTGGTCGTTCGAGGGAGACAACAGTTTAAAGAGAAGAAGGGTAAGAAGGCACAAAACCGAAGTAAGTCTCGTGATTCGAAGTCAAAGGATGACATAGAATGCTACCATTGTGGCAAGAAGGGTCACATGAAGCGAGACTGTACGAAGTGGAAACAAGAAAAAGGAAAAACAAAGAGTTCTGAGCAAGATGAAAAGAAGAGTTCAGTGAAGATTGAAGAGGTGAATGTCATAGGATCTGGTTCAGACAGTGATTCTGGTATAGCAGCTGGTGACATCTTCCTTACAAGCAATCTTGATTCTATTTTCTTGACTGCAGAGGATGGACATGCTATGAGTGATTGGATTATCGACTCAGGGGCATCTTTACATGTTTCTCCGCACAAAGAGTGGTTTACATCATATGTGGCTACTAAAGATTATGTCAGACTTGGCAATGAGCACGTTTGTGACATACTTGGAGTGGGAGATGTGCAGTTGAAGTTTCAGAATGGCTCTTCTTTATGGCTTAAGAATGTCAGACATGTTCCAGCAATCCGAAAGAGCTTGATTAGTACAGGGAAGTTGGATGATGCGGGTTATGTGACAGTTTTTGGGAACAGCGCTTGGAAGATCTCCAAAGGTTCGATGACTGTAGCACATGGCAGCAAGTCAGGAACTCTGTACACTTTACATGTTTCAGAGGTTAAAAACCATGTAATTAATGTGATTGAGCAGCCAAGTGTGTCACTGTGGCATCGTAGGTTGGGACATATGTCAAAAAGAGGAATGGAAATACTTTCTCATTATGGTTATTTGCTTGGCTTTTCATTTCAAGATTTCGAGTTTTGTGAGCATTGTGTTTATGGTAAGCAAACACAGGAACCGCACAGATCAAAGAGGAATCGTAGGGACGAACGGTTAGCTCTTGTACACAGTGATCTATGCGGACCAATGCCTAGTTTGTCACTAGGGGGAGCAGCGTACTTTTGTACATTCATAGATGACTATTCTCGCAAAGTATGGGTTTACTTCTTGAAGCACAAGGATGAGGTGCTCAAGGTCTTTAAGACATTCTTGCAGCTGGTGGAGAATCAGAGTGGTCAGAAGCTGAAGTGCTTGAGAACTGACAATGGTGGAGAGTACGTTTCCAAAGCTTTTCAAGACTTTTGTGAAGCAAAAGGGATTAAGCGGGAACTTACTGCACCATATAATCCTTCACAGAATGGGGTTGCAGAACGTATGAATAGGACCATACAAGAGAAGGTCAGAAGCATGTTGTCAAATGCTGAGTTGCCTGATGGATTTTGGGCGGAAGCAGTGGCTACAACAGTCCATTTGATCAACAGGTCTCCTAGTAGGGTTCTGGATAAGAGTGCAGTGGCCGAGATGCTATGGACAGGCAAGGCACCTTCGTATAAGCATCTCAGAGTCTTTGGTTGTGAAGCTTATAGCCATATTCCTAAGGAGTTCAGAAATAAGTTAGAACCAAAGAGCAAGAAGTGTATATTTCTTGGCTACGGAGAATCGGGCGAGATGGGTTACCGGCTTTGGGATCCTGAGTCCAGAAAGCTTATTCGTAGCAATGATGTGCATTTCAATGAAGCCAAGTTTCACACTAAGCCAGAGAAGACAGAGGAGATCAGAAGAGTTGTCTTCAGGGAAGATGGACCTAGTGCTAGCACATCAAGACAGCATGGTCAAGCTCAGGAACAGCCTATAGTGGCTAGAGAGGCAGAATTAGTTGTGGTGCGACGTTCTGAGCGTGTCTTCAAACCACCTGATCGTTATGTGCCATCTCTAAATTATGTCATGCTCACAGATTGCGGAGAACCATCTTGTTACAAGGAAGCATTACAAGTGGTTGACTCGAAAAAATGGCAGTTGGCCATGCAGTCAGAGATGACAGCTCTGCATAAAAACCAGACATGGAAGTTGGTTAAATTACCACAAGGCAAAAAGGCTCTACCTTGTAAATGGGTTTACAGGTATAAGATCACCGCTCATGATAGTCAGCCAAAGTACAAAGCAAGGCTTGTTGCCAAGGGCTTTAAGCAAGAACAAGGCATTGACTTTGATGAAGTCTTCTCTCCAGTGGTCAAGATAACTACATTGAGATGCTTTCTTGCATTGGTTGCTATATTGGATTTGGTGTTGCACCAAATGGATGTCAAGACAGCGTTCTTACATGGTGATTTAGATGTGGAAATTTACATGCAGCAGCCAGAAGGGTTTGTTGAGAAAGGCATGGAACATTTGGTATGCCAGTTGTTAAAGAGTCTTTATGGCTTAAAACAATCACCGAGGGCATGGTACCATAAGTTCCACCAGTTTATGCTTTCTCAAGGCTACAAACGTAGTGAGTTCGATCACTGTCTATATACAAAGAAGGCTAAGGATGGCAGTTGGCTGATCCTTATTTTGTATGTGGATGACATGTTGATTGCTGGCAAACACTTGGAAGAAATTTCAGCTTTGAAGTCAAAGATGGCAAAATCATTTGACATGAAAGACATGGGTGAGGCAAGTCATATACTTGGTATGCGCATTGAGAGAGACAGATCAAAGAAGTTGATTTGGTTATCTCAAACAGAGTATATTGACAAGGTTTTGCAACGTTTCAATATGGAGAAGGGAAAGGCATTGAGTGTTCCATTGCCACCATATGTGAAACTTAGCAAACAAGATTGTCCTGTGTCTGAGGAAGAAAAGGCTGAAATGGATAAGATTCCATATGCGTCTGCAGTGGGTAGTTTGATGTATGCAATGATTGCTACACGTCCGGATATTGCATTTGCAGTGGGAGTGGTTAGCAGATATATGTCAAATCCCGGCAAGAAACATTGGGAGGCAGTGAAAGGTATCATGAGATACTTAAAACATACAAAGAGTATGCGCATATGCTATGGTAGTCAGGATTTGAGTGTCAGAGGATACACTGACTCAGATTATGCAGGAGACTTGGATAAGAGGAGATCTACATCAGGCTATGTCTTTACATTGGCTGGAGGTGCCATATCATGGCGATCTCGATTACAAGATTGTGTTACGCAGTCTACTACAGAAGCTGAGTATGTTGCAGCAAATGAGGCATGCAAAGAAGCTATTTGGCTTGGTAGATTGGTTGCAGACTTGGGAATCAATGCAGATATGCCAGAGTTATATTGTGATAGTCAAAGTGCTATACAATTGGCAAAGAATCCAGTGTTCCATTCGAAGACTAAGCATATTGATGTCAAATATCACTTCATTAGGGAAGTACTTGAAGACAAGCAGATACAATTGCTGAAGATCCACACCAAGGACAATCCTGCTGATCTACTCACAAAGGGACTTCCAGGAGAGGGCTTTGTGCATTGTCGTGAGTTATTGGGCATTGGATAGATGGCAGCCATGTAAATCTTTGTACATTTATGTTCATAGATTTACAGTTACTTAAAGTGCCACATTGGACTTTAAGTGGGAGGTTGTTGGGATTAAAGCCCAAGTGGCCTCTTATGCGGATATGGCTGGCCGTCCGCCTAACTCACTTTTCTCTAACTCTTTGTATATACTAACTTATACTTTGTGAATACTAAGAAATTGGGAGATAACCCTTCTAACAGTTCTCTGCGTACTATACTGTGTAAGCTCACTGTGTGTGTGTGTGTGAGAGAGTCGACCCACGCTCCGCTCCGCGACTTCACAAACTCGGCCTGCAACTTGTGGCTTATTGAGCAGATAACGCAAAGCATGATGATCAATAATAATGGTGAAGTGAACTCCTAATAAATAATGCCGGTATTTTTGTAGGGCATAAACAATAGACAAATCTTCCCTCTCTGTTGTATTGTAGTTATGCTTAGCTTTGGTGA
Organism: Adiantum capillus-veneris; assembly: GCF_014529385.1. Lineage (NCBI taxonomy): Eukaryota > Viridiplantae > Streptophyta > Polypodiopsida > Polypodiales > Pteridaceae > Adiantum > Adiantum capillus-veneris. The sequence continues at coordinate 47,165,047 of NC_140946.1, read as the reverse complement.
GCAAACGGCTTGCATAATGAATGGGGCGATCTAAGTTGAACTCCTTGCTAGGCTGGATCAGAATAGCACCTACAACAGTCTGTTTAGAATCAATATGTACATGAAAGGTGAGAAACCAATCCGGGGCAACTAAAATAAGGGCTTTAGTTAGGCACTTTTTCAGGTAAGCGAAAGCTTGGGCTTCATCCGTAGACCACTGAAAGGGTACAATAGCGCTACTCAATCTGGTCAAGGGTTAGGTGACATTGTCATACAAGCAAATGAACTTGCGATGATAACCTGTGGTGTAAAAAGCTTTGAACACCCTTGGGATTAAGAGGGGGAGGTAATCTCAGAATGGCCACTATCTTGTCAGGGTCAGGAGCTAAACCTTTAGTAGACACCGCATGGCCCAAAAGCGTACCTAGAGTTAGGGTTGAGCTTTAGACGTGCCTCCCGGTGATGGGGGAAAGGACGGCCCGGCACCCACGCCCCACCATACACACCTTGAAGCTCTTTATGCAAATCTCTTCTGCTCTGCGCCAGTAACAACGCTCTAGTAAAGACAGAATTGGGCGACATGTGTCCTCTCCTTCGAAATCCTCATCACCATGAGGTTCACCATGTGGAACTCATGTGCTCACACACCTAACTTGCTCTTGCACACAAAGGGGAGGCTCGCTCCATCCTTCTCACCATCGCACTACACACAGTGCGGCTCTGTCTGCATCCCCTCACTACCATCTCATAGGAAGGCACCTAGAGGAGGAAGAATGCAGACCCGCCCAAAATGGTCCTCGGTCCCTCTCTCAGACCTTTTCCTGTTGTGTCCCCAATCCATAGCACGCTCCCCTCTTTTGAGCTTGTTGATGCTCCTCTTGCCTAAATCCGCCTCCTTCACTCACGGCAGCTGTTACTGCTTTCTTGCCATAAAAACGTTTTTTTTTCCAATTAAGCCAGAACAAAGAGGATCGGAGCATGCAATGCCCACTTCTTGACGGGATCTCCACGGCTTAAGCTCATGAATTGCATCAAGCTCACCCATTGAGAAGCTTTTTAACATACATCGAAAGAGTGCTTTACGTAGAGCATTATGATGACCATGCATATGATGTCTCTAGCAGGATTTGACCACGCATAAACCGCGCAAAAATCTCACCACTCATCTTGCAACTCCTCATGTCACACTTTGCCAGGCCACCCTCCTCCTGGCTAGAGCTCTCATGCTCAACAACAGCTCATCAAATTTGAAACGATTTTCCATCCGTACATGAGTGTTCCCTATCGCAGCTTCGATCAAACACAGAGGTAGGCATATCCTATGATCTGAAGGCAAAGAAAAAATCTTCATGAAGAAACCATCTAGGTGCGAGTTCATGCATACCAGCTGCAAAAACTGTATTGAGTGCATTGCCTACTGACTGCGTGCTTTGGACATTACCCAAAAAGGCAACTTTTCATGGAATCTTGCCAGCAAAAGGAATCCTTGTGCCATAGACTTGGGCGCCCCAAGTCGAAAATCTAGCACGACACACAAGAGAATCATTAAATATACTTCACCACTTTAAAATCACAGTTCAATTTGGTCGACACGGCTTGGCGTAGTTCCGTGCCCAAAGGTATTGGCCCCAAAACCTGGCGCCCCTTTCGATATTTCTTTATTATATTAATGCTTGAGCAAAGTACAACATCCGAAGGGGTCCTCCGTTCCCAAACTCTGCGTCCAGATGCTCAAAAGAGTGAGGCCCCTTGGGCTTATTTATTCTTACAAGGGATGCCCCAAAAGCAGAGCCCCAAAAGATATTCAACTCAAAAGGAGTCAATCCAAAAAGCATCTGATCTAAAATCTGCCCCAAAAAGCAGTTTTGTGCAATTTGCGAAAATTCGTACAGGCTGTCACATCAGCACTTATCAGTGAAAATCGTGGAAGTTCGTACTATCTGCCACGTCAGTATGCCGTACAGTCTGTCCGTACTTTTTGACATGCCAGCATGTCGTACAGTCCGCCACGTCCTCTGCTCTGTGTGTGTGTTTCTGGGCTATACTTCCACATCATCATTTTGTGACATACCCCCCTCTTGAAATAATTGTAATTGCCCTCGATTACACCTGAAAAATAAACATAAGCCATAAAGCAGTTCAGTAGACACTGACTCTAAGTACCGACGCACTAGACGTGTCACAAGACGAGCACCACGTGCCAATAGAAAAGAACAGACTGAACAACTTTATGCACTTCAAATAACAACTGGACTGAAAATTATGCACGACACGAGACGGGGAGTGGCGAAGTTCCACCCCATAAGAGCACTGGCCCCAAATGTTGGCGTCCCTTTCGGTATTTCTTTATTATTACTGATTCGCAAAGTACAACAGCCGGGGAGTACCTCCTCTGCAATCTGCGCGCTGAAGAGTGTGAGAAAGGGCCCCCAAGGCTCATATTTAAAGTCCCAAAGGCTAAAAGCATCAAATATGAAAACCTGACCCCAAAAAAACACTTTCCTAAAATTTTGGGATTTTCCTTAAAAACCACCGCAAATTGCGAAACTTTCGTACAGGTGCCATGTCATCAGTTTCTACGTTGTCTTTTGTGTGTGTGTGTGTGTGTGTGCCATGTCATTAGTTTCTACGTTGTCTTTTGTGTGTGAGGGTCCAACTTTATTTTAACTCGTTTATGTCACTTGGGCCCCATCGAACGGGGTCCCATAAGTTGGTAGGACTTCTTCTGTTGTTGCTTGTTGTTCTTAGGGTTTAGGCCCCTTGGTCGTGATCTGAAGGTTGGCTCTGCTCTTCAGTGACTTGACACATCAGCAATTTGTGACATCCCTCCTTTTTGAAAGAAAGTAATCGTCCGCAATTATATCATATCTGCAAAACAATTCAAGTTAGCCCAAACTTTCCGAGGGACAATCATTTTGCTCTTTTTTTTTTTTGTTAAGGAGTTGGCTTCTCCTTTCAGCTCTTTTGATCAAGGAGTTGGCTTCTCCTTTTGTCAAGATCGGAACTCTTGATATTCCGGTGTAGTAAAATTAGCCATCACACCCAGACCGCACTCATCTTCCACGAGTGTACATACCCAGGCAATCTCATCCAATTAGGAATATTTAGTGGTTGGCACATCACAATGCAACACAAATTCTCACATATACATGTTACAAGACATAGAAACATAAAGTCGCCGCGATGAACACTCCTCTCAGATAACCTAACAAGGTTCGGGCTGGGAGATATTCAACGACTACCTCATCACTCCTCCCGCATAACCTAAAAAGGTCTCGGGGGGTGATATAGAGGCCTTTTACAACCAAACGTCCTCAAGACCACAAGCTGCGTTGTTTGGAGGTGCTGAGAGTAACTACTACTCAGACTTCTTAACACTCCTCCCCCATAACCATCCAGGTTCGGGCCGGGAGTAACAACAACAATTATTTTCAAGCATACAACCAAACGCTTCCCAGACATCCCGTCTACATCGTTCCGAAGTTCAAACAATACCAAAACAACATTCCTTACTGCTCCACCCGAGAGTAAGGTTTAAAGCAAATACCATCCATTTCAAAAAAATTCCAAACAAGATCACCAAACAAAACTCAAACTTAAAAAGCAATCTCGACATCAGTCGAGCTCGAAAAGTCGACTGACTTTCTATCCTGAAACCTGTACCAAAAAAATTAGGGTTAGGTTCCTTCCATAAGGTCGTAGCTGACCGCACCATGGTCCATAAGCTCTTGGACATACAGTGTTCTTGTGGCGGTGATGGTAGGTCCAAGACATAGCAGTCACATCGGACCTCCAAGGTTATCAGCTCGAGAAGAGACATCTACTGAGAGATGTCGAGAAATTTCAAGATATAATCTGCAAGGGTTTCCATGGCAAGCATTTCAGGATATCCCACTCTGCCAAAAGTTGAAATCTAAAGGAAGATGTAAGAAACCATATAACTTCGAGCAAAAAAATTCATGAAAGCTTGCTAAGTCCTTGGAGTGTGCGGCTTTGTAGCTATAGACATCAACATCTGCATGTGTGCTTTTGAGGAAAAAAATGACTCAAAACAAATATTGGATCCTTCTCTTGTCGCGTGATCTTTTTGGCTTATTCCCTGTAAGACATGAGCGATGAAGACAGGATCGCGCCCGATGCGCGATGAAGTAAGGGTGGGAGTGCCTAATAAGTCCAGGGTCGAGACCCGAAGATACTTCAAATAAAATCCCAGTAGTCTCTAGTTTGCTCTGTTTTCTCTTTTTAGGACCGCTTTCAGAAAAGCATACACCTGATGCTTTGATACCATTATCACAAGATGAGCACCACGTGCCAATAGAAAAGAACAGAATTAACAACTTTAAGCACTTCAAATAACAATTGAACTGAAAAATATACATGACACGAGACGGGGAGTGGTGAAGTTCCACCCCAAGAGAGCACTGGCCCCAAATGCTGGTGCCCCTTTCGGTATTTCTTTATTATTGCTGATTTGCAAAGTACAACAGCCGGGGAGCACCTTCTCTGCAATCTGCATGCTGAAGAGTGCAAGAGAGGGCCCCCAAGGCTCATATTTAAAGTTCCAAAGGCTAAAAGCATAAAATATGAAAAGATGACCCCAAAAAAACACTTTCCTAAAATTTTGAGATTTCCCTAAAAATCCGTTGCAAATTGTAGAACGTTCGTACATGTATCACGTCATCAGTTCCTACGCTGTCTTTTGTGTGTGTGTGTGTGTGTGTGTGTGTGTGTGTGTGTGTGTGTGTGTGTGAGAGAGAGAGAGAGAGAGAGAGAGAGAGAGAGAGAGAGAGAGAGAGAGAGAGAGAGAGAGAGGGTCCAACTTTAATTTAATTCCTTTATGTCACTTGGGCCCCATCGGACGGGGTCCCATAAGTTGGTAGGACTTCTTCTTCTGCTGTTGCTTGTTATTCTTAGGGTTAAGGCCCCTCGGCCATGATCTGAAGGTTGGATATGCTCTTTAGTGACTAGACACGTCAGCAGTTTATGACAAGATGACATAAATCCAGTCATGTCCATAGATTTTCAAGACCGAAATGCCGTTGTCATTTGGTCAATCATTCCATCTGCACTCAAGGACTGTTGTGTGTGAGTAATGGGGATCCCAATCCATCAATCACACACTGAATTCATACTGAACAGAGTGGTTCAATCATTCATTCCTAGCTGTGTGGCCATCTCATCCCGCAAGAACTCTTGATGCGCTCACGATAGCTCTATTGAATCATTCATGATTCAAAATTTATGATTCCTTTCATTGTCAGGTTAATTCTAGAGTTGTCATTGCTCCAAATTCATCATCATCTCATTCTCAAGCCTGTTATCTGTTCACAAATAGCAGGTTCTTTCATAAAAAATTGGTTTGATACTTAAATCAAAACCATCTTCAAAAAGTCCTATTTCATTCATAAATTCATAATGGTAGTTCATCCATAATTTTCTATCTGATATCTAGATGTTCTCGAACGAGTATCTCCTCGCCCCGTTGTATTTTCAATCTGTCAGCTATTCTCATTCTTGTGCCTTTTTGGGGCACCGTGCAGAGATATGTCCTTGTTCTACACACTCAAAACACTTTTTCGCTTTGAAATATTCATCTCTCTATTGTTCTGTCAGTCGAGATTGTGTATCTCTCTGTTGTCTGCTTCTCTTTTGACTTGTTGAAGGCTCATCTGGTGGGTAACTCAAGTTACCCGAACGCATAGCGAATCCCCGCTTAGCATGTCCCATCAATTGTTGTATGGACTTGGACTTTTGTTCAAGACAGTAGTCTTGGATCTCTTTGGGAAGTCCATAGAAAAACTCCTCAATTTTCTTTTTGAACTTGATCTTCTTAAATGATGAAGCCGGTAAGAAAACATCTCAAAATCTCTCACAATAAGTATCCAAAGGTTCTGCCTTGACCATCCGAAGATGATTCCAGCCAGTAATCACATCCCGTTTGTATGCTTGAGTGAGCCATAAGAGTTTCTTTAACTTCAGCCACTTTGTCGGTGCTTCTTTTCTTAACAAAAGAGTGGACCACCATGTCCATGCATTGCCCTTCATAAAGGATGCTGCCCGCCTAATCTTGGAGTGCTTTGTATAGCGGTCTCCAGAAAATGCTATGTCAAATAGTTGGATAAAGGCTAATGCCTTGGGAGCATCTCGAAACCCTGAAAAGTATCCAAACTTTAATGATTGTCTACCCTCTTTGAATTCCTTGGTCTTTTTGCCCTTGTCGTCGAAAAAATCATACTGATTGGTTCTACAAATGTGCTTCCTTTTTTAATAAAAAGTATGGTCCTTTCGTCGTTTCTTGCCCTTTCTATTCTCATCACTCAAGTTAGAAGATGATGAGCTATCGGAGCTGGTAGAAGATGATGAGGATGAATTGGACAATCCTTCCAAACGTACACGCTTCTTTTGTTTTCTTGTATTCTCAAAAGAGGATTTTTGGCCCAAGTAACCAGGGAATTCAGTTCCCTTGTTGCGTTTCTTCAATTGGTTCTTCTTTACCCCCAACAGTTGGTTGACTCGTCTTTTAACCGCATCCTCAAGTTCATCTTCAGTAAACATCCGTGGGACAGGAGGTTTCTTGAGGGTTGACTTTATCGGGGAATCGATGGCTTTCTGCCAGTGGGAATGTACCTCATCAATCGGGTGCTGGGTCAAAAATTTGGCATACTGGGGATCCTTTGCAAACTGAACTATCTGTTTTGCACAATCGTCAACCTGTTGTTGACGTTGCATTTCCATCAATTGATATCCCGTATTTAGAGGTGGCCCGTACTCTAGATCTGCTCATCCGTTCGAATTTCCCTTGAGGTCTCCTCTTTCTGAAGTGTCAGGAGGGTTCGTCTGATTCTTGCGAGATTCATCGATTGAATCCATGTGTGTTGCGCGCAGTAAGAGGATCGGATTTTTCGATAGAAGAGAAATTGGTCGTGCTCTGATACCACTATCACAGACTTGGGCACCCCAAGTCGAGAATCTAGCACGACACTCGAGAGAATCACTTAAAATACTTCACAACTTTAAAATCAGAGTTCAATTTGGTCGACATGGCCCGGCGTAGTTCGGTGCCCAGAGGTATTGGCCCCAAAACTTGGCGCCTCTTTCGGTATTTCTTTATTATATTAATGCTTGAGCAAAGTATAACATCCAAAGGGGTCCTCTGCTCTTAGACTCTACGTCCAGATGCTCTAGAGATTGGAACACTCCAGGTCGAGAATCTGACACGACACACAAAAGAATCCCTCAAAACACTTCACAGCTTTAAATCACAATTCAATTTACTTGACACGGCCTGGCGTAGTTCCGTGCCTAGAGGCATTGGCCCCAAAAGTTGGAGCCCCTTTTGGTATCTATTTTTATATTAATGCTTGCGCAAATTGCAAAAATCCGTACAAGCTGCCACGTCAGCACATGTTAGCGCAAATCACGGAAGTCCCTACTGTCTACCACGTCAGTATGCTGTACACCTTGTTCGTACTTTCTGACTCGTCAGCATGCCGTACAATCTGCCACGTCATCTATTGTGTGTATTTGTGTGTGTGAGGACAATACTGCCACATCATCATTTTGTGACACCTTGATATCCAACCACCAAGCCTAGCGACACATGGAGACGCAAAAAAACCTAGCCGCATCATCATTGCCCAACCCCTAGTTGAGCATTCATACTCAACCATAGCATCCAAAGAACACCCAAAACCTATCACTTGCCAGCCGCAGCGTATATGTCAAACCTACACACATAAAGTGTGTCGATGGCTCTCTTCTACTAGACTGGAGTGATTTTTCACATTGAGCATGGAAGAAAATGTTACTTTATCTGGAGTAAGGCCCTTGACTTGCATGTAATGAAAACAGGACACTTTCCTAGTGCCCTTGTTGGGCACATTCAACGATTAGAGTAGACCGTGAGATAAAAGTTGTAACAGGAAGTTCCTCCGGCAATTGTTGTGCTCCAGCGAGTGCCCCACATTTTTCATACATATGCACCAAATTATGGTCGAGCACAACATCATTTACACAAATCCCGTGTTGAAAAAACCTGATTGTGAATTTACTCTTCCGGCACCATCTCCTACACTGCCACTGGCTTTCAATATGGTGGAGAAGCTTACCTCATGTGGAGTGTACAACATCTCTTTGAAGCAATTCAGTGCCTTCTCCCCTAGGCTGTGCTTGAGAAAACCTGCCATCAATGCATTTCAAGAGACAACATTGAGAATCTGAAACTCTTTATGCACCTACCGCACTTTTTCTAGCACTCCACAGTTCGCATCCATATCAAAAAAAGCAATTCGATGCTAATATAGGTTACTATATTTGGAGGGTGCCCCTCCTGCTACAAATTCTCAGAACAGTTTAGGGCATCTACATCTGATCATGCTCGATGTAACCAGCTATAAGTGGGGACCAAGAAATGCTATCCGTAGCAGACAACTCATTGAGGGCTAATGCTGCCGTCACTAATGTCCATAAGCAATTTCTATTGCAGTGATATTCACAAATACGGTGAAGAGCTATACAATATGTAAAAAACTGTGAAGACCTTAAAAAAGACCACAAACCGAAAGTAGCTCAAAAAGCAACCTCTTCTCTATTGCCTCTGCTTGCTAGAAATTCAAATGAGAGCCCTGCCTTGATCAAAGAGAAAGTCATGATCCCTCCTCTCCATGCTACTCACATACATGCATTCATCAGGACATGAGGACCTTCAACTGCCAGCTTTTCTAAGACTCATGAGGTTTCTGTTGTCTCATCGACACAAATCTTAAATCAAAAATTTCAGAAATGATTAAACCATCGCTTATGAAATGCCGGTTTCTTATCTACGAGTACCTAGCCGCTACTCTTCCTGTGCATGCTACTATAGCTTGAATTGTCAGCCTACATCTCTAAGTTTCTACGCTTAACCACAAACAAAATTGAACGAGAGTGGTTCGTTAGCTGCATTCGCATTGAATTGAGATCGAACAAAATATAGGAGAAGGAGAAGGAGAGAGAGAGAGAGAGAGAGAGAGAGAGAGAGAGAGGGAGAGAGAGAGAGATTTTCACAAAAGCGTGTTAGTTATTTCTACCTGAGAGTGTTTGGGATACCGATCGTTGTGGTTCACAGGTGTACCTCCCCATAAATTGGATACCGATCATAGTGCTTCTCAGGGGTACCTCGCCAAAAACCACAAGGAGTGTTAGAGTTTTTTCAAGCTCAATGTTCATGATCATACAAGATGTCAATGTTATTAATTATTTGTTGTTCCATTTTTATGTTTCAAAAAGAAAGAAAACATGCAAGTCTCCTTGCATGGGGGTTTTTGCACAGTCTTCCCTAATTTTTATAATACGAGGGAACGTGCGATTCCCATGGCAGCGTGCAATTTTCAGTGTGTTCATTAATTGCGTTCTCAGTGTCAAAAATCAAAAAATGATAATGCTTACTCACCACGTGATTGAATGTCTATCACCAATGCACTTCCTTGCATCAATGACGTTGGACATCTCTTGCACTTAACCCGTTGCAAAAGACGACACACTAGGGAGGATGCGCTTCAAGAAGGTTTTGTGCTATTGTGAGGACACCACATTTGGTATACAAATTGATCGAATACTACCAAGCATGACATTGTACCCCCAACAAGCCCTAACTAGAAAGCTCATTGTAAATTCTAATACCCATGTGAAAGTCTTCAAGTTGCAAGCATAGGTGAAAATAGCCTACAACTTTCTGGCAATGCTTATGTTGTGCGCATCCTACTATCGGTGCATTCCAATGCTTTGCATCCACTGAAAACAGACTAGAGCTTTTTGGCACTGCTCTTGTTGCGCACATCCCGCAATCAGTGCATTCAAAGAGGTGGCATTTCGGACAATGTAGATGGCTGGATAATCACCATGTGGGAACGTGTTCTTAGACGATGGGCAGCGAATTACTCAGTAATTACTACAGTAAACGCGAAGTGTATAAATAGGGCCCATTACATTATTATCGGGTTGGCAATTGTTATCACTTGTATTAGCGCTTTGGGATATACTTGTACTTGAGCATCAATAGCAGTATTGTCGACTGTACTCTCTCTCTCTCTCTCTCTCTCTCTCTCTCTCTCTCTCTCTCTCTCTGTAATCATATTCACTGTAATCTTGATCTGTAATCTCAATCATGAAATATATTTCAGTGATACTTACTTCTCGTCCAGTCTTCTGAATCTGAATCTGAATCTGAATCTGAATCTTATTCCAGTCTATAAGTCTGATTCTTATTTCAGTATCCATATTTCAGTCTAGTCTCTGAATTCTGTCTAGTCTGCTGTCTGAAATCTTCCCATACTAGTAGCTGAAATCCTTCAACACTGGAATTAGCTGTCTCAAGAGATCAGCTCCAATTCCATTTTGGCGATCACGGTGGCTCAAGCTGACGCTCGTTGACTGAAAGACTCTTCTCCCAGTTGAAGTTTTCAGCAATGGCACCAAAATCCAATCGTGGCCGAAAATCTACCATTCGTGTGGACCCCATTACTGAGGAGTCAGGAAGAGAGTCTGACCCCAAACAAGAGAAAATGACTGACACTGAGGCTCAGGAGGAGCATAGTCAGACTGATGAGGCGCAAGACTCACAGCACTCCAGTCATTCTTGACGCCGACGGGCAGAACGGGAAGCACGAAAGGCAAAGAATTCCAAGAGTTCTCAGTCTCGCCAGAGAGATGAGAATATCAAGGGCAGAAAGGGAAGTTACCGTACTTCTAGCAGACAAAATAGAGAAGATACTGATACTGAGACAGAGACAGAGATGGATTGGGATGCTGACACTGACAATTGTAAGAAGGCTCCCAAGTGCCATTCTGAAGCCAAGAAGAGAAGTGGTGGGATCGGTATTAATCGAACTAATTACACAGCTTCCCTGAAGATTTTATTTCCCATGTTCAAAGGAGGGAAAAAGGATGATCCAGATGTTCACATACAAGCTTTCGATCAGTATGCTGAACTAAAAAACATTGATGAAGATGATTGGGGGGAATACTTTCCACAAACCTTGAAGGAGGCAGCGAGGAAATGGTATTACCATTACCCTTCATGCCAGCTGAGATCATATAACAAATTACTTAAGGCCTTCAGGTTAGAATATTCCGACAATCGAGGGGACGAGGATATTCTCTGTGAATTGGATCGGATCAAACAGAGGAATTTGTCAGTCCACAGCTATGTAGAAAAGATAAAAGAACTGACCAGGCAGTTGCAAGAACCGTTGTCTGAGAAGAGATTGAGGGCATGGTTTCTGAATGGGTTCAGAAGCAAGAAGCTTAGGAAACAAGAAGTACCAGCCCCTACAAAAAAATTCAATGACCTAGTCCAAAGAGCATTAAAACTAGAACAACAGGCTAAGAAAGAGAAGAGCCACAAGAAGCGAAGGACCAGTAGCAGTAGCTCGGCTACTGAAGCTTCTGATTCCAGTGCAACATCCAGCAGCTCCGAGAGAAGCTCCAATGAACGAACAAAGGAGAAATCAAAGAAGGGATCATGGACCAGGAAGATTGAAGAAATGGCTAGGCAGATTGCAGAATTCAGTCACACACGACAACCGGTCCGAAAGATGGAGACTTGGTGTTCAAGATATAAATCCAAGGACCACATCTCCCACTGAATGTCCACAATGTACCTACTGCAAGGCCTTTGGTCATCTATGGAATAATTGTGGCATCAGAATTCAGCATTTTAAGAAAGGAAAGGATCTATCAGTGGTTGCCTACACTGAACTAGTGAAGGCAGAACCAATCAAAGTAGCTCAAGAGGAAAGACCAGGTACCAGTGGTACTGGTCAAGGACGTGGCAGATACCAACCAGGAATGGGCAGAGGAAGGAAAAGAGGCAACTTCCAGACCAAGAGCATGGATTGATATACCTGTGGGAAGTATGGTCATTTTGCAGCCCAATGTCCAGATGCACCGGTAACGACTGCTACTGAGGTTAAGGCACCAGAGCCAATCCCAGTCAGGGTGGTTACCAGGAGCAAGGGAGTGATTATTGAAGAAATTCCAGACATTTCAGAAGTACCAGTCAATCCTAACAGCAGCAAGTGGGCTCAACAAAGGGAAGTTTGGAAGGCCAAAGGTAAAGAAAAGGTGGTAGATGAGTGGCAAGAGCAGCGGGAACTAGCAGCTAAAATCATAGAGGATTTAGCTAAGAAGCTGCCAGAGCAGCCAGAAAGTTCCGAAGCTAGAGTCATTCAAAAGATACCAGCCCAATCGACTGATAAAGATTAGTTAGTACCGGCCATGACAGAGACCATGCTGGTTGTAGTATAGGGACTAGCTAATGAAATGGGAGTGGATGGAAAGAGTAGAAGTACTGCTAAAGAAGAATGGCAGTGTGAAGACACCAATTCTTCAAGCTCTGACAATCAGTCTGACCAAGAGCGAGAGGAAATTCATGTGAAAATTTTTGATAGAATCCAAAAGCTGACTGTAGAGCTAGAGGATATAAGAAAGACCTTGCCTGAGGTGGCTAACTTTATCAGACAACGTAGGAAGACAAAGGCAGAGGCCAGAACAGTGGACCTGACGGCTATCAGAGATGATGAAGTTCCACTTATTCAAGTAGACTACAAGGTCAGGATGTAGTGGGAACCTCTCTCAAGCGTCATACTGAATGGAGGAGCAGGAGTCAACATAATGGGAGACCATCTTCAACAAAGAATGGGTATCACTAACATGAAACCATCACCATTCAAAGTAAGAATGGCAGATCATCGAGTCGTACAGGCGACGGGCATGACTGAACACATGCAGATACGAGTTGGGAGGGAGAAATTCAAAACCAGTTTCCTAGTCTTGGATGTGCAGGGAGCATATAGAATGCTACTAGGCCGCCCATGGTTAAGAACAACACATGCTGTCCATGATTACGCAAACCAAACTTTAACCATAGAAGGGGCCAGTGGTGGCAGAATCAAAATCTAGACCAACAACACCAGGAGCTCGAAAAAGGAACTAAGGACGAAGGAGTTGTGTCAGAAATACAGAGCCAAGAAAATTGAGCGAATGCTAGCAGCTATGAACATATTTCCTTTGGTAGAAATTGATTTGAATGTAGTCCTGCTGAACAAAGATCAAGCTGACAAGCAAAAGAGACAATTCCCTGATCAGTTTACTGAAGTCAATGCAGGGGAAAGAACAGTTCAGCTAACTGGAAGAATGGAGGAACCAGCTGATACTGGTGTAATGGAAGAACCAGCATGTTCTGAAGAGTACCCACTGGATCAGAATAATGATTCAGAAATGAATGGACCTTCTTGGGACTACGCTGAAGAATCGGCCAAACGAAAAGGAGGCGAACCAAACTGGTTGCTTCAAGACGATTAGGAAGTAGAGGAGTGGAACCTGGGATCAGAGGAAAATCCCAGAATGATCAAAATCAACAAGCACCTCAAACCGGCAATGAAGGAAAAGGCACGAAAAATGTTCCAGAACTATAAAGATGTGTTTGCCTGGGAACATACAGATTTGAAGGGAGTAGATCCTGAAGTCTGTCAGCACCGAATACCACTGAAACCGGATGCTAGGCCAGTCAGATTGCAAAGATACCGGATGAACCCCAACTATGCAAAGAAGGTCAAGGAGGAGATTGATAATCTTCTCAAGGCTGGGTTCATTACGGAAGTAGCAAGCAGTGATTGGTTATTTCCCATAGTCGTTGTTCCTAAGAAGAATGGAAAATTAAGAGTTTGTGTCGACTATAGGAAACTAAATGCCCAGACCATTAAGGATCCATTTCCCTTACCTTTTACTGATATGTTGCTTGATGAGATCGCAAGATATGAGATGTATAGCTTCATGGATGGTTATAGCGGCTATAACCAGTTATAGATTGCTCCTGAAGGTAGGTCCAAGACCACTTTCATCACTGAGTGGGGAGCATTCATGTATCTGGTGATGCCTTTTGGCCTGTGCATTGCACCAACTACCTTTCAGCGGTGTATGATGGAGATGTTTAATGAATTTCTTCATCGGTTCCTCGCCATTTTCATGGATGACTTCACTGTCTATTCAAATGAGGAACAACACCTTCTATTCCTAGAGATGGTTTTTAAACGTTGTTTGGAGAAAAGGATTTGTTTGAATCCATTCAAATCTGTATTTCTGGTCTGGAAGGGGCAGCTACTGGGACATGTGGTTTTCCGCAATGGAATAGAAATGGCCAATGACAAAATACAGTGTGTCCAGCAAGCTAAAGCACCCAGAACTGCTTCAGAATTGAGTTCTTTCTTGGGGTATGTAAATTTCTATAGAAGATTTGTACACAAGTTTGCTTCTCAAGCAATACCACTATATGAGCTTACAAAGAAGACCAGTAAGTTCAACTGGACTGCTGAGTGTGAGGAGAGTTTTCAGAATTTGGAAAAAGCCATTACCAGTAAACCAGTCCTTAGGCAGCCGAATTGGGATATGATTTTTCATGTACATGTAGATGCTTCAGGATTGGCAATGGGGGCAATATTAGCTCAGCCAGATGGCAGAACAGACTATCTGGTCTATTTTGCTAGTCGGAGATTCAGTCAGGCTGAACAAGGCTATACGACTACTGAAAGAGAAGCCCTCGGAATGGTTTTTAGCGCTACGAAGTTCAGGCATTATCTTTTGGGGAAGTTATTCCATTTTTATGTGGATCATCAAGCTCTTCTGTTTCTGATTAATAAAGTTATTATTCAAGGCAGGCTGATAAGATGGATGATATTCCTTATGGAATTTGAATTCAGAATTTTCCATAAGCCTGGCCGAAACCACTGTGGAGCTGACTTTCTTTCCAGAAGTACGGAGGGATATTCAGAATCACCTCTGAGAGATGAGCCAGTGGATGCTGATTTATTTCAGTTAGAAGTAGAAGAATCAGTGGATCCTGAATGGTATGATATTTATCAATTCCTTTCCCAAGGTACCTTTCCAGAGGATTGGAAACAGAATCAGAAGAAAGCTCTGATCATAAAAAGCCTGAAATTTACCATCATCGGAGGAGTACTTTATCGACTAGGTGTGGATGGTATACTTCGAAGATGTGTCCCTATGGAAGGAAGAATGCAAGTTATTTCAGAAGCGCATAATGGCGAGTCTGGTGGACACTTTTCCAACGAAGTGACCTACAAGAAGATCCTGCAAGCAGGTCTGTGGTGGCAAACACTGATTGTTGATGTCAGAAGTTTTTTAAAAACTTGTGACATATGTGAAAGAATGGGCTGACCAACAGCTGCAGACATGACTCCCTTAATGCCAATACAACCATTGGGAGTATTCGTGAAATGGGGAATGGATTTTATGGGACCTTTTAAGAAGGTGACTCCCAGGAAGAACAACTATATCGTGATGGCTACTTGTTACGTTACCAAGTGGGTTGAAGCCAAGGCTCTTCCTGACAACACAACCAAGTCAGCTGCAAGGTTTCTGTTTGAGAATATTGTCTATCGATATGGATGTCCAGTAAAAATTGTGACCGATCAAGGAACACATTTTATCAATGATATTATGGAAATCCTATTGGATATGCTTTCAGTCAAGTATTGGAAATCTACCCCTTACTATCTAGATGCAATGGACATGCTGAAAGTAGCAACAAGACAATAAAGACTATTCTCACTAAGGTGGTGCAAAAGAAACCAGACCAGTGGGACTTGAAGCTTCAGACCGCTCTATGGGCTTATAGGACAGCTTATAAGGTAACTACTGGAATGACACCATTCAGAATGGTGTATGGAACTGAAACAGTGGTTCCCATGGAATTTGTAATCCCTAGTCTGAGAATGGCTGTGAAGTATGGATTAGACTTCAACCATAATCTTAAGAAAAGGTTGGATGAACTGATGAAGTTAGATGAACTCAGACAAAGGGCTATATTGGAACAAGAAATTGTTCAACAACGAAGGAAGCACTGGCATGATCGCCGAATTAAAGTTCGAGAATTCCAGAAAGGAGACTTAGTGCTTCTATATCAAGCTAGATTGGGTCCAAAGAAGCCGAATTTGAAGATTGCCTGGGCAGGACCTTTTGAGGTTGATTGGGTCTTCTCCAATGGCGTAGTTAGATTGAAAGATTTATCTGGACTAATGTTGCCGGGAGTGTATAATGGAGCAAAGATCAAGCTCTATTATTCAGAGACCAGAGAAACTGCATTAGAACAAGGAACTAAGGAACTAGAGGTTGCTGATCAAGAGATACTGGAATCAGAAATTTTTGGACTTTTTCATGTGCAACCAGTTCCAGTTTCAGAACCAGTACCAGAAGGACCAGATCAGTCTGATCTTAGAATCAGTACCAGTATGGTTGCACCAGACTAGGAATCAGTTCAGTACCAGTATAGACACACCTTCCAAATTTTAAGTATCCAACGGGCAAATGGCACGCTAGTGATAATTATTACAAGGATGGGTCGCAGTCTTGTCCAATGCATGTCTGCCACAACAGCAACGATGCACACAAGTCTAGGAGCGGCGAGTGGTGGAGCTTTTATGGCACGAACACGTATAACAGTCAGGAGAGTTAGCATTTTTCCCTATAAATCTCTTACGCGATGCTTTCCTCCTGTCAACCATTTGCCATCGCCGAGCTCCGAGGTTTCTTCACTACTACAGCCGCAAACTTCGACTTCTGACGAGACAGCTGACTGTTAGACAGTCTTACCAGCGACACTAGGAAACGGCTTTGACACAAGTAAGTCATCTTCTCCTTCGCTTGTCTCATCGTTGTCGACCTCACAGTGTATGGGTAGAAGGAAACGCTCAGAGAAGATGTAGGAAACTCTTGAAGAAACCCAGGCTATAGTTGTTGAGGCAAAGGCAAGCCTTCCCATTCTTCCATACAATAAAATCCAACGATATATCTTTACTGATCACGCAATGACTCTGCTACAACTTTGGGATCTACGAGTTGTGTTGCAAGCTACACGGATTGCTTTTGATGCAGATATCATCAAGCAAGTTCTTGATTCCTTTGATGCTGAAACTAGCAGTGCTATGGTAAATAGTAGAAAGGTGTCACTGACACCAGAAGCCATTGCATCCGCATTCCGGATGCCTAATGAGCCCAAACCGTCTGTGGCAACTGCGCAGCAAATAAGTATCGCTCATAAGGAGGATGAAGCGGCTAGAAAGAAGCGCAAGGCAAGTGCTCAAGGAGTTCCATTAGCAGGACTGGAAGCCTTCGCTGCTTACATGTTTGTAGCTGAAGCAGTCAGCCTAAAGAACAACCCAACGTATGTGTCAGAAAAATTATTTGCTATGCTGTTAGCCAAGATACTGGATCCACAAGTCCATATCAACCTTTGTCAAATACTCTCGCATAATGTACTCCAACATACTGCCAAGCTGAAATCTCAAACTGTTTTCAAGGCATGGTATGTCTGGCAATTCCTATATTGGGCCACTGCTGCAGATGTTAATGAGCAGGTAAAGCACGCTTGGAGTGAGCAGCCCATTTCTGAACCAAAGAAGATTAAACTGTCCTCAGACGACGAGGAAACAGACAGTCAAACGGTTTCCAATGACCTGAAAAGGAAAGCCACGACAAAAGAAGCTGGCAGTTCAAAGAAGCCAAGAATTACACTGACAAAAAGCAGTGAGTTCTTAAAGCAAATAGAAAGCCAGGTTAAGGCAGTAAGCACTGAGAAAGCTGAGATAAGTAAAACTGCGCAACAATCTGTTCAGAAGACTGTGCCTGATCAGTCAGTTGTCAAACATACAGTTGCTACTGGATCTGGGAAAGATCATGTCAAGCCAGTCTTTGTTGAGAAGATACCAAAATAGTCAGGGGACAAAGGCAAGAGTCAACTAGACAAAGGGAAAGGTCCAGCGTTCTCAACTTTGTCTGGTGGAATTCCTGCCATTACTGGAAACCCTTTGCAAAACTGGTCAAACATGATAAGTTGCAGCAAATGCGAACTCAGAAATTGAGAGGGTATCTTTTGCTCAGCAAAGCTGATTATGCAACTTTACCCTATGTGGCTCTAGTGGCAATATATGAACCTGTTAATTCTGATCGAACCACTGTCAAAGACAGATGTTCAGTATTGATACAGTCTTCTTGGAATACCATTGTCAGTTGTATGGGACAATTGGTGGAGGCTGCTGGATCAGAAGATGAAGTAAAAAAGATTAAAGCTGACTTGGTAGAAGCACAACATCAGATTGAAACACTCCAAAAAGCCCAGGAAGTACAAAACATACAACACAGGGTACTGGAAGCTCAATCCGAAAGGACTCTGGAATTGTTGAACAAAAAGTTAGCTAAGGCTGAGTCTGAAATTATGATCATCAAAAGTCAAAGGAATGAAGCGCTGAGAGCTACCGAGCGAGCTGAAACGATGCTCAAGATGAAGCGGGCAGAATTCAGAAATCTGCTATTGCACCATACATCTTTGTAGCGTTCGCTGACTGACAGATACATCTACAATAGCTTGTCTGAAATTTTAAACCCTTCAGGCAATGCTGTTTTCGACTTAGAAAATTTAAAGTCCTTGATGGAAAGTATGGAGAGCGATTTGCAGGATAAGGTGGGTGAGTTCAATTATGCTATGATGAACCAAGCTATAATGGATTATATTGAGCAAGAGACTTCCCCGGATGAAGAAGATGAAGCTGATCAGGAGGAGGATGATCAAGAAACTGGGCATACACAGGATGATGATGATGCCCCACCACCATCTCCACCTCCAGGACCTGGTACTGGAGGGACAGGGCCAGATGAAGGAGGCCAATCACAACCCGACCAGCCAGACCAGAATGAGGGTCAATAGGAAGGACAAGATAAAGAGTACCAATCGGGTAATCAACAGACTGAAGAGCAACAGCCCAATAATACTGGGAATCAGCCAACTGATCAGTCCCATCACAGCAGAGAGGCTAAAGGGAAAATGAAGGTTCAGGATGAGGGACCAGTGGGCCTGATCATCAGCATTCACTACAGCTCATTACTTTGAATAAGCAACTGAGACATCAATAGGCCTCCATCACCAGACAGTATCTGGAGGATGATGCTCTCTGGATTGATTTAGAAAGATAGTATCTGGAGCATCATCCTCTAGACATTATCTGGAGGATGATGCTCTCTGGACTGATTTAGAAAGATTTCAAAGACTATATGTGGGAGCCAGGGAAATGGTAGACCATTGGAAATCAGCTGCTTTCCATAATAAAGAAGCTTGTAGACTACTTGCGCATCCCAGTACAGTCCAGTTGTTGGAATGAGTTCCGGAATGGATACTCAATGCTGATGAGAAAGTGATAAACCCGCACTGGCAAAGGCACTCTACTGCAGATTGTCGGTCCTTAGCTCTAGAACTGGAACTTCTGCTGGGTAACAAACCAACTTACCGCTGCATGAAGGATGTTAGGGTACAACTCAAGGAAGTTCTGGTACAAATGCAAGCTGTCAGAGGTGTTTTGGATCAGAGAGTCAAAGCCATTCTTGAGGACCAGACAGCTACTAGCAGAGGACCTCAAACGCGAATGTCAGTAGGAGCACAAGCAACTGCTCTCCGAACCCTGTTCTAGTTAGTGAGAATCACCAGAAAGATGATGCAGCAGGAAAACCAGGCTGTTCTCAATTTCCTGGAATTTGTGCCTGATTCTCCAGTTCTCTTATATGCTGTTCCAGCAAGAGAAATTGAGCTGCCAAGATTCTTTCCAGCACTGTATCCTCAACATCAATAACCAGTTGATCGACTCACATATTTCAAAATAACTGATGAGCTTCAGGATTGGTATGAGCGATCAATTGTGGAATGGAAGACTTGGCAGGCATTGTTCAATGATGCTCTCCAAATCAATGACATTCAGGCAATGAAAGAGGAGCTGCATAGGATTGAGCTGTGTATGGGCCAGTGGAAGATTCAAGTTAGAGGATTGACCAGGATTACTAATCAGTTGCTACAACTCACGGCCGAACCTTCCAAATTGCCTGAAAAAGACATTGCAGCAAAGCCGGGTCTGGCACTGCAGTACAGAGAGATGGTTGAGATTCTTCTCGAAGCTCGCGTCAAAACAAATCAGCCTCTTCCAGAAGGATGGATCCATACTGCTTCGCATTGTCATAAGCTGGCCAGAACCAGACTGAGCAAGGGCAGGCGTACACTCTATGATCCTGACACCAAAACCTATCATTCTCTCACGCCTTATGAGGTAGAGATGACCACAGACTGGCCGGATCAGCTTGAGCAGGAGGCCATTTATCGACTGATTCAGAAAGAGAATGCTGGTGCTGAGACTTCTCAGGCACCATCCCGGTCAAAGAGCAAAGGCAAAAGGAAGACGGTCCAATGGAAGGATACTGGGTAGTTCCATCTCATAATTCAGTGGCGACTTTTCTTCTAAGCAGGCAGAGAGAGATGAGAGCTCTACCTTGGCCTGATGACAGCTCCACCTTGGCCTAGTGAGAGCTCCACCTTGGCCTTTTTCGCTGCCTCCCGCAATCCTTGGTCCTTCTTGAACTTCTGCATCCCAACACCAGAACCAGACGATGGATTTTTCAGTCTCACATCAGAATCAGACAAGGGAATTTTTTGGAAATTTTGAAATCTTTCCAAAATTCAAGAAAGAAGGGCAGGATGTAGACGGCTGGATAATCACCATGTGGGAACGTGTTCTTAGACGATGGGCAGCGAATTACTCACTAATTACTAGAGTAATTACTATAGTAAACCCAAAGTGTATAAATAGGGCCCATTACATTTTTATCGTGTTGGCAATTGTTATCACTTGTATTAGCGCTTTGGGCTATACTTGTACTTGAGCATCAATAGCAGTATTGTCGACTGTACTCTCTCTCTCTCTCTCTGTAATCATATTCACTGTAATCTGGATCTGTAATCTCAATCATGGCATATATTTCAGTGATACTTACTTCTCGTCCAGTCTTCTGAATCTAAATTTGAATCTAAACCTTATTCCAGTCTATAAGTCTGATTCTTATTTCAGTATCCATATTTTAGTCTAGTCTCTGAATTCTGTCTAGTCTGCTGTCTGAAATCTTGCCACACTAGTAGCTGAAATCCTTCAACACTAGAATTAGCTGTCTCAAGAGATTAGCTCCAATTCTAGGCAAGAAGATCCTGAAGCACCTTTTGTACTTTCTCGAGCACACGACATCTAGCATACATATCGACCAAGGAATTGCCAAGCCCAACAACAGACAATTCACACCCGAGATTCACACAAATACCTCATAAACACCATGGAGCTGATGAGTGATATAATTATACAAAAACAAGGGCAATCCGGGTTGAATGGCACGCATAGAATCACGATACCTTTGGGGAAAACCTGTAGAAGCCAACTGAAAATCAAAATAATTCACATTAAGAACTTCCAGCAAAGCTACAAGCATGCACTATGTAAATCTCAAGTAGTTGAAAGTGTATCGTAGAAGATCAATAGTTGAGAACAGCTTCATGAATTTTTCCACTGAGAAGGACTACATGTTTTTCACAAGCCATGATGACAGCCGCATGATGTGTGTGACACATAGGAATCACCAACATCCACGCACATAGAAGAGCCATTAATCATACCAAATAATTTCCGCTTCAAGTCCTTAGCCATGGTATCATTGTTGCAAACAAATATGTAGCCACCCAATGTTTCGTGTTTAGAAAGTGTTTCAGCAGGAGGAAGAGACTTGAATCGTTTATCTGCACTGCCAACAATCTGTGATGTTGACATGTTACATGATCCAAGCTTCTGACCCAAATCTCCATATCTCAAATCCCCATTCGAAAAATTCAGGTTGAAAGCTTCCCCCTTCAGCATGTCTTCAGCTCTGCCCTTGGATCGTCCCTTTGCTTGCTTAATGTTCCTCTCATGAGGGGCCACAACCTTCACATCAGATCTAGACCTATCAAATTTCAGCCTCATCTGATCCACAAAAGCAAGCTTGATCGCTGCTACTTTCCAGCTTTGATCCTCCTGCATCTCAATGGGAGAGCGCCGATTATTGTCATTTAGACTCCAGAAAGAATAAATGTTCTCCATCAATTATGCAGAAGTGTTGGGAGAAGAGGGGAGATTGACTGCTTAAGATATTCAACACATGCTCCAAAAACGTCACCATCAACCTGTCCACCTCTTCTTCCAATTTCCAAGCACACGCGCGCGCACGCACACACACACACACACACACACACACACACACACACACACACACACACACACACACACACACACACACACACACACACACACACACACACAGAACATAGAATTGACATAGACATGCTTGTAAGAGAGTGTAAGAGATGTGTAAGAGATGGAAACTAGATTAGAGAGTACACAACAAATAGAACATAGCATAAGAGAGTAGAGAAGAGAATCTGCAAGACAAAGGCCTAAATCTAGCCCCAAACTCCACGGCACCTCTCTTGTGGAGTTGGTATTTAATATAGTATTTGTGAGTTTAACACTAGGTTGGTAACCTAACAGGACATAAAAGTGTCCTTTCAGGGTTTTGAAAAAAACCTCCAAAACCATAGTAGATCCACTCATTTTGTAAAATCCTTTCATGAGGTTATAGTTCAAGGCCTATTACACATGGAAAAAATAAGAAACTTGTAAAATTTCTCATCTTTTGGTCACACCAAGCCTCCAAAGTTGATGGACCTGTACATTTTCGTCAAAACAGTCATTTCTTACGTTTTGTTGCATAAAAATAAGATTAGGGATTTTTGTAGGACTTGAGATAAATTCCCAGCTAACTTCAATGGGTTGGTGATCAGAACATATGATTGCTTCTCACTCACTATTTTTTGTTTTGCCAAAAGAAATAGGCACAAAAAAGTTGAATTTGTACGATTCTTCAAACCTATCATCCAAGTTTCTATAGCCACACTCAATACAAATAATATATGCATGTTTTCTTAGTTCCCTATTGCCCTTTAGGCTCATAAGGAGCCATGGATCATGTCAAAAGAATAATACATCTCTTACCAAGGGGAATCTTGGGGACAAAGATGAAGTGCTAAATACAGCAAACATGAAAAAACTGGGTTCAACATTATGAGTTGTAGAATCCCATAGAAACTATTCAATATCTAGCCAAATTTGATCCTTATGACTAGATATGGTTACTACCTACAAAATGCATGTAGTTGTCACAAGAAACTAACAATATTAAAAAGATATACTTGATATAATAGAATGTTTTGTTTTCTTTTATAACTGAAAAAATCAACCATCGTTGTATACTATGCAAAATAGGGTATTAGGTGCCCCAAAACTCAAGGAATATTAGCTTTATGTTACAATAAGCGACATAGAAAATCAAAACTGCATTTGGATATCATGAAAGCCACCAAAAAAATCATAGAAGAGCTAAAATTGGCTAAAAAACAGGATTTGACAATTTTTGTAATTTGGTCATAACTTACAACTTTAACATTTATTTCTCCCTAGGAGCATCACGACATGTTGAGGACTACTAAAGATAGTTCTCTAGCATTATAGACCTCACAAACATGAATTCTAGAGTGGTATAGTTGCAAAAAGTTAAAAAAAGCCAAAAACAGGACCCGTTTTTTCACACAATTTAGGTTGTGAAATGTTGTGCAAGGACAAGGTTAAAGATGGAATTGATATTCTAAAAAAATGTCGAGTTTTTTTCAGCTCACGAGACAACTTTCTAGACAGATAGCAGCTCAAAATCCATTTTGAAACTCTTGACATAATTCAAGGAAAATGGTCACTTAACATGACATAAAAGTGTCCCAGGACATAAAAGTGTCCCATTACCAACCTAGTGTTAAGGTGCCAAAAATTGAGGCCCCTTCTTTTACAACCACTTCACTTTTGTAAATGAGTGAAGCTCATTAGTTCTTGCATGACCCATAAGGGGAGTTCCCACTACAACTATTTACAGAGCCATAGTGGCTTATTGAAATGATATTCTAAAATACTGTGCAAATATAAAATGGCCAAGAGTAATTGCCGTCGCCTCTTCATCAACTCCCCGCATTCCACTCTACAAAATCATCATCAACTCAATTAGTACACTAAATAGACAGCACATAATTAACCATTACGCCAGCTATCCAAATTGTAGCTAACGATTACAACAGGAGGGTGCCCAGTCTCGTAACATCCCTTCCACCAGGGATAGCAACTGTCCTCAGTTGCTCAATAGAGAAATCAAGCGGACTGTGAGTGATGGAAAGTGTGGAGAAGGTCGGGAATTTTGCGAAAAAACTATTCAAGCATCCATTTGGCATCCTCTCTAGGGTGGCCCTTGAAAGTTAGAAGGTAATGGTTATAAACCATTCCAGTGCGTGTAGTGGTGGTCTCATGATCAACTATTTTATCAGGGATGAGCTGCCCTTCTTGGTCTACAAGTGAAGGTGGGTCTTCATAAATGTGGTGTGTAGGTAGGGGTCCTTGGAATGGACGTAAAAGACTAATGTGAAAGGCATTGTGAATGTGCCAATGTGCAGGTAGTTCTAAACGGAAAGAAACATCATTAATGACAGCTCAAATTTTGAAAGGTCCATAAAAATAAGGAGCAAGCTTAACAAATACATTGGTATCAACACTTTTGATCCTTCGTTTTTTGATGCGAAGTAAAACATGATCACCTTCTTTGAATTGGTGTGCCTTGCTGTGCTGGTTAGCATGCTTGGTGTAAAGTTCTTGTGAGTGTTTAATGGCAGAATGCACACTTGCATAAATATCAGGAAAGTCAGTAGTGAAATCATCAGCGGCAGCGGCAGGCACAACATTAGAAAGACATGAAGCAGGAGTAGAAAGAGAGTGACCATATACAATTTCAAATGGAGACTTACCTGTGGCAGTGTGAGTGGTGTTGTTGTATGCAAATTGAAAAATATGTAGGTAATCATCCCATTTCTTAGGTTGAGAAGAAACATAAGCCTTTAACAAGTAAATAATAGTGTGGTTTGTGACTTCGGTTTGACCATTAGATTCAGCATGAAATGCAGAAGTGAAGTCAAGTGTTGTGCCAAGATTTTCAAACACAGTAGTCTAAAAAGCACTACAAAATTTTGAATCTCGATAAGAAATAATCACTTTAGGCAAACCATGATGTGGGAAGATAGTTTTAAGAAACAGAAGTGCAACTTGATGTGCTGTGAGTGTTTTCGTACAAGGAATGAAATACACTTGTTTAGAAAAACGGTCAATAATAGTCCAAATCATGTCATGTTTGTGCACGGTGAGTGGGAAACCATTAACAAAATCCATTGAAATGTGTTCCCAAGGTCTTATAGGAATGGGGAGAGGGTGTAAAAGTCCCAATTTCTTACCTGTAGTAGCTGCTTTGATTTTTTGACGAATCAAACAAGTTGAAACATACTGTTTAACATGCATTCTCATAGTAGGCCAATAGAAATCACGACATAAATTTTGAAAAGTTACAACAAATCCTCTATGTCCAGCATAAGGTGTTTTGTGCAATTCTTCAATAATTAATGTACGAAAAGGTTTAGTCACACACAATTTTTGTTTGAAATAAAGGAAGTTTTCTTGAAGAGTGTATTCGAGGAATGTGTGTATAAAATTATCAAGCATGTGCAACCATGTCGTTTTGAAGTCATCATCATGTGCATAAGTGTCAGGCATAGTGTCAAATGAAGTTCCCGATATGGTTGATAGATGATTAAGTGAGGGTCTTCTACTCAAAGCATCAGCTACAACGTTTTCTTTACCAGGTTGGTATTGAACGATGAGCTGAAAACTTTGAATAAAAGCGGCCCACTTAATATGTCTATCATTTATTAAGGGCTGAGAAAGTAAATATTTGATACTTTGTTGATCAATTTAATGATCAAGTTAGTACCCATTACATAGTGTTTCCAAATTTTCAATGCATGTACCACAGCAGTCAACTCTTTATCATAAGTACGGAACTTTGTGTGCGCGTCTGCCGCATGTGTCAGAGCTAGGGACTTGCCGAGCACCGTGTGCGAGCCACGAAGGCTGCAAGCACACAACTAGCAGGCCTAGCAAGCTCACAGAGAGCAAGGGTGTGTCACTCACCTCCCTGCGCTTGTGGCCGTGAAGGATTCCTCACCGTGAAGAAGAGGGAGCCGCCGCCGTACTGCGCTCAATCGCCTCCCCGTCGCAGATGCCGTCGCAATGCTCGATCACACACACACTCTCTCCCTCTCTCCCTCAAGCGCACACACACACACACACACACACACACACACACACACTCACACACACACACACACACACACACACACACACACACACACACACACACACACCTGTGAGCACACAATGGAGATGGGGATGGAGATAGGGCAAGAGCACTTCTTCTATTGCACACTGAGAGAATGGGTCATTTTAGGTTTAGGTGACTTTTATATGAGCTCGCCCCATTCACATTTGGGCGCCCATGCTTAGCCAACTAACCCTTGTGTGTTCCAGTTAGAGTGCGCCTCTCATCGGCGATCACTCTACCCTTTTCCTATTGGACCGACAAGCCCGGTGCTTGACTCTACTAAATAAATAATACGGCGTTCGTCGTATGCGATAGGGTGTCCGTGAGCCACAAGGGTTAACATGCTCCCCTTCTTGATGTAGATTCCATCCTCGAAAGATATTGAGTTGAAGCTTGTTATGTCCATGTTGTAGAGCATCTGGATTTGAATCTGCAAGGCAAAGTCACTGTTTCAGCAAGCGGAATTATATGGCCATAAATCATGAGGGGAATGTAAAGTACATGTGGAAATGAGTAAATGCAAGATTTATGAAATGTTAGACTACCATTAAGGACAAATAAATCGCACTTTGAGTAAATTAATTAATCAAGGATTTTGGGCTCATGGGTGAGTCTATCAATTAGTTAGCTATGACTACGGTTAAAACAACTACTCTAGTACTAGCTAAGCTAAGAAGATTATCTAAATGCAAGATTCCCTAATTGTGCTTTTTAGCTTTGATTAGCCAACTAGCTCTCACAACTGCAAACAAAATCTTGAAATGTTAACTGTAAGCACGATGAAAGTCTTTTAAATGTCATTCATTTTTTTCTTTTTTTCTTTTTTACTTTGGTTCACAATCATTTGACGTGTGTGCTTATTTTGTATGTCCGGGACTTTTTGCTTCTCAAAGAAAAGCGCCCACACTGGGAACCTCTAGGGCTCTAGTACCATAGACAATATATGTGAGTGAAGTACCAAATCAAGCCAGGATTTGTCTTCCAACATTAGATTTTTCATTTGTGGCACTTATGTCTTTTGCTTCCATTTCCTTTGTATTCTCACTAGTGTTTTTGTTGTTTAAGTGAGCAAGCTTCTCTATGCCTTAAACATTCCTAAGGTCTCAAATACTCAGATAATTTTATCAGCTAGGCCTAGTGGTCAAGTAAATGAGTTAACTTAAAGTCACGGTCTCCTAATCTCAAGGCTCATCCATAAGATTAAACTCTAGTTCCGTCAACTTAAGCAAAGACAAATTTATACATCTATAATGGCAGATAACAAACATAACTATTGCACTCAAACAAACCATGCAAAATCATTATTAGCAATTATACATATCCACCAACAGGAATCATGGAAAGTAGTACACCTGGACGTATGGAGTTGCTCATTTCGTCGAAGCAGATGTCCTCAGCCATGTGGATGGAAATCCATATAAGTCCTATCTAACACATCCAAAAAACAAGCACTATACCTCTAGGAGGCATGTCAGTGTGAAAAAATTAAAACTCCTACAAAACAAACTCAAAACACAATCCAGACCCCTAACCTACCTATCAGTCATTCCTTTTAGAATCAAGGAAAGAGGATATTATGTAAACCGGGTGGCCAACCTAAGGCTAGGCCTCTATCCTCATCATCTAGATAAACGAAATCATTTTCCGTCAGGCCATAGTCTTCCTCGGTCTCTATTATTTCCTCTTCATCATCCTCTTGCGCAAGCGTGTTAATCAAGAACCTCGCGATGCGTGGATACTCATCTTGTGCAAAAGAATAAGCATGTGCCACCAGAGAAACATTCGCTACTGGGTAGGGATCACTAGTTATCCATAAACGTATCAGCCATTCTAACTCCTCAAAATTTCGCTCACGCGCAAGTCTCTCTATCAAATCCCATTCGCAAGATAGTACAGGGTAGCAGATGTGAAACACTTGAGAAAAAGAAAAAGGGTAGCTTTCATAAAAAATAGAAGCGCATGCCTCTGGTGAACTAGCCATCTTTGAGAATACAGATAGATTTGGTTAGATCTTTAAAACATGAGTTGTTTTTGTGTGGTGCTTGATGTGACATGGTGAATTAAGACTTATGTGTAGGATCTGATAGGGTGCTCTCTCGTTGCTAGTCGCTCTTGCTCTTTTTTTTTTTTAATAATCTTTTTTTGTTTGTTTGCTAGAACTAGTATAAGGCTTTATATATACATGCCCTAGGATTGGAGATTGAGAGGTCAGGGAGGAAGGTTGAGAGGGAAGCAATTGAATGATGGTGTCACGTCTAGGGACTTGCTATGCGCCGTGTGTGAGCCACAAAGGCTCCTAGCACACAGTCATACAACAGACAAGCTCACAAGGAAGAATGGTGTGTCACTCACCTTCCTGCGTAGTTGAGAATGAAGGATTCCCATGCCGCGAAGAAGAGGGAGACGCCGCTACGCCGCGCTCAACCGCCTCGCTACGGTCGTGCCGCCGCAACGCTCGATCACACACACACTCTCTCTCACACGTACACACACACACACACACACACACACACACACACACACACACACACACACACACACACACACACACACACACACACAAGGAGATGGTGAAGGAGAAGGTGGAGATGGAGCAAGAGCGGCTTCTATTGCACAATGAGAGAATGAGTAAAAATTAGGTTTAGTGGCTTTTATATGAGCTCACCCCATTCACACTTGGGCGCCCATACTTAGCCAACTAACTCCTTGAATATTCCAGTTAGAGTGCGCCTGTCATCGGCGATCACCCTTACCCTGTTCCTATTGGTCCGACAAGCCCGGTACCTGACTCTAAATAATACAACGTTTATAGATCATAGGGTGTCCGTGTGCCGTGAGGGTTAACATGCCCCCCTTCCTGATGTAGATTCCGTCCTCGGAAGCTATCCAATTGAAGCTCGTTCATCGAGATGGAAGAGCAGTCGACATGGATGTGTGTAGCCTTCTTCAATCACTGCAAAATCAAACAACATTGCCACAGTAATTGCATTCTCATATACAATTAAAAATCATATGCAATTTTAGACAGACAAATTGATTGGTAACAGAATTTTAGACAATTTGTCAGCAATAAACATTAAATTGCAATACAATCGAATGCATAAACAGATGTAAAGGTAAAAAATTAAACAAGTCCGGGGTCGCTAATTTAACGGTCAAAAGGCACTAGAGCTCGACTATTAATACCATGGGTAACTTCTCAATTTTTTTTCTGGTCAATTAAGTTGTTTAATCGCGAGAGCCAAGTATTTGATGTTCGAGGGCTGACTAGAGGCTATACCTAGAAGACCTTGTAGTTAAGCTACGATAAAAGGAATTTCTCATGAAATCATCGCCTGACTGATTACCTTTTCTTTGACCCCCCAAAGTCTTTTCACATTGATTCAATTTTGATGTGTGTGCTTATTTTGTATGCCTTGGGTTTTTTGCTTTTCAAGGAAAAGCGCCCACACTGGGAACCTCTAGGGCTCTAGTACCATAGGCGATACATGTGAGTGAAGTACCAATTTAAGCAGGGATTTCTCTTCCAGCTTAAAATTTTACATTGTGGCACTTTGATTTTTTGTTTTTTCATTTTCAGCATTTTAATTTTGTAACTTTGGGGGGTCATATAACACTGTTACCCTCCCCAGGCTCATCACATTAGTAAACTCCCTTTATAATACTTAAGCTAAAGGTCAATAGGGTTAAGCCCACTAGAAAGCCCTAGTACATTTCACACAATGCTGCCTAAATCGGATTAAGAACCTAAGTAACCATTGCTTATTAGGAAGGCATTCCCCATGGTATTAAGAGAAGATTTCTAATACCAAGCTTGGTCAAACTAGCTTAGTCGGACTGCTTGATTTTTAAACCTAGACAAGTGATTATGACAAAACATTACATTGAATTAAATGTTTGATACTAAGCAAATGCGCTGAATATTATGCTACCAATCACAATCAAAGCAGACAAACATGGATGCAAAAAGATAAGGGCAATGCTAATGGACATAAAACACCTGTTTGTGTTGATGGTCGCGCTTGATTTGAAGTGTGAACGAGAGAAAGGTTCCATGAAGGTCCAAATCCTAGCAATAGCAACACGCTCCTGTACACACTAGGAAACAAAAGGAATACCTCCAAGAGGCACATTAGTGGGAAAAGGTACCAACACTTATTGAACACAACAAAAAACATAAGGAACCCTAACCTAATTATTTGCACTCCCCCTAAAGAGTCAAGGGAATAGGATATTGAAGAGGTTGGGGGGAAACCCGAAGGCTAAACCCCTATCCTTGTCGTCGAGATAAACAAAGTCATCATCCATGAGACCATATGTGCCATCCGTGTAGTCATGTAAATTTTCTTCTTCATCATAGGTGCCCATGTTTACTAAGAAGGTCACTAGACGCCTATAGTCATCTTGGTCAAAAGGGTAGGCTTGTGCAATGGGAGAAACGCTCTCTACTAAGTATGGATCAGACGTGGTCAAGAGACGTATCAGCCATTCTAACTCCTCAAAATTCCTCTCACATGCTAGTGTACCTATCAAATTCCATTCACATGCAAGCACTGGAAAGACCATGTGAAATATTTGTGAAAAGTAACGAGGGTACCTCTCACCCAAGGCAGGAGTGGATGACTCTAGCGTACTAGCCATATCTGTACACGCAAATAGATGATGGTTAGAGTGCAAATATTACAAGGGTCGTGTTCTTGTGCATAATTTGTTTTTATTATTTTGTGTTATGGCTCTTGCTCTTTTACTTTTTTATCTTGTTTTTGTGAGTATAAGGCTTTATATATACATTCCCTAAGATTGGAGATTGAGAGGTCAGGGAGGAAGGTTGAGAGGGAAGCAAGTGAATGACGGATGTCAGCAAACACTCCCCCCTTCCTTGGGTAGATTATACCTTTTGGAATGATGTCGTCACCTTTTGAAACCAATTGTTCCAAGTTGTTATGGGTAAAGGCTTTAACCAATAGTTTTCGATCACCCTATGTGTTTCATCTAGTTGCAAGGGTGGTAAGGTACTCTCCCATGATTTTATTTGCAACATTGTTGGAGGTGGTGAATCTACAACGGGAGGTGCAAACGCTTTCTTGCTTGTATGGATATGTACAATGGTAGGTGGAGGTTATGTCGAAGCTTCTATTTCCGTATAGGAACTACATGAAGAGCAAGAAGCTTCATTTGCTTTTCCTCTTCCTGAGCTAGGTGGAACAAATCGTTCTTTCTTTGGTACCCAAACTAGCTCTGGAGCAGGTGTGTCGCATTCCGTGATTTTTTCCTTTCCACGATTTTCAATTTGTTTTGGAGCCACAGGATTGGGTTTACATGGGCCATGTGACAGGTAAGAGTACAATTTACGTTTGGGCACCCAGATTTGATCATTTCCTTTATAGTATCCTTGGGCTTTTAATAGTCGTTTAGGAATCCAGCGCCACGTTTTCTTACATTTCTTGGAGTGAGTGGGACGTTTCTTACGAGGTTTCCGTTTTTTAGCATCAGCCATGGTTACTAAAGAAGCTTTAGGGGCCCACTTGTATGCTTCCTTTGTTATATTAGGATGGTTCTTGTGTGTCTCAAGCTTTCTTTCAACTACATCAGTTGAAGATCTAGAGAGTTGGGCTATGGGGACGTATGGTTCAACCTTCTGGACATGCAATGTCTTGGGTTTTATTTCCTTAGGCAATATCTCAGGGACTATGGCTTGAGTGGTAGGGATAAGAGTTGGTTTTTGCGTTGTGACACCCCCAGTCCCCCAATCAATAGTGCATTTGGTGGCTATCATCCACGTGCGTCCTAGGTTTATATTACCCTCCATAGTTCCAGTAGGCATGACCAAAAAGTCTTGAGCTACAATTCCATTGTCATAACTGACAGAAGTGTGCCAGATTCCAAAAACCGTAGTTTTTTTCTTGTTGACACCCTTGACTTGGATAATACTCTCAGATAGAGGTGGCTTTCCTAACTGACACCACACTCCATAGGATAGCAGATTATATTTAGCACCCGTGTCCAATAAGGCGTTATATAGCACTTTTCCATAGGCACTATTTAACTCAATAGGGTATCGTAGAGGTGTGTCAGAGTCCAACCAATCCTCTTCGATTTCCACGTGGAATGCATTTGTGACTCCAAGGTTAGCCTCTCGTTTTTGTCTTATACGTTGTTGTCGCTCCTTAGCCTCAGCTTGAGCTTGTATCTTCTTGAACTCGGTTTGTGCTTTGGTGGCCTTCTTTTGATGAATGGCCCGTAGTTCTTCTTGGCTTAAAGGATCATAATATCTTTTGAATTTACTCCCATTGAGGAATCAAATGGTTTCAACTCCATCAAGAGTTTCCACATGAAGGGTACCTTGTGGGGTAATTTCACATACTCTATATGGTCCTTTACCAGCATATTTCAACTTTTTCTTCTCTTTACGTACTCCATACAGAAGGACTTTATCACCAACTTTGATGTCCTTGTCCTTCACATGGCGATCAAACCACTTCTTTCTCCTATCCTTTTCCGCAAGAGCATTTTGCACAGCCAACTGTCTCTCTTCGTCTAGTTTTTCTAAGATATACAAACGCTCGGTTAAGGGGTTACCATTCCATCCTTCTTTCGAAGCTACCCTAAGACTAGGAATGACAAACTCCCAAGGCATAACCGCTTCTTGGCCGTATACCATTTTGAATGGCGTACAATTAATAGCCACTTTATAAGCAGTACGAACTCCCAAGGCATAAGCCCATAGAGCAGATGTCAACTTCAAATCCCAATCAGTGCGATGAGCTTCTACCGTCTTGGTTAAAATAGATATTAGAGTCTTGTTGGTGCTCTCGGCTTGTCCATTAGCTTGCGGGTAATAAGGTGTAGACTTATGGTGGGATATCATAAAGGTCGTGGTAAGCTCTCTTATTACCTCATTTATAAAATGGGTACCATTATCACTAACAATTTCAAAAGGGCAACCAAATCTTGTGATAATGTTCTCAAAAAGAAACTTAGCTGTTGTCCTCGCGTCAGCTTTTTGTGAAGCCTTAGCTTCAGCCCACTTTGTTACATAGTCCGTAGCAACTAGAATATATCGAGATTGAGTGTTGCGAGCTGCAGGACTAATTGGACCTACAAAGTCTAAGCCCCATTTTTCAAATGGTTGGGTTACTTTAATAGGATGTAAGGGCACTCTGTCTTTGCGCTGTGTGGTCTTGTAACATTGGCACTCATCACACCCTTTTGTAAAAAGTGATGCATCCTTAAATAAAGTTGGCCACCAATAGCCTGATTGCAGCACCTTTCTAGCAGTCAGGTCTCCTGAAAAATGTCCTCCTGCTATGCCCATATGTGCTTCTTGCAAGATACACAAATATTCATCCTCGCGGGCACAACGCCTAAGAATATCGTCCTTGCCTAGTCTATACAGAGTTCCGACAATCAAACAATAGGGTTCACATTCTTTTACTAGCCTTCGAGCGATATCCTTACGAAGTTCCTTGGGTGGAAAACCATTAACTAAAAAGTTAACAATGTTCTCACTCCATTCAGGCATAGTCTCAACTATGAATAGGGAAGTATCGGGTAATTCATCATCAACTCCTGTAGGGGCTTCACCATTGGGTATGCAAGAAAAATGATCAGCCATGACGTGCCTTTTACCGGGTCTCACTACAATCGTGAAATCAAACTCCAGAAGAATTAACAACCATCGTGTGATTCTTCCTGTGGAGCATGGCTTGTTTACTAGATACAACAACGCTTGATGATCCACATAAAATACAAACTAGTTTGCCAGAAGGTAGTAGTGAAATTTCTTTACTGCATAAACCATTGCTAAACCCTCTCGCTCTGTAGTGGTGTAGTTCCTTTCAGCATCATTCAATTGACGGCTTGCAAAGCTAATGGGATAGTCCAATTTATGTTCTCCTGGTGAGTGAGAACACACCTAATAGCAAAGTTTGATGCATCAATATGCACATGGAAAATGACATCCCAGTTAGGTGTCCTTAAAATCGGAGCACTTGCTAGTGTTTTCTTCAATTGTTCATAGGCCTGGTCACACTCTTCACTCCATTTAAATTCAATGAGAAGCTTGTACAAAGGACGTGCTATCTCAACGAAAAATAAAATAAACTGTCGATAATAACCCACGTGTCCCATGAACCTTTGAACTCCCTTGTAATTGGTTGGTGGTGGTAACTCTAGAATCACTTTAATTTTGCTCTCATCGGTTGAGATACCATTCTTAGATACTATATGCCCTAAAATAACTCCATGCTTGACCCAAAATTGGCATTTGAACGGGTTCAATGAGATACGATATAACCTACACTTTTCAAACACCTTCCGCAAACATGATAGATGTTCTTTCCAAGAAGAGTAAACACAAAGGTCGTCTAAGAAAGCTTCACAAAACTCTCTCAAATATTCTTTAAAAGCAGTGTTTATTAATCGTTGGAATGTAGCAAGGGCATTTGTTAAGACAAAAGCCATCACACGAAATGCAAACACGCCAAATTCTGTGATGAAGGCAGTTTTAGCTTGGTCCTCTAGCGCTATCGTGATTTGGTTGTAGCCTGAGTACCCATCTAGAAAGCTATAAGCTTCCTTGCCTGCAACTCTTTCGAGTACATGTTCGGAATATGGTAGGGGGTAATGGTCTCTTCTAGTAGCTGCATTAACTCTTTTGAGGTCCACGCACACCCTGAGTTTCCCATTCTTTTTTGGCACGATAACTATTGGAGACACCCATTCAGAGTGTTCAATAGGATATATGAACCCACATTTGATAAGCTTTTCTAGTTCTTCTTGAATGATCTTTGTGTACTTAGGATTCATCGGGTAGGGTCTTTGTTGTACGGGCTTCGCAGTGCTAATCATAGGGATTGTATGTTGGACCAGAGAAGGTGGAACACCTTTCATATCATGGTATGTCCAAGCGAATATGTCCTTGAATTCCTTGAGAAGCTCTTTGAGGACCGCCTCTTCAACTTCTGTGAGGTCTTGGGCAATAAAAACAGGTTTTGATTCTTCACCGGGGTCAGCTAATTCTATTTCTTTAACTATTGCCGGGCCATCATAGATTCCATTATTCCCATCGATAGGTATTCTTTGGGCTTTTGTGTACACAACCTTTGCTTCCCCTGTGGTGTAAGATTTGAAATGTTCTGGTGCAGGATGCAAGTCTGTGGATTCTGGTTGTGCTTTGGTCTGTGCTTCTATTTCTGCTTTCTTGTGTTGTCGAGCTAACTCTTGGTTTTAACGCCTCCTTGTAGTGCGGCTCAACTTTGGCTTGTCTATGATCTCTAATTGGGCTATGTCATGGGGTTGTGGTCTACACCACATAACATTTTGGAGATATTCACCCCAATCGTCTACCAATTTTCGATGAGCATCACATGCTCCTATATAACTGAGCCATTCTGCTGAGGATCTCTTCTTTTTTATCCTAGCACGTACATTGGCTCGATATCGACGCCTCTTAAAGTTTTTCTTTTTCTTATTTGAGACCTGCTTTTGATTTGCATTTAGATCTGGCTCACTAAAGGAGTCCTCGTTGGTGTCCTCTTCACTCTCGGAGGAGCTATCATCGGTTGATGTGCTCGGTCCTTCCGAATGTTTTGACTCTGAACTTGCTCCACTCTCTAATTCATGAGATTCAGAATCCGTTTCACTCTGGGAGTCAGTGTCTGAGTCGTGTTGGTCAAAGTCTTCTATTGAGCTATCGGTGTCACTGTCAGATTGGTCTACAATTGCCTTGCCCTTAGAAGATGCATGTATGGAACTTATCATGTTCAGAGGTGCAATTTGTGGTACCTCTTCCCCCTCTGGTGTGACCCAAGTGGTTCCTCTATTTCCCCAGGTATCTATGGTTGCAGCTAGGTGTACCCAGTCCACGTTGTCTGATTCCGTCATACCCGGTAACACATCCATGTAAGGAGAATCTTGGCCAATGTCTGTATCCTTCTTACAAGTGTAACAATATTGTAGTGGGGCCGAGTGAACTGTGGTGTCAGAGCGATGATCAATAATGGTTTTACTCCCTAAGGGGTGTACTTTACCAGTCACCAAATCCACTCTAAGGACAGAGTCTTGGAATTGCAAATAGACATGATTTTTAGACCAATCATGAACCATTTGTGCTTCCCTCATGAATGGTAGTCCTAAAATCATTTCATATGACATAAGGTGTTTAGAGAAATCCATTACAATGAACGTATGTCGTACCTTGTGTTGATCTTAAGATCCTTGAGCATCCCCATAGGTTTGGCTATGGTACCATTTGCCATCTTTACCACAATGTTAGTAACACTGAGGCGGGGTTTTCCCATGGATTCCCAACAATCTTTTGTAACGATGCTAACTCCCGCACCACCATCAAGAATTCCCTTTATAGTTAATCCCTTGGTAGTGATGGGTAGGGTCGCATTAGACTCGTCGCCTTCAAAATATTGCCCTCATTCGTTAATGGGTACCTCGATCACAGACTCGTGTCCATCTAAGTCAAGTGATTGCACATGATTTTCCTCATCAATCATAATCGAGTCAGGCCTATTTGGTTGCGCAAACTGCGGTAATCCCGTTTGTAGCTCTCCGTTAAGGAATGCTCGAAGTGCAAAGAATAACTCAGGATCTCCATACAGCTTTGCTATGATCGTGGTTCGGACCTCAGAAGACATGAAGTCCACTAGTTTGGCAACATTCATTGGCATTTTGCAGGGTGTAGGTCCTTGACTAGGAACTGGTGAGGATGGAATCTCATATTCCTCAATGGGATCAGGTATTCCGTCGTTAAACATCCTTTCCAACAAGAAAGGTGTATGCTAACTTTCTGATGTCCCGTCCTCACTCCCTTCTTGGATGATACTAGGTATGGCTAACGGTCTATGGTTCATGTGGGGTGGATGAACTTGCGTGGGAAACGCTGTGTCATGAATTTTGACATGCATGGGTTCTGGTTCGAGTTTCCTTTGAGTCTCCTCCACTAAAACTCTTAGATGTTTCACCTGCTCAATCTCGTCTACTGGGTTTGGGTACGTCCCAATCTTCTTTTTACGATCCTTCCCTTTTCGCCCCTGTGGTTTATCTTGGGGGTCTTGGATTGGATTTGGAAACACTTGTGGTGTTTTCAGAGGCTCTTTATGGTTTTCTCTTATTCGGTTTTCATTTGGTTCCATGTTACGGTTTTCTTTGTCGGTCTTTCCCTTTGTGGTATTGGTTCTAGTCTCCATTGTCTCGATTGAATCTGAATCATCCTCGAGGTCATTCATATACATGGGGTCATCTCCTGTTCCTACGTTTGTTTTGGAACTTGGATTTGAATTTCCCGTATTCTGTGACCTCTTCCTTCGTGTCTTGTTTTTCTTTGCTTGGATAACTGACGCGGTATCTCTCTCTTCGAGGATATGGCCTGGCCCTTGAAGCATGGACCGTGTAATCGCATAAGCGTGTGCGACGGGTGGTATTGGCTATGTCACACTAGCAATTTTGACCAAATTTGGGGGTGTGATTTTAGGCGCATTTGGGTTATAGGGGCATTGGGCAATCAAGTGATCTATGCCACAACGATTACATGTGAGTATTGGCATTGCAGACGTGCTCCCTTGATTCATTTGCATTTGTGCAGCATTCTTTTGCAGCCTAATAGGGCACTCCGCTGCCCGATGTGGTACACCACACTCGTAGCATTGAAGAGGTGGCCTCCTAGCCTGGGTGTTGATATTTTGACCTCTGGATGCGAGAGCAGCAGCTTGATAAACAGGCTTGACTTGCCCCCAACAATCTTCCATGTAGTATATAGGACACTCTTCCAATGTATCAAGTCCGTAGGCAATACTAGTGTCTATTTCCTCCTCACAGCCATCTGCATAAGCATTAGATGGCTCGCAACCCACTTGGTTCATAGGGGCGACTCTTGGATGCGGGGGCTGCGGTCCTAGCACAGGAGGTGGTAGCGGTGTAGCTTGTACAACATTTTGAGATCTAGGGACCATGTGTTGCGGTAGTTGCTCAACAGGTGGAGCAGGCATCAATACAGGAGCTCGAGGCGCATCCGTCCAGACTATAGGTGGTCTATTTGCCATCATACGTTTGATCATTAAACAATCCTTAGCTTGGTGACCATACCTACCACATGCGTTGCAAGTTCCATTAAATTTTACTCTAAACGTAGGGCACTCACTAGTGCTATGTGGACCTAAGCAAATGGAACACCATTGTTGCTCCCTTCTTGGATACATGTGACTATTTTGAGGGGGTCGATTATCCTTAAGAGACTCTTGGATTGCCTTGGTGAGGTCTGTCAAGAATGTCTCAAATACCTTTGGCTCATTGGCAATGGGCTTTACAGTCATGGGTTCATACTCAATGGCTTGTGAGCTAGTGGATCTCGTGTCAGTAGACACCCTCATGCCTGCTATCATCAAGTTGTCCTCTAATTGGATTGCATTGGCAGTGACATCTTCCCAGGTTGTGATACCTCTAATCACTAGTCCATTATAGATTCCTTCATTCCTCAACCCTCAAATGAATCGATCAAGCAGTTGGTTATTGTTGAAGCGCTCATTTACAGGGCAGCGAGAGTTTAAGTGCTTTAGACGACTAATGAAGTCCCTTACTGACTCTCCTTCCTTACGTTTGGCCTTCTGTAGCTGAGATGCTACACCCCAAAGCACACCTTCTCGTATGTACTCCTTTAGAAACAACCTTCGAAGGGTAGGGTAGATTGTTTTCTCGTCCACCCTTAGGGTTCTATACCAATCTCCAGCCTTCCCACTTAATGTCAAGCTTAAGGCATTGCACTTATGTAGTTCGTTGCGTTCCCCTAAGGAATCACATACTTGTTCAAACACTTCAATGTGTTTTCTAGCATCTTCGTCCCCATTGAATTTTTGCGTGAGTTTGGCAATTTGTACTGCCTTACTTCTAGGCTCTCTATCAGATGCATGACGCATATTTTCCGCGATAGATCGACCTATGGTTTGAGCAAACGCTGCCAAGTCACCTATGTGAGGAGGCAGGGCCGGTGGAGGTACTCTTGGAATCATATGTGGGAGAGGGACGGGTACCGGTCTTGGCATATGTGTGGATGATGCAGGATATGGAACATAACCGGGCATAGGTCCACTTGGATAAGGGCTAGGGAGCGGCACTCGAGGAGCATAAACAAGTGGTACAATTGGAGGTGTGGGGGCCATGTGTGCATAAGGGGCTAGAGGCACATACGGTCGAGGCCCCATATTAGGTACTACGACACTAGGTAGTGGCACTGCCCTAACCGTAGATGTCATCGGTACATTCTCTGTCAGGCCTATCCCTGGAGTGAGCACTGTGTTTTCCTTAATAGAGGGTTGAGCCAAGTTAGGGAAGCTAAAGTTGTCGTTCGGAGGCTCAGATTGCATAGAGACCCCAGGTGAAATGACGTAAGATGGGTCCATGGGACTCATTAGAGGTGTCTCCATTTGTGATAGAGTAGGTTGTTGAGCCTTGCTTGTATCCAGAAATCTCATGGGGCCAGTCGGTTTTACCTTTCTGATTGAATAATGCCATGCATAACATTACAGATCATTTTCTGTTGATCTTTGATGCTCGTGGCACTAGAGGTGGATTGTACAATCTCTATCTATCCTACATGGTAGGCGTGGCCAGAGTGTAGATCCGTCAACACCTCAGTGTGGAGGTCGTATGTCCAATGATCATTTATGAACAATCCTTCTAGAGTCGACGTGTTAACGGTTTCTTGTGAGGTAGAAGCAATGTTGCTCCCCGTGGTTTTACTTGTCACCAACGGTACTCTAGAGGGAACTTCTGAAGGAGGTAGCTCAACAGGGCCTTCTTGGTAAGAAGTTGGCAGGATATCCACATGGACACTCTTTGGGGGTGTGGGGTCCACGTGCGATGTGAAAGGAGAGTCCACTTCCCCACCCCCTTCGTGTGCTTCATTTGCATCAGGTTCCGAGCGAGTAGCTCTACCTAATGTTTCCATGAAATGGCTAAACATACTAGTACTAGGCAGTGGAGCTTCGGGAGGTGCATGGCCTTCTCTCTCAGTGTTTTGGGTAGGGTATGCTTCCATGATTTCTGAGTCGGAGGAGGAATCACTAGCGGCTATTTTAGGATCTTGGGTGGTGCTACCTTGTGTCCCCGTTGAGGGTCTAGAGCCTATCGTGGATGGGTAATGGGTGTCCGTATGAACAGAGGCACCCTCAATATGCTCGTGTTTTAGCACCCGCCCAGAGCGTAAGTGCATGTGCTTTTGATACCATAAGGTGTCAAAAAGCTGCTCTAGGAGGCCTTGTGACTAGTTTTTTGCGTGTTTTTTGTTTGTTTTTTTGCTAGATTTTTTAGAGCGTGTCGTGGAATGGGCCGTGTGATAGCTCGAAACGAGCGTATCGCTAGGAGGGACGCGCTGTGCTTTACAGCCCACCGTTTGGTTCTATTTTGCTCCAGAAAAGCCCGAAACAGTTTTTTCCTAACTGGGGAACTAGGCTCCAAATAGCAAGTCCTAGTGTGCAATGAAGGAGAGGAGAGTGTAGGACTTATCCCACATTCCTCACTCCCTCCTTGTGAGTCTAGCTTATATACATAGGAGTGAGACTACCCTATAGCATAAGACTGAGACTGAGCCTGGGTTTGGGATTGGGATTGGGATTGGGATTGGGTCAAACGATCCCGATCTCACATTTATACAAGCCAACCCGTCCGTTTTTATAACCTCCCCCTCACTCATGTTTTTATTTTTCGAATTTTTTTTTTCGATTTTTTTTAATTTTTTAATTTTTTTTTGGGATATTATTTGGTACGCGTTGACCTCACCTAACTATTTACTGTCTCACCTACCTATTGACTTGCTAATCAGTGGTTCACCTAATTACTAACCTACTTAATTAACTAACTGTGCGCCTAACTGTGCACAAACCAGAAAACATAGAAAATGCAGAAAATTGAAACTTACAGAACTGTGCAGTGCAAACCAGAAAATGCAGAAAACGCAGAAACGCAAGAAATGCTAATTGTGTAAGCTGAAATCTGAGCTTAATAGAACTAGCAAAACAGAGCTTAACAGAACACAAAAAACTTGAATGTAGTCAACAACATTGTGTCTTTCTCTACTGTTTTTGCATAACAACAATAATCAAACTTAAGCCGCGCCTTTCCTACATAAAAAATAGCTTCAATACAATTTACAGGTCGCCATTGGAGCTTCACGCGCAGCAGCTCCCCGGCAACGGCGCCAAAAATGTCACGTCTAGGGACTTGCTACGTGCCGTGTGCGAGCCACAAAGGCTCCTAGCACACAGTCATACAACAGACAAGCTCACAAGGAAGAATGGTGTGTCACTCACCTTCCTGCGTAGTTGCGAATGAAGGATTCCCATGACGCGAAGAAGAGGGAGACGTTGCTACGCCGCGCTCAACCGCCTCGCCGCCGTCGTGCCGCCGCAACGCTTGATCACACACACTCTCACACTCTCTCTCACACGTACACACACACACACACACACACACACACACACACACACACACACACACACACACACACACACACACACACACACACACAAGGAGATGGTGAAGGAGAAGGTGGAGATGGAGCAAGAGCGGCTTCTATTGCACAATGAGAGAATGAGTAAAAATTAGGTTTAGTGGCTTTTATATGAGCTCACCCCATTCACACTTGGGCGCCCATACTTAGCCAACTAACTCCTTGAATATTCCAGTTAGAGTGCGCCTGTCATCGGCGATCACCCTTACCCTGTTCCTATTGGTCCGACAAGCCCGGTACCTGACTCTAAATAATACAACATTTATAGATCATAGGGTGTCCGTGTGCCGTGAGGGTTAACAGATGGTGTCAGCAAACACTCGCTTCTTCCTTGGGTAGATCATACCTTTTGGAATGATGTCGTCAACCTTTTGAAACCAATTGTTCCAAGTTGTTATGGGTGAATGCTTTAACCAATAGTTTTCGATCGCCCTATGAGTTTCATCTAGTTGCAAGGGTGGTAAGGTACTCTCCCATGATTTTATTTGCAACATTGTTGTAGGTGGTGAACCTACAAATGGGAGGTGCAAAATCTTTCTTGCTTGTATGGATATGTACAATGGTAGGTGGAGGTTGTGTCAAAGCTTCTATTTGCGTATAGGAACTACATGAAGAGCAAGAAGCTTCATTTGATTTCCCTGTTCCTGAGCTAGGTGGAACAAATCGTTCTTTCTTTGGTACCCAAACTAGCTCTGGAGCAGGTGTGTCGCATTCCGCGATTTTTTTCTGTCCATGATCTTCAATTTGTTTTGGAGCCACAGGATTGAGCTCACATGGGCTCGGTGACAAGTAAGAGTACAATTTACGTTTTGGCACCCAGATTTGATCATTTCCTTCATAGTAGCCTTGGGCTTCCAATAGTTTTTTACGAATCCAACGCAACATTTGTTTACATTCCTTGGGGCGAATGGGACGTCTCTTATCAAGCTGCTGTCTTTTAGCATTAGCTATGGTTGCTAAAGAAGCTTTAGGGACCCACTTGTATGTTTTCTTTGTTATATTGGGATGGGTCTTGTGTGTCTCAAGCTTTATTTCAGCTACATCAGTTGAAGCTCTAGAGACTTGGGCTATGGGGACATATGGTTCAACCTCTTGGACATGCAATGTTTTGGGTTTTATTTCCTTAAGAGGCAATATCTCAGGGACTATGGCTTGCGTGGCAGGGCTAAGTGTTGGTTTCTGTGTTATGACACCCCCTTTCCCCCAATCAATAGTGCATTTGGTGGCTATCATCCATGTGCGTCCTAGGTTTATATTACCCTCCATAGTTCCAACAGGCATGACCAAAAAGTCTTGAGCTACAACCCCATTGTCATAACTGACAGAAGTGTGCCAGATTCCAAAAACCGCTGTTTTTTCTTGTTGACACCCTTGACTTGGATAATACTCTTAGATAGAGGTGGCTTCCCTAACTGACACCACACCCCATATGATAGCAGATTATATTTAGCACCTGTGTCCAATAAGGCGTTATATAGCACTTTTCCATAGGTGCTGTTTAGCTCAATAGGATATCGTAGAGGTGTGTCAGAGTCCAACCATTCCTCGTCGATTTCAATGTGGAATGCATGTGTGACTCCAAGGTTAGACTCTCATTTTCGTCTTATACGTTGTTGTCACTCCTTAGTCTCAGCTTGAGCTTGTATCTTCTTCAATTCTATTTGTGCCTTGGCTGCCTTTTTTGTATGGATAGCACGCAACTCCTTTTGGCTTAAAGGATCATACTATCTTTTAAATTTGCTCCCATTGAGGAATCCAATGGTTTCAACTCTATCAAGAGTCTCCACACGAATGGTTCCTTGTGGGGTGATCTCACATACTCTATATGGTCCTTTTCCCACACATTTCAACTTTTTCTTTTCGTTACGCACTCCATACATAAGGACTTTATCACCAACATTGATATCTTTGTTCTTTAGATGACGGTCAAACCATTTCTTCCTCCTATCTTTCTCCACAAGTTCATTTTGCACAGCTAATTGCCTCTCTTCATCTAGCCTTTCAAGGAATATAATCGCTCAACCAAGGGGTTACCATCCCAACCTTCTTAAGAAGCTACTCGAAGACTAGGAACGAAAAACTCCCATGGCATAACTGCTTCTTGGCCATACACCATCTCATTAGGAGATATATGAACCTTGCATGGGCCTTGTAAGGAATCCTGATTTTTAGGAATTAAGGCTAATGTTGTGTGGGGTTTAGGGGGCAAGAGCATTGAAGAAGGTAGTTTTGAGTAGGCTTTTCTAGCCTTTTTTTAAGACAAATGTAGGATGTGGACCTAAAGGGTTACTTTCTCTCTCTAGCTTTCTTAAAAGTGAAGGAAGCATAAGGGTGTGTCCACATCAGCAAAAACGTGGGTCACAAAGAGACAAAATTTGACTTTTAAAAAAAATAATTATTTTTACTTGTTTTTTACTTAAAACTCCCTCCCAACATATATACATATCCAAAAATCATTTTTTGACCCATTTTTTAACCCACAAACTTAGAAAGTTCATTTTTTCAAAACTCTTTTCCCCCAAAAAGTAATAAACATTTTGTTCTCTCCTCCTCCTCCCTCCTCCCTCCTCCTTCCTCTCTCTCTCCCTCTCCTCTCC
Source organism: Adiantum capillus-veneris (assembly GCF_014529385.1). Classification (NCBI taxonomy): domain Eukaryota; kingdom Viridiplantae; phylum Streptophyta; class Polypodiopsida; order Polypodiales; family Pteridaceae; genus Adiantum; species Adiantum capillus-veneris. The sequence goes on along the minus strand of NC_140946.1, from coordinate 47,120,770 downwards.
CTCCCTGCCCCTACCTTCCTCCTCCTCCCCAATCTCTCCCTCCCCCCCCTCCCTCCTTCTCTCCTCCCATCTTCCTCAACCTCTCTACCCTTCCCCCTCTATCTTTTCATCATTTGCTTCCTCACGCAATAGCTTCCATGGTGCTCACAGACATCACAAATGGTTTGCTTCCACCACCACGTACTCCGCATACCAAAAGCATACATATTCGCTTACCCACGGCATTTGCACCGAAGACCGCTAGTGAAGGTGATCAAAGGTCATCACAGGAACGTCGCACCGCTTGTGAGACCAATGTTGACATTTGGATGGATGGCTATTTGTACCGTTACGATCCTATAACCCGCTTCCATCCACCGTTCAATAGCCTTTCCACATTTCTTCAATTTCTTGGGAGGAGAGAAGCAGGTTTGTTAGGCTATTGCAAGCGGTTGTGTATGGGTGCAGGTGCTTCTTTGCATATGTGGATGCACGAATGTCAAGCTCTTCACCTCAAGACGACGGCAAGACAAAAGAGTGTTGCCTCTTCGGAGAGGGTAGTTAAAACTCTTGAACAATAAATACAAGAAAAGGAGTCCCACATCCAGAAGATTACCCACAACATCACATACTTGAAAGAAACACCCCTTGGTGCAAGGGAACGCAAACGCACGTATTCATCCATTGAAACTCTTGCACATTTGGGAGGAGCACGCAAACGACGAGTTACAGCCACAAGGTGATTTGGGCTTTACTTGCATGATGCATTCTTACTTCACACTATTTTCTAACATTTATGTTTATTTGTTGCTAGAAACTTCATCCAGGAGGCATGCGGTGGAACAAGCCAAGATGATCGAGTCAACCTTCTCACTAGTTGTCTCAATACCCAGGACGTGATTTCTATCTTACAATCACCTGGAGGTAAGCACATTAAGGATGCAGTCACCAAGGACCTTATGCGTAAATTAAAAAATGTGGTTAGTGATGATGGCGTTCAACAAGCTTGTGATGAGGCTGGAATCAGCACCAAAGCCTATCACGCTATTTTCCAACTACTAAAGGATGCCCTCAAAGAACATGGCATTGTGGAAAACCTATTTTCCGTTCCTCGCAAAGAAGGCCACAAATGAAGATGTGTTCTCCCGCATTGGGACATACCTACACATTGAGGACACAATGCCGACTTCCCTTTATGCTTCGTGCGCAACAAAGACAAGGGGAAAAGGTAAGAAACAATCCATAAGACCTTCGGAGAAGGGCTTTCCTTACACAATGTGGAACAATATTTTCATGGATCTTAGAAGGCTTCAAGAAGCCATGCTTAGATTTTACAAGTTACCTGAAGAAGGTGACACACTTTACTTTTTTCTTTGGTATTATTCTTATCATAGACTCTGAAGTTTAAGGTCTTAGCACTATTTATTTTGTAGTGCTTGGCACAAAAGTCGCTTTTGTGCTGAAACTCTATGAGTGTCAAATAGTGAAAGGCCGAAGGTTAGAGAGGCTAAGTGTCACTCTAATGAACGAGGTCCTTCTGCAAACCAAGCGAAGGGATTCATTTGAGCCATCTCCCACCCCATCTTTTAGCGTGCAATTAGAGAAAGACATTTGGTGGTTGGGTGCTATTGAGGTGCCCAAAGAGACCAATGAGGTACTTTCATGGATTTTTGAGAGAACTCCATGGATCACAGAAGTAATACACTCCCAAATTGCAGGTCAGAAGTTGGAGATTGAGGGTTTTGGTAGTTATGATGTGGAGTGGCACTTAGGTGGGGATTTGAAGACCATAAAGTGTTTGCTTGGCTGCAAACAAGGGGCTTCTTCTCTCATGCCTTGTCCATTTTGCACTCGAGGGTACAAACCTAATGGAAAAAAATCACATAAGAGCACTACAAAGGCCGGTTCCATGCTTCCATGGCAAGGGCATGGAGAACAAGGGTTAGATTCTCGTGATGTCGGAGATGAAGGTAGAGAATGGGAAGCGTCTATTCTGAGATGTCCCATGCTCAATGCCCCAGACCATGATCAAAAGGACCATGCTTGGAATCCAATGTTTTGATTTCCTCTATCGAATGTACATTTTTGTACATTACACGCATTCAATGCATTTTTGATAGGCTATTGAAGCTCCACATTGACTATGCTTTCACAATGAAACCGTTGAAAAAGTCCCAGGAAGCGATCAAAAGAGTGGAGGTACTCTTGAATTCCATTGGCTGTCACGGTGGAAATGTGTCTATCGTTGCTACAAAGAACACAGGGGAGGCCCATGAAATTGCTCAACAAGTGTCAATGAGTGGACAAAAAGCTAGACACTTTTTGAAGAAAGTTTCCCAAGGAAAGCCAAGTCGATATGATTCTCAAAACAGCTCCAACCAGCAGGCAGGTAACCTTTGGGAGCTTTGGAAGGAGTTATGCAAAGCTACTACCGACAATGATTCAAATGGCGAGCTTGCAAGCAAGCGCAAGCAAGTTTGGGCACATTTTGATAAAATGGTCAAGCTTATGGGCCTTAACAGCACAACAGAAGAACAACGCCAATCATTTCAAGAAGCCTTGGCGGATTTTACCAAGGTCTTCACCCTTTCTTGGGGTGAAAATAACATCACACATTACATGGTAAGTCATTTTACATGGTGTATTTATTACAAGGGATTGTTTTTATTTAATAATGTGGATCGTTTACTCATGTGAACAACATATCTTGTTTGCGCATGGTGCATTTTTTATGCACAAGTATGGATCGCTTGAAATTTTTAGCACTCAAGGCATGGAGAAGTTCCATTATCGAGCAAGGGGAGTGTACTTCAAAAATACTCGACATGGTGGTGGAATGGTGCAATCCAATTATTTGGAGGAGATGTTCAATTGGTTTTTTCGCACAACATTTGCTCGTAAGCTCACAATGGAGCGTGCGCGACAATCCAAGATTGCTATTGAAGTGCGGAAATGGAGTCGTCAAGAGCATAGTAACAAGTGGCAAATGTCGCAAGGTCCCACCAAGCATGCTGCATGGCGGCGATGCAGAGTGCGACAAGGATCAAAGTGGATACTGCGCGAGTCACTAAACGTGAACGCAGGGTCCAACTCTTAGCGACATGTTTATTTAAAAAATAATGCTTTTTAAAAAAAATTTAGTGTGAACAGGGCCCTTTTTAAATGGGCCCTTATAAATATTGCATGCTCTCATAAACCACTCATTTCTTAAGAACAGGTGAGCTCTTACCAACGAAATGGCGCGCACCAAACAAACCGCGAAAGAGCATCCGCCTGCCAACAAAAACACCCTCCAAGGATGTGAGAAGCTGTCATGGCTTAAAGGCACAAGAAAACGGCCACGAACGCATGGCCGTTCCAGGAAATCATCTGGTAGTGGGCATGGTGGTAGGGCACGAGAGTCATCGAGGACTGTTGAATCTCCACCTCCTCAAGATATAACACATAGAAGGAGAATGAAGCAACATGCCCAGCGCTGGAGAGAAGTAGAGGGCCAACAAACAACAGAGTCTGATAGGGAGCAGCCGTTGCGCCACAAATCACAAGCAGGACCATCCAGGACTCGGGTGGTCCATATTGACACTGAATTAGAGAGTGAGCCACCATGGCTGCAAGAAAAAATACCGTGCACACACCGAGTGGCCGTTGGGGGGAAGACATTGCCTGGAGGCCAGGGAGCTCTCCCCACACGACAAGATCGGCAGCCAAGGGAAGAGGAAGAATCAGAAGAGGCTGCAGAACCAGCCCCTAAGCATGTAAACAGGCGCAAGTCTAAGTTTTTCAAGAAGCCCAAACGCCGCCCGCCAGCAAATGTGCAAGTGCTCCCAAGACAATCACAGCGCCGCCGGAAAATAGCAAGGGCATTTGCAGAAATCCGCCACTACCAGAAGACGACGGAGCTTTTCATTCGACGCGCCCCCTTTTCTCGCACTGTGAAGGAGGTGCTTCAAAGCTATGGAAATCAGTATAGAATGCAAGCAATAGCGCTAGAGGCTATTCAAGAAGCTGCACAGGCCCACATCATTTCGGTGTTTGAAGATACCAACCTATGCGCCATACATGCAAAGCGAGTGACAATACAGCCAAAAGATATGCATCTTTCACGTCGATTGCGACGAGACTTCGAGCATTAGCCGAAGTTACCCCTCTTTTTGTATTGCACACCCTTACCTTTGTAATGATTTGACTTTCCAATGACAATATGCTCAACAATTGTGTCTACTGTGTCTATTATCTTTGTAATGAAATGACTTTGTAATTTCAAGTTCTGTATGTAATTTCAGTCAATTTCAGTAAATTTGTTCTTTTTAAGTACCCTTGGGGGTAGATAAGCCTATAAGGGGCAAAAAAAAGCCTGGCCACAAGGACGCGCAAATGGCCCATCCATCAGTTTTGGATGGGCCATTTGCGCGCCCTTGTGGCTAGGTTTTTTTTTGCCCCTTGTAGGCTTATCTACCCCCAAGGGTACTTAAAAAGCACAAATTTACTAAAACCTATTGGTTTTGCAACATTATTTTACATGGATCCTTGTGGACACCCTTTTTTGGCCATTTCAAGCTTTGAATTCCCTATAGGATATAAAAAAAAAAACATATTGTGAAACCAAGTGTCTATGAAACATTAATTTGGAGATTTCAAATGTCCAATGTAATTGGACTTTTTGGTGCAGGGGTGTACTAGGTAGAGCTAAAGCAGGTGATAGTGTGCTGGAAACTTCATTTCATAATTGATTTCACCTTTTCTAGTGTCCTTGAGTGTGAACATATGCTGGAATTGCCATAGAAAGGGTGCATCTAAATTAATGATGCAAAACCAATTCATTTCAATAAATTTGTGCTTTGTAAGTATCCTAGGGGGTAGATAAGCCTACTGGGGGCAAAATAAAGGCCACAAGGGCGCGCAAATGGCCCATCCAAAACTGATGGATGGGCCATTTGCGCGCCCTTGTGGCCATGATTTTTTTGGCCCTTGGTAGGCTTATCTACCCCCTAGGGAACATAAAATACCTAAATTTACTGAAATTGACTGAAATTACATACAGAACTTGAAATTACAAAGTCACTAATCAAAACAATTTTCATATCACCAATTGAAACAATTTTCAAGATTGACAAATCACATTCAAAAGAATTTGCAAGATAGAGAAACAATTTCAAATATTTTTTATTACTTCCAAAACGGTGATTTTACATCATCTATCTGAGGAGTTCATAATTTTTTTGACCATTTCCTGGCGCCTATTTTGTGCGTAAGGCAACTCCTTAGTCAAGAGGGACTGCGCTATGGCCTTTGGGTCAGTTGAGCCAATGGAAGCATGTATCCCTATCTGGGCAAGCACTTTACCTCGAAAACCAGTACCAAACGCTGTGCATACAAGGGATCTACGCACTAGGAACACTTGATGCGCAGTTTGAGCAATGGTGCTCAAACACAAAAACTTGCTCAAAGCTTTTAACGACCAAGTCATAAAATGGGCTTGGGGAGTAAATTCATTATGGATAATGGCCACATCGCCAGGGGGGAGTTGTCCTAGGTAATGCGCAAGGGAAGCTTGAGGTCCAAAGCCCGTGTCCTTGCAACAAAATCATCAACCTCTACGACATCCTGTCATAAGCCGATGAAGGTTGAGAAAAAAGACAATGAAGGATAAAATAGTAACATGAAATTTAGGATATAGTTTACCTCCTTCTCCTTGTCGTCCTCCTCCCTGTTGCCCTTTGCATCCAAGTCAATGCTCCCATGCACCACAGATACGACCTTTGGATCATCAGATGGGAGGTTGCATAATGGCATAAGCATCCTAGCAGCCTCAACCTTGGCTTGTGTGGCTTGGAATTCTTCATCAGCCATGTGCAACTTCTCTACTGCCAGGACCTACACACATACAACTACAATAGTGTCATCAACAGAGTCCCCATCTGGCAAGAGCTTGCTTTATAGGGCATCTGGCGTATTGTCTAAGGGACATTTGGTGCTGTTGCATAGCACGCTCAAGCATTCATCCATGCGCAGGCCAAATGCTTTCTCCAAATAATGTAGGAACACATACTCCTCACCATCCACTAACATTGAGGAGAAGTGGCTGATTTCTACCTCTGGGATAGCCACATCCGTCAATAGTAGTGGCATTGGAGTGTCACTAGGGCCAGCCGCAACTATGGATTTCTCAACCACTTCCTCAAGACCCCTAGGGTACTCGAGCCGGTGTGCCTTTCCTTCCGCTGCAAGGTTCATGGGGATAACCTGATGCTCCTTGGTGTCCTTGATAAAGGACCCAACGTGAAGGTGTGGTAAGCAAAGCTCCTCCAAATCAGGTTCCTCGCTCACCAAGAAGATAAATATTGCGAGTCGAGAAAGGTACTCCACCCCCAACTTGCGCTTCTTGAGCGCTGACACCCCTTGGGCTTGCTCGTCCAAGTAATAGCCTGCATCGGTTGCAACTTCTTGGAATCGTTGCAACCACTTGGAGAATGGGCGATCACCTTTGTGTATATAGCGCAAAAGATCGCAAGGCACCCAGATCCCTACATGTGGAGGGATAGATACATAATTTTTTTATGATGTGCTCCTCCATGAACGCAAAAATCTCGGCAAATGCATCCATGTGAAGGGCAACTGTGGCATCAAGGTCAGGGAGACGAGTAAAAAAGGTGTGGAGGTCCAACTTCCCTTTGTATTTGGTGTCCTCGAGGAAGAGGATGAAGCGTGACAAAGGGGTGGATGTGGCTGCAGATGCAGAGGCTGTGGAAGCATCCATGTCTAGCCTGGGATGTAGATAGAGAGTGAAGGAGCTCAAGAGTCGCAAAAGTGAAAATAGTGAATGAGTTAGGTGGCCCCCCTTTTATAATGGACCCTTTTTTTAAGACATTAAAAAAAAGGCACTTTCACCAAAAAATGATTTCTCATCCCAATGCAAAAAATTATATTCAAAGGCATGATTTGCCGAAGCAAATCATGTTGATTACAGCGGGGATCAGTTTGAAAATTGCAAGATTTACAAAGTTATAAGATGGATAGCATAGTTCCATCCATCCCCCAGTCCTCCTCGACCTTTAATTTGTCTTCCATTCTCTTCCCAATGTGCGGACATTCATTACAATAAGCATCCAATGATCGACAAACCATGATGTATTGAAAATGTGGTGGAAGGATTCTTACCTTGTGACCTTGTAAACGAAATTGTGCTTGTTGAAGGGCCTCAAAACCCATAATAACCAAATATTCTCGAACATTACTGAGAGTCCAATGCTTGTTCACTTGGACTGCCTCCAAAGCATCGTTGGGCATCTTCACTGCAATGTCAAAGCTTGCAATAGCGCCGTCTACACTCTGTAAGGGAGTCCACACTCCAAGATTGCACATCCAACGATCATAGTGAAATCGTATGTACAAGGAGGTGCGGGATTTCAAATAGCGCATTCCAATACCTGAAGCTCCAACCTTACAACGGTACCGGTCCCCGTTGTGCATGCCCTCCACAAAACCCTAGTCCTGTTCTAAAAGCCTTCCTAATTCCTCGTAATGGGCATCTTTACATACAAGCATTGTGGTAGTCTCCACAAATCCAAACTCTTTAAAAATGTGCACAAAACAATGAATAGGAAAACACCAACTCAAGCCCACAGACCTAGAAGCTTCAGAGTATTTCAAAGAGTTTTGGATATCCATTATCATCTTTTGCTTGAAAGATGCTACCGACCACAAATCTGGCACCAGCCACTCCATACTTAATAAGGAAGTTACTTTGATGGGTTCAAGCGTTCCAAATGCTTGTGTAGAAGTAGGGACAATATAGGAGTGAGAATAGAAGAAAATCCTTCTTTGAACCAGTTTGGTTGGGCAAAGATGTGGGAACATTATTGCTCCAATATCCGCATGTATAGCATTGAATGTGCCAAAGAGACTATGTAGTGGCTACTCCTCCACCAACGTGGATGGAAATATGACTATAAATGCATGACAAATCTTAAGTATGAATCCATAATAACATTACACTGTGATTTCACACCTAGCTTTGTATTCTCAAAACATGTACTTACAATGTGTTGGAAATCGAGGTGGTTGTTGCAAATGCATGGTTGACATTGAGAAAACATGTTGCACAATGGCTACGGTCCCCTTGTCTTTGCGGTTCTTGAAGCCAAGGAGCTTTCCTTTCCAATGAAGATCCAAGTTTGCACGATTCCGCACACGATGAGGGCCAATAGCAGATGGTTGCATGTATACCCAAGCACCTTTGGTGAACTCTTGTGGCACCCCCTCATCATCTACACCTCTAGTGTTGTGGCATGCAAGTGCTGTGACCTCATCGTTTGGCCGCCTTTGCGAAGTAGAGTTGGCCATGGTTGAGCAAAGAAAACTAGGAGGAGGAGAAAGACCTTGCTTTTTCCTACAATGTACAGAGGATAAAGTGATATGAGAAGGTGGATAACCCTTGTGGCAATGGGAGGAGAAGGTGGATAACCCTTGCTTGGTGTGGCAATGGGAGGAGAAGGTGGATAACCCTTGCTTGGTGTGGCAATGGGAGGAGAAGGTGGATAACCTTTGCTTGGTGTGGCAATGGAAGGTGGTAGGGGAGGAGAGAGGAGATTCCTTGCTGCAGCAATGGAGATGGTGTAGAGAGAGAGAGTGTTGGAGTAGAGGATGAGTGTGATGGTTGCAACCAAGGAGGGGTTGGAAAAGGGGTTCTAGAGAGAGAAAATCACTTTTTGCCTAAGAACTACTTTTGGGGGAGCTCTGGATAGCAAAAAAAAAATTTCAAAAATTTTTAAAAATTTTGAATTTTAGGGTTTTTGGGTGCACGTTTTGACTTTTTGAGGTCAAAAAATGTTTTTTGACCATAAAATAGTTTTAGGGGGGTTTTAAGAAGAAGAAATTTGAGTTTTGAAAATTTTGAAAATTTTCAATTTTTTGGGATTTTTTCAAGACCGGATCAAAAAGGAGGGAAGTTGGAGGTTCCATATGGCCCACCCACCCCCCCGCCCCCACCTTCTCACTAGGTAAGAGCCAATTTAAGAAGTGTAAGACTACTTTGTCCCCCTACATTTTTGAGGGCATAGAGTGTGTCCACCACCCTCCTCTCATTGGCTGGCCTCTAATTAACCTTAATCCCAAAGGGCCCCTAGAGGGTTCATATTTTTCCTAATGTTGAATGGTGTGCATTTAATGGCAACTTTATACGCAGTACGATAAGCCCATAGAGCTGATATAAGCTTTAAATCCCAATCTGTGCGATGAGCTTCCACCGTTTTGGTTAAGATAGAGATTAAGGTCTTATTGGTGCTCTCAGCTTGGCCATTTGCTTGTGGATAATAAGGTGTGGATTTATGGTGAGCTATCATAAAGTTGGTAGTGAGTTCTTTTATTACTCCATTTATAAAATGAGTACCATTGCCACTCACAATCTCAAAGGGACAACCAAATCTTGTAATAATGTTCTCAAAGAGAAACTTGGCAGTTGACCTTGCATCGGCCTTATGTGTCGCCCTGGCTTCCGCCCACTTTGTCACTTAGTCAGTGGCAACGATAATATATCGAGATTGAGTGCTACGAGCTGCCAGACTAATTGGGCCTACAAAGTTCAAACCCCATTATTCAAATGGTTGAGTCACTTTAACAGGATGTAAGGGCATCCTATCCTTTTGTTGTGTGATCTTGTAACGTTGGCATTCATCACATCCTTTTGCAAAAAGTGATGCATCCTTAAATAAAGTTGGCCACCAATAGCCTGATTGCAACACTTTTCTAGCTGTTAGTTCCTCTGACAAATGTCCTCCGGCTATACCCATGTGGGCTTCTTGCAGTATGTATAAATACTCATCCTCACGGGCACAACATCTAAGAATATCATCCTTCCCTAGCCTGTAGAGAGTTCCCGCAATGAGAGAGTAAGGTTCACATTCTTTTAACAGTTTTCGAGCTATGTCTTTACGAAGCTCTTTGGGTGGAAAACCATTAACTAGAAAGTTCACAATCTTCTCACTCCATTCAGATATGGTTTCGACTAGGAATAGAGAAGTATCAGGCAATTCATCATCGATTCTAGTAGGGGCTTCACCATTGGGTATGCGAGACAAATGATCAGCCATGACATGCCTTTTACCAGGTCTCACCACAACGGTAAAATCAAACTCAAGGAGAATTAACAACCATCGTGTAATTCTTTCCATGGAACAAGGTTTATTTACTAGATACAACAAGGCTTGATGATCAACATAGAACACAAACTTGTTGGCTAGAAGGTAGTAGCGAAATTTCTTCACTGCATAAATCATACCTAAACCTTCTCGCTCTGTAGTGGTGTAGTTCCTTTCGGCATCATTCAACTGACGACTTGCAAAGCTAATGGGGTAGTCTAGTTTATGTTCTCTTGGTTCTAGTTGGTTCTAGATGGACCATCATAGACTCCATTGCTCCCATCGATAGGTTTTCTTTGAGCCTTTGTATACAGAACCTTACGTTCCTCTGTGGTATAGGATTTGAAATGTTCAGGTGCAGGGTGTAAGTCTGTGGGGTCCTGTTGTTCTGTGGACTGTGATTTAACTTCTGATTCCTTTTGTTGTTGAGCTAACTCTCTATTTTGTCGTCTCCTTACGGTACGGCTCAACCTTGGCTTCTCTGTAGCCTCTAGTTGTGTGATGTCAATGGGTTGTGGACTACACCACATAACGCTTTGAAGGTATTCACCCCACTTATCTACCAACTTTCGATGAGCATCACATGCCCCTATATAATTAAGCCATTCTACGGTAGATTTCTTTTCATTTATTTTAGCACGCATATTTTCTCGATATCGTCGCCTCTTATATCTCTTACTCTTCTTGTTTAATTCTCGATTGCGGTCGATTTCTAGTGAAGACTCACTAGATGAATCACTACTTGTGTCTTCTGCTCCCTTGGATAGATTATCATCTAGGTTACCACTGGGCCCTGAATGGTTTGTCCCCACATTTGCACTAAGATTTAACTCAGATTCTTCGTCCTTAGAGTCAATTTCAACTGATGATTCTGACCCCAAATCGTGTGGGCTATAGTCTTGTGAGGCGATATTGGTTTCTATGCCAGTCAAACTTTCATCTTGTAGATCATAAGAAGCTATATTCATTGCTTCTAGCATGTTTAAGGGTACAAGTGGGGGTATTTCGTCCCCCTATTTCCCCAAGTGTCTATGGTTGCTGCTAGGTGGACCCAATCCACATTGTCCGACTCAGTCATCCCAGGTAGTACATCCATATAAGGAGAATCTTCCCCAACATCAGTGTCCTCTTTACACGTGTAACAATACTGCAATGGGGCCGAGTGAACTGTGGTGTCAGATCTATGATCAATTATAAACCTGTTTCCTAGAGGATGTGCTCGACCCGTCACAAGATCCACTCGAATGACAGAATCTTGGAACTGCAAGTAGACATGGTTTTTAGACCAGTCATGCACCATTTTTGCTTCCCTCATGAAACGACGTCCTAAGATCATCTCCGATGCCATAGTGTGTTTGGAGAAATCCATAACAATAAAGGTAATCCTTATTTTATGTCCAAAGACCTTGATCTTGAGATCTTCTAGCATCCCAATAGGTTTAACAATAGACCCATTGGCCATCTTCACTACTATGGTTGTGGTCGCAAGGTGAGGTCTTCCCATAGTTTCTCAGCAATTTTTAGTCACAATGCTAACCCCAGCGCCACCATCAAGGATTCCCTTCACAGTTAATCCCTTAGTAGTGATTGGTATGGTCACATTGGATTCATCACCCTCAAAGTATTGTCCCAACTTGTTAACAAGTATTTCTATAACAAGGTTCTCATCTAGGTTGGGTTGTGGATCTAAGTGTTCCTCCTCTATTGGCATCTCCCCAGCTCCATCCATCTGTGAAATTGTGGTAGCCCAAACTTTAGTTCTCCATTGAGGAAGGCTCGAAGAGCTGAGACTAGCTCGGGGTCTTTATATAGTTTGGACATGATGGTGGTTCTAACTTCTGAAGACATGAAATCCATCAATTTGGAAATGTTTAACGGGACCTTTTGGCCTTGAGTCCCTTTACGTGGGGAAGATGGGATCTCCATTTCTTCGATAGGATCAGGTAGTCCCTCTGTAAACATTCTTTCCATCAAGAAGTGAGTACGCCCACTTTCCCATGACTTTAAGTCACTTTCTTCTTGGATGACACTAGGTATGTCCAAGGGTCTATGGACTTGGTGAGGTTGTTGTTGCGTAGGGAACACGGTGTCTGTAATCTCGATCTTCCTAGGTACTGGTTCTAGATCCCTTTGGGTATCTTCTACCAAACTCCTTAATTGCTTGACTCGCTCAATCTCCTCTATAGGGTTTGGGTAAGTTCCTATCTTCTTTTTGGATCCTGGCCATTGTGGCTCATGAAGATCTTCCTTGTAGGTTTCTATATTAGTGGTCGTTTTGGTCTCCATGGTTTCACCTGAATCAGAATCTTCTTCAACGTCGTTCATATATACGGGGTCGTCACCAGTCCCTATGTTGGTCTTTGAACTGGGGTCTGACTTCGCTACTTTTTGCGATCTCTTTCTTCGTGTTTTTTTCTTTTTCTGAGATTGGGCAATTGATGCCGTGTCTCTTTCCTCAAGAATATAATTTTGTTTTTGGAGCATCGATCGTGTGAGTACATTTACTGGTACCACGAGTGCACTTGGTGATGGCTCCTCGATAACTTCAATCAAGTTTAATGGAGTGATCTTCGGTGCATTTGGATTATTTGGACATTAAGCAATCAAATGATCTATGCCACATCGATAACACATGAGTATCGCCATTGTAGACGTGCTCGCTTGATTGGTTTGCATTAGTGTGGCGTTCTTTTGTAGCCTAATAGGACACTCGGCTACACGATGTGGACCTCCACACTCATAGCATTGAAGAGGTGGTCTCTTAGCACTGTAGTTGATATTTTGGCCTCTTGCCGCAAGAGCAGCTACTTGATATACAGGTTTGACTTGTCCCCAATAGTCCTCCATGTAGTATTGTGGACTTTCTTCAAGCACATCCATCCCATAGGCGATATTAGGATCTATATCTTCCTCATAGCCTTACAAACAAGAAATAGATGACTCACAACCCACTTGATTCACAGAAGTGATTCTCGGATGTGGTGGTTGCGGTCCTAGCACTGGAGGTGGTAAGGGTGTTTTTTGAACAACATTTTGGACCCTAGGGACCATATGTTGTGATGTTTGTTCAAGAGGTGGGGCCGGCATCAATGCAGGCACTCGAGGTGTGTCCGTCCATGCTAAGGTTGGTCTATTGTCCATCACACGCTTAAATACTATGCAATCCTTAGCTTGATGACCATACCTTCCCACAGGCATTGCAGTTCCCATTGAATTTTACTCTAAAAGTAGGGCATTCACTGGTCCTATGCGGTCATAGCATACTGAGCACCATTGTTGCTCCCTTCTTGGATACATATGATTGTTTTGCGGAGCATGATTGTCTCTAAGAATCTCTTGAATAGCCTTGGTGAGATCTGCTAAAGTCATCTCAGATATCTTTGGCTCTTTAGCAATAGGCTTTAGGGTCATTGGTTGATGCCCTGATGCTTGCGAGCTAATAGATTTAGGCTCAACAGACACTCTTTCTCCTTGAATCATTAAATTATCTTCCAATTGGATCTCATTGGTGGTGACTGCTTCCCAAGTGGTGATACCTCTAATGACTAGGCCATTGTAGATATCCTCATGTCGTAATCCCCTAATGAACCTATCAAGCAATTGGTTATTGTTGAAGAGCTCATTTGAATTACAAATGCTTCAAGCGACTTATAAAGTCTCTCACTGACTCTCCTTCCTCTCGTTGGGCTTTCTGGAGCTAAGAAGCTACACCCCAAAGCACTCCCTCTCGTATGTATTCTTTTAAGAACAGTCTCCTAAGAGTAGGGTAAATCGTTTTTTCTTCCACCCTTAGGGTTCTATACAAATCCCCAACCTTTCCACTTAAGGTTAGGCTTAAAGCATTGCTCTTATGTAGGTCATTGTGTTCTCCTAGAGAATCGCATATTTGTTCAAACGCTTCGATATGATTTCTCACATCCCCGTCTCCACTAAATTTTTGTGTGAGCTTGGCTATTTGTACCGCCTTACTTCTAAGCTCTCTATCAGGCGTGTTACACATATTCTCAGCAATAGATCGACCAATAGCTTGAGCAAATGTTGCCAAGTCACCTAAGTGAGCAGGCACCGTGGGTGAATGTGCTCCAGAGACTACATGTGGAGTAGGTATTGGCATTGGGCTTGGCGCATAGGAAGCCCTTGGGTTCCACGTTGGGTACGATGTTGTGCCATGTGGTGGTCCATAGTTCATATGAGTGGCCCTAGGCATAGTAGACATCGGACGTGACATGCTAATGCTAGTCGGTATAGTCCCATGGAAATAAGAACTTGTGTATTGTGGTTGTGGAGCATAGGTAGTTGAAACAATGAGAGGGGTAGGGACTACATGAGTACTTGGACCCATAGGTGCATACGATTGGTACGCACTTGTAGGTACTATTGCAAGCATTGAGCTACCTTGTAGCGGTGCTTTACTAACAAACGAGGTCCATGGTGTGTTTCTTGGCATGCCCATCATTGGGGTAGGCATGGTATCTGGTGTCATCTAGGGAAAGATGAGCTAGACTTGGAAAAGTAAAGCTATCACTTGTGGGCTCAGATTGCATTGAGACCCCTGGCGAAACAACATATGGGGGATCGATGGGATTCACTGGGGGAGTCTCCATTTGTGATAGAGTGGGTTGTTTCCCTTTGCCTGTGTCTAAAAATTTCATAGGACCCGTCAAAGGTATGTTCATTCCTCGATTTTGCCTCTCGGATTGGATAATCCTATGGATGACATTGCAGATCATGTGTTGTTGTTTCTCTAGACTAGTGGCACTAGATGTGGATTGTACAACTTCTAACCAACCCACACGATATGTGTAGCCCATGTATAGGTCGGTCAAAGTCTCCGTGTGTAGGTCATATTCCCAATTTTCATTGAGAAATACCCCGTCCAAACTTGGTGTACTAGAGGGTTGCCGTGAGGTGGATGCAATGTTGCTTCCCGTGTTTTGACTTTTAGTCACCGCTACCTTAGAGGCGACTTTGGAAGGTGGTAGCTCGGTAGGGTCCTCATTAAATGAGGTAGTTAGAATGTCTACGTGGACACTTTGAGGGAGTGTGGGGTCTACAGGAGATGTGAATGGTGATTCTACTTTCCCACCCCCTTCGTTTACTTCACTAGCTGTAGGTTTAGAGCGCGTAGCTCTACTAAAAGTTTCCATCAAACGACTAAAAACACTAGTTCCTGGTTGTTGGGCCCAATTAGGTACGGTTTCATTTGTTCCCCCGGGGCTTTGTGTAAGATGATCTTCCATAATATCGTAGTCAGAGGAAGAGTCGCTAGCCGCTATATTTGGGTCTTGGGTTGCACTAGCTTGGGTCCCCCCCGAGGGCGTAGACCCTAGCGTGGAAGGATAGTGAGCACCCCCGTAAATCGAAGCACTAGCTAGTTGTTCGGACTCTAGCAGACGACCAGAGCATAGATGCATGTGCTTTGGGTGCCCTACAAGTGTCGGCAAGTACCCTCAAAGGTTACTTGCTTTGTTTTGTGGGTGTTTTGCACCCTGTTTTCTACTTGAGTTTTTCTTGTTTTTGATGTTTTTTGAGGTTCAAAAAACGGATTGGGACGTGTGATAGCTTGAAACAAGCGTATCGCTTAGGAGATCTAGGCGCACTTTACAGAACACTGTTTGACTATCGGAAGCTCCCAAAGTCCCTAAAACAGTCAATTTCTCCTAGTTTCTACTTGGGCACATGGCTTAAAATAGAAAGTTGAAGGGTGACTTGTGGAGGGAAAGGTGAAGGCTTTGCCCCAGATGCTTTCTCCTTTCACTTGAGCACTAGCCTATCTATAGCGAATAGCATTTACCTTATATCATAAGACCAAGACCAAGCCCAAGCTCAAGCTCATGATCCCGATCTATCTTTTTGGGACAAACTTACAACCAATTTTTGTGTGGAAATAAATATTCCCCTCACAAGAGAGCCTTGAGCATCAAACCTCACCCAAAAATCTTTTTTTTTTCTGTTTTTTGAAGATTATGTTGACGAAAACGTGCTGATCTGTGGGCCGTGAAACTGCTGCGCACTGAACTGAACTAAGTGCGGATAACAGGATCGTGCAAACCAGATCTGCACCGTTCTGACTGTGCAGAACACAAACTGAACTAGATGTACCGAAAACGAACTGAATTGATTGTGCTAAACCAAACTGTAACCAGAAATCGAAATGTGCAAACTTGTTGTGAGCTCAAACAGAATTGTGTGAGCTGCAGCAGAACTGTAATAGACTGTGCAAATAAACAGACCTTTCGTACACTAACCCACAACACAAAACTCTTGCAAATCTACACCAGATCTGTGCACACAGTCACCAGGCTTCTCTTTCTTCCTTCCTACTTAAGCTTAGTGACTCCACGAGGGAGCACAGAGTGCTTCCCGGAGCTTGGTGCATGGCAACTCCCCGGCAACGACGCCAAAAATGTGCACGTCTGCCGCACGTGTCGGAGCTAGGGACTTGCCGAGCACCGTGTGCGAGCCACGAAGGATGCAAGCACACAACTAGCAGGCCTAGCAAGCTCACAGAGAGCAGGGGTGTATCACTCACCTCCCTGCGCTTGTCGCCGTGAAGGATTCCTCGCCGCCAAGAAGAGGGAGCCGCCACCGTACTACGCTCAACCGCCTCGCCGCCGCAGATGCCGTCGCAATGCTCGATCACACACACACTCTCTCCCTCTCTCCCTCAAGCACACACACACACACACACACACACACACACACACACACACACACACACACACACACACACCTGTGTGCACACAATGGAGATGGGGATGGAGATAGGGCAGGAGCACTTCTTTTACTGGACACTGAGAGAATGGGTCAATTTTAGGTTTAGGTGACTTTTATATGAGCTCGCCCCATTCACATTTGGGCGCCCATGCTTAGCCAACTAACCCTTGCGTGTTCCAGTTAGAGTGCGGCTCTCATCGGCAATCACTCTACCCTTTTCCTATTGGACCGACAAGCCCGATGCCTGACTCTACTAAATAAATAATACGGGGTCCGTCGTAGGCGATAGGGTGTCCGTGAGCCACGAGGGTTAACACTTTGCTTCAGATGGTTTGAATTTACGACTTTCGAAAGGAATTGGATGGTTATCTTGCATACGGACTGCACCGATACCTTTTCCACTTGCATCACTGACTACCACAAAGAATGGTCTTTCAAAATCAGGTAATTGCAATACAGGTGCATTAGTCAAAGCATGTTTAAGTTCATTAAGTGAGCTTTCTTGCAAACTAGTCCATTCATAAGACGTGCTTTTCTTCAACAGGAGAGTCAAATAATGTGATTTGTAAGCAAAATTACGAACAAATTTCATGATATAGCTACAAAGACCAATAAAAGATCGTAGCTCATGCAATTTTTTGGGTCTAGGCCATGATTGAATGGCTTCAATTTTCTTTGGATTGACATGTATTCCCTTACCCGATACAATGTGTCCCAAATATTCAATTTCAGATTGGAAAAATGAACTCTTTTTAGAATTCAAATACAAGTGGTTTTGTGCAAGCAGATCAAATACACGTGTTAAATGTTGTTTATGATCTTCTGCAGATTTACTGAATACCAAAATGTCATCAAAAACTACAATCGCAAAATCTTGATGGTCAATGAAAATTCTATTCATCATGCGTGTGAAGGTGGCTAGTGCATTGGTCAAACCAAATGGCATGACAAGGAATTTATAGTGTCCAGTTTGTGTTCTAAAAGCATTTTTGTAGACATCATGCTCAAACATTTTAACTTGATGGTACCCTGATTTGAGGTCAATTTTGCTAAAGATGTTGCCCCTTTCAGTTTGTCTAATAGTTCATCCACTCTAGGAATAGGAAACCTATTCTTAATGGTGATCTTGTTTAAAGCCCTGTAGTCGATACACATATGAAAGGTTCCATTTTTCTTCTTGACGAGAATTACTGGAGCTCTGTATGGTGAACTACTAGGTCGGATTAGGCCTCAGTCAAGTAAATCAGTAATTTGAGTTTGTATCTCCCTGTGTGCGGTTGGATTTACACGATAAGGTGCTCTACAAGGAGGTTCACTACCCGGTATAATGTCAATTTTGTGGTCTTCTGGGCGTGATGGTGGAATTCCAGGTGGCAGATCATGCATGAAACAATCTTTAAATTGTGAGAGAAATTTATTGTGTGTGGAGTTACGTGAAGTTTCAGTTTCAGTAGAAATTTGATTTACCAATACTAGATATGTTTTCCCCAGTTTTCGAATTGCTCATTTGGCTTGAGTGTGAGAGAGGAGTGGAAATTTTTGATGTGTCAGTGTTGCTTGGATGGATAAATTTTTATTATTATGAGTGAGAGACATTGTACGTGTTTTATAATTAATCAACAGGTCAAATTCATGATGAAATGGCATTCCCAAAATCATATCAAGACCATGCAATGGTGCTACCAAAAATGTACGTGCTTGTGTGAATTCACCAATGCAAACTTCAACAGTGACTTGTGTTTTACAATTAAAACGTTGATTATTAAAAACAGTTTTGACCTTGTGAGGTGATGAGATTTTAGAGAGAGATAGTTGTTGTGCCAATAGTGCGGAAATGAAATCATGGCTACTACCATCATCTAACAAAATGGTGACACTTTCACCCTTAGCAGTGCCTTGCACTTTAAACAAAGTGTGAGAAGATATAAGAGTACCTGAGGATGGGTTGTCATCGTTATCATAACCAGGATCATATCCCTCACCATAATTAGCTTCCACTTCATTGTCATCGAGAGTAGCATCTTCGATTAGGTTAAGAGTAGCTCCATTGGGGCGGTTGTTGTTGAAGGGTTTTTGACTTGAATATCTTTTGACTCCATTGGAGTGGCCGTTGGATTGACCATTGCCCTTAGCAGGATCATTTGGGCACTTATCTGCATAGTGACCATACTGAAAGCATTTAAAACACTTCACCTTTTTGTTACCATTAGAATTTGGAGGAGAACGTTGGTTGAAAGAATTTTGGTTGCCTCGTTGCTGGGTGTTGTTGTTGTTGTTACTCGTATGAGGTTGAGCAGTTGTAGGAGAATTGTCGAATCTACGTCTTTTGAAAAAAGTACAGCTTTGGTGTTTGTTTCTGTCAAAGTTAGTAGAGAAAGGAGGTCTCTTGTTGCGGTTAGTGTTAGCAGTTTGATCAGTGTGAGAGGATTGTCCACCTTTCTTCTTTTCTACGTTGAGAGCCAAATTAATAGCCTTTGACAGAGAATCTGGTTCGAACATATCGAGCTCAGCACCAATTTGTAGTGCCAAGCCTGATATGTACTTTCACTTCAATTTCCTGCGACTAACATGTTCAATAGCTTGCAATTGAATTAAACAATTCCAAAAACGGTCAATGTAACCCTGTACATTTTCATTTCGACCCTGTCGAATTAAATCCCATTGACGTCGTGCTTTAGCTTTGTACTGTGTGGGCAAAAATTGGGGTAAAAAAACTTTTTTAAATGCATGCCAGGTGCGTGGTCTTCTTCCATGTTGTTTGGTGGCATTCCACCACAATGCAACACTGCTAGTGAGATGATTTGATGCACATTTTACCATTTTACGCTCGGGAAAGTCTTCATCATGAAAATAGTCATCTAGTTGACTAACCCATGCTAGAACCGTGCTAGCATCTTTAGTGCCATCAAAATCCTTGAAAGTGAAGGCTTTTCTGCTAAATTTGTTTTTCTTGGGTGCCGGTGCAGATTCGGTGCGTGAAGAATGCAATAATTTATCTTCAAGTTCTTGCCTTCGCATGCGTTCATATGTGAGTGATTGTTGCAAATTTTGAAGTTGTTCCGCAATCGTGGGTGCCTGAGGAAGGTGTGCCATATTGTGTGGTTTTTATTTTTATTATTTTTATTATTTTTAAATTTAAATATTTAAATGGTAATGCTTAAAAGGCTATTTGGTGATATTCACAAATGCAATATGCGAAATAAAAGAGTAAAATAAATAACAGAAATGTAATGTGCTTAGCTAAGAAATAGAGGTGGCGTCCAGTCTGGAATGGCGATGCGCTAGGAAATTTCCAGAAAAGTGGATGGTCCGAGGTGCGTCTGCGAGTCGAGTCAAATTGTGTGGCGTCTGATCTCCCTTATCCTCAAGAGGAATCTGCAAGTTATTCAAGTGAATTGAGATAGTCGTTGTAAGTTGGAGAAGCCGTTAATTTTTGTTGCAAAAGTATTTGGCAATTGTGGAATTCTCCCATGCCAATACTAATCTGTTGACTTGTAAGAGGGAGAAAGTTGAGCTTCTTGGTCATACCTCGGCAGTTTTCGATACCTCTTAGAAAACAATGACCAAATGGGGAAGATCCAATTGAGTTGGTAAATGGAGGTAGGAGGTGTAGCTCACTTGGTAGGGAACTTGAACAAAAGGTGTGACTCGAGGTTAAGCAATAGCCCCAACTTCTTAAAAAATATATATATTTTTTGGGCACCCGGCCAAAAGGCTTAAGCCACACCTTTTTATAAAAAGAAAGTGTGTAAAGGCTTTATAAAGCCTTGCATGGCGTGCAAGCTGTTGTGGGCAGCGTGATGCCGAGGGATGAGCTCAGAGCCGTGCAGAGAGAGAGAATGACAGTGATGGGAGGGTATGCTTTTACCCAGAGGTCCAGGGCGACCTGTTTGTGGGCAATTTCCAACGCCCTGGGTGATGGTTACAGTTCGGACTGAGTGCATGCAGGGCCTCGTTCCCGCGAGCAAGGTAGTCGAGTAGCTTGCGAGTAAGATTAGTGACTTTGGTGAAGTTCGCACCGGTAATTGTATGTGGCATGGGTCACATACCACAGAATCTCGTGCGAGATGTAGTACCCACAACATGCATCATCCTTGTTCCTCTTTAATTAAGCTTTCTGATATCATCCTCCATGACAAAGCAATTGCTCGATTGAAAATAGTTTTCGAAACCAAGAATCTTCCGACCCTCCAAGCCTTTCTGCTTTCTTCTTGCCTTCACAATCCGCACTGATTATGCATTAAAATTGAAAGTTGAAACTCGACATACCATCTTTTGACCATCATGAAGCCGAAATTGAAACCGCTTGCCGATTAGTTCGCCGATTCACCATCGTTTAGCGACCAAGCAAAAATTTGTTTTGCAAAGTTGATCGATTAAGCTTTGAATTTTCAAAAATCCTTGAGTCTTTGTATTACAAATTTGATAAATTGCAATTTGGAGATTGTCGATTCGAGAAATTCCCTTCTTGCAATTGAAATTTGATGCCAATTAACTCGAACTTGTTGGCTCTGATACCACTGTTGGGAGAAGAGGGGGAGACCGACTGCTTAAGCTATTCAACACATGCTCCAAAACATCACCATCAACCTGTCCACCTCTTCTTCCAATTTCCAAGTGCGCGCGCGCACACACACACACACACACACACACACACACACACAACATAGAATTGACATAGACATGCTTGTAAGAGAGTGTAAGAGATGTGTAAGAGATGGAGACTAAATTAGAGAGTACACAACAAATAGAACATAGCATAACAGCGTAGAGAATAGAATCTGCAAGAGAAAGGCCTAAATCTAGCCCCAAACTCCACGACACCTCTCTTGTGGAGTTGGTACTTAATATATTATTTGTGAGTTTAAGGTGCCAAAAATTGAGGCCCCTTCTTTTACAACCACTTCACTTTTGTAAATGAGTGAAGCTCGTTAGTTCTTGCATGACCCATAAGGGGAGTTCCCACTACAACTATTTACAGAGCCATAGTGGCTTATTGAAATGATATTCTAAAATACTGTGCAAATATAAAATGGCCAAGAGTAATTGCTGTCGCCTCTTCATCAACTCCCTGCAGTCCACTCTACAAAACCATCATCAACTCAATTAGTAAAATAAATAGACAGCACATAATTAACCATTACGTCAACTATCCCAATTGTAGCTAACCTCTAGAACAGGAGGGTGCCTAGTCTCGTAACAAGAAGGAAAATAATCGCACAAATGATTTGGAGTCAAGACACTGGGAATAGTAGCAGATCAGATAAAATTTAGCGCTTAGGGAAATCACAAATCAATGATTACCAATTTGGCTCACAGAAAGTGTGAATTACACAACAGAGTGGAAACAGATCTGCAAGACAAAATCAATTAGAGGACCCCTAATTTGAAACGAGGCTACCAGCTACAAACAATTGGCGATTAAGAAAGCGAGAGGAGCTGTTAAAAATAACGGAGGAGCTGTTACGAAATCGCTGCCACGTGGAGGCTTGAGAGCTCAAGAATCCAGACAAGGCTGCTACGCTAACGAAGGAATAAAACTTATCATCATGTTTGCATGTACTTCTTGTGGTTGCACTCGTATCCAAAACGCGAACTGTTTTCTCTGAAGCATTAGCACAACAAGAAAGCACACAAATACAAAGCTTCTTGAATCATCTTAAGAAAAGAACAGCATGAGTAAACTTATCTTTCATGTCTATGTTCTCCATAGCTCTGATACCATGTTAAATCGGAGGGAGAGAGTGTAGGTAGACGAGAAGAGAGAGAGAGAGACAACACCATCATATGCAAACCCCAAAGTGTGTCTATTGATCACACGAGATGTGTTTATATAAAGGGGACCGGGGTGCTATATATAGAGATACTATATATAGCTCAACACGGGTTCCTACCTCAAAGCACAACCCTAGCTTGCCTAAGGTCCTTAGGTCCTAGGTCTAAGTACTTTTAACACTAACCTTTGGAGGTCTTTAATGAAACTAACCCTAAGGTCTCTCAAGCTCCATTAGCTAGCATCGCTCTTTGACAGACCATCTCGCATTTGGAGCCATTGACTTTGGCTCCGTGTTGAGATAGATCCATAAGCACATGCCTATATTCTAATTCTTGTTTTTGTTTATTCTCCCACATTAAATGATCAGTTTAATATGAGAAATCATTTGGGTTAGATATTAGATTTTATGACATGGTTTGTGATATTGTTGAACACTATGGCTGTTAAACTTCAGGATGCAATGGAAGGGAGAAGGGGGAGGTAGGGTAGAGGGAGGGGAAGAGGAGAGGGAGAGAGTTAGGGGAGAGGAGAGGGAGTGGTAGGAGAGAGGTAGAGGAGAGGAAGAGGGAGAGCAGAGGAGAGAGAGAGAGAGGGAGAGGTAGGGGAGAGAGAAAGGAGAGGAGAGGGAGAGGGAGAGGGAGAGAGTTACTTTTTTGGAGGGATAAGAAAAATTCAAAACTTGACCTTCTAGTGAGCGAAGTAAAAAAATGGTCAAAAAATTATTTTTTCATATGTATATAGGTTGAGAGGAACTTCTAAGTAGAAAATATGTGGAAATGAAACTTTTGAAAAAAAAAATCATTATTTAGCTTGGGTTTATGCACGTTTGTATGATGTGGCACGTGAAAGGGATGGAAGTAGGTAGTTAATACCACACACTTTTTTACCTTCACTTTCAAAGAGCTAGAGAGAGAAAGAGACCTCTATGAGGACCACAATCTACATGGCCTTGTTGGGGTACAGGCGTTTGTGCCTTGCCCGGCCGCCCAGGCTATGGGCGTCCGTCCACTGATACTTTATTCTTGTGTACACATACAAAGAATAAGGGACATCTCATACTAGAGTCTTGCTCCACCCACACACTGTGTACTCTCTCCTTCTCTCCTTTCCACACGTACAACACACCGCACACGCACGCATCCGTGTACACGCACTCTTCAACTGGTATTAGAGCTTTGGCGACACGTGCACGACGGCTTCTCGGCGAGACGAAAGCGACGGAGCTCGGCTATGGCTGCTTGAGCTCGGTGACGGTGGATCCGGCTCGACGACGTCATATCTGAGCTTATATATGTATATTCAGCTTGTATAGAGCTTGTGTAGCAAGCCAAAACTGAATTTTGCAGAGAAACAACAGGAACAAGAAGTGTTGCAACTCGTTTCTACTGTTTTTGCCTCCCAAAACAATGTTTTTTGCATATCTCCGTTACATGGAGTCAGATGGATATGATCTAGGAGTCTAGGTTGGGTTTTTTCACATATCGGACACGATGGTGATGTCCATTTGTTGAAATTCTCATCAAAATTACAGCAGGTGAAACAACAAGAAGTTTATGGTGCGTTTTTGGATCAAAAACGTATGTTTTTTGGGATATCTCTTACACCCGGACTCCGATATATGTGATTTAGGAGTCTACCCTAGGGTCTTGGCTCCAGACGTATTGGTCATATCAAAAATTTAAAATTCTGAGCATTGAATATTCTGCAGAAGCCTGTCAACAATCTCGACATATCAAAGTTTTGCAGTTTGATTCCTAAATTGTAGAGAGTGATGCGGTTTGCATCTTTGGCTATGTATGGAACATCGTGGTGCTATTTGAGAGAGAATTCACCTTATTTTTGTATATGCAAGTGATGCTTTGGAATTGTGACTTTCGGATGTTTACACATCCGGATGCGGTTTTATGCGCATTGTATGGCTGTGTGGGGCATTCCAGAGAGCTTTTTAGCACAATGTCATGCAACTTCATGCCATGTATGCATTTTGTGGATATCGCTTGATCTAGGTGTAGCTTGTAGGTAGCATGTTTACAGGTTTGTAGTGTTTTTGGACAGGTATACGTCCATAGAGCCACTCATTCAAGAGTGAGCCAGTTTGCCAAGCTTTTGGCATAACATGTAGGCCATTTGTGGATCTGCTTACTGAGACACTGACTGTCTGCTTTTCATGCAATTTGGAGAGATTTTTTGAGTTTTTACTCAGTTTACAAGGACAACTCTGTCGGATTTTTCCCAGATTCTTACCATGGTTTATGTGTATCCTCGGTTTGCTCTGTGATGGTTTAGTGGTCGAGTTTACTCCCATTCTGGCAGTTATCTACAGTTTTCTGGCTTGCGGTTTGCCCTGAGTTTTGGCTCATTTTGAAAATGAAACCTTGTTTGTTTTTCCCCGTCTTCTCGCCATAAAATTTTGCAGTGTTATGTCATCTTGTACAGTGGTCAATATATTCTCACTTTGACAGTGATCGAGTGTTTACTCTCACTTTGACAGGTTTTGTCAGCTTGGACACATCTTGGTGTTCTTGTACCCACTCTCGCAGGAGTGAGGATTGCGTATGCTTATGTGGCTACAGATAGACAGTCACACGTTTCACAGTTTTTTACAGGCAGTTTCTTTTGTGGGATGCGTTTTGAGCTAGTTTCTCTCTACTTGCAAATATAGTTATGCGCTTTACGATCTGTTGAGCTGTTTGTCCCAGTTTATGCTTGTAGATAGAAGGTTGTGGAGATGTTTTATGCATATGTGAGCATTGGTTTTGATGCCATTGGTCATGGTTTTCATGATTGTGTAGTGGTCGAGTGATATCCCACTTTGTTTCCATTTTGGCATTCACTTATTGCAGCAGACATGTGTGACAGTGAGAGACAGAGGTCTCGTTCTTGCCGATACTTGCGTTGTTGGCATTGTGGTCACACAGTGCACATTAGGCATTGTTGTTTCAGGCGTATGTGATAGCAGCGGAGATGTATGCGTGGTGCAGATGAGGTTTTAACACATGCTAGAGTGGTGGCTTCACATGCCAATGACGATGATGTCACGTTTTCCTCTAGTGTTCCTCCTGATTACATGTCTTTCAGTGGTGATACTTCTCCACATTGGTTGCTAGATGAGGATGCAATTTTCCACATCACACCGCATCGTGACTGGTTTGGAACCTTCTCTAG
This sequence comes from Adiantum capillus-veneris, assembly GCF_014529385.1. Taxonomy (NCBI): domain Eukaryota; kingdom Viridiplantae; phylum Streptophyta; class Polypodiopsida; order Polypodiales; family Pteridaceae; genus Adiantum; species Adiantum capillus-veneris. The sequence continues at coordinate 47,094,997 of NC_140946.1, read as the reverse complement.
TGGGAGTCTTGGCTGTGTGCACTTGGCCGATGGTTCGGCGTTTGACATAGAGGGTGCAAGAGATGTCAAGTTTGTCATTGCCAGTGGTGCATCATACACGCTATGACATGTGCGATACATTCCTCAGGAGAGACATAGCTTAATCTCAGTGAGACAGTTAGGAGACTTTGGTTGCCAGATATTGCTTAGAGAGAAGTATTTCCAGATGCATTGCGATTCATTAGTGATTTCCAGAGGAGCCCGCAACGGCTTGGTATATCCTATGCATGTGTCTGAGGTATGAGATGCCATAGTTTCGATTTTGTTGTTGGCATGCTTTGAGAGAGAGACAAGATGTGTCTCCTTTGCAGGTGAGCTCCACCATGCTCACGAGACAGAGCATTTAGCTGTGCAAGACATGCCACTGGACTCTGTAGAGACAGAGATAGAGTGGCAGTGCTCTAGTGAGACACAACTAGCATGATGCATAGTGGAGTTTTGCAGACCATACAAAGTATTCTGCGAGATTTACATGTAGGCTCTAGTGTGGGTATGCACGCTTGCCTACCACGAGAGCCGATACGACTGCATGTAGATCAACTGAGCAAGCCAATGGACGTAGATTGAGAGAGTCTCTCACCTGTTTTCTTGTACATACTAGTAGTTTAGCTAGTAGGACCCACTTATCGGCCTATTCACCTTTAAGTGGGAGGTTGTTGGGGTACAGGCGTCTGTGCCTTGCCCGACCGCCCAGGCTATGGATGTTCGCCCACTGATACCTTATTCTTGTGTACATATACAAAGAATAAGGGGCAGCTCATACTACAGTCTTTCTCCACCCACACAATGTGTACTCTCTCCTTCTCTCCTTCCCACGCGCACACCACATTGCACACGCACGCATTCGCATACACACACTCTTCAGGCCCTAAAAAGAAGCCTAGATAATCCTACTCAAAAGTAGCCTATTGAATGCATTTGTCCCCCAAAGTCTACACAAAATTAGCATTAATCCCTTAAAATTGAGTATTCTTACAAGGCCCATGCAAAGTTCATATTTTTCCTAATGGCTTTGCCTCGAACTTCGCTTACCACCTTCCTTCAATTGTGGTTTACACTACGCATGCGAGAAGAGAGAACGTAAGGGGGTGTGCCATGGGCGCACTCCCTTCGGAGTCTTTTTTTCAAAATTAACCAAAGTGGATTTCCTTGGGCGCCAAAGAGGGAAAAAACACAAGCTCTATAGAGTCCAACGATGGTAGGTAGCACAATGGTGAAGGGAATGCTCGTTGTGCTCACTACAAGACTGGAGAGAGAGAGAGAGAGAGAGAGAGAGAGAGAGAGAGTCGAAGAGTCAAAAAACTATCCCCTTTGTAGCGTGAACCCAATGACACCAAGTCCTTGTGTTTTTGTAGCGATCAACCTGACGTCTCCTTTCCCTCTAATTGTCCTTACCCATGTGGCCTTCTTCGTCACACACACACACACAGTTCATGCACACCTTTTTCCAAGAATAGCTCCATGCCTTGCTTTGCTAAACTTAGCTCTGATACCACTGTGAGATCTGAGTGTCCTAGAACCCTACTCTCCACCCAACCTCTGTCCCTTTATATAGGTAACCCCCGAACTTGGTCCAGACTAGCCCTTGGCCTTTGGCTTGACATATATAAATGATACTAATCTTTATTGAAGAATTTTTAAACTAGCTGTAACATTAAATTATTTGTGTTGCTTAATTTACGAGCATTTTGATGTTGTTTTTTTGCAAGACATTTAAAAGATTGGGATCAACATTTTGATGTTTATGATTGTCTTGCAAGCTATTTTAAAAGATTGGAATGTTCTTTTTTAGTGCAGCATCCTTGCGAGCATGTAGGCATGACTTATGATGATCGTGTATCCAAATCAAGGGAAGGGGAGAATGTCACATGTGTCCTAACATATAAATTTAAGGCCTTTTCCTAATATTCCTTACCATTCTTGGATTTTTTGAGTATTTGGTTGCAAATTAACTTTCCTATTTGAAACTACTTTTTTTCTCAGCTTCTCATTCTCTCTAAATGTGTGTGTGTGTGTGTGTGTGTGAGAGAGAGAGAGAGAGAGAGAGAGAGAGAGAGAGAAGAACATGCAAATGATGTAGGGCAAAAACACCACAAATATCTATTTGACAAGTCTTCAACTTGTACATACGTAGTGCATACAGGAGAAACTAATTTAGAATTTTCATGGTTTTTCAAAAGAACTCTTAAAGTGACATTTTTGTGGAGTCTTAACTCAAAATTTGGGATGTGGTAATAAGGCCTCATGGACAAGTAGGGAAGAACAAAAGAATCAGCAAAAGACTATGTCAGTGAGAGCATTTGTGGGGTCAGGTGGTTGCTTTTTACCGTGCATTTAGCCAGGTTTTTTGTAATTTCTTGTGTTTAATGGGTGAAAATGTTAGCATTAACTTACTCATAACGTATAGAAAATCTTTGAAAATAAAAAATAAACCCAAATGTGGGCCCTAGCCCAAATCTAAAGAAATGAAAGAATGAAGGCTAGGCTATGTGTGTCAACCATGGAAGCCGGTGGCGAGCCAGACAGCATTGCGGAGGTTGAAGAGGTCTCGGCCTTTGAGGGTTCTCCCGATCCCTGCTTCCAGCATCGAGAAGGCCAGAGCCCGCTGCGCATGCCTGCAGGTCACGTAGTATTGGCGATGGGGATGACGTGCCGCAAGCTCGTGATGAAGAACCCACCTCTTCCTAGCTGTATTATTATTATATGTCCTTGTGCAGGCCGCCGCCATTACTACGTCGGCACTCTCACTGCACCTCCACCCCCCTCGGTCTTCTCCATCATCATCATCACTCTCCATCTTCTTTCTCCCAAGGGGAACGTCCATAGGCGCAGAACTTATATAAGCACATGGATATGGCGTACCTTCCTCCCCACTTGCTCTCTCTGCATAATCAGCACAACCCACATGCGAATTCCAGCCACTCTCCGTGCCCTCCTGTCCAATATCTGCCTCGACTTCACTAGTATCCCTGCTGAAATTCGCCATCGCCCACAGCAGTTCCTCCTCAATGAAATCGCCCATTAGTGGAGAGAGCGAAGGAAATTAAGCCAGCAAGAATTAGAGAGAAGGGCGAAAGCTTGTAGTCATTTATTGCTAGCCCATCAGAGGAGAGAATTCATGGTGGGCTGCAGCCATATATTACATTTGAGGCACCATGGCCCAGGCCTTGTAATTAGAAAAGGGCTGCACACAGTACAATATGAGCAGCATATCTTGATAGCTGCAGGAAGAGTGCTGTGAGGAAGAAGGGGCCATTGCAGCAGGAGATTCCATAATTATCATGCATTTTATTCGCCCCTCCTTGGCTTGCTTCTAATTATAAAGGCAAAAAAGCCCACTTCCAAGAAGCAAACGCGTTGGATCTTCTTCAAAGTGTTCCCTCATCTTTCGAATTTTAAGGCTTGAGTAAACGAAAGCAACCTTGTCTTGCAAGAAACACCACCCTTAGCTTCTACTCTCTCCTCAAGAATGGAAAGATTTGAAATATCTACTATGGCTTATATATATGAAACTTGGCATAGCCGCTAATGCTTGAAAGGAACAAACCTATCACAATTTTCCATAACCTGAGACCATGCGAACACGATCTTTTTAAATTAACACCATCATCGAAACTTTAGAAATTTTAACTTAATTTTAAAATCCATCATAAGGTTGACATTTAGCCTTATGATCACATCTTGATCCAGCTTCTTAAAGAAAATAAAACCTCTTTATATAACTGGGAGTTCTTAAGCATGCTTTCAAGAGTCACTTTCAAAAGCTTGGTCAAGACATAATAACATGGCCAACCCTCAAAGTGATATGGAATTGGGACTTCGGGAATTCACCAATTCTCTAAAATTTTGTTAATGGAAATTTTTTGGAAGATTCTTAGGCTCAAACTATTTGTATATAAAAAATAATTGCACGAGTCTTAAGTTTTGTCAAAGCAAAGAGAAGAGACCGCTTTCCATACTCAATGATCTATGCGTGTAGGAGCCATGTTGCTCTATCGCTCTAGGCTCTTCTTCACTCACACAAAGCAAGATTTTTTAAAGAGATACGAGGCTCCATGCATAGTCAAATATGCAACAGAAGTGTCACTTATTGAATTAAATTTGTTCTTCTTGAGATACATTGTTACGAGACTGGGCACCCTCCTGTTGTAGTGGTTAGCTGCAATTGGGATAGATGGCGCAATGGTTAATTATGTCCTCTCTATTTAGTTTTTAATTGAGTTGATGATGATTTTGTAGAGTGGAATGCGGGGAGTTGAAGAGGCGCTGGCAATTACTTTTTGTCATTTTATATTTGCACATTAGTTTAGAATATCATTTCAATAAGCCACTATGGCTCTGTAAATAGCTGTAGTGGGAACTCCCCTTATGGGTCATGCAAGAACTAATGAGCTTCACTCATTTACAAAAGTGAAGTGGTTGTAAAAAGAGGGGCCTCAATTTTTGGCACCTTAAACTCAAAAATAATATATTAAATACGAACTCCACAAGAGAGGTGCCGTGGAGTTTGGGGCTAGATTTAGGCCTTTCTCTTGCAGATTCTCTTCTCTGCTCTCTTATGCTATGCTCTATTTGTTGTGTACTCTCTAATCTAGTTTCCATCTCTTACACTCTCTTACAAGCATGTCTATGTCAATTCTATGTTGTGTGTGTGTGTGTGTGTGTGTGTCATAGTCTAGGTGTGTGTGTGTGTGTGTGTGTGTTTGGAAATTGGAAGAAGAGGTGGATAGGTTGATGTAGATGTTTTGAAGCATGTGTTGAATAGCTTAAGCAGCCGATCTCCCCCTCTTCTCCCAACAGTGGTATCAGAATTCTACGATTCAAGGATCCGTGGAAATTCACAGTTTCATCGGTCGAACTTGCAGAAGAATTCCTACTTAGTGGTTAATTGGCGGCAATTCAACAACTAATTGGCAAGCGGCTTCTAAGTTTCTACTTCATGATGTTCTGATACGGTAGAAAGAGTCTCAATTTTCAAATTTAATGCCTAATTAGTGCGGGTTGTGAAGGCGAGAAAGAGAGGAAAGAAGGAGTTAATTGCCTAATTATTTAATTGACGACGAAGCGATATGATCGACACGGCTACGACTGGACTCGAGAAAGATTGAAGCTTTGAAGGATTTTGAGGAATTGTGAAGCCACGAAAGAATTACAAGCTTTCGAAAATTCACGGGGGGACTTCAAATTATGCCCTCGGCCCGATCCTCCTTGAGTTATAAAAAGCTTGAGTTTGCAAATTGCGGGAAACATCTCTTGCAAGCAAGAAAGCCTCGCCATCGACCTCTGCAGAAATGAGCCGAGTCAGCATGGCAGGAATCACCCTGGCAAAATAAAGCCTTTCTTCTCCTACACTGAGGGCTGAAAGCGATGCTGCACGGCTCTGATTCCCATACTGATCTGCATCGCGCTGTCTGCTGGAGCTCGCACGCCACCATGCAAGGCTTTATAAAGCCTCTACACACTTTTAAAAAAGTGTGGCTTAAAGTTCTTTGGCCGGCCGCCCACTGAAGCCCTCAAGTTATTATTTTTTTTAAATAACTCTCCAAAGGGTTTTCCCATGCTACTTTGGCCGCCTAATACAGAGTTTCAACTTCCTTTTTTAATTCAAATCTCCTCATCAATTCAAGGTGGCAGTCATACCTCCCTCCTGTTCGGCCGCTGAAAAAGTCCAAGCAACCCATTGAAGACGAAGCTAAAATTGCGCTTCGATTGGCTTTCCGCAACATTTGAAATTGCCCGTCGCCTTGGATCTTAAAGTCGTGTCTCACATGGACAACTAGACTCACTAGGCCATACTATAGAAAAATGGCAATGTACATTTTTAAGTGATGAAAAGTGCTCACATATTTTGCCGATCTTGGCACATCTACATTAGGGGGAGTTTGTAAGTATGTCCCTCTAATTTTTGGAGCAGGTGGAAGCGATGCGAATCTGTGGAGATGTTGGGGGAAAAGCTCAGAGAAAGGGAAGCATTTATCGATGTGGTGCAACGTGGCCAACGTACCCCGAGGGATTCACCATGGAAAACTTACAGCACCACGTAAGTGCAGGGGAGGGGGTTTCTTTTACAAGTTATATAAGCGTATAAGTTAGGGGTAGGCCCCCAATAATTTATCTCCCAATCTTAAAAATAAGGGAGGGGGTATCATATTTATTGGGGGGGGGGGGGGGGGGGGGGGGGGGGGGGGGGGCAAGTGAGAAAAGGGAAAAATGAGAGAAAGTTTGTGTTTCAAAATGATTCCCAAAAGAGTTTTCCCTCGAACTTGTTAGTTAATAGCTGCAAAGATACATGCAAGAAATAACATTGCTTTGTATCAATTTCTTGTTATCTGATTATAGTTCATTTGTTGAGGGATGAAAGCTATAAAGAGTTTGTATAGATGCAAATTCACATGGAGAACCAAACACAACTTTATAACCATGTTTTTTGAGTAATTTAGATGGGTCAAAATTGGACGAGTAGCTAGAGTGCACAATGAAGGGGCACATAGTTTGAAAGTCAAATTAAAACACATTGAGGGTACATCTAGTTATCAATAGAAATGGTTCCTTAGTACATGTCCAATCACTATGTTGCATGCTCTTTGACTAGTTTTACTCAGTTAGATCATGTGAGACCTAAATTTTATGTGTAAGATAGGGGTATGATAGTTTTCTACATTGATTGTCGTATAAGCATAGAAAAGGGGGTCATATTCCCTAATATGAGTCGTATATAGGGGTTTTATCAAAGTTGTCCGCTCGCAGATGGCGTCCGGTTTTGTATATAGACTGAATCCCCCGGGCAACGGACGTGTCGGGACCGTCGACATCTAGGAGGTGCTTATAGGTTGTATTTCATGCATGTGTCCTCGCGATTTTTTTGTCTGCGATCGCTATGTGAGCCGGGCAGGAATCTGGAAATCACCGTAATAATCAATTAATTGATTAACGCTTGAGTACAATTTAATCCTTAGCCAAGGTGGGCTATTAACAGCGCCGTCACTTAGAGCATCTGCTAACTAGGAGTTTAGGCTCCCGCTTTACAGAATTAACCGGGCCGTTAACGACACCGGACTTGTTAATGCAATCTGTATATGATGATGGTTGTGGAAATGTCCTCCTGTCGCTTTATACCATCTTTGAATTATATGCTTCAATTGCCTTCAAGAGCGCTCTGCAATGCTCCTTTTCCTTGCTTAACCTTGTTTTCTCCTTGCCTTTTTAATCACGGTCACTCATCTTATGCTCGATGAGAGAGAAACTTCATTTTTGCTTTGCCCTTCGATCTGTCTTTCTTGCCTTGGCTTGCTCCGATCTTGGTTGCTTGTTTTATCGACTTTGCTTGGAATCCCTTCTTCTTGCCTTTACCTGCTCAAGCCTCGAGGGATTGTGTTGCCCAAGCTCGTCTTCTTCTTCTTCGAACAACTCTCCTTTTTCTTCGTTGATGCTTGCTATCCTCCTTGCTCGTTGCCCTTCTCCATCTCCCTTTTCTTCTCAAGGGCCGAGAGAGAGAAAGAGAGCGAGAGAGAGAGAGAGAGAGAGAGAGAGAGAGAGAGAGTAAGAACTCTTCTCGGGTATATGATGGAGAGAGAGAGCTTTCTCCATGCTCCGAGCCCTCCCTGCCTTGGCTTCGTGCCTCTCCTCCTTCCTTTTGTCTTCAACAACCCGTCTTCATGCCCTACTCGTCTTGGTGCTCCTCACTTGCTCGCCTTGGTGCTCCCTTTCGTTCCTCTTCTCCAACTCTTGCCCTCGTTGGCTTTTCCTTCTCTTCGTTAACTTCCCCTACCCGCATGTAAAAGGCCCCAACCTATTAATAGCTTGCCCCTCCCTTAACAGTAGCGCCGCCACTACTGACGTGGCATGGGAACCGTTGTGATGATGTGGCAGAGCCGGGGTTCGACCAGCTTTAAATTCGTCGGGACAGCCTCCGAAAGTGGTCGCCCTGCGCTGTCGAGGAATTTTCGCTTCACATGCGTGCTCGTCTGAGCCTTCTGCTGGCGGGCGCGAGCTCCCCTTTGCCCCACTGCGCTGCTGCCCGTTTTTCTCCACGCCATGGCTTTCTTTCTTTTGCTTTGGTTCACACCCCTATTAAGTTAGGGTGGCCGTTTAGTGAGCCTTTGGGCAGGCGGCCACCAACCATACCCACTTGGGCGGCCCTAGGGTGGCATGCATAGCTTTTGGGCTCCTTGGTTGGCTTGGGCGGCTTTACTTAGTGGCCTAGCTTGGGCGGTCGGCCTTCGAGCTCCACATTAGGCATACATATTGGCCAAGGTATCACCAAGCTTATCCATTGGGCGGCCACTTGGGTTTAATTTGGGCGGCCCTTGGCCCTCGTTGGGCACCACATTTAGCATACATGCCAATCGAGGTATTGCCAAGCACAACAAGTTTCTCCAGTAGCCCTCGATTAACAATATCATCGTGAATTTTGATGCCCTTAAAAAGGTCTTGAATAGTGCCACAAGCGTGCTAGCTAGATGCAAGTATAAGTGATTGCATTTGAACAATGACCCTCGATTTGTATCTGCTTAAGCCATAGCCGTGTTGGGCATTTCCTGCTATCAGCAACCTCCAATAAATAATATTCTTGTCAGGCACAACATATCAACCAAAGTTTTGCTGCATGACATTCCAAAACTTGGTCAAAGTTAAAAAAATCCCAAATGGCACAACGACTGAGCGGATCAAACTGGTACGGAGTCGGCCCCCGACGAATCTTTAAAGGCTAATATCTTAGCAACCGGAACTCCGATCACTGATCTGAAATGACTGACGTGCCTCACAAAGTGAGCACTTCATGCCCGTGCATTCATTTCAATTCTGTCAACTAAGCTACAGTTGCCCAATCCGGTACAGATCTACAATCGACTTAAACTTCAAAGTGCCATAACTTCTTCACCGTGACTCCAATCGACGAGCTGTAAAGACAGGCCGGTAGAGCACTTCAAGCACTACAGTTCTAGATCATAATCTCTCATATGTGGTCACTTCAAGCATACTCATTTTTGGCATCATTGAGGCATCTATTGGCCCTTATAAGCCACATCTGGCATACATTAATCATTAAGCTTGGCCTGTTATCAAGCCCTGATCACTGCTCACTTAATGTGTAGGCTTCAAAGAAGCTTAGCTTGCATTTCTTTGCTCTTTTTCTCTACATGGCAGCGGAGCTGCACGACACCGATGGGGACAATGCCGCGTGTCAGCACCTGCTTGAAATGTGGAGATTTTTTTTGCAGGTACGTAGCCGCTGAAGTTTGTCCATTTTGTGGACTCAGGGCGAGAGGCGGACGCGGCAGTCGATCCGGAGCACGCCTGTGGAGTTGTGCTCTCTGTCGACCTGCACCGGGGTGCCCTGCAGAGCGTGTGTTGTCTCTCTCTCTCTCTCTCTCTCTCTCTCTCTCTCTCTCTCTCTCTCTCTCTCTCTCTCTCTCTCTCTTTCTCAACCTGCAACGCAGAGGCATTGCCGCAGGCGGCTGACCAGGGCACGAAGCTTATGGAGCGGCATCTCTCTTTGTGAAGGGACAGGGAGGTCGGGCATAGGCACGATGCGAGGAAAGGTGGGATGATATGAGGTGAGACAGAGAGCCAAGTCTCCTGCTCTCTCATGGGGTGATATTTTTTACGCTGAGAAATGAGCTGGATGGTCGTCAGAGTGCTTTTTTTGGTCATGGTTCGCTTTCCACTGGCTCGCTTTCGGCACTGCGCGAGTGTGGGAGGCCATCAACAATGTGGAGCACGCTTCATTCTCTCTTCATTCATTGAGTGAAAAGCTCATTCGAGACGCAGGTGGACTTGGTGGAGAAGGCTCGTGACACACAACTTTCGGCGCTGCGTGTTGAGAGAGAGAGAGAGAGAGAGAGAGAGAGAGAGAGAGAGAGAGAGGGGGGGGGGGGGGGAGGCTGCCATGGGACTTGGCACCTGGACGCAGATATGGACTCAGAAACTGGGGCGAAAGTCGCAATCTTAATTTTGAAAGAGTGGCAGAATGAATCTCCAGCTTTAATTAATTAATGTTTGCATCGTAGACCCGGTAAGTATCCTCATTGCCCAATGTGATCCCATTATTTAACAATCTACTTAACTCGCTGTGGGAAATATAATCATGGCATGTATCATATCTCCATCCTATGTCTATGGGAGGTTCAAGAATACCCATCATTAATGTTCACACAAAATCGGACTTTAGTGTTAATTCGGGCCGAGGTCTAAGCTTTACCATGAAGAAAACCGGCAAAATTTTACAACCATTAATGTAGAAACCGGCAAATCCTTCAAACTGTGACCTAAAAATTGACGTTTTAAGTGTGCCCATTTTTTCTAGGGTTGGAAAAAAGGTTTTTGGTGAGCCTTGCCCATGTGCCATCATGCGAGAAGGGGCCAAATAGGATCCAATCCGTTGTATCCAAGACAAAAAGCAAAAAGAGACTACATAGTCGTTCGATCTTAAAGTCGTGTCTCACATGGACAACTAGACTCTAGCATACATGTCTCCATGTGTGCTAGAATCCAATGTAATTTTAAAGATAACACATAATAATAAGGCCAAATATATACGTATATTCCATTTCTTTCTTAAGGAATGAAGAAAGATGCTTTCTTGAATGGACGTGGAAAAGGGCAGGTAGGGGGACGATAGAAGATTTTTTTTCCTTTCGTCTTTCTAGGTGTTTGGTGCGCGTAACAGAGGGAGACGAGGACTCGAGGAGTACCAGATGCAGGCTATGATTAGTGCGAATCGCTCTCTCTCTCTCTCTCTCTCTCTCTCAACCTAGGACGACAGTCCTCTGTGTTTTGCAGGCAAGACAGGAGATGCGATCAGTATGATTTCTCTCTCTCTCTCTCTCCCTCTCTCTCTCTCTCTCTCTTTGTGTCTCTGTGTGTTTTGGAGGCAGGACAGTAACTGTCTCTTTCTCACTCTCTGCCCCTCTCTTTCACGACCTGGGCCTTGCATGGCATCGTGAGGGAGCGCATTTCGTGGGTGGAGAGAGAGTTTTTCTCTGTGGGAACACCATGGCAGAGAGAGAGAGAGAGAGAGAGAGAGAGAGAGAGAGAGAGAGAGAGAGAGAGAGAGATTTTTTGCACCACGAGGATCCAAAGAGATAGGAGATCTTCGTGCCTCAAATGTGGGTCATCATGTGTGCGCAGACAGAGCCATTTTTTTGCAACAAGGGAGGCCGCGCTGTGTGGCCTTTTCCTGCATGCTGTGACACTGCAGTCTCTCGCTATCACATTACTGAGAGCAACATAAAGGAACGGGAAGAGTTTGCTATTTTGAACAAGATGGTAAGCTATGTGGTGTTCATCAGTACGTGTTCAGAGCATCCGGTAGGTAGTACTGAATAGATTGCGACTGGGAGGGATCGTAGAGGCGGACGACATGAAAGGGGGGGAAGGGATGAAGGAGGTTGGGCGGTGTGCAGGAATACGCTAGCAGGAATGCGCGCTATCGAGTTTTCCTTCAGCTTGGAAGATTCCAAACGGAATCAAATCAACAAAATTAATCAGTTTTGGCAAGAAAAAAGACCCAGTATGTCCAGTAAGGCCATACTATAGAAAAATGGCAATGTATATTTTTAAGTGATGAAAAGTGCTCACATATTCTACCGACCTTGGCACAGTTCCATTAGGGGGAGTTTGTAATACATTTAATGCAGGCAACTTTCAAAAGAATCAATGTTCTCTTTTTAGATGCTCTCTCTTCTCTACCTACTAGCAAAGGTAATATCCTCCGTGCACCTTTGTTGACTACCACATGTAGGTAATCACTGATAATTGTGCTCGCGTGTGACCGTGACCAAGGCTCAATTATCGCCCATTCAATGCATAGGAGGCTCAGTAGATTTAGTTACCCAAATGGATAATTGAGCCCTCGCGTGACCACCACCTATGTACTAATTCTGGATTGAAGGTAGAAAATATGGGCTATAACATCGAATGACATCCTTTTTTTTTTTTTTTTGGCCAAACCCACAAAATATGAGCGGAAAATAGATTAATGACAAAAAACTTACAAGGCTAGCCATGCTCCCATCTAGCCACATCTTCACGTGACAGTAACATCCCATACCAGCTCAAAAACAAAACCATCCTATACATCAACCACTAATACATCCAAGATTGGGCCAAAACATGGAGGCCAACCCCATAGAAAGAATTACCTAGAAACATTAGAAGCGCGGAACACCGCATTACTAGCCGAGAGGGTGGGGCCCTAGTCCCCATCACTAGAAGAGCTTGACGGGTTCCACCATATTTTCGCCTCTACCACTAACAGATGATATGCCCAAAGACTCGTATCTTTGAATACTGTCGATGTCAATCCCTAGAGAAATGAAGCAGGACCTCAAAAAGGAGTAGAAGTAAGAGCTGAAACATAGATAATCAGCCCAACAACACCACCAAACTCTGACCCAACAAAGGGGGTGATGCTAAGGCTCCCACAATGGAGCTCAGCACTATCACCACCAATCTGCACCTCCTTCAACAACCCCCCAAGACACTAGCCTGTAAACACTCCACTCCATTGGCACCAACTGAATGAGACCTAAACCAACATAAGTCCCGAATCTTGACCGCAAACAGGCTGGGCCCTTAGGGGTCTCTCCATGCATGGAGAGGGGGCCACCGCCAAGCCTCTGATCCAAAAAAAAAAGAGAGAATTGCGAATGAGGTGGAGCCACCGAACCAGAGCAAAAAGCAGTTTGGTCTCCCTCCCCAGGAGAATCCCCTGCCCTCACGATCATTGTCTGACTCTATTCGGCAGTCGAGAAAGGTGCGCAACACATCGTCTTTCCTATGCGTGTCAAAAGCCCAACCCTTGGACGCAGTCGCCTCGCGCGCATAGGCCAAGGCTGTCGAGCTCCAAACAGACCTAGGGTTTCCTCGCTTCACATACATCTTATAACGTAGATTGTCTACTTTGTTTTGCCTTGGCAAAAAAAATGGTACTCGATACAACTATAAGGTGCTGATCACGTGAGGCTTAGGTATCCGTTATTTGAAATGATAACTATGCCTTGTGCATGGTCACACACAGTTACTAAGGATGCTTAGTTCTACTATGCATGCCATTTCCCAACTATGCCAAAATCGGCATAGTTGCTAAAAACACAACCCAAAGAAAATCATAAAAAATGAGGAATGATTGTAGCTTACGCGTTGATAGCTTTGCAGGTGGCTTTAGAATGTTGGCTTTATCCGGCTAGCACGTCGTTATGTCACTCACTCTCTCTCTTTCTCCTTCCCCCGCATGTCTACAAACTAGCTATTGACAGTCAGTAGTGCCCACAAAATCTACCACCGCAAGTGTTGCGGATTACTTTTGCTTGTGCGACAACAATGGACTTCAGGTCAAAGCCTTTATTAACAATAAATCCTTAGTAGGCATAATTATTCGCAACAAATAACTATGCCTCGTGTGACCATGCCCTAACATACATCATAAAGAGATAAAGGTGTTCAGCAAGGAAATTGCCACATGGGAGGCAAGAAAATTTGATTGGTATGAGGAAAATTTTCATTTGAAGGAAGTTTAGTCTTTAGATGAGTGTACTTTAGATGAATGTACTGTCATATTTATTGAAGCTTGTAGGGTACACACTTAGGGTCTCTTTATTTGAAGTTTGTTGCAAGTGGGCTGAGGAGTCAAGTGGAAGCTTATAGAAAATGTTGTGCTCTCTCTCTCTCTCTCTCTCTCTCTTTTCCCGCATTGACACAAACTCATTGCTCAATGTAAGTCTCACTTTTGTTTCATAGAGGGGTTTCCCTTATAGTTTTTTGAGAGAGCACTAAGTCTAAAATGAGTCAGAGGTTGTATGTTGTAGCCTCGTAGCAGTACTATATTGAGAGGATGTATGGCAGGCTATGCTTGATGTTATTATCTCAATGCAATCACAAATGCTTGCATCTTGAAGGCATTGACATTATGCAAGTTTTTTTTTCTTATAAAAGGTGATAGGAGGATTGTATTAGAAAAGAAACAACATTACATGTATCTGGGGTGATGGGGATAGGCTAAAACCTGTTTTTCCTAGGAGGATTACAATGGCCATTCGATACCAAATTTTACAGCAATTATCCAAGGGGGATTACAATGGTCATTAGATACCAAATATTATAGCAGTCTTCCAAAAATTATAGCACCAGTATTCCATTAACCCTTTGCAATCACCACCGGCTACTACTCGGCTGGGAACGAAGGACATCCTGGAGGTGGGCGATTAGGCAAAGGCCGTTGAAGTGCTGCCTTCTAAGTTTCTCCTCTTCAGACCTGCAGTCGTCAATCATTCGTTGGAGGTGGGTGTACGAGCCATCAAGTAGAACTTCCTGCTGTTTGTTCATGTTTGCATTGTTATAGAAGCCCATGCAGTCGGTAAGGACTTTCTAATTGGCCTCGCAGATCTTGCATCGATCAAGCTTGAGCTGGTTTACCTGCAAGGAAAAGTGGGAAAATAATATTCTCAGACTTTTAGTTTGGTAAGCATTGTTAAAAATACTTTCATTCCTTTCACACCATATGATCCAGAAGAACTCTCCTCGGATCCTGTTCCAAACAACTGAGAAAATTGCAATTGAATCACCAAGTAGAAATTGTTTCCAGTTGGGGGTGAAGTCCAATGCACTAATTAAAGGGGACAGTATAGTAGAATTAGAGGGGCAGCTCATGAAAAGATGCGGGATGTCCTCTTCTGTTTGATGGCACCTGCTACAAGCTCCAGTGCCCAGTCCTAGAGACCTCATTCTGTACCTTGTCCAGACAGCCTTGTGAAGGATTATCCAGAGAAGAACAGAGTGTTTAGCGGGAGTTCCCTTATTCCAAATGGTTCGGAACTTGAAAAGCCACTATTTCCTTGTTAGAGTAACATTCCACTTTTTGTTGAGAGTGATGTGCATGGGTACCTGGAGCTTAGGTGGTAGACTGGGGGGATTATGCAGTGAGCTGCCATTTTCTCAGTAGATAGCCTTAGGAGAGGGATCATGAAACGTAGACAGGGACCATTCCAGTTCTTTCGGGAAGTAAGACTTCCTTAAATCTATAAGGGTTAGTTCCCACGATTGGAGTTTGGTACCTTCTGAGGAGTTCAGAGTGAGTGAGCCATCTGGAATTAGCCGAGTTCCACAGGTCCTGCCAACCCGTTCTTCCTTTGTTGTGAATACATCTAGCTGTCCGAGTCTGACACTGGGAGGGTGGGGGGATAGGGGGTAAAGTCCACCATAACGATTCTTGGGCTCTGAGGTGGAGGTTGTACTTTGAATACCAATTAATCCACAGTAGGTCTCTATATCTATTCCAGGCTTTCCAAAGTGACTTAAGGAGATCAGACCCACTTGCTGTTGACTAAAGTGGTCCAAAGGAAATGGTGGTCCATGGGTATTGGTTACCCCTTGCACTCGTTTTAATTGGAACTTACCCAGGTTGCAAAACAGAAGGGAGGCCCATTCTTCCTCTGGTTGGTCTAGGGCTCTGAGGGTGAGCTTAACAGCCAGCTTGTCAGCCCCAGTTGTTGATGTTTGTGAGCCCTAGTCCCCCTTGTTCTTTGGGGAGACAAAAAAATTCCCACTTGACTTTTTCTATCCCTTTCTTGAGAGGGTCTCTTGTCCATAGAAAATTCTTGCAGATCCTATTGATGTCCTTTAGGTGTTCATCAGGAGGTCTTCAACATGAGAGGGAGTATAATACATAACACGAGATGAAATGTTTGATAACTAGCGCCCTTCCTACTAGGTTGGCTTAGAAGCCAAGCCATCGGTTTATTATAGATAAGAACTTTTCCAGGACCCATTTCCATCTCTGCGTCATAGTGACTTTGAAGCCAAATGGTATGCCTAGAAGGCTGAACATGACACCATCTTGCAGAATAGCAACATCCCTGATCTGAGATCCATCTAGGGAGGGGGGAGTGTGAAGCTCTGATACTTGTTCTAGTGTGATTGATTCTAGATCCTGATGCTGTGTAGAAAATCCTTAGGCATTCCCAAAACTAGCTAAGGGATTGATCATCGTTGTGCAATAGACCATTGGTGTCGTTTGCAAATTGAGAGAGACATTGTTGTCTACCATTTGGCAAAGAGATCGCTTTTATAACTCCTTCGGAAATTTTGGCTTTGACCAGCTAGTTAAGAGAATCAGCATCTGTGGAAAATAATAAGGGGGCCAAAGGGCAGCCTTGCCTGACGGACCGATTAATTGGGAAGGGGTCAAAAAGGGATGTGTTGAGTGCAACTCGTGCTTTAGCATTCCCCAACAGGATTTGAACAAATTTACCACCTTGGGGCCAAACCCAATCATTACTAGACAGTCAAGTAGAAAAGACCATTCCAACTTGTCATCATAAGCCTTATCGAAATCCACCTTGACAAAAACAAAGTCCTGCCCAAACTCCTCAGCATATTCAATCCCTTTCCACATTGCAATGACTGCTTCCATTATTCTTCTGCCTTTGATGAAGCACTTTTTTTCTAAGGACAACTATTCTGCAAGTCTTGGCAATATCCTCAGTGCAATTGCTTTGGCAAAGATTTTGTAGGTCCAGTTAAGCACAGTTACGGGTCTCCAGTTGGATAACTCTTCCTTGGGACCTTTTTTATGCAGAAGTTTGATGACCCCAATGTTCATTTGGACGGGGAGAGCTCCCTAATTGATTGATTCTTCCCTTACCAAAATGGGGGCAATCACATCCTTGAAGGTTTGGTAAAATTCTACAGGGAGCCCATCCAGCCCTGGGGTTTTCTTTGGTTTGAGGGAGTCAATAGCCCATTTAATTTCCCATATAGAGAGGTCAGAGTCAAGCTGGGAGGCCACTTGGGGTGGGATAATCTTGTTCTTGCAGCTCTTGATGGTCTCTCTAGCAGAGGAGATAGCCTCTTCGGGCTTTTCGGGGGGGCTGAACAGGTCAGAGAAGTGGTTCCTGGCAATTTCTAGGTTTTCCTTCTCCGAGGTTGCTTTACCTTTGGGGACTACCAGGAGAGGAATGGATTCCCTCTGGTGCTTTCTTCTGAGGTCTGAACATCTCCTTAGTAGGTTTTTCCACTTTCCTTGCCCACCACTCCCTAAAGAATTCTGCGGTGTGCTGCATGGCAAGGTCCTCTTCCACACGAAGCTGATGGCGTAGTGTGGAGATTTTATCCTGGGTGTCCATGTCCTCTCTATTGGAGGATTCGAGCTTGATGAAGTCATTATAGATGTTGTCTTTCCATCTTCTCCTAATCTCCATGATTTTTTTCCTGTATCTTATAAGGGTCTTTTGGGTGTTGGAGGTCGCCGCCGCCCAAGCTTTGGCTAGGGTGAAGCCTTTTGAAAACTCTTTAACCTAGACAGCGTTAACACATTCTTGTACTCTCCCTAGTTTAAAGAGGGAGGTGTCTGCGTGGAACCAGTGGTTTCGTATTTTGTTACACGTGTCGTCCACTAACGGATAATGGTAAGATGCACACAAGGTTAAGTTCCTAGGTTTGAGTTTAATCCGATTAAAATTCCTAGCCAGAGGGACACTAATGTAGTATCTGTACAACCTTGCTTTTCTAGCGTTTTCCCCTTTTGAATAATTTTGTCATATAAAATCCGCAGGTGTACCTGCATCCCATAGTTCTAGATTGGATTTGAGGAGCTCCCCATCTTTTTGTTATGTGGCTGCTATCGTTTTCCCCTTCTACTGATATCTCTCTTCTGTGGCTTCTACCATGTTGAAGTCCCCAAAGAGGATGACCTACCCTCGTAGGCGGCTGAGGTGGATCCAACGTTGAGTTCTGTCTTTGACAGATCCACCTGCATACACTGAGACCAGAAGGCAGTGGTGAAGGGCCTCGATAGCCACAGTCACCCAATAACCTCCTATTGAGGAGAGTTGAGGATTAACCTTCCAATCTTTAGGGATCCCTAGGGCAGTGCTACCAAAGCCTCTAGTGTGGGTTGAATAGTACCAACGGTGCTCTTTAGAAATAACTAGGAGCCTCTCGTCGAGTGCTGCCCCCGTTGTCTTGATCTCTTGGAGGCCTATGACCTCTACTCGGTAGCTGCCTAGCCATGCCTTGATTATTTTGGCTTTGTTAGGGTCAGACAACCCTTTTATGTTCCAAGATAGAGCTTTCATCTATTATTACGATGATCTTTGCGTCTCTTGCTGTGGGCCTGCGGTGATGCCTTCATCATCGAGTTGTGCATTCTCTTGTTATCCTTGTGCACCTCCATGGGGTAGGGGAATTTCTCAGAGGTCCCCTTTTGTTTGGGGAAAACATTTTCTTTGTTGCGAGGGATGGGAGAAGCTTTATTGAGATCAATAATAGTTTCTTTGTCTGCCTTATTTACCTGTGTCTCTAACCGAGACTTTTAGTCCTCCTCCTCACCCGAGTCCTGACCGATTGAATTAGCAACCTCAGAGTCTTCCCACTCAGGTAGTGAAGCCAGAATCATAAATCTATTTCTCTCGTTGGATTGTTTCTCCGTAAGAGGACTGTCCGCCTAAGCCGGTTTTGGGGGGGGGGGGGGGGGGGGGGGGGGGGGGGGGGGGGGGGGGTTGTCGACGGCCTATAGACCTCGCGCCATCTCATAGGGTTTCATGTCACTCTTCATGACAAAATCTAATGCAAGAATATTACGTGGGATGCTAGAAAGGGATTCTTGAAAAAAGATATCATGCTTTGTCATGTTTTGTCGTGCCCCGACCAACATGTATCTATACTAATAGATAATGGGGGAGCATATTCCGGCTCCCCCCCTTGACATGTGGCATAATTTGCTTGCTCCGGCCAGTGGCGCCTGCAAACCTGGCAACACAAGGAGGTAGACTCACTGATTGTGTATAGAGAGAGAGAGAGAGAGAGAGAGACGAGAGAGAGGAGAGAGAGAGAGAGAGAGAGAGAGAGAGAGAGAGAGAGAGAGAGAGAGAGAGAGAGAGAGAGAGAGAGACGTGCAACAGTGCTAGTAGTTATCTGCCGGTTTAAATGCTTGCGAGCTTTGGATCTCCTCGATGGCTCAAGACTTCGTAGACATGGACTCCTAGCTTGCACGTTTGACGGGCCTGAGTGGCAGCTTGACCACCTTCTCGAAGAGTATGATCTCCCCGTTCGGTGCAGGACGTCCGGAGCAGCACGAGAGATGGAGGGAGCACATGCAAATGCATGCGCTCTCAGAGACGCAGAGAGAGAGAGAGGAGTGAAAAGCGTAGTGTACAGGCTCGAGTACCATAACGGGCCCCAACCCCTCCGCCTCAAGCCTCTGCGTGCTGCGATGCGTGCAGAGACTGCTGACTCGTGAGTTGCAGGCGATTCTCTCTCTCTCTCTCTCTCTCTCTCTCTCTCTCTCTCTCTCTCTCTCTCTCTCTCTCTCTCTCTCTCTCTCTCTCTCTCTCTCTCTCTCTCTCTCTCTCTCGCTCGCTCGCTTTCGCTCGCTTTCGCTTCAAACTGCTGCAACCAGTGTTCGTGAAAAACCATTTTCCCAAACATAAGAAATTCCTTTTCTTGAATTTGCCAAAGGAACATGCGCAAGTCTGAACAGTGTTAGAAAAAAACCGGGGTACAGTGTCGCTAAAATCATAAAATCCCGGTTAGATTTTGAGCTTGACTTTAAGAAAACCGGCAAATTTGCACAAGTTTCAGTGTAAATACTGGCAAAAGCTTCAAATTTTGACCTAAGAACCGGTAGAATTTCAAGTTTGCCCTTATTTTCTTCGGTTAGAAAAATGGTATTTTTCTAGCCCTGGCGCAAGAGTAAGGATCTGGATGCGTTACATTAATATGTTGCGGGTAGTGGGAGAAGTCGTCGAGGACCGGGTCTTGCGAAGCATTAATATGCTGTGGGTAGTGGGAGAAGCCGTCACGACCGGGTCGTGCGAACAAGGTACAAAATCTCTTGCAGTGGGGTCCAACTTTCTCTACCTGGAGGAACCAGAGGTCGAAACCATGGC